>NC_135807.1:6531443-7208943 GCF_964213995.1 Mustelus asterias
TTCCAACCAAGTGATTCTTGTTGACTCCTTAAACACACCATAGCCCTACATTACCATCCCATCAAACACACCATAGCTCTACATTACCATCCCATCAAACACACCATAGCTTTGCATTACCATCCCATCAAACATACCATAGCTCTACATTACCATCCCATCAAACACACCATAGCTTTGCATTATCATCCCATCAAACACACCATAGCTCTACATTACCATCCCATCAAACACACCATAGCTCTACATTACCATCCCATCAAACACACCATAGCTCTACATTACCATCCCATCAAACACACCATAGCTCTACATTACCATCCCATCAAACACACCATAGCTTTGCATTACCATCCCATCAAACATACCATAGCTTTGCATTATCATCCCATCAAACACACCATAGCTTTGCATTATCATCCCATCAAACACACCATAGCTTTGCATTACCATCCCATCAAACATACCATAGCTCTACATTACCATCCCATCAGATATTCCAGGAAGAACAAGCTGATTAATTTCTATGTTTCTGTCAAAACATTGACTGCTTTCAAGAAGTAGTTCGATATAGCACTGGCGGCAAAGGCGATCAAAGGATATGGGCAGAAGGTGGGATTAGACCACTGAGTTGGATGATCAGCAGTGATTATAATGGATGGAGCAGGCTCGAAGGGGCGAATGGCCTCTTCCTGCTTCAATTTCTATGTTTTCTTATTCATTCGTGGGACATGGGCATCACTGACTGGCCAACAGCATCTCCACATCAACAGTTATTGCCCATCCCTAGTTGCACTTGGGGGGCAGTTGAGAGTCAACCACATTGCTGTGGCTCTGGAGTCACCATGTGGGCCAGACCGGGTAAGGACGGCAGATTTCCTTCTCCTAAAGGACATTTTTAAAGATTAAAGTTTATTTATTAATGTCACAAGTGGGCTTACATTAACACTGCAATGAAGTTACGTTGAAAATCCCCTAGTTGCCACACTCCAGCTCCTGTGTGGGTACCAGCTGAAACGCTGCTGTCTCTTATGTGCCTTGTGATGATTGGAGCAGGGGTGCCAGCGTGGATGGGCAGACTGATCATGGCATCGTGATGCAGGAAGCCATTCAATTTTCTGGCCAATGTCAATTTGCCTGTGGCCCAGGTAGCCAACCAGAGTAGATTACCCCCATGGTTTTTAAACGAAGCCCCTAGATCTTTCTTCCCTTGGCAGAACCTTTTTCTATGTTCTACCTATGTCATTGGTACCAACATGGGCCATGGCAACTGCATCCTTTCCTACTCCCAGTTCCTAGCTAGTGGGGTGGGCAAATTAAAAGGAGTTTGTTTTATTCATTCAATTATTCATTCATTCAAAGTTTAAAGTTTAAAGATTTTAGTTTAAACTTTAAACTTTAAAAATGTTGAACTTTAAAAAGCATGTGGGTATCATTGGCTGGGCAGCATTTATTGCCCATCTCTGAGGGCAGTTATGAGTCAACCACGTTGCTGAGGGTCTGGAGTCACATGTAGGCCAGACTGGGTAAGGGCAGCAGATTTCCTTCTCTAAAGGACGTTAGTGAACCAGATGGGTTTTTACTACAATCAACAATGGTTTCATGGTCATCAGTAGACTTTTCATCATCGAATCATCATAGAATCCCTACGGTACAGAAGGAGGCCAATTCAGCCCATTGGGTCTGCACCCATAACAATCCCACCCTATCGTCATAACCCCGCATATTTACCCTGCTAATCCCCCCGAAACTAGGGGCAATTTAGCATGGTCAATCAACCTACATCTTTGGAGTGTGGAAGGAAACCGGAGCACCCGGAGGAAACCCACGCAGACACAGGGAGAATGTGCAAACTTGACACAGACAGTGACCCAAGTCGGGAATCGAACCAAGGATCCTGGCACTGTGAGGCAGCAGTGCTAACCACTGTGTCACTGTGCCATTTTAATTCTAGATTTTTATTGAAGTCAAAATTCCACCATCTGCCATGGTGGGATTCGAACCCGGATCCCCAGAGCATTACCCTGGGTCTCTGGATCACTAGTCCAGCAATGTGCTTGGGTTAAGGATATCTCCTCAGGGCTAGCGAGCAACTTGGAGTAGGAATGGAGCCAGTTATTGTGGTCCATGTTGTTACTAATGACTTAGGTAGAACATAGAAAAAGGTTCTGCCAAGGGAAGAGAGATCTAGGGGCTTAGTTTAAAAACCACAGAGGTATCGACTCTGGATTGTGACCTGGATCACAGGCAAATTGGCATTGGCCAGAAAATTCTGGCTCTCATGTGGCGGTTTACTTGTAGTGGAGGAGGTGAACCATTTCAACACCTACTGACTTCAATGGAACCGGAATATCCCACTGGCAAGGGGGGATCATAGAATTCCAGCCATAGAGTAAATCAGATCAGGGAGTTGAGTGCATGGCGAGGGAGAAATGTTTTTTGATTTGATTTGATTTGATTTATTATTGTCACGTGTATTAACATACAGTGAAAAGTATTGTTTCTTGCGCACTATACAGACAAAGCACACCGTTCATAGAGAAGGAAACAAGAGGGTGCAGAATGGAGTGTTACAGTCATAGCTAGGGTGTAGAGAAAGATCAACTTAATGCAAGGTAGGTCCATTCAAAAGTCTGACAGCAGCAGGGAAGAAGCTGTTCTTGAGTCGGTTGGTACGTGACCTCAGACTTTTGTATCTTTTTCCCGAAGGAAGAAGGTGGAAGAGAGAATGTCCGGGGTATGTGGTGTCCTTAAGTATGCTGGCTGCTTTGCCGAGGCAGCAGGAAGTGTAGACAGAGTCAATGGATGGGAGGCTGGTTTGTGTGATGGATTGGGCTACATTCACGACCTTTTGTATTTCCTTGCATTTTTGGGCTGAGCAGGAGCCATACCAAGCTGTGATACAGCAGAAAGAATGCTTTCTATGGTGCATCTGTAAAAGTTGATGAGAATCGTAGCTGACATGCCATATTTCCTTAGTCTTCTAAGAAAGTAGAGGCATTGGTGAGCTTTCTTAACTATAGTTAAGGACAGGTTGTTGGTGATCTGGACACTAAAAACTTGAAGCTCCCCGACCTTTTCTACTTTGTCCCTGTTGATGTAGACAGGGGCATGTTCTCCTTTACACTTCCTGAAGTCGATGACAATCTCCTTCATTTTGTTGACATTGAGTTTTAATTCATTTGAGTTTTAAATGGGTTTTAATTCATGGGGCAGTTGCATCAGCAGTGGGGTAAGAGGGAACTGAACCATTGGAATGACCTTCTCGTGAACCATGCTGGGACCAGGGCCCTGGTGAATTGTATATGATACACCTATAGAGAGGGATATGAGCAAAATAGTGGAGGGATTGGTTTACTGGGGGGGGGAGAGAATTGGAAAGATAAAGAAAAGGACAAGATGACAGTGCAGTGTGGTAACACAAGTAATGATAATCCGAGTGCAACTCGGTGGGACTCACCTAATGAAGGAACAGCGCTCCGAAAGCTCGTGCTACCAAATAAACCTGTTGGACTTTAACCTGGTGTTGTGAGACTTTTTACCGAGTAGGACAGGCATGGAGTGAACATAGAAACATAAAAGTAAATCAGCAAATCAGGTCAGAGAAGGGGGCAAGTGTAGAATTACTGAATTGATGATCCTTTATCTGAATGCATGCAGCATTTGTAACAAGGTGGATGTATCAGTAGCACAAATAGAAATGAATGAGAATATGATGTGATAGCCAACGCAGAGATATGGTTACAAAGTGACCAGGGCTGGCACCTGAATATTCAAGGAGATTTGACATTCTGGAAGGACAGAAGGAAAGGAGAGGAGGTGGGATATAAAGAACAAAGAAAATTACAGCACAGGAACAGGCCTTTCGGCCCTCCAAGCCTGCACCGACCATGCTGCCCGGATTAACTAAAACCCCCCACGCTTCCGGGGACCATATCCCTCTATTCCCATCTCATTCCTGTACTTGTCAAGACGCCCCTGAAAAGTCACTATCGTATCCAATTCCACTACCTCCCCCGGCAACGAGTCCCAGGCACCCACCACTCTCTGTGTAGAAAATCTGCCTCGTACATCTCTTTTAAAACTTGCCCCTCGCACCTTAGACCTGTGCCCCCCTAGTAAGTGACTCTTCTACCCTGGGAAAAAGCTTCTGACTATCCACTCTGTCCATGCCTCTCATAATCTTGTAGGCTTCTATCAGGTCTCCCCTCAACCTCCACGTTGCTCCAGTGAGAACAAACCAAGTTTCTCCAACCTCTCCTCATAGCTAATGCCCTCCATACCAGGCAACATCCTGGTAAATCTTTTCTGTACCCTCTCCAAAGCCTCCTCATCCTTCTGGTAGTGTGGCGACCAGAATTGAACACGATATTCCAAGTGCGGCCTACTAAGGTTCTATAAAGCAGCAACATGACTTGCCAATTTTTAAACTCAATACCCCGGCCGATGAAGGCAAGCATGCCGTATGCCTTCTTGACTACCTTCTCCATCTGCACTGCCACTTTCAATGACCTGTACCTGTACATCCAGATCCTTTTGCCTATCAATACTCCGAAGGGTTCTGCCACTTACTGCATATTTCCTATCTGTATTAGACCTTCCAAAATGCATTACCTCACATTTGTCCAGATTATACTCCATCTGTCATCTCTCCGCCCAAGTCTCCAACTGATCTGTATCCTGCTGTATCCTCTGATGGTCCTCATCACTATCCGCAAATCCACCAACCTTTGTGTCGTCCGCAAACTTACTAATCAATCCAGTTACATTTCCTCCAAATCATTTACATATATTACAAACAGCAACGGTCCCAGCACTGATCACTGAGGAACACCACTTGTCACAGCCCTCCATTCAGAAACGTACCCTTCCACTGCTACCTTCTGTCTTCTTTGACCGAGCCAGTTCTGTATCCACCTTGCCAGCTCACCTCTGATCCCATGCGACTCACCTTCTGCACCAGTCTTCCATGAGGGACCTTGTCAAAGGCCTTACTGAAGACAACAACCACTGCCCGACCCTCATCAATCATCTTCGTCACTTCCTCGAAAAACTCGATCAAGTTCATGGGACAGGACCTCCCCTTCACAAAACCATGTTGCCTCTCACGAATACGTCCACTTATTTCCAAGTGGAAATAAATCCTGTCTTGAAGAATCCTCTCCAATAATTTCCCTACCACTGATGTAAGGTTCACCGGCCTGTAATTACTTGGATTATTCTTGCTACCCTTCTTAAACAAAGGAACAATATTGGCTATTCTCCAATCATCTGGGACCTTCCCTGTAGCCAGTAAGGATACAAAGATTTCCCTCAAGGCCCCAGCAATTTCCTCCCTTGCCTCTCTCATTATTCTGGGGTATATCCCGTCAGGCCCTGGGGACTTGTCTACCTTGATGTTTCTCAAGAACCCCAATTTTTGATCTCTTATTTTTGATCTCAACATGACTCTAACTATCTATGCATCCTTTCCCAGACTCATCATCCACCAAGTCCTTCTCTGGTGAATACTGACGCAAAGGACTCATTTAATACCTCACCCATTTCCTCTGGCTCCACACATAGATTCCCTTCCTTGTCCTTGAGTGGGCCAACCCTCTCCCTGGCTACCCTCTTGCTCTTTATATATGTGTAAAAAGCCTTGGGATTTTCCTTAATCCTGCTGACCAATGCTTTTTCATGATCCCTTTCAGCTCGTCTTGCTCCTTGCTTAAGTTTCTTCCTACTTTCCTTGTATTCCACACTTGCTTCGTGTGTTCCCAGCCTCCTAGCTTTGACAAATGCTTCCTTTTTCTCTCTGACCCGGCTCCCAATATCTCTCGTTATCCAAGGTTCCCAAAACTTGCCATACTTATCCTTCATCCTTACAGGAATATGGCGGTCCTGAATCCCTATCAACTTATACTTGAAAGCATCCCACATGCCAGATGTTGATTTGCTCTCAAACATCTGCCCCCAATCTACATTTTCTTTTTGGCGGCCGGTCGGTAGGTCGGTCGGTCGGGCGGGTCGGACAGCGGCCGGTCGGTAGGTCGGTTGGGCGGGCGGGTCGGACGGTGGCCGGTCAGTCGGTCGATCGGGCGGGTCGGACGGTGGCCGGTCAGCCGGTCGATCGGGCGGGTCGGACGGTGGCCGGTCAGTCGGTCGGTCTGGCAGGCGGGTCGGACGGCGGCCGGTCGGTCGGTCAGTCGGTCGGTCAAAAAACAAACAAAGAACAAAGAACAATACAGCACAGGAACAGGCCCTTCGGCCCTCCAAGCCCACGCCGCTCCCTGGTCCAAACTAGACCATTCTTTTGTATCCCTCCATTCCCACTCCGTTCATATGGCTGTCTAGATAAGTCTTAAACGTTCCCAGTGTGTCCGCCTCCACCACCTTGCCTGGCAGCGCATTCCAGGCCCCCACCACCCTCTGTGTAAAATATGTCCATCTGATATCTGTGTTAAACCTCCCCCCCTTCACCTTGAACCTATGACCCCTCGTGAACGTCACCACCGACCTGGGAAAAAGCTTCCCACCGTTCACCCTATCTATGCCTTTCATAATTTTATACACCTCTATTAAGTCTCCCCTCATCCTCCGTCTTTCCAGTGAGAACAACCCCAGTTTACCCAATCTCTCCTCATAACTAAGCCCCTCCACACCAGGCAACATCCTGGTAAACCTCCTCTGTACTCTCTCCAAAGCCTCCACATCCTTCTGGTAGTGTGGCGACCAGAACTGGGCGCAGTATTCCAAATGCGGCCAAACCAACGTTCTATACATCTGCAACATCAGACCCCAACTTTTATACTCTATGCCCTGTCCTATAAAGGCAAGCATGCCATATGCCTTCTTTACCACCTTCTCCACCTGTGATGCCACCTTCAAGGATCTGTGGACTTGCACACCCAGGTCCCTCTGCGTCTCTACACCCTTTATGGTTCTGCCATTTATCGTATAGCTCCCCCCTACATTATTTCTACATTCTTCAGTTCCTGCCTAATATTGTTGTAATTAGCCTTCCCCCAATTTAACTTGAGGACTACACTTATCTTTATCCATCAGTACCTTAAAGCTTACTGAATTGTGGTCACTGTTCCCGAATTGCTCCCCTACTGAAACATCGACCACCTGGCCCCTTCCCTAGTTGGACTATCTACATACTGTTTCAGGAAGCCCTCCTGGATGCTCCTTACAAACTGTGTCCCATCCACGCCCCTAGCATTAAGTGAGTCCCAGTCAATATAGGGGAAATTAAAATCTCCCACCACAACTGATGCGCATCAATTGGACACGAGGCACGAAGCTTCGGTAACAGAAGGCTCTTATTAACTAACAATGGAACTATCAGAACTTTAACACACTATCCCAGACTGAAGAGGTCCCGCCCGAGCAGGGGGTCTTATACCTCTCCCAGGAGGCAGAGCCCGACTGGGATGTGCCACAACAGTAACAACCACAGGTGTATCAATCCCACCCTAGCCCAACAACAACATTAGAACAATCCCACAGTGGGAACCAACGATGGTTCACCACAACAACAACCCTGTTACTTTTACACCTTGCCAAAATCTGCCTACATATCTGCTCCTCAATCTCCCGCTGGCAGTTGGGTGGCCTATAGTAAACCCCCAACATTGTGACTACACCTTTCCTATTCCTGAGCTCTACCCATATTGCCTCGCTGTATGAGTCCTCCGAGGTGTCCTCCCAGAGTACAGCTGCGATATTCTCCTTAACCAGTAGTGCAACTCCCCCACCCCTTTTACATCCCCCTCTATCCCACCTGAAACATCTGTATCCTGGAATGTTAAGCTGCCAATCCTGTCCTTCCCTTAACCAAGTCTCTGTAATGGCAACTACATCATAGTTTCTAGTACTAATCCAAGCTCCAAGTTCATCTGCCTTACCTGTTACACTTCTCACATTGGAACAAAGGCACTTCAGATATAGAAAAACTATCTCTGTAAATAAACCATGAGATCAGTGTTTTGATGAGAAACAAAAACAGAAAATGCTGTAAAATCTCAGCAGGTCTGACAGCATCTGTGGAGAGAGAATAGAGCCAACGCTTCGAGTCTGGATGACCCTTCGTCGGAGCCGGGTGGTGGGGGGATGGTGTGGGGGGGAGGTTGAGGGCGGTAAGGGGAGGGAGACAGACAAGAAAGTGGAGTTAAGGCCGCAATCAGATCAGTTACAATAAAATTTTATAAAATTCTAACAGGGTTAGACTCAGGGTAGATTCAGAAAGAATGTTCCCGATGGTGGAGGAGCCCAGAACCAGGGGTCATAGTTTGAGGATAAGGGGTAAACCTTTTAGAACTGAGGTGAGGAGAAATTTCTTCACCCAGAGGGTGGTGAATGTGTGGAATTCACTCCCACAGAATGTAGTTGAGGCCAAAACGTTGTTCTTCAAGAAGAAATTAGATATCGCTCTTGGGGTTAAAGGGATCAAGGGATATGGGAGGAAGGGGGATCAGGGTATAGAATTCAATGATCAGCCATGATTCAAATGAATGGTGGAGCAGGCTCGAAGGGCCGAATGGCCTCCTCCTGCTTCTAGCTTCGATGTTTCTATGATTTTATTGACTGGGGGAGCAGCACGAGGGGCTGAATGTTCTCCTGCTCTGTATCTCATGTTCATTAATTTTAAGGCACAAGTTAAAATTCGGGACTCCAGTGAATGGTTATTCATATTATTAGCAGTAGATTCCAGAAGCCACAGGGTGAGAATGATTTCCTGATTGGCTTTGACTTTAAAAGCAGGTTTGTATTGATCGGGGTGGCTGCGGTGAGTTTCACTTCTTGCCAGTGGTGCAAGTTGCAAAGTGACGCTGTTCGGAAAGTAACAACACTTTGATCATTGCGATGACTTTAAACAAAGTCTCCGTTACGGGACACAGACCTTTGGTGCTCCTGACATGGATAAATATTAAAATCGATATATTTTAACCCCAAGTCAGGATTATCAGATTTTCCGTGCTGTGTTGAGGATCTGCTGGCGTTCGGTAGACACAGTAAAAGTTTTAACAACAGCAGGTTAAAGTCCAACAGGTTTATTTGGTAGCAAATACCATTAGAATCATCATAGAAACCCTACAGTACAGAAAGAGGCCATTCAGCCCATCGAGTCTGCACCGACCACAATCCCACCCAGGCCCTACCCCCATATCCCTACATATTTTACCCTCTAATCTACGCATCCCAGGATACTAAGGGGCAATTTTAGCATGGCCAATCAACCTAACCCGCACATCTTTGGACTGTGGGAGGAAACCGGAGCACCCGGAGGAAACCCACGCAGACACGAGGAGAATGTGCAAACTCCACACAGACAGTGACCCAAGCCGGGAATCGAACCGAGGACCCTGGAGCTGTGAAGCAGCAGTGCGAACCACTGTGCTACCGTGCCACCCTTAGCTTTCGGAGCGCTGCTCCTTCGTCAGATGGAGTGGAAATGTGCTCTCAAACAGGGCACAGAGACACAAAATCAAGTTACAGAATACTGATTAGAATGCGAATCTCTACAGCCAACCAGGTCTTAAAGATACAGACAATGTGAGTGGAGGGAGCATTCAGCACAGGTTAAAGAGATGTGTATTGTCTCCAGACAGGACAGCCAGTGAGATTCTGCAAGTCCAGGAGGCAAGCTGTGGGGGTTACTGATAGTGTGACATAAACCCAACATCCCGGTTTAGGCCGTCCTCATGTGTGAGGACCTTGGCTATCAATTTCTGCTCAGTGACTCTGCGCTGTCGTGTGTCGTGAAGGCCGCCTTGGCGAACGCTTACCTGAAGATCAGAGGCTGAATGCCCGTGATCGTAGACCTGTTCCGTAGACAGCCAGCAAGGATGGAGCATTTCAACTATTGCAAGATCTTTTTGTACCCCGTATTCATATAATGCCTTTAAGCATAGTAAAGCAGCCCAAGTCACTTTGCAGGTACATTCTCAAATGAAAGCTTGGTCCATAAGACTATAAGACATAGGAGCAGAATCAGGCCACTCGGCCCATCGAGTCTGCTCTGCCTTTCAATCATGGCTGATATTTTTCTCATCCCCATTCTCCTGCCTTTTCCCCATAACCCCTGATCCCCTTATTAATCAAGAACCTATCAATCTCTGTCTTAAAGACACTCAATGACCTGGGCTCCACAGCCTTCTGCGGCAAAGAGTTCCACAGATTCACCACTCTCTGAAGAAATTCTTCCTCATCTCTGTTTTAAAGGATCGATCTTTTAGTCTGAGGTTGTGCCCTCTGTTTCTAGTTTTCCCTACTTGTGGAAACATCCTCTCCACGTCCACTCTATCCAGGCCTCACGGTATCCTGTAAGTTTCAATAAGATCCCCCCTCATCCTTCTAAACTCCAATGAGTACAGACCCAGAGTCCTCAACCGTTCCTCATACGACAGAGGAAGGCTTTAAGGAGTGTCTTTGTTATATATTTAAGTGGCTGCATGATTGCTTTAAGTCACATGATTTGAAGGTGATGTCATTGGGGTGTCTCACAGGCATGTGTTTACATTCATTTTCTGCTCTGTGCAGGCAACAACTCCTGAAATAAACCTGTTGTTGTTATTTTGAATCTATGCGTGCAAATAACATCTTTTTTTCTTTTTGTTTAAAACCCACAACCCCTTACAACGTCAGGACATTACAAAAAGAAAAGTGGTGATGAGTCGGGATTTTGTTTCGTTGAGAAGTTAAAAAGAAAAAAAATTGTGGATGCTTCCACTTTGAATATTTTACGGCCCAAGCGAGGCCTAAAAATTCCCCCCCGGTGAGTCTTTCCAGCATTTTCTGCTTTTGTTCCAGATTTCAGAGAGAGATTGTGGAGACAATTGACAATATATATTTTAAAAATTATACATGGAATAATGAAATGATCTGCAGGGAGGAATTGAGGGAAATCGGTGCAAACCCTTTGAAAGCAGCAACGTGCTGACGTTATAGTTTCCCAATCACAAACATCGGCTGGGATTCTACGGCCTCGCTCGGGCGAGGCTCGTAAAATCCCGCCCGAGGCCAACGGAGAATTCCATTCTGCAAGTAAAATTCTGGCCAACATCTCCGAGTGGGATCTTCTGGCTCTTCCCACCAGCAGGATCGTCCAGTCCCACCGAAGGTGACTCCCCATCCCCACGGAGGGTTCCTAACGGCAGGACGGGCAAGCCACACAAAAACGGAAAATGTGTCGGCAGGGCCGGAATATCATGCCACTGGTTAATAACCCGCCTTATGAATGGAGAGAGAACCATTGAGGCCAGCGGCTCTCAACAAAACAGACAGACAAAAGGTGATGTTTCGCATCAATATTGTGAAGAGACACAAAATGGGAGACGTTTCCAATCCCAGAAGGGAAAGTTGGAATGCCTGCTCTCACCTGCATTTTACCATTTGGTATAAAGTGGACACAGTACGGAATCTCACAACACCAGGTTAAAGTCCAACAGGTTTATTTGGAATCACGAGCTTTCAGAGCGCCGCTCCTTCATCAGGTGATGATCACTAACCTGTCCAATGCCGGCATCTCCACATCATGGTACAATGTGAGAAGAGATGTGAAGCCCAGTGAAGGACGTCCCAGGTGTTTTGTGATGATTTTAAACAAATATTTATTCAACAGGAAAAGAGACAACGAGAAAGCCAAAGGAAAATATGCTTAATGGCTATTCACAATAGCTTTAAAGTTACCCGGGTTCGATTCCCGGCTTGGCTCACAGTCTGTGTGGAGTTTGCATGTTCTCCCCGTGTCTGCGTGGGTTTCCTCCGGGTGCTCCGGTTTCCTCCCACAGGCTAAAGGTGCTGGGCGGGATTCTCTCCAAAATATTCTAAGTGTCGAATTTGCGTGAAAGCAGGAGTAATTCATGCTGGTTTTTTCAGTGGGAGTTCAGAGAAGAATCTCCCACACTCTGTGCACCGCAGAGGCCTCCAGCACCAATCTCATTAAATTTCAGGGGGTGGGGCCTATCCCCGTAACCCCGTGTATTTACCATGGCTATTCCAAATTCTTCAGTGCCGAGATTGGCACATGCACAGTGGCGCCGCACTGATGGCCTTCGGAACGCTGGCCAGCCCCGCGATCTCCGCAATGCTAGCTCTCCGCACCCCTCCCACGGCCCGTTCGCTGGACCTCCAACCATCCCCGGGCCCAGCCCCGATCCCCCACCCCCGTCCCAGCCCACCCCGACCTCCAGTTCCCCCACCTCCGATCCCCCCCCACAACAGTAATCCCCCCTCCGCACAGTCCCAACCCCCCCCCCCACAGCAGTGTCGACCCCTCCAGCAGGCTGACCGCTCCACCTCCCTGGCTGACGCCATTCCCCCCAGCCCTCCCCGATCACTGGCCTCCCCCCTTCCCCCACCGATCCCTATGCATTTAAATGGTCATTGGATAAACATATGGATGATATTGGAATAGTGTAGGTTAGATGGGCTTTAGATTGGTTTCACAGGTCGGCGCAACATCGAGGGCCGAAGGGCCTGTACTGCGCTGTAATGTTCTATGTTCTATGCAGAACCTGCCCCAATCTGGCCCCGCCCCCCCCATGCACAAAGAAATTTGCACAGCAGGATGGGAAAATCACCCCTTTGCAGATTCGGTGGAATAGCCATGGTAAATGCACGGGGATACGGGGATTGGCTGGGGATGTGGGCCAAGGCAAAATGCGCTTTCGGAGAGTTGGTGCAGACTCAATGGGCTGAATGGCCTCCTTCTACATAGTAGAATTTGGTTTGGTTTCTATTTTCCTCACCTCAGAGCCAAACCTCCCCAAACAACATCCCATAGCTTTTAAGACCTATAAGCAAAATCCAGCAATGGTTTCCACACTGGGCAGCTATATCTTTTGGGGTTGTCTCTGACTTAGGATAAAGACAACTGGCTTCTCAAACAGGCTTCCTCCAGACACGACCTTTTGGGCGTGGACACAGCTGGCTGCTGCGAGTTGTGGTCTCAGTCCTTTCATGGGCTGAATATGCCTTGATATATGGGGCGATTTTACCATTTTGATTCTGAATCTGAATCCGACGCAATTCAGATCCGACTTGGAAACTTGTTCTCAGGCGCCCCCATACGCACTCAGCCTGAAATAAATCGCAAATCTGAATCACGCTGAGGGATTATCGCGCCCGAAACGCTGCAGCTCTGATTGGGGCTCTGAACTGCGCATGCGCAGTAAGAAAAAATTTGAAAAACGTTTCCCTGTCACATTGCTCCCGGGCTGCAAAAGGTGGATTAAGCGGCCCGGGGGCGAAAAGCGGGATCGATGGCCCCCACAGATATCACCCCCATCCCCACAACATAACTGAGCCCCTTATCCACCCACCTCCCCCCCACCAGACCGATCGCGACTCCTTGCCCCCTTTCCCCCACTGATCACCCACAGGGTGGTAGCGGCCCCCCCACCCCCGCCCCTGCCCCCCTGACTCCCCCCCCCCCCCCCCCCCCACCAGAGATCCATCTGGCCTTCTTCCTCCCCTCTCCCCCCACCAGAGAATGATCAGGCTTCCCTCCTCCTCCTCCTTCCCCCATCCCCGCCAGAGACTGACCTAGCCCGCCTCCCCCCGCCATCCCCACCCCCCCCCCCCCCCCTCCCCACCAGAGATGTGAGTCAGAGAGCCATTGGAAGTTCTGAGTTACCTCTTCAGAAGCTGGAGCACCCGAAACAGACCTTTGCCGAGCAGGTCTGTTTCGCGCCGAATCTGGATGGGCGAACGAGGTGGTAAAGGGGGAAATCCAGGCAAGTTTGGGTGTCCAGCTCATCGAGTCAATTTAAATGCATGCAAATGCATTTAAATTGGCGTCACGCCCGTTTTGGGCGCAGTTCCGATTGCGGCCATTTTCGGGCCTTGGTAAAATGGGAATCTGCGCGGATGCGGGCACGGATCACGCTAATTGCCTCACGTCTGACTGTACAAAGTTTTCACGCCCGAAAACGGGCGCGACGCAATGGTAAAATCGGGTCCTCAATGTTCTTCCCGTTTGATCTTCTCTCACCTGAAATTTACCCTGATCCCTTTTGAACTCTTACCATCTTTACTTCAACTTTTGACACTCTGTTCTCCATTGCTACCCACCTGCCTGAGGTAAACATTTGTTTATTTTGTTACGAGATTCAGCAGCATATCAAAAAAACCTCAATTCCATCGACTCAAGCAACCTGTCTTTCTACAATTTCCATTTTAAAATATTTTATTCTTCTTTCGACATACGACCACCAGAACCCATTCCCAATAATTGGATTTCTTATTTTTGATTCGATCACGATCTCCCAACATACACACTTCAGCCCAGTCTCATGTAGATGTCTGCATTATCAGATGTGTCATGTTGGAAAGGGTTGTGTGATGGATGTTTCGGAGTGACACTTAATGGACAGGAACAACAGTGGCTCCCGCATCACAAAATGCATGATAAAACACCACTTAGCTCGTGAGTTCAGCCTATCTTGCTTCAGAAACAACATCTCCATCGGGGAATTATTAACCTCCTTATCAGCACCGCTGTGTCTGCATACAAATCTCTGAAAGGTAACAGGACAGGTTGATAAAGAGAAAAGCAGACAGGATGCTTGCCTTTCCAAAGAGAGGCATGAGCAGAGGTTAAAGTAAAGTTCATTTATTAGTCACAAGTAAGGCTTACATTAACACTGCAATGAAGTTACTGTGAAATTCCCCGAGTCGCCACAGTCCGGCGCCCGTTCGGGTCAATGCACCTAACCAGCACGTCTTTCAGAACATGGGAAGAAACCGGAGCACCCGGAGGAAACCCACGCAGACATGGGGAGAACTTGCAAACTGCACACAGACAATGACCCAAGCCGGGAATTGAACCCGGGTCCCTGGTGACGTGAAGCAGCAGTGCTGACCCACTGTGCCACCGTGCCGCCCCAAATCAGGAGAAACTGCTCCCGCTGACGGGATGGTGCAGTACCCAGAGTACACAAGCTTAGGGTGTTTGGTGAAAACGATGAGGGAAGGGGGAAAGGCGGGGGGGGGGGGGAAACATGAGGAGAAACGAGTGGATAAGCGATTAAAACAAGGAGTGCAGTGCTTGAATGGGCAGTGAACGCAGGTTCAGTTATATCTTTCAGGAGGATATGTGCTTGAGGGGGAAACACGTATGGAGCTATGATGACTAATTGAATAGCTCTTTCAAACAGAGAAGCAATTGAGGCAAAATGGCCTCGTTGTGAGGCCCATCAATCCATGCAGCCGGGTTAAAGTGGTATCGTTAGCATCGTTGTAATAACTCCACAGAGGCGAAAGTCCCGTCACCAAGTTACTTTATTTACACCATACATCTGTACACAGCCAGCTCTCCAGTTGCTCCCTGCTGAATGCAGGCTGGGAGTCTGACACACCTGCATTAAATAGGGAGCATGAGGCTCCCTGATTTAACCATCAATTAGGACTCATCAGGTAGTTCATAATCTAGCAAACCAACCCCATTAGCCTGGCTATCAAGTCATCGCAATCGTCACACGCTTTCTTCCCTGAGAAATAATCTGAAAAGTTGGCATTTCACTGAAACCATAGCAAACAGGAAAATCTACACTTCCAACAATTTATTATAGCTTGTTATTTTTATTTTAAAAACTCCTTTACACGCCTCTCGCTAAGTAAAATGTGGGTCCTGATTAATGGCAGGTGCCGAAGGTGGGATCCTGGGCAGTATACTGACCAGCTGTCCAGCAGCTGCCTGAGAAACCTGCACTGCAGGCAATATTTTTACTGTAATAATGTGCGCTCATAACTCTTGCAGTACAATCTCAGCATGAGCCAGCGATCGGCTGATTTGAGATTAGTTATGGAGGTAAGTGGTTCTGTGAGAGTTCTGAGGCTGTCAGTAATTTCCAGCGCTCAGCTGTCGTGAGCCAACACAGAGAGTGATGGAATTTCTTTTAGAAAATGTGAGTTGTAGGTGAAAGGGTGCAGTCACAACACAAAATAAGTCTAGGTGCAAAGTTGCGTCCTTCCTGGCCTCTGCAATGTCCTCCAGCCTCGCAAACCTCGACACTGTGTTCATCTGAGCTGGCACAGTGGTTCGCACTGCTGCCTCACAGCACCAAGGACTCGGTTCAATTCCCAGCTCAGGCCACTGTCCGTGCGGAGTCTACACATTCTCCCCATGTCTGCGTGGGTTTCCTCCGGGTGCTCCGGTTTCCTCCCACAGTATGAAAGACCTGCTGGTGAGGTGCATTGGCCATGCCAAATTCTCCCTCAGTTTCATTTGATTTGATTCACTATTTTCACATGTATTAACATACAGTGAAAAGAATTGTTTCTTGCGCGCTATACAGACAAAGCATACCGTTCATAGAGAAGAGTCCATTCAAAAGTCTGACAGCAGCAGGGAAGAAGCTGTTCTTGAGTCGGTTGGTACGTGACCTCAGACTTTTGTATCTTTTTCCCGATGGAAGAAGGTGGAAGAGAGAATGTCCGGGGTACGTGGAGTCCTTAATTATGCTGGCTGCTTTGCCGAGGCAGCGGGAAGTGTAGACAGAGTCAATGGATGGGAGGTTGGTTTGCGTGATGGACTAAGCTACAATCACAACGTTTTGTAGCTCCTTGTGGCCTTGGGCAGTGCAGGAGCCCATACCAAGCTGTGAAACAACCAGAAAGAATGCTCTCAGTGTACCCAAACAGGCGCCGGAGTGTGGCAACTTGGGGTTTTTCACAGTAACTTCATTGCAGTGTTAATGTAAGCCTACTTGTGACACTAATCAATAAATTTAAAACTCTAATTGTAACACGATTTCAAAACCAGGATCAGAATTCTCCGGCCATTCACATCCTGCTGCTGCTGCAAGCCAAGGATGGAGAATTTGGTACTCAGCTAAATCTCCATTCACTGCAGCGGGACCGGAGAATCCCGTTGGCATGAACGGCCGGAGAATTTCAACCCTACACTCTGTAATTCCCTCCCTAACGCTCTGGCATTCTCTGTGACTGACACAGTCCACACTTCAGCCATGCCAATGTGCTGTTATATTTTTAATAAATTGCTTCCGTTATACACTGTTATAGCAAATAATGGCATTTTCCACCCTTGAATCTTCCAAAAGTTACTTCCAGTGTCCATCCACAAGGTTATTAAATGAGATTTCAAAGGCAGAAGTGGGTAGCTTAACCTCTGACCATTTTGCTTATGAATGTGATATTAAAATGACAATATTATACCCAATGGTCCCCGGTCTGCCCACACTCGATGGCAGAAAATGCAGCGAAATTTAATTAATTTCCTCATCGAGCATGAATGACAGCAATTGTCGTGAGGATATCAATCAAGCTGGACATGTAAACGTAATGAATCTGTCACATACAATAGCGACGACAGCGGGGGAAAAAAAAACAATTGCTTCATTTAAATCAGTTTCTTTTTAAGTCTTTGATGTCATTGGAAGATATTTCAATATATTTCAATCTGAGAGGAAATGGAACCCTGGACATACTCAGTAGGTCTAGCGTGATGAGTCCAAGATGGAAAACTTCAACATCATGGTGGAATTTTCCCCCCCAAAAAAACCAACTGTCCAAATGGCGTGAATACTGGAGTGCTCACAACTGTCCCACACTCTGTCACTTTTTGGGAAAGTGGTGATGCCCCTCCTGCCAGCACAAGCACAAAACTCCCAATTCTCCCAAAAGTGACTGTGGTAAACCACTGTTAAGCTTATTGCCTGTGTGTGGGTGTGACATGCCTGGACATGCCCCTGCCGGCCCTGCCTGAGACTCCTCCCCCCCTGGTCCAGGTATAAAGGTGACTGCTCCCAACCCCCCTGCCTCAGTCTGGACCAGTTCAGCAGCATGGGTGTGCTCCAAGTCTTTTGCGAATAAAAGCCTATTTGTTCTTCCGTCACTGATGCACTATCAATCAAGCAAAGACTAGTTTTTGCTTGATTGATAGTGCATCAGTGACGGAATGTGGGGCGATCGCATTCCAGAGCCTGCCTGATGGACCGGCACGGTTCACCCTGGTAGTCTCGCCTTTATGACACTCAGGGCGTGATCTTACCGGCCGTTCCCGCTCCAGCGAGGTTGGAGAATTTGGCGGCCAGCCAAGTCTCCATTTACTGCGGCGGGGTGGGAAAATCCCGTCGGCCTGAATGGTGGTAAGATTCCAGCCGTAGTTTTTTTTTGGAAAATTCCACCCCGTGGTGTCGAAGTTTTTCATCTTGGGCTCATCACGATGGACCTCGCTTTTGACAAGATTCTACATGGGAGGCTGAAGAAGTAAGTCAGAACTTTTGGCATCCAGGGCAATTTGGATCCACAATTGGCTTAGTGGCAGGAGGCAGAGAGTGATGATCGAAAGTTGTTTTTGTGACTGGAAACCTGTGTCCAGTGGTGTTCCGCAGGGATCGGTGCTGGGTCCCTTGCTGTTTGTGGTGTTGATTATTGATCTGAACATGAAGGGAGGAGGTTTGATAAGTAGTTCACCGCTGAGACAAAAATTGGTGGTGTGATAAATAGTGAGGGGCAAAGCCAATTCCAGGACGATATAGACGGGCTGGTCAGATGGACAGAACAGTGGCAAACGGAATTTAACCTTAAGAAATGTGAGATGATGCTTTTGGGAGGACTAACAAGGCAAGGGAATACACAATGAACATTCAAACCCTTGGAAATACAGAGGATTACAGGGGCCTTGGCGTGCATGTCCACATCTCTTGAAGACAACAAGACCAGGTAGCTAAGATGGTTATGAAGGCATATGGGATACTTGCCTTTCCTAACCGAGAGATTGAATATAAGAGCAGGGAGGTTTCATGGTGCTGTGTAAAAATATGGTTAAGCCATAGCTAGAGTGCTGTGTGCAGTTCTGGTCACCACATTATAGGAAGGATGTGATTGCACTGGAGAGGTTGCAGAGGAGATTCAGCAAAATGCTGCCTGGGCTCAAGCATTTCAGTACGAAGAGAGGCTGGGTAGAAATCAGAGAAAGAAGTCATAGAAACCCTACAGTGCAGAAAGAGGCCATTTGGCCCAATTGAGTCTGCACCGATCACAATCCCACCCTGGCCCTACCCCCACATCCCTACATATTTACCCACTAATCCCTCTAACCTATGCATCTCAGGACACTAAGGGGCAATTTTAGCATGGCCAATCAACCTAACCCGCACATCTTTGGACTGTGGGAGGAAACCAGAGCACCCGGAGGAAACCCACGCAGACACGAGGAGAATGTGCAAAGTCCACACAGACAATGACCCAAGCCGGGAATCGAACCTAGGTCCCTGGCGCTGTGAAGCAGCAGTACTAACCACTGTGCTACTGTTAGGCTGGGGTTGTTTTCTTTAGAGCAGAAAAGGCTGAGGAGCAACCTGATTAAGGTGTACAAAATTATGAGGGACTAGATTGGGTAGATAGGAAGGAACTTTTCCCCTTATTCGAGGGGTCACTAACAAGGGGGCACAGATTTAAGGTGAGGGGCAGGAAGTTTAGAAGGGATTTGGGGAAATATATTTTCACCCAGAGGGTGCTGGGAATCTGGAACTTGCTGCCTGAAAGGGTGGTACAAAAGAACATAAGAACATAAGAAATAGGAGCAGGAGTAGGCCATCTAGCCCCTCGAGCCTCCCCCCCATTCAATAAGATCATGGCTGATCTGAAGTGAATCAGTTCCACTTACCCGCCCGCTCCCCATAACCCTTAATTCCCCTACCGATCAGAAATCCATCTATCCGTGACTTAAACATATTCAACGAGGTAGCCTCCACCACTTCAGTGGGCAGAGAATTCCAGAGATTCACCACCCTCTGAGAGAAGAAGTTCCTCCTCAACTCTGTCCTAAACTGACCCCCCTTTATTTTGAGGCTGTGCCCTCTAGTTCTGGTTTCCTTTCTAAGTGGAAAGAATCTCTCCACTTCGACCCTATCCAGCCCCTTCATTATCTTATATGCCTCTATAAGATCCCCCTCAGCCTTCTAATTTCCAACGAGTACAAACCTAATCTGCTCAATCTCCCCTCATCTCCAGTATCAACCTGGTGAACCTTCTCTGCACTCCCTCCAAGGCCAATATATCCTTTCGCAAGTAAGGGGACCAAAACTGCAGTCAGTATTCCAGCTGCGGCCTCACCAATGCCCTGTACAGTTGTAGCAAGACTTCTCTGCTTTTATATTCCATCCCCCTCGCGATAAATGCCAACATCCCATTTGCCTTCTTGATCACCTGTTGCACCTGCAGACTGAGTTTTTGCGACTCATGCACAAGGACCCCCAGGTCCCTCTGCACAGTAGCATGTTGTAATTTCTTTCCATTTAGATAATAACCCAATTTGCTATTATTTCGAGAGGCGGGAACCCTCACCACATTTAAGAAGCATTTAAATGAGCGTTTGAAATGCTGTAGCATGCAAGGCTACAGACTGGAAAATGGGATTAGAATGAATCGCTAGTCGATGGCCAGCACAGACGTGATGGGCTGAAAGGCCTCTTTCCGTGCTGCAAAACCCTATGAATCTATGAGATGCAAGAATGTCAATTTCCTTTTCCTTTCGGATAGTTAGTACTCAGCCACATTGCTGGAGATCTGGAGTCACAGGTAGGTCAGGCCAGGCACTGATGGTAGATTTCCTTCCCTTTCCTGAAGGTCATTAGTGAACCAGATGAGTTCTTCCGACAATCATAGAAACCATAGAATCCCTACAGTGCAGAAGGAGCCATTCGGCCCATCGAATCTACAATGACAACAATCGCACCCAGGCGCCATCCCCATTATCCCACATATTTACCCTGCTAA
The DNA here is from genome assembly GCF_964213995.1 of Mustelus asterias. NCBI lineage: Eukaryota > Metazoa > Chordata > Chondrichthyes > Carcharhiniformes > Triakidae > Mustelus > Mustelus asterias. The sequence continues at coordinate 6,552,177 of NC_135807.1, forward strand.
TCCCTCCAACCTACGCATCCCGGGAAACTAAGGGACAATTTAGCATGGCTAATGCACCTAACCCGCACATATTTGGACTGTGGGAGGAAACCCACGCAGACACGGGGAGAATGTGCAAACTCCACACAGACAGTGACCTGAGGCTGGAATCGAACCCGGGTCCCTGGTGCTATGAGGCAGCAGTGCTAACCACTGTGCCACCGTGCCGCCCCAATGGTTTCACAGCCATTACTTTTGAATCACTTTCTTGAATTTAAGCTCCACCAATTGCCATGGTGGGATTTGAACCCGTGTCCACAGAACATTAGCTTGGGCCTCTGGATCACTAGCCCAGTGACATTGCCACTGTGCCCTGAATCTCCCCCGAAGAAAATAAAAATTTCTAGCTGATTGTAGTCTAGTCCTCGAGACTAGGGGTGGCACGGTGGCACAGTGGTTAGCACTTCTGCCTCTCAGCGCTAGGGACCCGGGTTCAATTCTGGCCTCGGGTGACTGTCTGTGTGGAGTTTGCACATTCTCCTCGTGTTTGCGTGGGTTTCCTCCGGGTGCTCCGGTTTCCTCCCACACTCCAAAGATGTGCAGGTCAGGTGGATTGGCCATGCTAAATTGTCCCTTAGTGTCAGGGGGATTAGCAGGGTAAATACATGGGTTTATGGGAATAGGGCCTGGGTGGGATTGTGGCCGGTGTAGGCTTGATGGGCCGAATGGCCTCCTTCTGCACTGTAAGGATTCAATGATTCAATTCCATGATATAAAGGCCAGCATCCCATTAACCTTTTTGATTATTTTCAGTTAATATTTCAGGTCTATGACATTTCAGCAGAACTGGAAAAGGTTAGAGATGTGACAGTTAACAGGGATCAGTGACAGGGTAGAAAGAGCAAACGTGAAGGTATGTTCTGGGGTGGGATTCAGGCGAGATGACATGATAAAAGGGGGGATGGTGTAAGCTGGATAGAGGGTGGTAAAGGGTCAAACAGAGAAACATAACTGGGCCGAGAGGAGGTGTGAACGGCCACAGCAGAATCTGGGAACATGCTATGTGAAAACAGGAGCAGTACGGTCTGAAATTGTCAAACTCAGTCTGGAATGCGGAGTGCTGGACAGTGCCTCACTGAAAGATGAGCCGCTCTTCTTTGAACTTATGATGACCCCGAGTGGAACAGTGTCGGACGTTGAGGACAGAGGGGTCCGATTGGGATAGAGAATTCAAATCAAAGAAAGTGCTGCAAGTTCTATCACAGAGCTTCCCTTCCGCTCTTCCAACCCCAGCCCTGCCTTTGGATATAATTCAAACCTCCACCATCTTCACATCATCTTCTGTTTGTAGCATCATAAGGTAGAATTTAACAGGTGGTGGGGTTTACCACCTGCCACTCAGAGAGTTGGCAGGGGTTAGGGTCAGGGTTAGGTTTAGGGTTAGGAGTAGGTTTAGGGTTAGGGTTAGGGTTAGCGTGAGGGTTAGGGTTAGGATTAGGGTTAGGGTTAGGATTAGGATTAGGGTTAGCATTAGAGTTAGGGTTAGAGTTAGAGTTAGGGTTAGCGTTAGGGTTAGGGATGCATTGTTGTCCACCCGTGACTGCCCGGCAGTTATCTCGTGCTCCGAGGAATATGTTGCAGACAAAACCTCTGCCCCACACTGTTGAAGCAGCCTGTGTCCAAATGCAGGAAGATAACATTCAGGCTTCGGTTGATAAGTGGAAAATTATATTCGCACCACATAAGTGCCAGACAATAATCATTTTTTGCAAGTGCGAATCCAACCATAATCTCCCCTTGACATTCAATGGTGTAACTATCACTGAATCCCCCACTATCAACATCCTGGGGGTTACCATTGACCAGAAACTCAACTGGACCCAGCCATGTAAATGTTGTGGCTACCGGAACAGGTCAGAGGCTGGGAATCCCGTGGTGAGTAACTCACCTCCTGACTCCCCAGAGCCTGTCCACCATCTACAAGGCACAAGTCAGGAGTGTAATGGAATAATCTCCACTTGCCTGGATGGTGCAGCTCCAACAACACTCAAGAAGCTTGACACCATCCAGGACAAAGCAGCCCACTTGATTGGCACCACATCTACTCCCTTAAATATTCACTCCATTCATGAACAACACACAGTAACAATCGTGTGTGCCATCTACAAGATGCACTGCAGCAGTTTGCTAAGGCTCCTTAGGCAGCACCTTCCAAAACCTTGACCTCCACCACCTAGAAGGACAAGATCAGCAGATACCTGGGAACACCACCACCTGGAAGTTCCCCTCAAAATCACTCACCACCCTGATTCGGAAATATATCAACCGTTCCTTCACTGTCGCTGGGTCAAAATCCTGAAACTCCCTCCCTAACAGCACTGTGGGTGTACCCACACCACAGGGACTGTAACAGTTAACGATAGCAGTTCACCACCACTTCTCTAGGGCAATTGAGGATAGGAAATAAATGGCAGCCAGCCAGCCAGCGACGAGCATGTCCCACGAATGAATCCAAAGTTGGTGGATGGGGTAAGTGGGCACTAAAGAGCACGGACAATCCACCTAACCCACACATCTTTGGAGTGTGGGAGGAAACCGGAGCACCCGGAGGAAACCCACGCAGACACGGGGAGAACATGCAGATTCCACACAGTCACCCGAGGCTGGAATTAAACCCGCGTCCCTGGAGCTATGAGTCCGTAGTGCTAACCACTGTCCCATCATGCTGCCCAGATAATACAGACGGGGACATGCTGAGGCCCCAGTACAGATCCCAGGGGCACACCACTTGGTGAGTCACACCAATTTGAGAACTCTCCCATTATCCCTACTATTGTAACGTGAGGTAATTTGGGGAGGAAGCTTTAAATCACAATGGTGATTAATTAAAGCAACAGCAGCAAAACAATATACACAAGCTCAACACTGATACACTTCCTGTCCCTCCAACGCTCTGGCTTGCAATGGAAATGTTTCCTCCCCGGATTCGCACTCTACCACTCCATAGGTCAAGATTCGCATGCTCCATTCCGATAGGTCCTGAGCGGGTCAAAAATTACCCATGAACACTCGCTCCCTTAAAGGGGACATGCAGTCACACCTACTCTCAGTCTGTCATGTTACAACCAATGATCAAGCCATGTCATAAGTTTATCTTCAACTCCATCGACTTGAATTTTTCATAGAATCGAATCAAACAATCCATACAGTGCAGAAGAGGCTATTCATGCAGAACACCGACCCCCCCCCCCTCCCCCGTATCCCTGTAAACCTGTGCATTTACCATGGCCAATCCACCTAACCTCTTGCAACACTAAGGGACAAGTTAGCATGGCTAATCCATCCTAACCTGCGCATCTTTGGACACTAAGGGGCAATTTAGCATGGCCAATCCCCCTAACCCGCACATCTTTGGAGTGTGGGAGGAAACCGGAGCACCCGGAGGAAACCCACGCAGACACGGGGAGAACATGCAAACTCCACACAGACAGTGACCCGAGGCTGGAATTGAACCCAGGTCGCAGAGTGAGGCAGCAGCGCTAACCACTGCGCCACCGTGCCGCCCAGTTTTGCGAATAATCTCTTGTGCAGAACCTCATGAAATGTCTTCGGAAAGCCCTGAGAGGCTCCTTTCATGGACATTCACCGTTCTGGTGACCCCTTCATAAAACTTAACTGGACTAGTCAAACATGACTTATCTTTCATAAGCCAGACTGATGCTCCTTCATCAACGCGTACGCATTTACTTTCACCGACGATGAATCCAATCATAACCTGCTTTCGTCTCCTGCAGAATGATTGAATTGCTCATATTCAACATGAGCCCTGCTGTTCCACAGGCCTTAAGCAAACAAGCCTCATGTTTAAGGGAGAGAAAAAAAACACAGTTACTGTGCACCTTGCACCACTTCAAGAAAATCCATATCATTAACAGTCCCTCCGAGGCATACAGGCTGCATTAGAGGGTGAAATTATAGCACTCCACACTGCCAATGTTGCTATTGTCACACCTCAACAGACACCAGTCCCAGGAGGCAAAACAGAAAGGCTTATTTTAAAGTGGTAAGATTATATTGATGTGAACACTATGGTTACAATATTCAGTATGGATAGAGGCCGTTGTGCTGTGGGAAGTTGTGAACCCATGACCTCGCATTATTGATTTACATTTCTGACAACATCAGGAATTTGCCTTGCTTATTTTTATTGACCATCTTATGGTGCAGATGCTTTACAGAAGTGGGGGAGGTGATAGCTGATGCGCGATTAATCCACTCGGGAGGCTAGATCGTACCCAGGAATAAAGGCTTTTATTAGCAACAAGAATAGAGCATACTGCTTAACAATACAATTCCCAGACTAAAGGGTCACTAGGAAGTGCAGTGACCTTTATACTCCTATAGGAAGGCAGAGCCAACCGGAGTGTACCACAGAACAATGCCAACAGGTGGAACACCCCAACCCTAACCCCAACAGTAACAAGAGTAACATATGTACAAGTACCCATAGTGGTAACCATCTATGGTTCACCACAATGGCCTAGTGGTATTCTTGCTAGGCTATTAATCCAGAAACTCAGCTAATGTTCTGGGGACCCGGGTTCGAATCCCGCCACGGCAGATGATGGAATTTGAATTCAATAAAAAATATCTGGAATTAAGAATCTATTGTTCAACATGAAACCATTGTCGATTGTCGGAAAAACCCATCCGGTTCACTAATGTCCTTCAGGGAAGGAAATCTGCCGTCCTTACCCGGTCTGGCCTACATGTGACTCCAGAGCCACAGCAATGTGGTTGACACTTAACTGCCCTTGGGCAATTAGGGATGGGCAATAAATGCTGGCCAACCATCAACGCCCATGTCCCATAAATGAATTTTTAAAAAATTCTCACAAACCTCCTCCAGCTCTACAATTCTCTGAGATATGGTGGCACAATGGTTAACATTGCTGCCTCACAGCACCAGGGGCCCAGTTCAATTCCAGCCTTGGGTGACTCTCTGTGTGGAGTTTGGATCTTCTCCCCATATCTCCCCCAATTCTCACATCTTGAGCATCTCCAATTTTAATTGTCCCAATGGTTGTTGGCCACATCTTCAGGTACCTGGGTTGTAAGCCCTGGAATCCGCTCCTGAAATCTCTCCACCCTCTCTACCTCCGTCTGTTACTTTATAATCTCAGTCCTAAACTGTCTTCCCTTATTCTTAGACTCCATCCCCAGTTCTAGGCCAGCTCCCCGCCCCCCACCCCTCCTCCTGCCAGACAGGGGAAACTTGCTCCCTGAATGTAACATTTCGAGCCTGTAAGGAACTTGTGTATTTCAATGAAATCACCTCTGATTCTTCTAAAATTTGAGCAAGTAAAGGCCCAGACTCCTCGGTTGTGTTTTTATAATGATATTAAAACACCAATCACTCTGCGGAATTAGGTAAACACACTGTGGGTTCAGTTGTTGAGTTTAGACACATGAGAATGTATATTTACATGGATAGAAAGCCTGAACACATCAACAGAAGGGTTGTGTGTGCTGTGTTCTGCTAAGGAGTCAAAGTGAAACTGAAACTGCATCACATGACAACACTTCCCTTCTACTGATGGCATATACTATCCCTTAAAGGTGTCTACAACATCCTCCTTTCTTTTTAAAGATACTTTCCCCATCCCCCCTTCCACAGAAGCACAACTAGTTACAATATATGTTTCATGTATGGTGCCACGGGTAGCACGGTAGCACAGTGGTTAGCACTGCTGTCTCACAGCACCAGGGACCCGGATTCGATTCCCGGCTTGGGTCACTGTCTGTGTGGAGTTTGCACGTTCTCCCCGTGTCAGCGTGGGTTTCCTCCAGGTGCTCTGGTTTCCTCCCATAGTCCAAAGATGTGTGGGTTAGGTGCATTGGCCACGCTAAATTGACCTTTAGTGTGAGGGGCACAATAAGAAATCTCACAACGCTAGGTTAAAGCCCAACAGGTTTATTTGGTAGCACGAGCTTTTGGAGCGCTGTCCCGAGGGGGACGATGCATGGGGTTATAGGGATAGAGCCTGGGTGGGATTGTGGTCGGTGCAGACTCATTGGGCCGAATGGCCTCCTTCTGCACTGTAGGGATTCTATGATTCTATAGTTATCATTATATAATAAAACTGATGAATCATTGAGTTTGTAAAGTGTGAAGATGATCAGCTGGTATGCCAAAGTAACCATCCTGGAGGTTAGTTACTCACAATGATCTGAGGGATTGTCACACTTGGATGATGTTCCTGGTTTCATTTGGCTTCCTGCCCTGATTACAAGGTGGTGGAGGGGATGGAATGGATCTGACCAATGGATCCAATTTAGGCTCTTACAGCCCTGCCACCTCACACATGTCAGTCTTCAACCAATTTGATTTGCTCCATGTGATATCAAGAGACAGCTGAAGGCACTGGATACTGCAAAGGCAGTGGGCCCTGATAACATTCCGGCAATAGTACCGGAGACTTGTGCTCCAGAGCTTGCTACTCCCCTAGCCAAGCCCTTCCAGTACAGTTACAACACTGGCACCTAAGAGTAGACTGATTGGGCAGTAATTGGCTGGGTTGGATTTTGTCCTGCTTTGTGTGTACGGGGCGTACCTGGGCAATTTTCCACATTGCCGGGTAGATGCCAGTGTTGTAACTGTACTGGATGAGCTTGGCTAGGGGTGCAGCAAGTTCTGCAGCATAAGTCTTCAGTACTATTGCTGGAATGTTATCAGGGTCCATTGCCTTTGCAGTATCCAGTGCCTCCAACCGTTTCTTGGTATCACGTGGAGTGATTCGAATTAGCTGGAGACTGGCATTAGAGATGATGGGGGCCACTGGAGGAGGCTGAGATGGATCATAAGATCATAAAACCATAAGACATAGGAGCAGAATTAGGCCACTCAGCCCATCGAGTCTACTCCACCATTCAATCATGGCTGATATTTTTCTCATCCCCATTCTCCTGCCTTTTCCCCATAACCCCTGATCTGCTTATTAATCAAGAACCTATCTATCTCTGTCTTAAAGACACTCAATGACCTGGCCTCCACAGCCTTCTGCTGCAAAAAGTTCCACAGATTCACCACTCTCTGGCTGAAGAAATTCCTCCTCATCTCTGTTTTAAAGGATTGTCCCTTTGGCCAGAAGTTATGCCCTCTGGTTCTAGTTTTTCCAACTAGTGGAAACATCCTCTCCACATCCACTCTATCCAGGCCTCGCAGTATCCTGTAAGTTTCAATAAGATCCCCCCTGATCCTTCTAAACTCCAACGAGTACAGACCCAGAGTCATCAACCGTTCCTCATATGACAAGCTCTTCATTCCAGGGATCATTCTTAAGAATCTCCTTTGGACCCTTTCCAAGGCCAACACATCCTTCCTTAGATATGGGGCCAAAACTATGGATAGGCAGGGTGTAGGGCTAGGGGAGGTTCTGGAGGAGGTTACAGAAATAGGCAGGGGTGTAGGGGCTGGAATAGGTTCTGGAGAAGGTTACAGAGATAGGCAGGGGTGTAGGGCTGGAGGAGGTCACAGAGATAGCCAGGGTGTAGGGCTGGAGGAGGTAACAGAGCTAGGGAGGGGTGTAGGGGCTGGAGTAGGTTACAGAGATAGAGAGGTAAGGCCATGAAGGGATGCAAAAGCAAATTGAAAATCTTACAATAAAGGCCTTGTTTGACTGGGTGCCAATATTGCAGAGCGGGCCACAGGGTTGGTGGGTGAATGAGACTTTGTGCGATGAAGGATATGGGAAGCTGGGTGAAGTCCAGCTTTTGGAGGGTAGCAGGCAATTAGACACACTGATACAAAAATGTCAGCTTTGTGCTTCCTTTTGCTAAGTGCTCCTTACTTTATCACCATCAGTTACATCATAGTTTCTGTGAGGAGTTCGATGATGTGCTAGCTCCATTTCCACCTGAGGAAGTGTCTGTGTCTGCAAACAACAAGAAGCACTCCTCCCTCCACTAATGCAGGTGGGTTTTGATAGCGTCAGGATGAGTAAGTGTCTTCACATCGAAGGCTGTTGCGTTCAGTGATGCCGTTTCACGTCACAAAGTAAGTGATTCAACCAAATGACGGTTCATCTCCACGGTGACCAGGGAACAGGTAACCTGAACCTTGCTCAGATTCTGATCACATTTCTGTTAACACAGTATCACACTGAATCCCGCGAGGCCCAGCTGTTCTTTCTACTGCAATCTCCTCTTTCCGATAGTATTTTTAGGTGGAATTTTCCTGTCCCGCCCACCACGGGAATCGTAGCGGGCAGGACACGGGCTACGCAAAGGTGTGTTTCCCTCGGGCGAGGTTTTCCAGTCTTGGGTCGAGCACGGCTGGAAAATCCCACCCTTCAACAAAGAACAAAAGAAATTACAGCACTGGAGCAGGCCCTTCGGCCCTCCAAGCCCGTGCCGACCATGCTTTAAAGTTTTAAATGTTTTAAAAGTTTTTTTACTAGTCACAAGTAAGTCTTGCATTAACACTGCAATGAAGTTACTGTGAAATTCCCATAGTCGCCACATTTCGGCACCTGTTCGAGTCAATGCACCCTAACCAGCACATCTTTCAGACTGTGGGGGAAAACTGGAGCATCCGGAGGAAACCCACGCAGACACGGGGAGAACGTGCAGACTCCACAGAGACGGGGACCCAAGCTGGGAATAGAACCCAGCTCCCTGACGCTGTGAGGTAGCAGTGCTAACCACTGTGCCACCGTACCTGTCTGACACACAAATAAGATGGAAGCTGATGGAATTTGGATTGATGGCTGGATCTTCCATTTTTGTCAGCAGCAGGAATCGCGGTGGGTGGGGCGGGGGGAAGGTGGACTTCATTTGATGGGGGGCCAAATAATCAGTCGGGATGAGCTGTCATCGGTATTTTTTCCTTGGGATTTCGGTTTGAACTTCCCGATGAGCAAGGTGGGAATGGGATTAAATGGGAGGTCAGGTGTTTCTCACATATGGATGCAGACTCGATGGGCTGAAGGGCCTGTTCCGCGCTGTCTGATTCTATGATTCTCGGGTCCTCTCGCACGCATTAGCATCTCATGCATTCTCTTTAAAAGGTCACCTCGCTAGAAGACACTCTCCGTCTGCAGGATATTAGAATGCTCGGCCTTACCCACCATATCTAATGGGCTTGCACGTAAGACCAGAAGACCATAAAACATAGGAGCAGAATTAGGCCACTCGGCCCATCGAGTCTGCTCCGCCATTCAATCATGGCTGATATTTTTCTCATCCCCATTCTCCTGCCTTTTCCCCATAACCCCTGATCCTTTATTAATCAAGAAACTATCTATCTCTGTCTTAAAGACACTCAATGACCTGGCCTCCACAGCTTTCTGCGGCAAAGAGTTCCACAGATTCACCACTCTCTGGCTGAAGAAGTTCCTCCTCATCTCTGTTTTAAAGGATCGTCCCTTTAGTTTGAGGTTGTACCCTCCGGTTATAGTTTTTATACTAGTGGAAACATCCTCTCCATGCCCATTCTATCTAGGCCTCGCAGTATCCTGTAAGTTTCAATAAGATTCCCCCTCATCCTTCTAAACTCCAACGAGTACAGACCCAGAGTCCTCAACTGTTCCTCATATGACATCTTGACTTCTCAGGGACCGCTCTCAGAACTTCAGTCATGTTGGGTGCCAATGGCTCGAGCTGTGTGAATGCAGGAGGTGGAGACAGTGGGTGGGGTGGGATGGGGGTGGTGGTGGGGGTGGGGGGAGGGGTGGTGGGGTAGGGGTGGGGGTGGGGGTGGGGGGGGTGGGGAACCTGTCTGGATGTCCTTTAAATATGGCGCCCGAAGCTTTGAGCCCAGGAGGTAATGGCGGGAGGTTGACTTCTCACCTGCCACAGCAACCCCCCCCCCCCCCCCCCCGCCAACCCAGCACGAGATTCACTCTGCTCCACGTGGATACACAAGTAATGGGCATACGTTCAGTCACCCTGCTCTTACTCACCTCCGCCCAGCGGGAATCACTTGCACATTCAAACCCACCAACAAACGTAGCCTTAATTGCAGAAGATTCTGCCCTTAATCTTCCTTCATTCACTTCAAGATTCAATTCAGCACAGGAATGATGGGCCAAATGGCCACTTTCTGTGTTGTATGATCCTCTGGGCCTCACTCCCCATGAGTTTATAATGGAATGGGAGTGTCACTGGTTAGGCCAGCACATGTCCATCCCTACCTGCCCTTGAGAAAGTGGTGGTGAGCTGCCTTCTTGAACCGCTGCAGTCCACGTGGTGTAGATACACCCACAGTGCTGTTGGGGAGGGAGTTCCAAGAATTTGATTGAGTGGGAGAGGCTCGGGTTGGAGACGGAAGGGGAATGTCTGGTCCAGAGGTGGGTTTAAAAAGTGGATTGTGCGCGATGTGTTTCTAACCTGCCCAATACGCATGTGCCCACTGTCATTTTAATTGGAATGGATAGTGGAGTGTCCTTGGAGAGGGTGGGGGCACTTAAATAACATACTTCACTTGGGTCCTGGGAAGCATAATTGGGAGCCTAAATCCAGGTTTGGCAGTGAATGGGAGCTCCTCAAGGGTTTCGACACTCCTTGGACATCAAGAGGGAGATTTCAATTGGCCAAATACAAGTCAGTTTCCTATTCATTCAACAATTTTTTTGGTATGAAATATCTTTGAAACCATGCCCATGTGCCTCAGGAAATGAACGCAATACGAAGAGCTTGCCCAAGTCAATGCCATTGGCAGGATCTTAAGAAGGGCAATTTGGGCCAGTCTTGTGGTCAAGACCTGATCTGGGCCAATGGAAACTCACACCAGGGTGAAGGATCATGGGAAGGCATGAATGTCCAGGGGGCCGGCATTCACATTGAAAAATCCGTGAGCTTTTCTCTTCCATTTCTACCCAGACTGTGCTGCAGTTACTCATGGGAAATCTAGCCCACACTTCACAACAGCTGTCACTGGACAGTGTCCTGAAGCAGTCACTTGGATAGGATTTTACCTGTGGCCCTTCCTACTCTGCTGAACAATTATAACACCTTTGCCGCCACGCTGGTTTGACACCAGCTAACACAGCTCAGGCCAAACATCAGACATTAGATTGTGCTGTATGTTTCAGTTGTGAAGGACATTGGTGAGACCACATCTGGAGTATTGTGCACAGAATTGATCTGCTCATTTAAGGAAAGATGTAAACACGTTAGAAGCAGTTCAGAAAAGGTTTAAAAGTAAAAGTTTATTTATTAGTCACAAGTAAGGCTTACATTAACACTGCAATGAAGTTACTGTGAAATTCCCCCAATCGCTACACTTTGGCGCCAGTTTGGGTCAATGCACCCTAACCAGCACGTCTTTCAGACTGTGGGAGGAAACCAGAGGGAACCCACACAGATGCGGGGAGAACGTGCAAACTCCACACAGACAGTGACCCAAGCCAGGAATCGAACCCGGGTCTCTGGCGCTGTGAAGCAGCCGTGCCAACCACTGTGCCACCGTGCTGCCCAAGTTTGCTAGTTTACTAGTTTAATACCAGGAATGGGGAGGTGATGGCCTGGGGGTATTATCGCCAGACTATTCATCCAGAAACTCAGCTATTGTTCTTGGGGACCCGGGTTCAAATCCCGCCACGGCAGATGGTGGAATTTGAATTCAATAAGAAAATATCTGGAATTAAGAATCTACTGATGACCATGAAGCCATTGTCAATTGTTGGAAAAACCCATCTGGTTCACGAATGTCCTTTAGGGAAGGAAATCTGCCGTCCTTACCCGGTCTGGCCACCATGTGACCCCAGAGCCACAGCAATGTGGTTGACACTTAACTGCCTTCGGGCAACTAGGGATGGGCAATAAATGCTGGCCAGCCAGCGACACCCATGTCCCACGAATGAATTAAAAAAAGAATGAATAATGGATGGACTATCTTATGAGGACAGGTTGAAGAGGTTAGGTTTGTATCCACTAATGTTCAGAAGAGTAAGAAGCAACTTGATTGGAATCTTTCAGATCCTGAGGGGTATTGACAGGGTGGATGTGGAGAGGATTTTTCCTCTTCTGGGAGAATCTAAAACTAGGGGTCACTGTTTAAAAATAAGGGGGTCGCTCATTTAAAATGGAGATGAGGGGAATTTTTTTTTCTCTCAGAGGCTCATAGAGTCATAGAGGTTTACAGCATGGAAACAGGCCCTTCGGCCCAACTTGTCCATGCTGCCTTTTTTTTAACCTCTAAGTTAGTCCCAATTGCCCACGTTTGGCCCTTATCCCTCTATACCCATCTTACCTATGAAACTGTATAAATGCTTTTTAAAAGACAAAATTGTACCCGCCTCTACTACTGCCTCTGGCAGCTTGTCCCAGACACTCACCACCCTCTGTGTGAAAACATTGCCCCTCTGGACACTTTTGTATCTCTCCCTCCTCACCCTAAACCTATGCCCTCTAGTTTTAGACTCCCCTACATTTGGGAAAGGATATTGACTATCTACCTGCTCTGTGCCCCTCATTATTTTATAGACCTCTATAAGATTATCCCTCAGCCTCCTATGCTCCAGAGAAAAAAGCCCCAGTCTATCCAGCCTCTACTTATAACTCAAACCATCAAGTCCTGGTAGCATCCTAGTAAATCTTTTCTGCACTCTTTCTAGTTTAATAAGATTCTTTCTATAATAGGGTAACCAGAACTGTACTCAGTATTCCAAGCGTGGCCTTACCAATGTCTTGTACAACTTCATGATGTGGAGATGCCGGCGTTGGACTGGGGTAAACACAGTAAAAGTTATAACAACATGCATGCCCTGTTTGAGAGCAGATATCCACTCCATCTGACGAAGGAGCAGCGCTCTGAAAGCTAATGGCATTTGCTACCAAATAAACCTGTTGGACTTTGACCTGGTGTTGTTAAAACTCTTACTGTGTTGTACAACTTCAACAGGACGTCCCAACTCCTGTACTCAGGGTGGTGAGTCTCTGGATCTCTCTTCCTCAAAAGGCAGTGGAGGCAGAACCTTTGAATATTTTTAAGGCAGAGCTAGATAGATTCCTGATTAACAAGGGGGTGAAAGGTTATTGGGAGTAGGTGGGAATGTGGAGTTGAGGTTACAATCAGCCATATTCTTATAGATTTGATTTGATTTTGATTTGATTTATTATTGTCAGATGTATTAACATACAGTGAAAAGTATTGTTTCTTGCGCGCTATACAGACAAAGCATACCGTTCATAGAGAAGGAAACGAGAGAGTGCAGAATGTAGTGTTACAGTCATAGCTAGGGTGTAGAGAAAGATCAACTTAATGCAAGGTAAGTCCATTCAAAAGTCTGACAGCAGCAGGGAAGAAGCTGTTCTTGAGTCGGTTGGTACGTGACCTCAGACTTTTGTATCTTTTTCCCAAAGGAAGAAGGTGGAAGGGAGAATGTCTGGAGTGCGTGGCGTCTTTAATTATGCTGGCTGCTTTGCCGAGGCAGCGGGAAGTGCAGACAGAGTCAATGAATGGGAGGCAGGTTTGCCTGATGGATTGGGCTACATTCACGATCTTTTGTAGTTCCTTGTGGTCTTGGGCAGAGCAGGAGCCATACCAAGCTGTGATACAACCAGAAAGGATGCTTTCTATGGTGCATCTGTAAAAGTTGGTGAGAGTCGTAGCTGACATGCCAAATTTCCTTAGTCTTCTGAATGGCAGAGCAGGCTCGATGGGCCAAGTAGCCTACTCCTACTCCTAATTCATACATTCATATGGACTGGTGCAGCAAATCTGACGACAGGGAAGCAGAATAGATCGATTCATAACTGGAAAGAACTTCCATTTATCCAGCCTATTGTACAGCTTCAGCACACCCCAAAGCACCTTACAGTCAGGGAAGTACGCCTTGAAATGCAGTCACTTTTGTGACGTTGGAAACAATGCAGCCAATATTTCACACAGCAAACAGCAGTGTGATAATGACCAGATAATCTCAGCAATGAGAGGCAGGTATTGGCCCCGGGACACTGGAGATAAAAGCCCCTGCTCCACTTAGAAATGGAGCCATAGGTTTCTTTACATTGCTACCTGGGAGGGCGGAGAGGCAGTCAGCTTGTTCTCACAACTGAGAGACAGCGTCAGACTCCCGCAGCACTATACTGGAGCATCAGACTCTTTGTTTAACTCCCTCGAGGGGGATTTGAACCCACAACCTTGTGCATTAGAGGTGAGAGTGCTAACCACTGAGCCGTGCAGACACCGAGAGGAATTGGGTAGAACTGAATGGCAAATCAGATAAGGTCGGAGTCTCCCTCCCACTCTTTCCATATCCTCAACAATAATCGGATGATTATTTACATCTGGTTTCCCTCGTTATATCATCTTTCCTTCGGTCTGTGCGTTTTCAAAGTTTCGTCGCTCCCTTGATCCGTCGTCGCGATGGTTTGAGGACACAAGCGGGAAGCGGATCAAACGAGCTAGGTGTATGTTTCAGTTCGGGAGAAATCAAAGGGATTGCAAACTCTCTCGGGTATTTGCTCTCCGCCTGACTTTCTTTTGATGGATTCCTTTCACTTTGGAAATGCCAGAGGCGCACGAGTCCTTTGTTAATGACCTTTTCCGGATCGCAGGGGGCTGGGCAATGCCACCTCTGGCTGCCCTCCACACTCCAGAGCAACACATTCACCTTTTGTTCTGGGTCCCACCTCCCTCCGACACGGAAGGAAATCTTTGTCCGGTGCAGGATGTACCTTTCGGAACATCAAAAAAACAACCGACAAAAGGCTTTGGGATTTTCAAATGGGTGCCGCACATTATGTTCAGACGGTAGCAAAAAGAGTCAAGGGTATAGAAGGCTGCGGTTTATTGATTTATTGCTTTTGCTCAGTACAAAGGGATGTGGTATAAAGTTAGAAAAGAGTCCTCATAGAAGCCCTACAGTGCAGAAGGAGGCCATTCGGCCCATCGAGTCTGCACTGACCACAATCCCACCCAGACCCTACCCCCATATCCCTACATATTTACCCGCTAACCCCTCAAACCTACACATCTCAGGACCCTAAGGGGCAATTTTTAGCAAGACCAATCAACCTAACCCGCACATCTTTGGACTGTGGGAGGAAACCGCAGCACCCGGAGGAAACCCACGCAGACACGAGGAGAATGTGCAAACTCCACACAGACAGTGACCCGAGCCGGGAATCGAACCCAGGTCCCTGGAGCTGTGAAGCAGCAGTGCTAACCACTGTGCCACCGTGCCGTCCTGGAGATATTCCCGAGCGTTGAAGAGTTTGAATGAGACGGTTAAGTTAAACAGCAAATGAGCTAAAGGGTACTCCCAGAGCGACAACAATTTGACCAGTACATTGACAGGAACACCCACCAGGAATACCAAGGGTGCAGAAGGATCATTTATTATAATTTTGAACTCACTCAGTGCAACATTGACTCTGTGCCCAGATGCAGCAAGACCCGGACAACATTCAGGCTTGGGCTAATTAGTGACAGATAACATTCATGCCACACAAGTGCCAGGCAATGACCATCACCAAAAAGAGAGAATCTAACCCTTTTGGTATTCACTGAACCTCCCACTATCAACATTCCAGGGGTTACCATTGACCAGAACCTGAACTGGACCAGCTAAGATCAGTTCAGTGGCTGGGCATCCTGAGGCAAGTAACTCACCTCCAGTCTCCCCAGAGCCTCTCCACTATCTACAAGGTACAAGTCAGGAGTGTGATGGAATACTGTCCACTTGCTTGGGTGCAGCTCCAACAACACTCAACAAGCTCAACACCATCCAGGGCAAAGCACCCGCTTGATTGGCACTCCATTCACCACCTTAAACGTTAACTCCCTCCACTACCAATGCACAGTAGCAGCCGTGTGTACCATCTACAAGATGCACTGCAGCAACTCACTAAGGCAACACTTTCCAAACCCACAACCACTACCATCTAGAAGGACAAAGGCAAAAGACACATCACAACCTGGAGGTTCCCCTCCAAGTCACTCAGAAGACGAAGGAAAATTGGCATGTCAGCTACGACTCTCACCAACTTTTACAGATGCACCATAGAAAGCATTCTTTCTGGTTGTATCACAGCTTGGTATGACTCCTGCTCTGCCCAAGACCGCAAGGAACTACAAAAGTCGTGAATGTAGCCCAATCCATCACGCTAACCAGCCTCCTGTCCATCGACTCTGTCCACACTTCCCGCTGCCTCGGCAAAGCAGCCAACATAATTAAGGACCCCACGCACCTCAGACATTTTCTCTTTCACCTTCTTCCGTTGGGAAAAAGATACAAAAGTCTGTGGTCACGTAGCAACTGACTCAAGAACAGCTTCTCCCCTGCTGCCATCAGACTTTTGAGTGGACCTACCTCGCATTAAGTTAATGTTTCTCTACATCCTAACACTACATTCTGCACCCTCTCATTTCCTTCTCTATGAACGGTATGCTTTGTCTGTACAGCGCGCAAGAAACAATACTTTTCACTGTATGTTAATACATGTGACAATAATAAATCAGATCAGATCAAATCAAATCGCCATCCTGACTTGGAAACATATTTGCCGTTCTTTCCCTGTCGCTGGGTCAAAGTCCTGGGACTCCCTCCCTAACAGCAGGTGGGTGTACTTGCACCTCAGAGACTGCAGCGGTTCAAGAAGGCAGCTCACCGCCACCTTCCCAAGGGCAATTTGGGATGGGGTCACAAACGCCATTGACACTCGCATCCCCGAAAAGAATTGAACAAATAATTCAAGTGCTTGAATCTGAGACGGAAAACTTACCTGCTGTGACAAAGTTCAAAAAACAAATTACATTCGGAATCCGTAATCTGGCCAGATGTGAAACATTGCTCAGAAATACAACTGTGAGTGCCAGCGTGAAAAGGGAATGGAGGGAGCTGGGAACACAGTGAGGACATTTTAAACAAGGGTTTGGGGAGATTAGGAATTCAGGGTAAAGAGGGAGTTTAATAACATTTTACACCCATTCAGAGTCATTAGCAGAGGAAGACTCCCACAGCGCTGTAAGGGAATATTAGGTCAGGTGACCAAAGGCTTGGTCAAAGAGGAAGGTTTTAAGGAGTGTCTTAAAGGAGGAGAGAGAGCCGGAGAAGTTCAGGGTGGGAATTCCAGAGCCATGACCCAGACAATTAAAAGCACGGCCACCATTGGCAGAGTAATTAAAATTGGGGATGTTTGAGGTCAGAATTGGAGTGTAGAGAGCTGAGGAGGCTGTTGGGCTGGCAGCTTGTACAGAGATCATAGGGTAGAATTCCTACAGTGCAGAAGAGGCCACTCAGCCCATTGAGTCTGCACCGACTCTCTGACAGAATATCTGACCCAAGCTCTCTGCCCCGCCCTA
Organism: Mustelus asterias; assembly: GCF_964213995.1. NCBI lineage: Eukaryota > Metazoa > Chordata > Chondrichthyes > Carcharhiniformes > Triakidae > Mustelus > Mustelus asterias. Next base: position 6,569,467 of record NC_135807.1, read on the forward strand.
GCCCCATAACCCGACGCATTTACCATGGCCAATCCACCTAACCTGCACATCTTTGGACTGTGGGAGGAAACTACAAAGGTCGTGAATGAAGCCCAGTCCATCACGCAAACCAGCCTCCCATCCATTGGCTCTGTCTACACTTCCCACTGCCTCGGAAAAGCAGCCAGTGTAATCAAGGACCCCACGCACCCCGGACATTCTCTCTTCCACCTTATTCTGTCGGGAAAAAGATATAAAAGTCTGAGGTCAGGTACCAACCGACTCAAGAACAGCTTCTTCCCTGCTGCCAGCAGACTTTTCAATGGACCTACCTTCAATGGATCTTTCTCTACATCCTAGCTATGACTGTAACACTACATTCTGCACTCTCTCCTTTCCTTCTCTATGAACGGTATGCTTTGTCTGTATAGCGCGCAAGAAACAATACTTTTCACTGTACGTTAATACATGTGACAATAATAAATCAAATCAAAATCATCCAGAGGAAATCCATGGAGACAACGTGTAAACTCCACACAGACAGTGACCCGAGGCCTGAATTGAACCTGGGTCCCTGACACTGTGAGGCAGCAGTGCTAACCACTGTGCCACCATACTACCCTAAATAGTGATTGGGAAGGATGAGACCATGGAGGGATGTGAAAAGACGGATGAGAATTTTAATAAGCAAGACTTTGTCAGACCGGGAGCCAGTGTAGGTCAGTTGGCATGGTGGATGATGGGTGAGTGGGACTTGCCGATATTCAGGGTATTCTGCAGTCAGGGTTTGGATGAAGGTGCCTAAAGGACGGCGCAGTGACACAGTGGTTAGCACTGCTGCCTCACAGCACCAGGGACCCGGGTTCGATTCCTGGCTTGGGTCACTGTCTGAGGGGAATCTGCACATTTTCCTCGTGTCCGTGTGGGTTTCCTCCGGGTGCTCCGGTTTCCTCCCACAGTCTGAAAGACGTGCGGGTTAGGTGCATTGGCCGTGCTAAATTCTCCCTCAATGTACCCGAACAGGCACCAAAGTGTGGCGACTAGGGGATTTTCCCAGTAACTTCATTGCAGTGTTAATGTAAGCCTACTTGTGACACTGATAAATAAACTTCAAAAACCTTAAAACTGCTTCAGCAAAAACAACTTTTTTCTACTGCCCTGTGGAAGTAAAGGCAGAGAGAGCAGGAAAGACAGAGGCTTCTTATTGTTCATCATACATTATGCATGGAATCTTTTTATTTCCATGGAAATGTTTTACTGGTTCTGAAATGAGCCTCAAGATGATTTAATGCTCTCGAAATGTTTCTCCGTGCTATATTGTCTGATGTTGGCAGAGTGTATCAAATATTCAGTATAAACATCTCATTTCAAAAGTAAGGGAAAAAATTGGATCAACACACTTTCCAGGATGCATAGTGTATTAAATTGAAGGATAGAGGCACTGATTGGAATAATAGAGAACTGAGAGAGGAGGTTAGAAGGTAGGAAATCAATCTCAGCGATTCAAGACCAGTTTCAGATCTTGTCCATGTGTTTGTTGGGCGTCAGGGTTTCGATTCAAGATTCCTTCCTGGGGTGTGAGTGTCACTCCTTGCACCTGAGAAGGTGATGGTGAGCTGCCTTCTTGAACCACTTCAGTCCTTGTGATTACTTTTCTGCCTTCCTATTATTGCTACCAAAGTGGATAACTTCATGTTTATCCACATTATGCTGCATCTGCCATGCAGATACTCACACACTCAGCCTGTCCAAATCACGCCAAAGCATCTCTGCATCCTCCTCACAGCTCACCCTCCCACCCATCTTTGTGTTCATCTTGGAGTCTTGTTTGCGGCCACAGAAATGTCTATTTATTCCCCTTACAACTGAATTCCCGACAACTATTGCATTCCACACTTTTAACTCCTCCCTTCTGCAGCAGAGCCAACAATTGTGCACTGAATTTGGGTGCTGCTGTTATCACCTGAGAGGTCATTCCCCTCAACAGTATCTAAAACAGTATATCTGTTTTGCAGGGGAATAGCCACAGGCAATTCCTGCACTGCCTGCTCAGCTCTCTTGTTCTGTCTGGTGGCCACTCATTCCCTTCCTGCCTGCAGAGTCTGAGCTTGTGGTGTGACCACCTCACTATACGTGCTATCCATGATACACTTTGATTTGATTTGATTTGATTTGATTTATTATTGTCACATGTATTAACATACAGTGAAAAGCATTGTCTCTTATACACTATCTAGACAAAACATACCATTCATAGAGAAGGAAACGAGAGGGTGCAGAATGTAGTGTTACAGTCATAGCTAGGGTGTAGAGAAAGATCAACTTAATGCGACATAGGACCACTCAAAAGTCTGATGGCAGCAGGGAAGAAGCTGTTCTTGAGTCGGTTGGTACATGGGAAGCTGTTCTTGAGTCAGTCGGTCTGTGACTTCAGACTTTAGTGTCTTTTTCCAGACGGAAGAAGGTGGAAGAGAGAATGCCCGGGGTGCGTGGGGTCCTTAATTATGCCGGCTGCTTTGCCGAGGCAGCGGGAAGCGTAGACAGAGTCAATGGATGGGAGGCTGGTTTGCGTGATGGATTGGGCTACATTCACGACCTTTTGTAGTTCCTTGTGGTCTTAGGCAGAGCAGGAGCCATACCAAGCTGTGATACAACCAGAAAGAATGCTTTCTATGGTGTATCTGTAAAAGTTGGTGAGAATTGTAGCGGACATGTCAAATTTCCTTAGTCTTCTGGGAAAGTAGAGGCATTGACTCCGCCCCGCAAATGCTGCACAGTATCTCCAGCTGTCGTTCCAGCTCCGAAACGTGGGCTTCCAGGAGCTGCAGCTGGAGACACTTCCTGATACATTCTGGCCCCGGGCACTGGAAATGTTACAACACATGGAGGTCCATGGTTGCAAATACCCTCTCAGGGTATGATACCTGAAGAGAGAGGACAAGTGCATGGGAACACGACCACCTGGAATTTCTGCTCCAAAACACACACTGCCCTTGGAAAGATATCGGCTATCATAGAATCATAGAACCCCTACTGTACAGAAGGAGGCCATTTGGCCCATCAAGTCTGCACCGACCACAATCCCACCCTATTCCTGTAATCCCACATATTTACCCTGCTAAATCCCCCAGAACTAGGGTCAATTTAGCATGGCCAATCAACCTAACCCGCACATCTTTGGACTGTGGGAGGAAACCGGAGCACCCGGAGGAAACCCACGCAGACATGGGGAGAATGTGTAAACTCCACACAGACAGTGACCCAAGCTGGGAATCGAACCCAGGTCCCTAGCGCTGTGAGGCAACAGTACTAACCACTATGCCACCGTGCTGCCCCAAAGTCTATTCCTTCACTGTCGCTGGGTCAAAATCCTGGAACTCCCTCCCTAACAGCACTGTGGGTGTACCTACACCTCAGGGACTGCAGCAATTCAAGAAGGCAGCTCACCACCACCTTCTCAAGGGAAATTAGCAATTGGCAATAAATGCTGGGCCAGCCAGCAACACCCATGCTCTGTAAATGAATTTGATGTGGAGATGCCGGCATTGGACTGGGGTAAGCACAGTAAGAAGTCTCACAACACCAGGTTAAAGTCCAACAGGTTTATTTGGAATCACGAGCTTTCGGAGTGCTGCCCCTTCACCAGGTGAGTGCCTGATGAAGGGGTAGTGCTCCGAAAGCTCGTGTTACCAAATAAACCTGTTAGACTTTAACCTGGTGTTGTGAGACTTCTTACTGTAAATGAATGGGCAGAGATGTACCATCTGCAAATTTGGAGATAATACATTCAGTTCCCTCTTCCAAATCAATAATATATCATGTGAACAGTTGGGGTCCTAGCACAGATCCCTGCAGAACCTCACTGAAGAGAATGTAAAAATCATCAGATTGGATTCAACCGAGAAAGACACAAGGCTTCAAACAGTATGTAATATATCCACATTGGACAATGTAATAACATTGGCATTAGAACCAAACAGTGTGTATATGGTGACAAAATGCGATTGTTCCTGATTCCTATCATAAAGATAACCGGGCTGCTACAACTGACACAGAAATCAAGTCGGCTTTCTCCTTCCATTCCCTTTCAATGAGATTTTTTCACTTTGAGCCAGGCTGTTTTGCCTCAAGAATGAAGCAATGAACTGTAGCTAGCAGCTCTAGATTAAATAAGGCAGGAGGGAGCTATAGTGCTAGAAATCTAAAACTCCTGCAATGTTTAATTGGCATTCTAACAAATACATGCACTCTCTCGTTTCCTTCTCTATGAACGGTATGCTTTGTCTGTATAGCGCGCAAGGAACAACACTTTTCACTGTATGTTAATACATGTGACAATAATAAATCAAATCAAATCATTGAAGAACATGCAAACTCCACACAGACAGTCACCCAAGGCCAGAATTGAACCCGGGTCCGGGACGTGGTGAGGCATCAGTGCTAACCTCTGTGCCACCGTGCCCGAGGGGCTGAATGGCCTCTTCCTGTTCCTATGTTGCTGTTGTTCCTCACCTTTCCCCTTGGGAGATGCTTATAGATTAACTGTACATTTTCATTCATTTTTATTTCAGGTATTCTAGACGCCCACGAAGAAAGTGAAACGTTCCTCCGTAGAGGGAACCCATCTAGTCAGCCGGTGTTACCTCCCTCGGCTCTGACTCTCGAGCTTCTGGCTTCAAGTTTCCCGGCAGGATTGGGAAGCAGAGATCAGGGCTGACACTGCAGTGCCGTACTGAGGGCGTGCTGCACTGTCTTTTACTGGAGATGATTTGATTTGATTTGATTTATTATTGTCACATGTATTAACATACAGTGAAAAGTGTTGTTTCTTGTGCACTATACAGACAAAGCATACCGTACATAAAGAAGGAAAGGAGAGAGTGCAGAATGCAGTGTTACAGTCATAGCTAGGGTGTAGAGAAAGATCAACTTAATGCAAGGTAGGTCCATTCAAAAGTCTGCCAGCAGCAGGGAAGAAGCTGTTCTTGAGTCGGTTGGTACGTGTCCTTAGACTGTATTTTTTCCCGATGGAAGAGGGTAGCATAGAGTTTGTCCAGGGTGTGTGGGGTCCTTAATTATGCTGGCTGCTTTTCTGAGGCAGCGGAAGTGTAGACAGAGTCAATGGATGGGAGGCTGGTTTGTGTAATGGATTGGGCTCCGTTCACAGCCCTTTGTAGTTTCTTGCGGTCTTGGGCAGAGCAGGAGCCATACCAAGCTGTGATACAACCAGAAAGAATGCTTTCTATGGGGCATCTGTAAAAGTTGGTGAGAGTCATAGCTGACATGCAAATGTCCTTAGTCTTCGGAGAAAGTAGAGGCGTTGGTGGGCTTTCTTAACTATAGTGTCGGCATGGGGGGACCAGGACAGGTTGTTGGTGATCTGGACATCGAAAAACCTGAAGCTCCCGACCCTTTCTACTTTGTCCCCATTGATGTAGACAGGGGCATGTTCTCCTTTACGCTTCCTGAAGTCAATGACCATCTCCTTCATTTTGTTGATATTGAGGGAGAGATTATTGTTGCCGCACAAGTTCACCAGATTCTCTATCTCATTCCTGTACTCTGTCTCGTCATTGTTTGAGATCCGACCCACTACAGTGGTGTCGTCAGCAAACTTGAAAGTGGAGTTGGAGGGGAATTGGATGTGAAGCTGGGGCCCACGTCTGTCTATCTGGATGGATGTTAAAGCTTCCCTGGCGATATTTTGAAGAAACCCAGGGGACTTCTCCCCAGTGTCCTGGACGGTGTTTATCCCACAGTCAATATCACAGAAACAGATAAACTGGTCATTATCACATTGCTGCTCAGGGTGCGTTTGCTGTGTGCAAATTGGTTGTCATGTTTCTGGTTGTATCACAGCTCCTGCTCTGTCCAAGACCGCAAGGAACTACAAAAGGTCATGAATGTAGCCCAGTCCATCACGCAAACCAGCCTCCCATTCATTGACTCTGTCTACACTTCCCGCTGCCTCAGCAAAGCAGCCAGCATAATTAAGGACCCCACGCACCCCGGACATTCTCTCTTCCACCTTCTCCCTTCGGGAAAAAGATACAAAACTCTGAGGTCACGTACCAACCGACTCAAGAACAGCTTCTTCCCTGCTGTTGTCAGACTTTTGAATGGACCTACCTTGCATTAAGTTGATCTTTCTCTACACCCTAGCTATGACTGTAACACTACATTCTGCACTCTCTCCTTTCCTTCTCTATGAACGGTATGCTTTGTCTGTACAGTGCGCAAAAAACAATACTTTTCACTGTACACTAATACATGTGACAATAATAAATCAAATCAAATCAAAATCCTACATTACAGCAATGATGTCACTTCCAAGATATTTCTTTGGAAGAGATCCACGCTGTTTAAAAAAAATAAAGGCTCGGGTAAAGTTCAAGCAGACTGCGGAACCTTTTGCTTTTGTTTCTGTTTGGGGGTTTTCATTGCCGATTTTACAGAATGCTCTTATAGAATGTTTTCAAGTTGCAAATCTTTCTTTTATCTTTTTACTAAATTACGATGGAGGTGTGAATCTATATTCTGTGTCGACATTCTGATAATCAATAAAGCCACGCGTTAATGACCTGTCATGTTCCTTTAAGTTTTCAAATCCATGAGTACCTGGTTTCATTATTCATGGTTTTCGTAAAGAGGAAATATCTCTGAAATGGATCTGTATCAAATCTGGAGAATCATCCCTAACTGTGGAGTACGATCAAGTATCTGTTGCCAAGTCACCAGGAATTCCGGCTTCAGGGAGATATCAGGTATCCTGGAGACAAGGAAGATACATGAACAGCAGGTTGAATGGGCCCACATTCAAAACCCAATGACTGATAGAAACTGAGAAACTCACTGAAACAGTAGACTGGAGAGAAACAACATTTATTTCCGAAGCCTGTCAGTGATCTATCAACCCAGCCATGTCTACTTAACAGATAAGGTGTCATTCATGAAACCAACTCCTACTGGGCCTTGACTCTGTCCAGTCATCATTAATGTTCATCCATTGCTGCAAGTTTCAATCTCATTGAGCCAGATCTTTAATTCTCTGGATTGTTGGACAACCAGACGTTCCACCCAGGATCCACGCCCTGACGTGTTGGCCTCCGTGGGAATTTCCCTGGAATTTTGAACTTCCAGTCGGCAATTCTCATGCTCCCTGAGACACTTTGTGAGTGTCTCCAGCTCTGGGTTAGTGCTGGAGAATTTGAACTGCACAGTGGGACTTCTCTGGGTAGTTTCCAAGGAATGATTAGGGAGAAAAATCCTTGTCAAACTCTTGGGAAAGGAAAAGAGGGACCCGCATTCTCCCATCAATCCTCCCCTTGATCCCCGACCATGCATCTGACCCAAACCCCACTCGCCCGACTACCAACTTACAAACCATGACCACGCGCCCAATGTATCAATGTACCCTGGCTACCCTTCCCTTCCTGAATGAATGACGCCCTAATCCACCTGTCACTTCATCCATGTGCCACACTATCCAACAATAACACCCATTATCCCCGAAACAGGCTGCCACATGACACACTTACATAATTACCGCATTCATTCGACCACCAAGCACATTCACTCATTTCTCCTTCCAGATGCGCAGTGCGGTATTTGTGTGGGTTGGGTATTCACACAGTGCGGTATTTGTGTGGGTTGGGTATTCACACAGTGCGGTATTTGTGTGGGTTGTGTATTCACACAGTGCGGTATTTGTGTGGGTTGGGTATTCACATAGTGCGGTATTTGTGTGGGTTGGGTATTCACACAGTGCGGTATTTGTGTGGGTTGGGTATTCACACAGTGTTGTATTTGTGAGGGTGAGGTATTCACACAGTGCGGTATTTGTGTGGGTGAGGTATTCACACAGTGCGGTATTTGTGTGGGTGAGGTATTCACACAGTGCGGTATTTGTGTGGGTTGGGTATTCACAGTGTGGTATTTGTGTGGGTGAGGTATTCACACAGTGTGGTATTTGTGTGGGTTGGGTATTCACACAGTGCGGTATTTGTGTGGGTTGGGTATTCACACAGTGTGGTATTTGTGTGGGTTGGGTATTCACACAGTGCGGTATTTGTGTGGGTTGGGTATTCACACAGTGTGGTATTTGTGTGGGTGAGGTATTCACACAGTGCGGTATATGTGTGGGTGAGGTATTCACACAGTGCGGTATTTGTGTGGGTTGGGTATTCACACAGTGTGGTATTTGTGTGGGTTGGGTATTCACACAATGCGGTATTTGTGTGGGTTGGGTATTCACACAATGCGGTATTTGTGTGGGTGAGGTATTCACACAGTGCGGTATTTGTGTGGGTTGGGTATTCACACAGTGCGGTATTTGTGTGGGTTGGGTATTCACACAGTGCGGTATTTGTGTGGGTGAGGTATTCACACAGTGCGGTATTTGTGTGGGTTGTGTATTCACACAGTGTGGTATTTGTGTGGGTTGTGTATTCACACAGTGTGGTATTTGTGTGGGTGAGGTATTCACACAGTGCGGTATTTGTGTGGGTGAGGTATTCACACAGTGCGGTATTTGTGTGGGTGAGGTATTCACACAGTGCGGTATTTGTGTGGGTGAGGTATTCACACAGTGTGGTATTTGTGTGGGTTGGGTATTCACACAGTGTGGTATTTGTGTGGGTGAGGTATTCACACAGTGTGGTATTTGTGTGGGTGAGGTATTCACACAGTGCGGTATTTGTGTGGGTAAGGTATTCACACAGTGCGGTATTTGTGTGGGTGAGGTATTCACACAGTGCGGTATTTGTGTGGGTTGGGTATTCACACAGTGTGGTATTTGTGTGGGTGAGGTATTCACACAGTGCGGTATTTGTGTGGGTGAGGTATTCACACAGTGCGGTATTTGTGTGGGTTGGGTATTCACACAGTGCGGTATTTGTGTGGGTGAGGTATTCACACAGTGTGGTATTTGTGTGGGTGAGGTATTCACACAGTGCGGTATTTGTGTGGGTGAGGTATTCACACAGTGTGGTATTTGTGTGGGTTGGGTATTCACACAGTGTGGTATTTGTGTGGGTGAGGTATTCACACAGTGTGGTATTTGTGTGGGTGAGGTATTCACACAGTGCGGTATTTGTGTGGGTGAGGTATTCACACAGTGCGGTATTTGTGTGGGTGAGGTATTCACACAGTGCGGTATTTGTGTGGGTTGGGTATTCACACAGTGTGGTATTTGTGTGGGTGAGGTATTCACACAGTGCGGTATTTGTGTGGGTGAGGTATTCACACAGTGCGGTATTTGTGTGGGTTGGGTATTCACACAGTGCGGTATTTGTGTGGGTGAGGTATTCACACAGTGTGGTATTTGTGTGGGTGAGGTATTCACACAGTGCGGTATTTGTGTGGGTGAGGTATTCACACAGTGTGGTATTTGTGTGGGTGTGGTATTCACACAGTGCGGTATATGTGTGGGTGTGGTATTCACACAGTGTGGTATTTGTGTGGGTTGGGTATTCACACAGTGTGGTATTTGTGTGGGTGAGGTATTCACACAGTGTGGTATTTGTGTGGGTGTGGTATTCACACAGTGCGGTATTTGTGTGGGTTGGGTATTCACACAGTGCGGTATTTGTGTGGGTGAGGTATTCACACAGAGCGGTATTTGTGTGGGTTGGGTATTCACACAGTGGGGTATTTGTGTGGGTGAGGTATTCACACAGTGCGGTATTTGTGTGGGTGAGGTATTCACACAGTGCGGTATTTGTGTGGGGCGGGTATTCACACAGAGCGGTATTTGTGTGGGGCGGGTATTCACACAGTGCGGTATTTGTGTGGGTGAGGTATTCACACAGTGCGGTATTTGTGTGGGTTGGGTATTCACACAGTGCGGTATTTGTGTGGGTGAGGTATTCACACAGTGCGGTATTTGTGTGGGTTGGGTATTCACACAGTGTGGTATTTGTGTGGGTGAGGTATTCACACAGTGTGGTATTTGTGTGGGTTGGGTATTCACACAGTGTGGTATTTGTGTGGGTTGGGTATTCACACAGTGCGGTATTTGTGTGGGTTGGGTATTCACACAGTGCGGTATTTGTGTGGGTTGGGTATTCACACAGTGCGGTATTTGTGTGGGTGAGGTATTCACACAGTGCGGTATTTGTGTGGGTTGGGTATTCACACAGTGCGGTATTTGTGTGGGTGAGGTATTCACACAGTGCGGTATTTGTGTGGGTTGGGTATTCATACAGTGTGGTATTTGTGTGGGTTGGGTATTCACACAGTGTGGTATTTGTGTGGGTTGGGTATTCACACAGTGCGGTATTTGTGTGGGTGAGGTATTCACACAGTGCGGTATTTGTGTGGGTTGGGTATTCACACAGTGCGGTATTTGTGTGGGTGAGGTATTCACACAGTGCGGTATTTGTGTGGGTTGGGTATTCATACAGTGTGGTATTTGTGTGGGTTGGGTATTCACACAGTGCGGTATTTGTGTGGGTTGGGTATTCACACAATGCGGTATTTGTGTGGGTTGGGTATTCACACAGTGCGGTATTTGTGTGGGTTGGGTATTCACACAGTGCGGTATTTGTGTGGGTGAGGTATTCACACAGCGCGGTATTTGTGTGGGTTGGGTATTCACACAGTGCGGTATTTGTGTGGGTGAGGTATTCACACAGTGTGGTATTTGTGTGGGGCGGGTATTCACACAGTGTGGTATTTGTGTGGGGCGGGTATTCACACAGTGCGGTATTTGTGTGGGGCGGGTATTCACACAGTGTGGTATTTGTGTGGGTGAGGTATTCACACAGTGCGGTATTTGTGTGGGTGAGGTATTCACACAGTGCGGTATTTGTGTGGGTTGGGTATTCACACAGTGCGGTATTTGTGTGGGTGAGGTATTCACACAGTGTGGTATTTGTGTGGGTTGGGTATTCACACAGTGTGGTATTTGTGTGGGTGAGGTATTCACACAGTGTGGTATTTGTGTGGGTTGGGTATTCACACAGTGTGGTATTTGTGTGGGTTGGGTATTCACACAGTGTGGTATTTGTGTGGGTGAGGTATTCACACAATGCGGTATTTGTGTGGGTTGTGTATTCACACAGTGCGGTATTTGTGTGGGTTAGGTATTCACACAATGCGGTATTTGTGTGGGTGAGGTATTCACACAGTGTGGTATTTCTGTGGGTGAGGTATTCACACAGTGCGGTATTTGTGTGGGTGAGGTATTCACACAATGCGGTATTTGTGTGGGTGAGGTATTCACACAGTGTGGTATTTCTGTGGGTGAGGTATTCACACAGTGCGGTATTTGTGTGGGTGAGGTATTCACACAGTGTGGTATTTGTGTGGGTGTGGTATTCACACAGCGCGGTATTTGTGTGGGTTGGGTATTCACACAGTGTGGTATTTGTGTGGGTGAGGTATTCACACAGTGCGGTATTTGTGTGGGTGAGGTATTCACACAGTGTGGTATTTGTGTGGGTGAGGTATTCACACAGTGTGGTATTTGTGTGGGTGAGGTATTCATACAGTGCGGTATTTGTGTGGGTTGGGTATTCACACAGTGCGGTATTTGTGTGGGTTGGGTATTCACACAGTGTGGTATTTGTGTGGGTGAGGTATTCACACAGTGTGGTATTTGTGTGGGTGAGGTATTCACACAGTGTGGTATTTGTGTGGTTGAGGTATTCACACAGTGCGGTATTTGTGTGGGTTGGGTATTCACACAGTGCGGTATTTGTGTGGGTTGTGTATTCACACAGTGTGGTATTTGTGTGGGTGAGGTATTCACACAGTGCGGTATTTGTGTGGGTGAGGTATTCACACAGAGCGGTATTTGTGTGGGTGAGGTATTCACACAGTGCGGTATTTGTGTGGGTGAGGTATTCACACAGAGCGGTATTTGTGTGGGTTGGGTATTCACACAGTGCGGTATTTGTGTGGGTGAGGTATTCACACAGTGTGGTATTTGTGTGGGTGTGGTATTCACACAGTGCGGTATTTGTGTGGGTTGTGTATTCACACAGTGCGGTATTTGTGTGGGTGAGGTATTCACACAGAGCGGTATTTGTGTGGGGGAGGTATTCACACACAGCGGTATTTGTGTGGATGAGGTATTCACACAGTGCGGTATTTGTGTGGGTGAGGTATTCACACAGAGCGGTATTTGTGTGGGTGAGGTATTCACACAGTGTGTTATTTGTGTGGGTGAGGTATTCACACAGTGCGGTATTTGTGTGGGTTGTGTATTCACACAGTGCGGTATTTGTGTGGGTGAGGTATTCACACAGTGCGGTATTTGTGTGGGTGAGGTATTCACACAGAGCGGTATTTGTGTGGGTGAGGTATTCACACAGTGTGGTATTTGTGTGGGTGAGGTATTCACACAGTGCGGTATTTGTGTGGGTTGTGTATTCACACAGTGCGGTATTTGTGTGAGTGAGGTATTCACACAGTGCGGTATTTGTGTGGGTGATGTATTCACACAGAGCGGTATTTGTGTGGGTGAGGTATTCACACAGTGCGGTATTTGTGTGGGTTGTGTATTCACACAGTGTGGTATTTGTGTGGGTGAGGTATTCACACAGTGTGGTATTTGTGTGGGTGAGGTATTCACACAGAGCGGTATTTGTGTGGGTGAGGTATTCACACAGTGCGGTATTTGTGTGGGGCGGGTATTCACACAGTGTGGTATTTGTGTGGGTGAGGTATTCACACAGTGCGGTATTTGTGTGGGTTGTGTATTCACACAGTGTGGTATTTGTGTGGGTTGTGTATTCACACAGTGTGGTATTTGTGTGGGTGAGGTATTCACACAGTGTGGTATTTGTGTGGGTGAGGTATTCACACAGAGCGGTATTTGTGTGGGTGAGGTATTCACACAGTATGGTATTTGTGTGGGTGAGGTATTCACACAGTGCGGTATTTGTGTGGGTTGTGTATTCACACAGTGCGGTATTTGTGTGGGTGAGGTATTCACACAGTGCGGTATTTGTGTGGGTTGTGTATTCACGCAGTGTGGTATTTGTGTGGGTGAGGTATTCACACAGTGTGGTATTTGTGTGGGTGAGTTATTCACACAGTGTGGTATTTGTGTGGGTGAGGTATTCACACAGTGCGGTATTTGTGTGGGTTGTGTATTCACACAGTGCGGTATTTGTGTGGGTGAGGTATTCACACAGTGCGGTATTTGTGTGGGTTGTGTATTCACACAGTGTGGTATTTGTGTGGGTGAGGTATTCACACAGTGTGGTATTTGTGTGTGTGAGGTATTCACACAGAGCGGTATTTGTGTGGGTGAGGTATTCACACAGTGTGGTATTTGTGTGGGTGAGGTATTCACACAGTGCGGTATTTGTGTGGGTTGTGTATTCACACAGTGCGGTATTTGTGTGGGTGAGGTATTCACACAGTGCGGTATTTGTGTGGGTGAGGTATTCACACAGAGCGGTATTTGTGTGGGTGAGGTATTCACACAGTGTGGTATTTGTGTGGGTGAGGTATTCACACAGTGCGGTATTTGTGTGGGTTGTGTATTCACACAGTGCGGTATTTGTGTGGGTGAGGTATTCACACAGTGCGGTATTTGTGTGGGTGAGGTATTCACACAGAGCGGTATTTGTGTGGGTGAGGTATTCACACAGTGCGGTATTTGTGTGGGTTGTGTATTCACACAGTGTGGTATTTGTGTGGGTGAGGTATTCACACAGTGTGGTATTTGTGTGGGTTGGGTATTCACACAGTGCGGTATTTGTGTGGGTGAGGTATTCACACAGTGCGGTATTTGTGTGGGTGTGGTATTCACACAGTGCGGTATTTGTGTGGGTGAGGTATTCACACAGTGCGGTATTTGTGTGGGTTGTGTATTCACACAGTGCGGTATTTGTGTGGGTGAGGTATTCACACAGTGCGGTATTTGTGTGGGTGAGGTATTCACACAGAGCGGTATTTGTGTGGGTGAGGTATTCACACAGTGCGGTATTTGTGTGGCTTGTGTATTCACACAGTGTGGTATTTGTGTGGGTGAGGTATTCACACAGTGTGGTATTTGTGTGGGTTGGGTATTCACACAGTGCGGTATTTGTGTGGGTGAGGTATTCACACAGTGTGGTATTTGTGTGGGTGTGGTATTCACACAGTGCGGTATTTGTGTGGGGCGGGTATTCACACAGAGCGGTATTTGTGTGGGTTGTGTATTCACACAGTGTGGTATTTGTGTGGGTTGGGTATTCACACAGTGCGGTATTTGTGTGGGTGAGGTATTCACACAGTGCGATATTTGTGTGGGTTGGGTATTCACACAGTGTGGTATTTGTGTGGGTGAGGTATTCACACAGTGCGGTATTTGTGTGGGTGAGGTATTCACACAGTGCGGTATTTGTGTGGGTTGGGTATTCACACAGTGTGGTATTTGTGTGGGTGAGGTATTCACACAGTGCGGTATTTGTGTGGGTTGGGTATTCACACAGTGCGGTATTTGTGTGGGTGAGGTATTCACACAGTGCGGTATTTGTGTGGGTTGGGTATTCACACAGTGCGGTATTTGTGTGGGTGAGGTATTCACACAGTGCGGTATTTGTGTGGGTGAGGTATTCACACAATGCGGTATTTGTGTGGGTTGGGTATTCACACAGTGCGGTATTTGTGTGGGTGAGGTATTCACACAGTGCGGTATTTGTGTGGGTTGGGTATTCACACAGTGCGGTATTTGTGTGGGGCGGGTATTCACACAGTGTGGTATTTGTGTGGGTTGGGTATTCACACAGTGTGGTATTTGTGTGGGTGAGGTATTCACACAGTGCGGTATTTGTGTGGGTGAGGTATTCACACAGTGCGGTATTTGTGTGGGTTGGGTATTCACACAGTGCGGTATTTGTGTGGGTGAGGTATTCACACAGTGCGGTATTTGTGTGGGTGAGGTATTCACACAGTGCGGTATTTGTGTGGGTTGTGTATTCACACAGTGCGGTATTTGTGTGGGTTGGGTATTCACACAGTGCGGTATTTGTGTGGGGCGGGTATTCACACAGTGTGGTATTTGTGTGGGTTGGGTATTCACACAGTGTGGTATTTGTGTGGGTGAGGTATTCACACAGTGCGGTATTTGTGTGGGTGAGGTATTCACACAGTGCGGTATTTGTGTCGGTTGGGTATTCACACAGTGCGGTATTTGTGTGGGTTGGGTATTCACACAGTGCGGTATTTGTGTGGGTGTGGTATTCACACAGTGCGGTATTTGTGTGGGTTGGGTATTCACACAGTGCGGTATTTGTGTGGGGCGCGTTTTCACACAGTGTGGTATTTGTGTGGGTTGGGTATTCACACAGTGTGGTATTTGTGTGGGTGAGGTATTCACACAGTGCGGTATTTGTGTGGGTGTGGTATTCACACAGTGCGGTATTTGTGTGGGTGAGGTATTCACACAGTGCGGTATTTGTGTGGGTTGGGTATTCACACAGTGCGGTATTTGTGTGGGTTGGGTATTCACACAGTGCGGTATTTGTGTGGGTGTGGTATTCACACAGTGCGGTATTTGTGTGGGTGAGGTATTCACACAGTGCGGTATTTGTGTGGGTTGGGTATTCACACAGTGCGGTATTTGTGTGGGTGAGGTATTCACACAGTGCGGTATTTGTGTGGGTTGGGTATTCACACTGTGCGGTATTTGTGTGGGTTGGGTATTCACACAGTGCGGTATTTGTGTGGGTTGGGTATTCACACAGTGCGGTATTCGTTTGGGTTGGGTATTCACACAGTGCGGTATTTGTGTGGGGCGGGTATTCACACAGTGTGGTATTTGTGTGGGTGAGGTATTCACACAGTGTGGTATTTGTGTGGGTGAGGTATTCACACAGTGCGGTATTTGTGTGGGTTGGGTATTCACACAGTGCGGTATTTGTGTGGGGCGGGTATTCACACAGTGTGGTATTTGTGTGGGTGAGGTATTCACACAGTGTGGTATTTGTGTGGGTTGGGTATTCACACAGTGCGGTATTTGTGTGGGTTGGGTATTCACACAGTGCGGTATTTGTGTGGGTTGGGTATTCACACAGTGCGGTATTTGTGTGGGGCGGGTATTCACACTGCGGTATTTGTGTGAGTTGTGTATTCACACAGTGCGGTATTTGTGTGGGTTGTGTATTCACACAGTGCGGTATTTGTGTGGGTTGTGTATTCACACAGTGCGGTATTTGTGTGGGTGAGGTATTCACACAGTGCGGTATTTGTGTGGGTGAGGTATTCACACAGTGCGGTATTTGTGTGGGTTGGGTATTCACACAGTGCGGTATTTGTGTGGGTTGGGTATTCACACAGTGTGGTATTTGTGTGGGTTGTGTATTCACACAGTGCGGTATTTGTGTGGGTGAGGTATTCACACAGTGCGGTATTTGTGTGGGTGAGGTATTCACGCAGTGTGGTATTTGTGTGGGTTGTGTATTCACACAGTGCGGTATTTGTGTGGGTGAGGTATTCAGACAGTGCGGTATTTGTGTGGGTTGGGTATTCACACAGTGCGGTATTTGTGTGGGTTGTGTATTCACACAGTACGGTATTTGTGTGGGTTGGGTATTCACACAGTGTGGTATTTGTGTGGGTTGTGTATTCACACAGTGCGGTATTTGTGTGGGTGAGGTATTCACACAGTGCGGTATTTGTGTGGGTGAGGTATTCACGCAGTGCGGTATATGTGTGGGTTGGGTATTCACACAATGTGGTATTTGTGTGTTTGAGGTATTCACACAGTGCGGTATTTGTGTGGGTTGTGTATTCACACAGTGTGGTATTTGTGTGGGTTGTGTATTCACACAGTGCGGTATTTGTGTGGGTTGGGTATTCACATAGTGCGGTATTTGTGTGGGTTGTGTATTCACACAGTGTGGTATTTGTGTGGGTGAGGTATTCACACGGTGCGGTATTTGTGTGGGTTGGGTATTCACACAGTGTGGTATTTGTGTGGGTGAGGTATTCGCACAGTGCGGTATTTGTGTGGGTTGGGTATTCACACAGTGTGGTATTTGTGTGGGTGAGGTATTCACACAGTGCGGTATTTGTGTGGGTGAGGTATTCACACAGTGCGGTATTTGTGTGGGTGAGGTATTCACACGGTGCGGTATTTGTGTGGGTTGGGTATTCACACAGTGCGGTATTTGTGTGGGTTGGGTATTCACACAGTGCGGTATTTGTGTGGGTTGGGTATTCACACAGTGCGGTATTTGTGTGGGTGAGGTATTCACACAGTGTGGTATTTGTGTGGGTTGGGTATTCACACAGTGTGGTATTTGTGTGGGTGAGGTATTCACACAGTGCGGTATTTGTGTGGGTGAGGTATTCACACAGTGCTGTATTTGTGTGGGTGAGGTATTCACACAGAGCGGTATTTGTGTGGGTGAGGTATTCACACAGTGCGGTATTTGTGTGGGTGAGGTATTCACACAGTGCGGTATATGTGTGGGTGAGGTATTCACACAGTGTGGTATTTGTGTGGGTAGGTATTCACACAGTGCTGTATTTGTGTGGGTGAGGTATTCACACAGAGCGGTATTTGTGTGGGTGAGGTATTCACACAGTGTGGTATATGTGTGGGTTGTGTATTCACACAGTGTGGTATTTGTGTGGGTTGTGTATTCACACAGTGTGGTATTTGTGTGGGTTGTGTATTCACACAGTGTGGTATTTGTGTGGGTTGTGTATTCACACAGTGTGGTATTTGTGTGGGTTGTGTATTCACACAGTGCGGTATTTGTGTGGGTTGTGTATTCACACAGTGTGGTATTTGTGTGGGTGAGGTATTCACACAGTGCGGTATTTGTGTAGGTGAGGTATTCACACAGTGCGGTATTTGTGTGGGTGAGGTATTCACATAGTGCGGTATTTGTGTGGGACGGGTATTCACACAGTGCTGTATTTGTGTGGGTGAGGTATTCACACAGTGCGGTATTTGTGTGGGTGAGGTATTCACACAGTGCGGTATTTGTGTGGGTGAGGTATTCACACAGTGCGGTATTTGTGTGGGTGAGGTATTCACACAGTGCGGTATTTGTGTGGGTGAGGTATTCACACAGTGCGGTATTTGTATGGGTGAGGTATTCACACAGTGCGGTATATGTGTGGGTGAGGTATTCACACAGTGTGGTATTTGTGTGGGTGAGGTATTCACACAGTGCGGTATTTGTGTGGGTGAGGTATTCACACAGTGCGGTATTTGTGTGGGTGAGGTATGCACAAAGTGCGGTATTTGTGTGGGTTGTGTATTCACACAGTGCGGTATTTGTGTGAGTGAGGTATGCACAAAGTGCGGTATTTGTGTGGGTGAGGTATGCACAAAGTGCGGTATTTGTGTGGGTTGTGTATTCACACAGTGCGGTATTTGTGTGGGTGAGGTATGCACAAAGTGCGGTATTTGTGTGGGTTGTGTATTCACACAGTGTGGTATTTGTGTGGGTGAGGTATTCACACAGTGCGGTATTTGTGTGGGTTGGGTATTCACACAGTGCGGTAATTGTGTGGGTGAGGTATTCACACAGTGCGGTATTTGTGTGGGTGAGGTATTCACGCAGTGTGGTGTTTGTGTGGGTTGGGTATTCACACAGTGCGGTATTTGTGTGGGTGAGGTATTCACACAGTGCGGTATTTGTGTGGGTGAGGTATTCACAAAGTGCGGTATTTGTGTGGGTTGGGTATTCACACAGTGCGGTATTTGTGTGGGTGAGGTATTCACACAGTGCGGTATTTGTGTGGGTGAGGTATTCACACAGTGCGGTATTTGTGTCGGACGGGTATTCACACAGTGCGGTATTTGTGTGGGTTGTGTATTCACATAGTGCGGTATTTGTGTGGGTTGGGTATTCACACAGTGCGGTATTTGTGTGGGTGAGGTATTCACACAGTGCGGTATTTGTGTGGGTTGGGTATTCACACACTGCGGTATTTGTGTGGGTTGTGTATTCACATAGTGCGGTATTTGTGTGGGTTGGGTATTCACACACTGCGGTATTTGTGTGGGTTGTGTATTCACACAGTGCGGTATTTGTGTGGGTTGTGTATTCACATAGTGCGGTATTTGTGTGGGTTGGGTATTCACAAAGTGCGGTATTTGTGTGGGTTGGGTATTCACACAGTGCGGTATTTGTGTGGGTGAGGTATTCACACAGTGCGGTATTTGTGTGGGTGAGGTATTCACACAGTGCGGTATTTGTGTCGGACGGGTATTCACACAGTGCGGTATTTGTGTGGGTTGTGTATTCACATAGTGCGGTATTTGTGTGGGTTGGGTATTCATACAGTGCGGTATTTGTGTGGGCGGGGTATTCACACAGTGCGGTATTTGTGTGGGCGGGGTATTCACACAGTGCGGTATTTATGTGGGTTTGGTATTCACACAGTGCGGTATTTGTGTGTGTTGGGTATTCACACAGTGCGGTATTTGTGTGGGTGAGGTATTCACACAGTGCGGTATTTGTGTGGGTGAGGTATTCACACAGTGCGGTATTTGTGTGGGTGAGGTATTCACACAGTGCGCTATTTGCGTAGGTCAGGTATTCACACAGTGCGGTATTTGTGTGGTTTGGGTATTCACACAATGCGGTATTTGTGTGGGTGAGGTATTCACACAGTGCGGTATTTGTGTGGGTTGGGTATTCACACAGTGCGGTATATGTGTGGGTTGGGTATTCACACAGTGCGGTATTTGTGTGGGGCGGGTATTCACACTGCGGTATTTGTGTGGGTTGTATATTCACACAGTGCGGTATTTGTGTGGGCGGGGTATTCACACAGTGCGGTATTTGTGTGGGGCGGGTATTCACACTGCGGTATTTGTGTGGGTTGTGTATTCACACAGTGCGGTATTTGTGTGGGTTGTGTATTCACACAGTGCGGTATTTGTGTGGGTGAGGTATTCACACAGTGCGGTATTTGTGTGGGTTGGGTATTCACACAGTGCGGTATTTGTGTTCGGCGGGTATTCACACAGTGCGGTATTTGTGTGGGTGAGGTATTCACACAGTGCGGTATTTGTGTGGGTTGGGTATTCACACAGTGCGGTATTTGTGTGGGTTGGGTATTCACACAGTGCGGTATTTGTGTGGGTTGTGTATTCACACAGTACGGTATTTGTGTGGGTGAGGTATTCACACAGTGTGGTATTTGTGTGGGGCGGGTATTCACACAGTGCGGTATTTGTGTGGGTGTGGTATTCACACAGTGCGGTATATGTGTGGGTTAGTTATTCACACAGTGCGGTATCTTTGACTGGTAGGCGTAGACTATCTTATTCCTTTCATGGCCTCTGAATTATTCAAATTGCTTTTCTTGTCAATGAATCACCTTTGAAATTTTGCATTCTTCCACAACCCATTTGCTGATTTGGAAAGTGCAAACTTCACAAGCAGCAGTGTGCCACTGTTCGTGATAAAGGAATAATTTGTATTGAATCTGTCATGTTTATTTTGGAAATATCTCCTTGTTCCGTTATTCTTTTGTGTGGTGTGTGCCTGCCTCGCAATTACAACATTTTGTGCTTGTTCCTGATTGCCCTTGAACTGAGTGGCTTGATGTTAGTTCATGGTAAACCCTTCTGATTTTCTTTGCTCTTTGCTCTGATGAAGGGTCATCCAGACTCGAAACATTGGCTCTATTCCCTCATAGAACATAGAATATAGAACATTACAGCGCAGTACAGCCCCTTCGGCCCTCGATGTTGCACCGACCTGTGAAACCAATCTAAAGCCCATCTAACCTTCACTATTCCAATATCATCCATATGTTTATCCAATGACCATTTAAATGCCCTTAATGTTGGCGAGTCCACTACTGCTGCAGGCAGGGCATTCCACACCCTTACTACTCTCTGAGTAAAGAACCTACCTCTGATATCTGTTCTATATCTATCACCACTCAATTTAAAGCTATGTCCCCTCGTGCTAGCCATCACCATCCGAGGAAAAAGGCTCTCACTATCCACCCTATGTAATCCTCTGATCATCTTGTATGCCTATATTAAGTCACCTCTTAGCCTTCTTCTCTCTAACGAAAACAGCCTCAAGTCCCTCAGCCTTTCCTCATAAGACCTTCCCACCATACCAGGCAACATCCTGGTAAATCTCCTCTGCACCCTTTCCAATGCTTCCACATCCTTCCTATAATGCGGCGACCAGAACTGTACGCAATATTCCAAGTGCGGACGCACCAGAGTTTTGTACAGCTGCAACATGACCTCATGGCTCCAAAACTCAATCCCTCTACCAATAAAAGCTAACACACCGTACACCTTCTTAACAACCCTATCAACCTGGATGCCAACTTTCAGGGATCTTTGCACATGGACACCGAGATCTCTCTGCTCATCCACACTAGCAAGTATCTTACCATTAGCCCAGTACTCTGTATTCCTGTTACTCCTTCCAACGTGAATCACCTCACACTTTTCCGCATTAAACTCCATTTGCCACCTCTCAGCCCACAGACCTCCCCATAGACTTGTTGCTGTGGATCTGGAGCCATGCGTAGACCAAGTAAAGACGGCAGTCTTCCTTCCCTAAAGGACGAGTGTACCAGGTGGGTTTTTACAATTGTCATCAAAGTCAAGTTTATTTTATTTATCAGTGTCACAAGTGACTATCTAGCTGATCTGTGCCCCTCATTATTTTATAGACCTCTATAAGGTCGCCCCTCAGCCTCCTACGCTCGAGAGCAATTCAGTTGGCTATGGCTACAAGGGCAGCTTTTCTTTCATAGGGTGTATGTGTCGTTGGTTGGGTCAGCATTTATTGCCCATCCCTAATTGCCTTTGACCTGAGTGCCTCGCTCCGCCACTTCAGAGGGGCAGTTATTGATGTGGCTCTGGAATCACATGTAGGCCAGACCGGGTAAGGACGGCAGATTTCCTTCCCTAACGGACATCAGTGAACCAGAGGGGTTTCCACAATCAATGATGAAGTCATGGCCACCATTAAGCTTTCAATTCCAGATTTTGCTGATTGAATTTAAATTCTACCCAGGCACCTTTGGTTGGATTTGAACCCATGTCCCAAGAGCCTGGGCCTATGGATTACTACTCCAGTGACATTATCACTACACCACTATCAGCACAATCCATCTGTGCCATTACCCAGAGTCCCGTTCACCTTGCAGAAGGGTAAAAGATGGAGCATTATACTTTAGTTCCTTTACCTGTATTAGATTGGCCCGCTAATCTACCTGCCATGGAACAGAGTCACGGGCATTATTTTCCTTGGCTAATTTCAGCAGCAGGTAGTTCGAGGCATGGGCAGTGATAGGTGACACTGTATCGATGAAAGTTGGTGGCCTTGTGATGGAGACGATATGGAGCTCGCAGGCTCAGCTTGGGATCAAATAGATCAGTGAGGATACTCTTTCAACCCCAAGGAAAGAGAGCGAGAGCATGGCATTGATATAGAGGATCAGCCATGATCACACTGAATGGCAGAGCAGGCTTGATGGGCCAAATGGCCTACTCCTGCTCCTATCTGCCAAATTCTCCCATCCCGACCCACAACTTTTCTGGCGGGTCGAGATGAGAGATCCTTATTCCGGGATTTGCGCATGTGCCAGGAATGCATGCGCATCTCCCAGAGCCGGAGAACAGTCGTTGGTCAGACCCATGCGGGAAACTGGTGGGACGGCAGGTGAGTCATTTGAATCTGTTTTAAATATGTTTTAAATGTCTTTTACATTTCATTATCGGGAACGTACCGGTCCTGATTGAATCTGCCACCCTGCCAGGAGTACTTCATTCCGGCAGGGTTCAGGCACGATCAGGGAACTAGCGGGAGACCCTGCCGGAATGAAGGGGGGGCGGCAATCGGGGCCTCCGAGGGGGTCGGGCGGTCGGAGGGGGGGAGTGGTACTCCCTGGGCATGGGCAGCCTGGCAGTGCCAGCCTGTGCCCCTGGCACTGCTCAAGGGGCAAAGTGCTCATGCCCAGTATCTTGGCACTGCTCATCGGGCATTGGGCAGTGCAAAGGGGGTGGGGCATATTGTGGGTGGGCCCTAGGGGTGATCGGTGGGGGCGGGTCCCGCTGCCACTCTGCATGGCGATCGGTCTGACATGGAGGGAGGGCAGTGATTGGGGTGGGTCGGGGGTGATGGTCTGCTGGGCCTGCCACTTAGGGGGGGGGGCGGAAGGGGAAAGGGGGGGGTCTGACCTGGGGGGGGATCAGCAAGGAAGGGGAGCCTGCTGGGGTGAGGGGGGGTGAGGGGATCGCCACTGCTCCGGGGGGTGGGCTGGACATCGGGGCGCCCTGGGGCGGGAGAGGTCAGCGAATTGTGGTGGGGGCCGCAATCAGGCCGTGGGGGTGGCTGGAGGGGCAGCACTGCTGGGGTCCTGGGCTGGCCAGCAAACGGGGGGGGAGTCTGACAGATCGGGGCCACTGCGCATGCGCAGAGTTCCAGAACTGTCAAACTCCGGCGCAAATAAGCCCCGCCATCCCCCCTGGGTTTTTGATGATATTCACGACTGGGACCTCTGCAGTGCACAGAGTGCGGAGATTCAGGTGAGAATCTGAACTGGCAAAACAGTCGGGATCTAGAACAGCTTTCCTGCCAATTCAGCGCTTTTGGGAGAATCGCGGCCACCCTCCGAGATATCAACGTTCATCTAATTTTTGCTTCTTGGGCATTCCCGACTTTCATTTCTCTGCCATTGGTGAGCATGCCTTTAGTTACCTGGCCTCAAGCTTCGGAATTCCCTCCCTATATTTCTCCCCCTCGCTAGCTCTCGCTCTCCTTCAAGCCAATCTTAGAATCTACCTCTTTGGAGGTTAGAAGCATGAGAGGGGATCTGATCGAGGTATATAAAGTTTTAAAAGGGATTGATAAAGCAAACATAGACCAAATGTTTCCTCCTATGGGGCAATCTCAAACAAGAGGTTGAGAGGCGGTTGATTTAAAACTGAGATGAGGAGGAACGACTTCTCTCAGAGGACAGTGAATTTGTGGAACTCGCTGCCCCATAGCGCAATGGAGTCTGAATCATTGAATGGTCTCAAGAAGGAGACAGATATATTTCTAATTTAGAAAAATAGGTTAAAGGGATATGGGGAACAGGTGGGGAGGTGGATTTGAGATCAGGGAGAGATCATAGAAACATAGAAGATAGGAGCAGGAGGAGGCCATTCGGCCCTTCAAGCCTGCTCCACCATTCATCACGATCATGGCTGATCATCCAATTTAACAGCCTAATCCTGCTTTCTCCCCATAACCTTTGATCCCATTCGCCCCAAGTGCTATATCCAGCTGCCTCTTGAATACATTCAATAGAACATAGAACAGTACAGCACAAAACAGGCCCTTCGGCCCACAATGTTGTGCCGAGCTTTATCTGAAACCAAGATCAAGCTATCCCACTCCCTATCATCCTGGTGTGCTCCATGTGCCTATCCAATAACCGCTTAAATGTTCCTAAAGTGTCTAAATGTTTTGACATCAATTACTTCCTGTGGTAATGAATTCCACAGGCTCACCACTCTTTGGGTGAAGAAATGTCTCATTTCCATCCTAAATGGTCTACCCCGAATCCTCAGATTGTGACCCCTGGTTCTGGACTCCTCCACCATCAAGAACATCCTCCCTGCATCTACCCTGTCTAGTCCTGTTAGAATTTTATAAGTCTCTATGAGATTCCCCCCCTCATTCGTCTGAACACCAGCGAAAATAATCCTAACCCAGTCAATCTCTCCTCATACATCAGTCTCGCCATCCCCAGAATCAGCCTGGTAAACCTTCGCTGCACTCCCTCGAGAGCAAGAACATCCTTCCTCGAAAAGGAGACCCAAACTGCACACAATCTGTAGGGAGCAATTGGTCCGATAATTATTAAAAGATGATCTAATTGAATGGCGGAACAGGCTCGGAGGGCTGAATTGCGTACTTGTGCTCCTAATTCTATTGTTCCTATGTTTCTTTGATCAAACTTTTAATCACTGGCTCCAAGTATCTCTTTATGCAAATCGATGTTAATTTGTGCATAATATTGCCCCTGGGGAGAGCCTTGGGGTGTTTTATTTCAGGTACAGCACAATTGGAAGGTATTGTGTTAAGAATAGTTTGGGACAGCACCCGGGGTTGGCGGGGTGGGGGGGGCGGGGGGGGGGGGAGTTGGGGAGGGGGGGGGGATAGAATCCAGTGGCTACCCTCTGTTAAATCCTCCCAAGAAAACTTTAGAATCATAGAGTCATAGAGGTTTACAGCATGGAAACAGGCCTTTCGGCCCAACTTGCCCATGCCGCCACTTTTCTTAACCACTAAGCTAGTCGCAATTGCCCGCGTTTGACCCATATCCCTCTATACCCTGCCTTTCTTTTCAATTGTAGCTGTGTTCCTGAACTATTATTCTTTCAATGGTAAGAAGTCTCACAACACCAGGTTAAAGTCCAACAGGTTTATTTGGAATCATGAGCTTTCGGAGCGCTGCTCCTTCATTAGGGGGGGTGGAGAGTTGGGTTCACAAACACAGCATATATAGACAAAGACATAATGGCAAGATAATGGTTGGAATGCGAGTCTTTACAGGTACAGACAGTGCAAGTGAAGAGAGGGATAATCACAGGTTAAAGAGGTGTGAATTGTCTCAAGCCAGGACAGTTAGTCTAGATTTTGCAAGCCCAGGCCAAGTGGTGGGGTTTATAAATAGTGTGATATGAACCCAAGATCCCAGTTGAGGCCGTCCTCATGTGTATTGGAACTTGGCTATCAGTTTCTGCTCGGCGATTCTGCATTGCCATGTGTCTTGAAGGCCGCCTTGGAGAACGCTTATCTGTAGATCAGAGGCTGAATGCTCTTGACTGCTGAAGTGTTCCCCAACAGGAAGGGAACACTCCTGCTTGGTGATTGTCGAGCATTTCAATGGTACTGGTAAGGACCTGTCGCCCCCCTCCGTGTTGTAAATTGTTTTGTGTACAGTTTCCAGTATAATTGGTTTCGTTGTTGGACATCGTTGGGAATGTGAAATGAAATCACGATGAAGCTTCATTGAAATTACTGTCATAAAAGAGTCCAGCTCTGTAGTTTTGCAGAGTAGTGCATTTCCCACCAAGATTTTAACCTTGCTTTTTGAAACCAATCTATCAGCAGCAATTGTTCCGATAATTATTAAAATATAATTGAGCTGGCCACGTAATTTCCTTATGTGTTCATTAAATACTCAATTATAAATGTTTCTCAGCAATGTACTATTTTGAAACACATCA
Organism: Mustelus asterias; assembly: GCF_964213995.1. Lineage (NCBI taxonomy): Eukaryota > Metazoa > Chordata > Chondrichthyes > Carcharhiniformes > Triakidae > Mustelus > Mustelus asterias. The sequence goes on from NC_135807.1 coordinate 6,595,613, forward strand.
GTACCATTAGGAATCCATTAGTACTTTAACACAATTCTGCTTTTTCATTTAACTACGTATTACAATTTCATTAACACCATCCCTTACACTGATTCTTCCATTGCAAGTCATCACCAGCTGATTATTGCGGACACACTACAGTAACTTCATAATTTAAGCACGACAGCATAATCTTTACGCAATTTGCGCTGGGGAAAAGAAATACAACAAAGAAAGATAATCGTTTGTGTTCCACAAGGGTGAAGCCCGAAGCACTCACTTGGCATTACGCTGTAAAGCAATTTAAGTTGATAATTTTCTTTTCCAGTGTTACAAGGTGGCAACATTTGATACAACTGCCTCAAAGGGTTTGAAGCTCTTCTTCGATTTCAGCCGCAAGATTCCGCACTTTTCCTGAGGTTTATTTGTTCCTCATCACCACAAACCGTCGACCTCCCCCTGCCCCTCAAGCGTTGGCCTTGGCCTATCCCTGCTCCGAGTCCATATGTTGGTATGTACGGTCGTCTGTCCTGAGCGCTTTAGTGTTGGAAATGTACATTCAAACCAACCTTGCGAATGGAGTGCTTCCTCAGGGAATCCCAGACCATCAACAACACAATATTTTCTTTTATCAAAACCATTACTGCTCAAAAGGTTTTCTGTTTGGCAATCATTTCAAAGGCCAAGCGGCTTCTGTCTGCACTGAGCTAGCTGAGAACACAGGAATGAACCCCATTTATCTACATTACTTAAAAAGCTTTTCATTACAGCGTCTTTGATTCTCCCCACTTGCCTGGATGGGCGCAGCTCCAACGACACTCAAGAAGCTTGACGGCACGGTGGTACAGTGGTTAGCACTGCTTCTTCACAGTGCCAGGGACCTGGGTTCACTGTCTGCATGGAGTCTGCACGTTCTCCCCGTGTCTGCATGGGTTTCCTCCAGGTGTTCCGGTTTCCTCCCAGAGTCCAAAGATGTGCAGGTTAGGTGGATTGGCCATACTAAATTGCCCTTAATGTCAGGGGGACTAGCTAGGGTAAATGCATGGGGTTATGGGGATTGAGCCTGGGTGGGATTGTGGTCAGTGCAGACTCGATGGGCCAAATGGCCTTCTCCTGCTCTGTAGGATTCTATGGATTCTATGATTGACACAATCCAGGACAAAGCAGCCCACTTGATTGGCATGACATCTATAAGATGCATTGCAGCAATTCATCAAAGATCCTTAGGCAGCACCTTCCAACCCCACGACCACTTCCATCTAGAAGGACAAGAGCAGCAGATACATGGGAACACCACCATCTGCAAGTTCCCCTCCAAGACACTCACCATCTTGACTTGGAAATATATCCTTCACAGTCACTGGGTCAAAATCCTGGAATTCCCTCACTGACGGCATTGTGGGTGAACCCACAGCACATGGACTGCAGCGATTCAAGAAGGCAGCTCACCTCCTCCTTCTCAAGGGCAACTAGGGATGGGCAATAAATGCTGGCCAGCCAGCGACACCCATGGCCCACGAATGAATTTTTAAAAATTCTCTTTCCATCCCCCTTAAATTGGTGTCTTGGAGTTTAGAAGAGTGAGAGGGGATGTCATAGGCTCAGACTAATGTTCTGGGGACACCGGTTCAAATCCCACCTTGGCAATTGGTGGAATTTGAATTCAAGAAAGTGATGACCATGAAACCATTGTCGATTGTTGGAAAAACCCATCTGGTTCACTAATGTCCTTTAGGGAAGGAAATCTGCCGTCCTTACCCGGTCTGGCCTACGTGTGACTCCAGAGCCACAGCAATGTAGTTGACTCTCAAATGCCCTCTGAAATAGAGGGCAGTTAGGGACGGGTAATAAATGCCGGAACTAGCGACACTCACATCCCATAAATTAATTACAAATAACATCTGGTTCACTCATGTCCTTTCGAGAACGGAGGGAAAGCTACCATCCCTACCTTGTCTGACGTACATGTAACTCCGGATCTGAAGTTTATTTATTCGTCTCACAAGTGGGCTTACATTAACACTGCAATGAAGTTACTGTGAAAATCCCCTAGTCTCCAAACTCCGGTGCCTGTTTGGGTACACTGCGGGAGAATTTAGCACAGCCAATGCACCCTAACCAGCACGCCTTTCCGACTGTGGGAGGAAACCGGAGCACCTGAAGGAAACCCACGCAGACATGGGGAGAACGTGCAGACTCCGCACAGACAGTGACCCAAGCCGGGAATTGAACCCACGTCCCTGGCACTGTGAGGCAGCAGTGCTAACCACTGTGCCACCGTGCCGCGCCACGATGTTTCTGTTTGACCACTTGAAAGCGTGAGGAATGGACATTCAGGAAGAAAGCCTGAAGTAATTTTTTAAAAATTCCACCCATAATCTGTCTGCTAGTGTCCAATTGTTCTGTGTTTGATTATGTGAGCCTGCATTCTATTGATGTTCACTGTGCTTGATTGATTAAGCCTGGGTGTGCACTCAGGGAAAAGTAAACAAATCTGCAGAAAGAGCTGGAAGCTGGAGCACAGAGCAGACACTTCAAAGCACTGTGTATAAAACCTGTTAGACGTACAGGATGGGTGTCATCTCTGCATAGATCCCCACTATAAAATATACAATACATCTTGGGCTGTAGCCATCAGTGACTTAACATTCAGGAGAGGCGATGGCCGAGTGGTATTATCGCTTTATTATTAATCCAGAAACTCAGCTAATGTTCTGGGGACCTGGGTTCAAATCCCGCCATGGCAAACGGTGGAATTTGAATTCAATAAAAAAAAATCTGGAATTAAGAATCTACTGATGGCCATGAAAGGATTGTCAGAAAAACTCATGTGGATCAATAATGTCCTTTGGGGAAGGAAATCTGCTGTCTTTACCTGGTTTGGCCTACATGTGACTCCAGAGCCACAGCAATGTGGTTGACTCTCAACTGCCCTCTGAACAAGGGCGACTGGGGATGGGCAATAAATGCTGGCCACCCAGCGACGCCCATGTCCCACAAATGAATAAAATAAAGGAATAGAATTAGGCGGAAGGTCATTTTAACAGGAGTCCAATTAAATTCTCAATACAATATTGCAGATAAATATTTTCAATGATATAACTCAGTGATCTACAAAGTGCAACCACATGGTTTGGTCTCGCTTCTACCCCCTCACTATTTCTATAACTGCGTCCAGCCCGAAGGTTTCTGCGATCCTCTAACTCTGGTCCCCTGAGCACCCCCAATCTTTATTTTTCCACAACTAGTGCCTGTGCTTTCGCCTTCTTGAGCTTAAAATTCTGGAATTTCCTCCCTAGACCTCTCCACCTCTCCATCTTCCTCTTCCCCCTATAAGGTGCTGCTTAAACCCCATCTTCGGGTCAGTGCCACAAAACGTGAATTGGCATCAAACCTATTTCAAAAGACGCCCCTGTGAAGTGCCGAGAGGCGTTTTACTACATTCAGGGTGATATATAAATACAGCATTCAGTTGTGCTGGCCTTGGAAAGGGTCCAGAGGAGGTTCACAAGAATGATCTCTGAATGAAGAGCTTGTCGTATTAGGAACGATTGAGAACTCTGGGTCTGTACACGGTGGAGTTTAAAAGGATGAGGGGGGATCTTATTGAAACTTACAGGATACTGCGAGGCCTGGATAGAGTGGACGTGGGAAGGATGTTTCCACTAGTAGGAAAGATTAGAACCAGAGGGCACAACTTCAGGCTAAAGGGACGATCCTTTAAAACTGAGATGAGGAGGAATTTCTTCAGCCAGAGGGTGGTGAATCTGTGGAACTCTTTGCTGCAGAAGGCTGTGGAGGCCAGGTCATTGAGTGTCTTTAAGACAGAGGTAGATAGGTTCTTGATTAATAAGGGGATCAGGGGTTATGGGGAAAAGGTAGGAGAATGGGGATGAGAAAAATATCAGCCATGATTGAATGGCAGAGCGGACTCGATGGGCCGAGTGGCCTAATTCTGCTCCTATGTCTTGTGGTCTTATGGTCTTAGTTGTTGTTGTAAAGTGAGACTATCAAACAAAGCCTTTGAATCATCAACTGAACCAGCGCCATGGTGAAATATTCCATTAGCTAGTGAAATATCTGTTCAAATCTCCCAGTTTGTAAACAAATATAAGAAGAAAATGGGAAAGGAATAATTCCTCCGTGTCTCTGTGTCCAGATCCCATTTGTGAAAATTCCCTGGATAGCTGGTCTAACATTTGAAGTGATATTTTACTATTGTGACAGGTTTAGAGATCATGTACAAATCTCTCACTCATCCCTCAATTCAAATGCTTCAGAGAATCACAGAATAATACAGCCAAAGCAGACCATTCGGCCCGCAATACCTGTGCTGGCTCTCAGACACTCTCCAATGACTCAGACACCTTTAATTTTTTTTTCTTAAAATATTCTTTCACGGGATGTGGGCGTCGCTGGCTAGGCCGACATTTTTATTGCCCATCTCTAATTGCCCCTCAAGAAGAGGGTTGCGAGCTGCCTTCTTGAACCTCTGCAGTCCCTAAGGTGTAGGTACACCCACAGTGCTGTTAGGGAGGGAGCTCCAGGAATTTGACCCAGTGACAGTGAAGGAATGGCTGATATATTCCCAAGTCAGGATGGTGAGTGTCTTGGAAGGGAATCTCCAGGTGGTGGTGTTTCCAGGTATCTGCTGCCCTTGTCCTTCGAGATGGTAATGGTTGTGGGTTGGGAAGGTACTGCCTAAGGAGACTTGTTGAGTTGCTGCAGTGCATCTTGTAGATGGTACACACGGCTGCTACTGTGTGTTGGTGGTGGAGGGATTCATAAAATCATAGAATCCCTACAGTGCAGAAGGAGGCCATTTGGCCCATCTTCACTGACCACAATCCCATCCAGGCCCTATTCCCATAACCCCATGCATTTACCCTAGCTAGTCCCCCTGACAGCAAGAGGCAAATTAGCATGGTCAATCCACCTAACCCGCACATCTTTGGAGTGTGGGGGGAAATGGGAGCACCCGGAGGAAACCCACGCCGACACGGGGAGAACGTGCAAACTCCACACAGACAGTGACCCCAAGCCGGGAATCAGCCCCGGGTCCCTGGCACTGTGAGGCAGCAGTGTCAACCACTGTGCCACCGTGCCCCCCACTGAAACTTTTCCCCCTGTGTTTTAGAAACATAGAAACTGGAAGCAGGAGGAGGCCATTTGGCCCTTCGAACCTGCTCCGCCATTCATTTTAATCTTGGCTGATCATCAAATTCAATATCCTGATCCTCCCTTGATACCTTTAGCCCCAAGAGCTATATCTAATTTCTTCTTGAAATCACACAACGTTTTGGCCTCAACTACTTTCTGTGGTAGTGAATTCCACACATTCACCACCCATTGGGTGAAGAAATTTCTCCTCACCTCAGTTCTAAAAGGTTTACCCCTTATCCTCAAACTGTGACCCCCTAGTTCTGGACTCCCCCACCATCTGGAACATTCTTTCTGATTCCACCTGTCCAACTCTGTTAGCGATTCTCCAGTCAAAGGAAGCAATCTCTTAACGTCCAGCCCAGCGACGCCTTCCAAATCTTGTGCGTTTCTCTGCGCCCTCCCCAAAGCACTGTGACCCTCGCTGAAATCCAACCCCCCCCACTCACTCACCGCCCACCCCCCCCTCAGAGGATAGTCATACAGTCATAGGGCCCGATTTTACCGTTGCGTCGCGCCCATTTCCGGGCACGAAAACTTGGTAAAGTCGGGTGTGAGGCCATTAATATAGAACATAGAACATTACAGCGCAGCACAGGCCCTTCGGCCCTCGATGTTGCGCCGACCAGTGGTACCAATCTAAAGCCCCTCTAATCTACACTATTCCAATATCATCCATATGTTTATCCAATAACCACTTGAACGCTCTCAACGTTGACGAGTCCAGCACTGCTGCAGGCAGGGCATTCCACGCCCTTACTACTCTCTGAGTAAAGAACCTACCTCTGACATCTGTCCTATATCTCTCACCCCTCAATTTAAAGCTATGTCCCCTCGTGCTAGTCAACACCATCTGAGGAAAAAGGCTCTCACTATCCACCGTATCTAATCCTCTGATCATCTTGTATGCCTCTATTAAGTCACCTCTTAACCTTCTTCTCTCTAACGAAAACAACCTCAAGCCCCTCAGCCTTTCCTCATACGATTTTCCCACCATACCAGGCAACATCCCGCTAAATCTCCTCTGCACCCTTTCCAACACTTCCACATCTTTCCTATAATACGGCGACCAGAACTGTACGCAATACTCCAAATGCGGCCGCACCAGAGTTTTGTACAGTTGCAGCATGACCTCCTGGCTCCGAAACTCAATCCCTCTACCAATAAAAGCTAACACACCGTACGCCTTCTTAACAACCCTATCAACCTGGGTGCCAACTTTCAGGGATCTATGCACATGGACACCCAGATCCCTCTGTTCATCCACACTACCAAGTATCTTACCATGAGCCCAGTACTCTGTATTCCTGTTACTCCTTCCAAAGTGAATCACCTCACACTTTTCTGCATTAAACTCCATTTGCCACCTCTCAGCCCAGCTCTGCAGCTTATCTATGTCCCTCTGTAACCTGCCAATTCCCTCTGCATATGATCCGCGTCTGCGCAGATTGCCACTTTACTGAAATCCGGGAATGGCGGCGATCCACTTCGCGCCCAAAACGGGCGTAACGGCGATTTAAACGGATTTGCATGCATTTAAATTGAATTAATGAACTGCCCGCCCAACCTTACCAGCATTTCCCCCTTTACCACCGCGTTCGCCGATCCAGAATCGTGCCAAAATGTACCTGCTGAATAAAAGTCTGAATCGGGCGCTCCAGCTGCTGAAGAGGCGAATTCAGAGATTCCAACGGCTCTCTGACTCAGATCAGTGGTGGGGTGCGGGGGCGGGGGGGGAGGCGGGTCAGATCATTCTCTGGTTGGGGTGGGGATGGAGGTGGGTGAGGCCAGATCATTGTCTGGTTGGGGGGGGAGGAGGAGGAGGTGGCTCAGATGTATCTCTGGTGGGGGGGGCGGGGAGGGTCGATCGTTGTCTTGGGGGGGGAGGAGGAGATGGGTCAGATGTTCCTCTGGGTGCGGGGGGGATGAGTGAGGCCAGACCATTCTCAGGAGGGGGTGGGAGTGAGGCCAGATCATTGTCTGGGGGGGGCGGGGGAGGAGGGAGGCGGGTAAGATGTATCTTTGGTGGGGATTGGGGGGGGAGGCCCGATCGCTCACTGGTGGGGGGAGCAGATGGCTCTCTAGTGGGGATGCAGGGGGGTCTGCTGCCACTCTGCGAGCGGTCGGTGGGGGGAGGTAGGGGGCAGGGGTGGCGATCGGTCTGAGTAGCACGGGGGTGGATAAGGGGGACAGCGATATGTGTGGGTAGCGGGGGGGTGGATAAGGGGACAGCGATGTGTGTGGGTTGTAGTGGGGGGTGGATAAGGGGGACAGTGATGTGTGTGGGTAGTGGGGGGGGTGGATAAGGGGGACAGCGATGTGCGTGGGTTGTAGTGGGGGGTGGATAAGGGGGACAGTGATGTGTGTGGGTAGTGGGGGGTGGATAAGGGGGACAGTGACGTGTGTGGGTAGTAGGGGGGGTGGATAAGGGGGACAGCAATGTGTGTGGGTAGTGGGGGGTTGGATAAGGGGGACAGTGATGTGTGTGGAATGGAGGGGGGTGGATAAGGGGGACAGTGATGTGTGTGGGTAGTGGGGGTGGGTGGATAAGGGGGACAGTGATGTGTGTGGGTAGTGGGGGGTGGATAAGGGGGACAGTGACGTGTGTGGGTAGTAGGGGGGGTGGATAAGGGGGACAGCAATGTGTGTGGGTAGTGGGGGGTTGGATAAGGGGGACAGTGATGTGTGTGGAATGGAGGGGGGTGGATAAGGGGGACAGTGATGTGTGTGGGTAGTGGGGGGTGGATAAGGGGGACAGTGACGTGTGTGGGTAGTAGGGGGGGTGGATAAGGGGGACAGCAATGTGTGTGGGTAGTGGGGGGTTGGATAAGGGGGACAGTGATGTGTGTGGAATGGAGGGGGGTGGATAAGGGGGACAGTGAGTGTGTGGGTAGTGGGGGTGGGTGGATAAGGGGGACAGTGATGTGTGTGGGTAGTGGGGGAGTGATGCCTGAGGGGGTGGGGGGTGATGTGTGGGGACCATCGCTCCCGCTTTTTGCTCCTGGGCCGCTTTCTCCGCTTTCAGCAGCCTGGGAGCGATCCGACACAGGCGTGCTTTTTCAAATTGTTTTTCTAACTGCGTATGCGCAGTTCAGAGCTCCGATCGTTCCGGGTGCGCTAAGCCCCGCTCACAGCGCGAATGGGACCCACGATTTTCTTTTCAGGTTTGATGCGTGCGGGGGCTCCTGAGAGCAGGTTTCCAAGTCGGATCTGAATTATGCCCAGATTCAGCACTTGGAATCAGAATGGACCCGATTTTACCATATGTTGCGCCCACTCTCGGGTGCGAAAACTTGGTAAAGTCGGATGCGAGGCGAATAGCATGATCCGCGCTCGCCTCCGCGCCGGCTCTCCCTTTACCAGGGCCCGAAAATGGCCTGAAACAGACATGCTCCACAAAACTCCGATTGGGGCGCTCCTGTTGGTGAGGAGGTAAGTGTCGAGCGCCCGACGGCTCTCTGCTTGAGATCAGTGGCGGGGGGAGGGGGAGGGTGGGGGAGGAAGAAGGGTCCGCTGCCACTCTGCCTGAGATCAGTGAGGGGGAAGGGGGGAGGGGCCCGCGATCTATCTAGATGGTGGGTGATGGGGGGATAAGGGGGTCAGTAATGTCGAGGGGGTGGGGCAATGTCTGTGGGGTCCAGGGGGAGGCATTATCCGGCCCGGGAGAGATGTGGCAGGGAGCAGCATGCTATTAGTTTTTCTCTGCGTGTGCGGAGTTGGAGGCGCCGATCGGAGCTGCAGGGTTTCGGGTGAGTTAAGCCCCGCCCACAGGCTTGTGCAGTACGATTCGGAATCGCTGATATGTTTCCAGGCAGAGTGTCTGGGGGCGTCTGAGAGCGGGTCTAAAAGTCGGATCTGAAACACTCCCAGTTTCAAGTCCGCCCAGCACTTAGAATCAAAATGGTAAAATAGGGCCCATAGAGTGATAGAGGTTTGCAGCATGGAAACAGGCCCTTCAGCCCAACTTGTCCATGCTGCCCCTTTTTTAAACCACTAAGCTAGTCCCAATTGCCCTCATTTGGCCCATATCCCTCTATACCCATCTTACCCATGTCACTATCTAAAGGCTTTTAAAAGACAAAATTCTACCCGCCTCTACTACTACCTCTGGCAGCTTGTTCCAGACACTCACCACCCTCTGTGTGAAAACATTGCCCCTCTGGACCCTTTTGTATCTCTCCCTCTCACCTTAAACCTGTGCCCTCTAGTTTTAGACTCCCCTACCTTTGGGAAAAGATATTGACTATCTAGCTGATCTGCCCCTCATTATTTTATAGACCTCTATAAGATCACCCCTCAGCCTCCTACGCTCCAGGGAAAAAAGTCCCAGTCAATCCAGCCTCTCCTGATAACTCAAACCATCAAGTCCTGGTAGCATCCGAGCAAATCTAGTAAACCACACCACCGACTTTCCTCTCATTCGAAAATCCTGAATATTCATTCCTTCGTCAATTCTTCTCACTTTAATTATTTTTAAAACAAGCTCTTGCTAAGGAGGAAGGATAATTTATCTTGGCCATGTTTTGTCTAAAGATCACTGGGATATTTACATATTCATCATACTCACTCATTCAGCAGAGCCTTCCGGTTGTGTGTGTGTGTTCTGTGTGTGCGAGACTGCAAGCTTTGGAACAATGTTCAACTCTCTCACAAACAATTGGGACACTTTATCAACTTGACTATTTAGATTTGAATCCTACTGTGTGAGATGATAGCAAAATCTCATGGGGTAGTGGGTCGTGTCCCTGTCTCTGAGTCAATGGTGGTACAATGGCACAGTGGTTAACACCTGTGGCAGGTATGTGTTTATAGGGAAGTTTGCTTGTCTGGAACATTTTATATAGATGTTAAGGTTAAGAACATAAGAAATAGGAGCAGGAGTAGGCCATCTAGCCCCTCGAGCCTGCCCCGCCATTCAATAAGATCATGGCTGATCTGAAGTGGATCAGTTCCACTTACCCGCCTGATCCCTATAACCACTAATTCCCCTACCGATCAGGAATCCATCTATCCGTGATTTAAACATATTCAACGAGGTAGCCTCCATCACTTCAGTGGGCAGAGAATTCCAGAGATTCACTACCCTCTGAGAGAAGAAATTCTTCCTCAACTCTGTCCTAAACTGACCCCCCTTTATTTTGAGGCTGTGCCCTCTAGTTCTAGCTTCCTTTCTAAGTGGAAAGAATCTCTCCACCTCTACCCTATCCAGCCCCTTCATTATCTTATAGGTCTCTATAAGATCCCCCCTCAGCCTTCTAAATTCCAACAAGTACAAACCCAATCTGCTCAGTCTCTCCTCATAATCAACACCCCTCATCTCTGGTATCAACCTGGTGAACCTTCTCTGCACTCCCTCCAAGGCCAATATATCCTTCCGCAAATAAGGGGACCAATACTGCACACAGTATTCCAGCTGCGGCCTCACCAATGCCCTGTACAGATGCAGCAAGACATCTCTGCTTTTATATTCTATCCCCCTTGCGATATACGCCAATATCCCATTTGCCTTCTTGATCGCCTGGTTCATACAACATCATGGTTGCTTTTTTTCTTGTTTGTAAATTGTAAAAGTTATTGCTATGTGTTAACTGTATTCATAGAATCCTACAGTGCAGAAGGAGGCCATTCAGCCCATTGTGTCTGCACCGACCACAATCCCACCCAGGCCCCAGCCCCTTAACCTTAGCTAGTCCCCCTGACACTAAGGGTCAATTTAGCGTGGACAATCCACCTAACCCGCACATCTTTGGACTGTGGGAAGAAACCGGAGCACCCGGAGGAAGCCCATGCAGACACGGGGAGAATGTGCAGACTCCACACAGACAGTATCCCAGGCTGAGAATCGAACCCGGTTCCCTGGCGCTGTGAGGCAGCAGTGCTAACCACTGTGCCACCGCGCTGCTTATTCTTAAATAAACTTTGTTTGATAAAAGCTCCCTAGTGGGTTATTTGAATCATACCTGAAGTGAAACATCTCATGCTTACCCTAGCCACATTCAAATTGCAAAACTTATGATCTAGGTGGGCTTCATAAAATACTTTGGAGTTTCTGACCTAAATTATAACACATGTGACAATAATAAATCAAGTCAAATCAAATCAAAATATCGGTCAATAATGTGAAATGGCCACCTTATAAATCAAAATAAAATCTTCATACGCCAAAAACTATACTTAATGCTTCTTTTTCTAGCTGAGCACAGCTAAATTCAGCATTAGTCAGAGTACAAGAAGCAAAAGCTATTGGTTGTTCTTCTCCCAAAGGCATAATATGTAAAACAGTTGCCCCTACTCCATAAGATGATGTGTCGCAAGCAAGCAGTAATAGTAGCTTCAGATTAAAATGAACCAATACTTCAGACTTCTGAAAAGCATCTTTGACATCCTTGTATGCTTTCTCACATTCCATTGTTCAGTCCCATGACTGTTTCACACATGGTAAATTATGCAATGGCTTCAACAATGTAACAAAGTTAGGAACAAATTTCCCATAATAATCTACTACTCCTAGAAAAGACCTCAATTGAAACATATTCCTGTACTGTTCTATGTTCTATGCTTGATCTGGCTTTTCAGACAAAGCTCGGCACAACGTCGTGGGCCGAAGGGCCTGTTCTGTGCTGTACTGTTCTATATTCATCGGACGTGGTGTTCCTAAAGCCCCATTCATCTTTTTAGGTGCTTTATGCAGGGCTTTACTATCAATAACGTGACCCTAATACTGGACTGATGTCTTGAAAAAGCCACACTTTTGTTACTGGATACGCAGACCATGCGCTTGAAGCCGTTCCAATGTTGCTTCTAAATTATTCAAGTGCTCTTGTTCACTGGACCCTGTAATTAGAATATCATCCAGGTGACATTGTACGCCAGAGAGACCACTTAAAATCTGATCCATCGATTCTTGGAGTAGGGCTGAAACAGATGGTATTCCAAATGGCAACCTTTTATGACAAAAAAGACCTTTATGAGTCATGATGGTAAGCAAAGGTTATAATTCAGTGGCTGCGTGCGTCTGGAAATATGTTTATGAAAGATCAATCTTGCTGAATTCCTGTCCACCTGATAACCCAACAAACAAATCTTAGAATCATAGAATCCTACAGTGCAGAGAGAGGCCATTCGGCCCATTGGGTCTGCACCGACCAGAATCCCACCCAGGCCCTACCCCCATAACCACATGCATTTATCCTAGCTAGTCCCCCTGACACGAAGGGGCAATTTAGCATAGCCAATCCACCTAACCCATGGTGGCACAGTAGTTAGCACTTCTCCCTCACAGCACCAGGGACCCGGGTTCAATTCCAGCCTTGGGTCACTGTCTGTGTGGAATTTGCACTTCTCCCTGTGTCTGTGTGGGTTTCCTCCGGGTGCTCCGGTTTCCTCTCACAGTCCAAAGATGGGAGGGCTAGGTTGATTGGCCATGATAAATTGACCCTAGTGTGAAGGGGTTTGCAGGGTAAACATGTAGGGTTACGAGAATAGGGCCTGGATGGGATTGTGGTCGGTGCAGACACAATGGGCCAAATGGCCTCCTTCTGCACTGTAGGAATTCTTTGATTTGATGATTCTATGATCTTTGGACTGTGGGAGGAAACCAGAGCACCCGGTCAAAATCCACGCAGACACGGGAAGAACGTACAAACTCCACACAGACAGTGTCCCAAGCTGGGAATCAAACCCAGGTCCCTGGCACTGTGAGGCAGCAGTGCTAACCACGGTGCCACTGTGCCTTCCCAATCTTCAATGAAAGGAAGTGGATATTGATCAGCACACAACACCGGATTTATGGCTGTTTTCAAATCACCAAATACGATCGGAACCACCTTCTTCCATCGGGAAAAAGATACAAAAGTCTGAGGTCACGTACCAACCGACTCAAGAACAGCTTCTTCCCTGCTGCTGTCAGACTTTTGAATGGACTTACCTTGCATTAAGTTGATCTTTCTCTACACCCTAGTTGCATTCTGCACTCTCTCGTTTCCTTCTCTATGAACGGTATGCTTTGTCCATATAGCATGCAAGAAACAATACTTTTCACTGTATGTTAATACATGTGGCAATAATAAATCAAATCAAAATCAAATCTTTCCTCCTTTAAGACACCGCTTAAAACCTATTGGGTTGAGCAAGCTTTCAGTCATCTGACCTAATGTGGGCCGAAGGGCCTGTTCTGTGCTGTACTGTTCTATGTTCTAATGTCTCCTATTTTAAAATTCATTGATGGGATGTCGGCATCACCAGCCAGACTGGCATTTATTGCCCATCCCTAATTGTCCCTTGAAAAGGTGGTGATGAGCCGCCTTCTTGAGCCTCTGCAGTCCATGTGGTGTAGGTACACCCACAGTGCTGTTGGGGAGGGAGTTCCAGGATTTTGACCCAGTGACAGTGAAGGAACGGTGATATATTTCCATGTCAGGATGGTGAGTGGCTTGGAGGGGAACATCCAGGTGGTGGTGTTCTTGTGCATCTGTTGCCCTTGTCCTTCTAGAAGGTAGTGTTTGAGGGTTTGGAAGGTGCTGCCTAAGGAGCCTTGGTGAGTTTCTGCAGTGCATATTGTAGATGGAACACACGGCTGCATCGGTGGTGGAGGGAGTGAATGTTTGTGGATGGGGTGTCGATCGAGCAGGGCTGCTTTGTCCTGGGTGGGGTGTTGAGCTTCTTGAGTATTGTTGGAGGCGTACTCATCCAGGCAAGTGGAGATTATTCCATCACACTCCTGGCTTGTGTCTTGTAGATGGTGGACAGGGGGTGAGTTACTCGCCATAGGATTTCCAGCCTCTGACCTGCTCTTGTAGCTAGAGTGTTTATCTGGCTGGGTCCAGTTCACTTCCTGGTCAATGGTGACCCTCCAGGATGTTGGTGGTGGGAGATACAGTGATGGTGTTGCCATTGAATGTCAAGGGGTGATCCTCTCTTGTTGGAGATGGCCGGTTGTGATATTTTGTTGAATAATCACCACTTGAAGCACTTTGGGTGAGTAAATTTAATAGTGAGTAAATTTAAGGAGGAGTTAGACAGATTTTTAATTGGTAATGGGTTGAAGGGTTGTGGGGAGAAGGCAGGAAAATGGGAATGAGGAGCGTATCAGCCATGATTGAATGGTGGAGCGGATGGGCCGAATGGCCTAATTCTGCTCCTATATCTTATGAACTGATGAACTTTGGGATATTTCAGTGCTTTAAGAATGCTATTTAAATGTAAATTGGTGCAAAGAAATACTAAGGCAACTTGTATTGGCAATCTGAAAAAATATAAAGCAGCGATTTTTGAATTCAAACACTTAAAGTGGATCAGCTGTTGATTTAAGTAAATGTTTGTGCACATGTCGGCATATATAATTCATTTAAATTTATAAATCTTCATACGGCCCGAGATCTATTCACTTTGTGGGTGTTTAGACCAACTCATTTTGTGAATCAAGAAACAATAAATAGTTCTTTCACGGGAACTAAAGCATGCTTAATATCGTTAAATACCATTAAAAATGTCACATCTCATTTTCACACTCAGCACCGTCCTAATTAATCCATTCGAAAGGCCAATATGCTACCATCGAATATAAATCCCACTGAACCGACCCGCCACCCCCATTCACTGAGCATTCAAATAGAAATCTCAATGCATCACATCCGACCATGAAATGTTTAAATGACCGCACTACATTGATCTCACCATTTATTCCAGCCTCAGTCTGCCGTTACCATGGCGACGTGGTTTCTGAAATCACTGGGCTTAAATCAAACTCCTCAAACAAAGCAGAGTTGACGCCACGTGCTCTGTGTCCCTGTGGGAGTGATTAATTGTCCCTCCCGAACACACCCCGACTGCCTCTCATCCCTCGCTCTTCATTTCTCACTTTCCCGATTCGCCAGAACGGCTCCGGGAGTGAGAGACTTTAGTTGTACAAGAGATCGGAGCAGTGGCAGACCACTCGGCCCATCCAGTCTGCTTCCCCCAGTCAACACGATCATGGCCGATCTTGGGCTTCAAGTCCATTTTCCCGCCCAACCCCTTAATTCCCCGAGAGAGAGACCAGAAATCTGTCCGTCCCGGCCTTAAGTGTATTCAACAGTGGAGTATCTACAAACCTCTTGGGTAGAGAATTCCAAAGATTCACAACCCTTTGAGTGAAGACATTTCTCCTCATCTCAGTCCCTGAGACTGTGGGTAGATTTCAGAAACTGGACGAAGATCTGATAGAGCTGTCTAAAATCATGAGAGGATACAGAAAAGATTTACCAGGATGTTGCCTGGTATGGAGGGCATTAGCTATGAGGAGAGGTTGGAGAAACTTGGTTTGTTCTCATTGGAACTACAGAGGTTGAGGGGAGACCTGATAGAAGTCTACAAGATTATGAGGGGCATGGATAGAGTGGATAATCAGAAGCTTTTTCCCAGGGTGGAAGAGGCAATTACTAGGGGGCATAGGTTTAAGATGCGAGGGGCAAGGTTTAAAGGAGATGTAGGAGGCAAGTTTTTTTACACAGATGGGTGGGTGCCTGGAACTCGTTGCCGGGGGAGGTAGTGGAAGCAGATATGATGGTGACTTATAAGGGGCATCTGGACAAATACATGAATAGGATGGGAATAGAGGAATATGGTCTCCTGAAGGGTAGGGGGTTTTAGTTAAGTCGGGCAGCATGGTCAGTGCAGGTATGGAGGGCCGAAGGGCCTGTTCCTGTGCTGTAATTTTCTTTGTTTTTTGTTCTTGGACAGAATAAATAGGGAAATTGTTCCACGTGATCACTCAAAAAGTAGAGGGCATTGACTAAAGATGATTGCCAGAAGAATCAAAGGCAGCATGAGGAGTGGTTAGGATCCGCAATGCGTTGCCTGAGAGCCTGGGGGAGGTAGGTTCATTCTTCAGCCAGAGGCTGGTGAATCTGTGGAACTCTTTGCCACAGAGGGCTGTGGAGGCCGGGTCATTGAGTGTCTTTAAGACAGAGTTAGATAAGTTCTTGATCAATAAGGGGATCAAGGGTTATGGGGAGAAGGCAGGAGACTGGGGATGAGAATCATATCAGTCATGATTGAATGACAGAGCAGACTCGATGGGCCAAATGGCCTAATTCTGTTCCTATATCTTCTGGTCTTCATTCGAGGCTTCCAGGAAGGGAATTAGATTAGCACTCGAGTAGCAAAAATAATTCAGAGCTGAGGAGAAGGTTTAGGTTTATGTATTTATTCGTCCCAAGTAGGCTTACATTAACACTGCAATGAAGTTACTGTGAAAATCCCCTAGTCGCCATCTTCCGGCACCTGCTTGGGCACACTGAGGGAGAATTTAGCGCGGCCAATCCACCTAACCAGCAGGTCTTTCGGACTGTGGCAGGAAACTGGAGCACCCGGAGGAAACCCACGCAGACACGGGGAGAACGTGCAGAATCCACACAGACAGTGACCCAAGCTGGGAATCGAACTCAGGTCCCTGGTGCTGTGAGGCAGCAGTGCTAACCACTGTGCCACCATACCGCCCGAAAGGGCGGGGAAGTGGTTCTAGCTGGATTGCGCTTGTCGAGAGCTGTCACAGATTTGAGGGCCCAAATGGCTGTGCCTCAGATATTCTGTAATGCTATGAAACGGTTCCTGTACTAAAATGCTGCTCCCAGACTACTCGGTGCTTGAGGTTTGCTTGTGCGGCTGAAGGAGCAATGCATAATTATTCCAAACTCTTACCTGGTGAGGAAGATCACACCCCCTTCATAGACACTGTCTGATTTCAGTGCCATTGTGTGACGTCCACAACCTGTTCATAGAATCCTTGCAATGCAGAAGGAGGCCATTCGGCCCATCGAGCCTGCACCGGCAACAATCCCACCCAACCCCTATCCCTGTAACCCCACATATTTACCCTGCTAATCCCTCTGACACTAATGGACAATTTATCATGGCCAATCCACCTAACCCGCACATCTTTGGACTGTGGGAGGCAACCGAAGCAGCCGGAGGAAACCCACGCAGACACGAGGAGAATGTGCAAACTCCACACAGACAGTGACCCGAGGTCAGAATTGAACCCGGGTCCCCGGCGCCGTGAGGGAGCAGCGCTAACCACTGTGCCACCCTGCCACATTGCATAGAATTAAACAGAATCTGCAGCATACAATCCAATTGGTCCAGGCAGCTCTTTATACTCTGTGCCAACCTTCTCCAAGCTGAAGCCACTCTAACCCCATTAGCCAGAAAAATCCCCGGGTTCATATCTTTCTATTCCTTCATAGCTGGGCCAGCATTTGTTGCTCTTCCTAAATGCCCTTTGAACTGAGTGACCTGCAAGATCATTTCAGAGGGTCAGTTAAGCGTCAACCACATTTGATTTGATTTATTATTGTCATATGTATTAACATACAGTGAAAGGTATAGTTTCTTGCGCGCTGTACGGACAAAGCATATCGTTCATAGAGAAGGAAAGGAGAGGGTGCAGAATGTAGTGTTACAGTCATAGCTAGGGTGCAGAGAAAGATCAACGTAATGCAAGGTAGGTCCATTCAAAAGTCTGACAGCAGCAGGGAAGAAGCTGTTCTTGAGTCGGTTGGTACGTGACCTCAGACTTTTGTATCTTTTTCCTGACGGAAGAAGGTGGAAGAGAGAATGTCCGGGGTGCGTGGGGTCCTTAATTATGCTGGCCGCTTTGCCGAGGCAGCGGGAAGTGTAGACAGAGTCAATGGATGGGAGGCTGGTTTGCGTGATGGATTGGGATATGTTCTTGCGGTCTTGTTTACATTGTTTTGTCTGTGAAGTCCCACATAGGCCAAACCAGGAAAGGCTGCCGTGATGGGATTTGAACCCATGTCCCCAAAGGGGGGTTCAGGCTCTGACACTCGCTCCCGTGGATTTGATCTTGAGTGAAATATTGTAATGATGCGCTGTCAGAGGCTCCATTAAAGAGATTTATTTACATGCTATAGGATCATAGAATCCTACAGTGCAGAAGGAGGCCATTTGGCCCATCTAGTTTGCACCGACCACAATCCCTCCCAGGCCCTATTCCTGTAACCCTATGCATTTACCTTAGCTCGTCCCCCTGACACTAAAGGACAATTTAGCATGGCCAATCCATCCAACCCGCACATCTTTGGAGTGTGGGAGGAAACCGGAGCACCCGGAGGAAACCCACGTAGACACCAGGAGAACGTGCAAACTCCACACACAGTGACCCAGACCGTGAATTGAACCCGGGTCCCTGACGCTGTGAGGCAGCAGTGCTAACCACCGTGCCACCGTGCCATCCGACAGCCCACATCTTCAGCAGCTGTTGTTTTGCAGCTTATTCCAAAATATCTCTGCACCTGGAGAACTCCTCCTCTCAGGGTGATTCCCTGCTCTGAATCTCGATTGGTCACCCAGACCAGGTGATCCTTACTTTGCTGCGTTGCCCCTAAAAGGACAATCACCACAAATATAACTCAGCCACCGGTACAGACACACCAGTAGATATCACTGCCAGTCCCTGGCCTGGTTGGAGGGGGAGGGTTATCCAGATATAAACCCTCTGCAAATACAAAAAACGATGGTTGATTTAAACATTGATTAGCCAGCATAATCTGGGCAAAGGTGAGTGAGAAAGAGCGAGAGGGGTGCTATCATTCTTGCCTTGTAACCACACTATAGGAAGGATATGAGAGCCTTTGAGAGAATGCAGAGGAGATTTATCAGAACTCTTCCAGGGATAGGAAGGGTTCAGCCACAAGGTTAGGTTGGAGAAGCTAGGGTTGTTTTATTTGAAGGGAGAAGCATACAAGAATACGGGGAGCACGGTGGCACAGTGGTTAGCACTGCTGCCTCCCAGCGCCGGGTACCCGGGTTCAATTCCGGCCTCAGGTGGAGTTCTGTGTGGACTTTGCACGACCTCCCCGTGTCTGCGTGGGTTTCCTCCGGGTGCTCCGGTTTCCTCCCACACACTGCAAAGATGTGCAGGTGAGGTGGATTGGCCATGCTAAATTGCCCCTTAAAGTGTCTAAAGGTGTGCAGGTTAGGTGGATTAGTCATGGTAAATGTGTGGGGGTTATAGGGACAGGATGGGGGGGTGGATGGGCCTGGTTGGGATGCTCTGTCGGAGAGTTGGTACAAACTTGATGGGCTGAATGGCCTCCTTCTGCGCTGTAGGGATCCTAGGATTCTATGATTGTGACAGGCTTAGATATGATATACATGAAAACATATACACGTGGGGTGGCACGGTAGCACAGTGGTTAGCACTGCTGCTTCACAGCTCCAGGGACCTGGGTTCGATTCCCGGCTTGGGTCACTGTCTGTGTGGAGTTTGCACATTCTCCTCGTGTCTGCGTGGGTTTCCTCCGGGTGCTCCGGTTTCCTCCCACAGTCCAAAGATGTGCGGGTTAGGTTAATTGGCCATGCTAAATAGCCCCTTAGTGTCCCGGGATGTGTAGGTTAGAGGGATTAGCGGGTAAAATATGTAGGGATATGGGGATAGGGCCTGGGTGGGATCGTGGTCGGTGCAGACTCGATGGGCCGAATGGCCTCTTTCTGCACTGTAGGGTTTCTATGAAACTGTGTTCCAGTAGCTGGTAGAACAAGGTCGAGGGGGCTCAGGTTTAAGGTTTTGGACAAGAGGTGCAAGGGGGTGGGGGAGGTGGTGCGGGGTAGGTGGGGAGGGAGAGATGTAAGGGAGAACGTTTTTTTACTGCAGCGAATGGTAATGACGTGGAAGTCGCTGCCCGTGAGGGGGTGGAAGCGGAGACGATGAATGATTTAAAAAGGAAATTGGATGGACGGTTGAGTGATTTAAATTTACAGGATACGGGGATAGAGTGAGCACATAGGAATGGCTGGATTTCTCTCTGGATTGCAGAGGGCTGGCATAGCCCATTGGGCTGAATGGCCTCTTTCCGTGTGATACTTTCTCTGCGGGTGGAATTTAACATTCCTGACAAAGGTCCCGCCCAACTGTATGGAGAACGGATGGAACATCTCTCCCGAGGAGGAAGCTGAACCAGACTTCATGGACCAGCAATGGGGTTTCCCCTGGGCGGGAGTTCCATGTGTCCACGGCTGCAGGGCAGCCAGAGGCTGGCAGCCCGTTATCACAGACACTGCCACCGGGAGTAGTGGCTGCTACCGGTAATGCACCCAGGGAGAGTCTGAGGGTCGCCGAGGGAGCCAGGCCAGGTGAGTGAGGCAAGGTGGGATGTCGCAGGGAGGGGCTGTTGTGGGAGAGGAAAGGGGGGGGGGGGCCATGAGTCAGAAACAGGGATAGTAGGATAGATTTCAGGGCACACTCCACCCGGCTCCCATTGACAGCGGCGGGACTGGAAGATCTTACTGCCAGCCAATGGTGGGCCGCCTCCGCTACCGCAACACATGAGGGGGGCATGGAAAATCCCAAGGTGTTGAACTGAACCCATTTTGGTTTAATGTAAAATACTCAGGCGGGCAGTATTGCACAGAGGTGTGGAATTCCCCTCAATGTCATGGGGCCAATGTCTATTCCTCAAACAGCATCACTCTAATAAAACAAGGAAAAATCTGGAGATTATCGTGTTAGGCTTTTTCCCAAGGTGCGTGCAGTTCTGGCCACCACACTACCAGAAGGATGTGGAAGCTTTGGAGAGGGTGCAAATAAGGTTCACCAGTATGTTGTCTGGTCTCAAGGGCATTGGCTATGAGGAGAGGTTGGATAAGATTGTTTTCACTGTAAAGATGGAGGCTGAGGGGAGACCTGGTCTACACAATGATGAGAGGCACAGACAGGGTGGATAGTCAGAGGCTTTTTCCCAGGATTAAAGTATCAATTACAAGGGGGCACAGGTTCAAGGGGAGGGGGAAAGTTTAAGGGAGATGTGCGGGGGAAGTTTTTCACGCAGAGAGTGGTGGGTGCCTGGAACGCGCTGCCAGAGGAGGTGGTGGAAGCAGACACATTAACAACAGTTAAGAGGCATCTGTGTGGGTACATGAATAGGGAGGGAATAGAGGGATACGGACTGAGTAAGGGAAGAAGGTTTCTGCTGTTGTCAAACTTTTGAATGGGCTTACCTTGTACTGAGTTGATCTTTCTCTACACCCTAGCTATGACTGTAACACTACATTCTGCACTCTCTCCTTTCCTTCTCTATGAACGGTATGCTTTGTCTGTATAGCGCGCAAGAAACAATACTTTTCACTGTATGTTAATACATGTGACAATAATAAATCAAATCAAATCAAATCAAATCAGTGTGGTTTGAACAACATTTGAGTGGGAATGTCCACTTAGCTCAATTCCATCCTCAGGAACAAGCAGCAAGCCATTTGAAGTTCTTGCTTTAAATTTAAGCATCGGAATTACAATTTGGACTTCAGGCTTTGCTGCAGACGCCGTGCAAAGCTTGAGAGGCAAGTCATCCTCCAGATGGTCCAGTTGCTGGTGCCAAACTGCAAAATTAGCAGCTCTGTGCAATATGTTCAGTATTAGAGGCACAACAAATAGATACACACATTAAGCAAATACTCGGATACATCATTATTATTTCCTACAGTATCCAGTCGGCTTGCTGCTGGATTGATTGGGAACTCTGAACTCTGCCATTTGACCTGTCAGGCTATTAAAATAGAAAGCTGGCCAAGAGGCTACAGGAGCAGTGAGAGGGGACATATGGTGTGTGTAAAGCTGGCAAAGGGAGCAGGGATTCTGTTAATTACACAGACGTACAGGGCCAGGAATGAAAGGTGTAGAGCCAGGAGATGGGAGATGGGCTTGATCGAGAGAGGAAGAGAGGAAGGGCACTGTGGTGCTAGCACAGAGAGAGACACAGAGGCAGCGAGTGAGAGTCTTCATCACCATCGCTTCTGCAGACCAGGTGGTCACGTGGACACTGGAACGACGTGAGTACAACAGGGGCCATGTGTCGGGAAACACGGGAGTTCTCCCCTGGGCGTGGGCAGACACAAAGCATGTAAGAGCTTCTCAGTATTAAATCTTTAATGTTGTTAGTCCCTGCTGGACAACCCTACAACCTCTGAAACCATTGGCCCAGAATGTCTTCCAGCCTCAGAACACTGTGATTTTTAAATATTCATCTTCATTTGAAGTTTCTCTCTGGCCTCATCTCTGTAAATTCTTCACACCCTACAACCCTCTGAGATATATACGCTCCTCCAATTCTGGCCTCTTTTTTAAATTCATTCGTGGCACATGGGCATCGCTGGCTGGGCCAGCATTTATTGCCCATCCCTAGTTGCCCTTGAAGGGCAGGTGCGAATTTACAGAGTTTACAGAGCGTCTTAATGAAGGAGAAAGATGTATTGAAGCAGAGAGATTTTGAGGTGAATGTCTAAGGGCATAATCTTACCCACCATTCACGCCACGCTCCTCCTGCGTCGAGGTCGGAAAATTTGGCGGCCAGTCAAATTTCCGTCCACGGCAGCGGAATGGGAAATTCCCACCAGCATGAACGATGGCAAGATTCAGATCTATAACCTTATTTTATTTATTCTTTTAAGGGATGTAGGTATCACTGGCAAGGCCAACACTTATTGCCTATCCAAATTGCCTTGAACTGAGTGGCGTGCTAGGCCATTTCAGAGGGCAGTTAAGAATCAACCACATTGCTGTGGCTCTGGAGTCACATGTAGGCCAGACCAGGTAAGGACGGCAGATTTCCTTCCCTTAAGGACATTAGTGAACCAGATGGGTTTTTCCAACAATCGACAATGGCTTCATGGTCATCAGTAGATTCTTAATTCCAGTTTTTTTTGTTCATTCAAAGAACAAAGAACAAAGAACAATACAGCACAGGAACAGGCCCTTCAGCCCTCCAAGCCCGCGCCGCTCCCTGCTCCAAACTACACCATTCTTTTGTATCCCTCCATTCCCACTCTGTTCATGTGGCTATCTAAATAAGTCTTAAACGTTCCCAGTGTGTCCGCCTCCACCACCTTGCCCGGCAGCGCATCCATGGGACATGGGCATCGCTGGTTGGCCAGCATTTATTGCCCATCCCTAGTTGCCCTTGAGAAGGTGGTGGTGAGCTGCCTTCTTGAATCGCTGCAGTCCACGTGCTGTGGGTTGACCCACAATACCGTTCGGGAGGGAATTCCAGGATTTTGACCCAACGACTGCGAAGGAACGGCGATATATTTCCAAGTCAGGATGACGAGTGACTTGGAGGGGAACTTGCAGGTGGTGGTGTTCCCATGTGTTACCTTTACTTTATTGAATTCAAATTCCACCATCTGCCGTAGCGGGATTCAAACCTGGGTCCCCAGAACTTTAGCTGAGTTGCTGGATTAATAGTCTAGCAATAATACCATTAGGCCATCACCTCCTCCTCTTGAAACTTTTAAGCGCTCTATTATTGGTCTTCAGCTGCCTGGGCCCCAAGGTCTGGGATTCCCTCCCTAAACCTCAATGACTCGAGTTTTTCGAGGAAGTGACGAAGATGATTGATGAGGGTAGGGCAGTGGATGTTGTCGACATGGACATCAGTAAAGCCTTTGACAAGGTCCCTCATGGCAGACTGGTGCAGAAGGTGAAGTTGCATGGGGTCAGCGGTGAGCTGGCAAGGTGGATACAAAACTGGCTCGGTCATAGAAGACAGAGGGTAGCAGTGGAAGGGTGTGTTTCTGAATGGAGGGCTGTGACAAGTGGCATTCCTCAGGGATTAGTGCTGGGACCTTTGCTGTTTGTAATATATATAAATGATTTGGAGGAAAATGTAACTGGTTTGATTAGTAAGTTTGCGGACGACACAAATGTTGGTGGATTTGCGGATAGCGATGAGGACCATCAGAGGATACAGCAGGATATAGATCATTTGGAGACTTAGGCAGAGAGATGGCAGATGGAGTATAATCTGGACAAATGTGAGGTTATGCATTTTGGAAGGTCTAATACAGATAGGAAATATACAGTAAATGGCAGAACCCTTGAGAGTATTGATAGGCAAAGGGATCTGGGTGTACAGGTACACAGGTCACTGAAAGAGGCAATGCAGGTGGAGAAGGTAGTCAAGAAGGCATACGGCATGCTTGCCTTCATCGGCCGGGGCATTGAGTTTAAAAATTGGTAAGTCATGTTGCAGATTTATAGAAACTTAGTTAGGCCGCACTTGGAATGTAGTGTTCAATTCTGGTCACCACACTACCAGAAGAATGTGGAGGCTTTGGAGAGGGTACAGAAAAGGTTTACCAGGATGTTGCCTGGAATGGAGGGCATCAGCTATGAGGAAAGGTTGGAGAAACTTAGTTTGTTTTCACTGGAACGACGGAGGTTGAGGGGCGACCTGATAGAAGTCCACAAGATTATGAGAGGCATGGACAGAGTGGATAGTCAGAAGCTTTTCCCCAGGGTGGAAGAGTCAATTACTCGGGGGCACAGGTTTACGGTGCGAGGGGTAAGGTTTAAAGGAGATGTACGAGGCAGATTTTTTACACAGAGGGTGGTGGGTGCCTGGAACTCATTACCGGGGGAGGGAGTGGAAGCAGATACGATAGTGACTTTTAAGGGGTGTCTTGACAAATACATGAATAGGATGGGAATAGAGCGATATGATTCCTGGAAAGGTAGGGGGTTTTATTTAAGTCGGGCAGCATGGTCAGTGCAGGCTCAGAGGGCCGAAGAGCCTGTTCCTGTGCTGTAATTTTCTTTGTTCTTTGACTCTTTCTATTCCTTTAAGGCCTGCCTTGAAACTTAACTCTTTGACCAAGCTTTTGCTGGCCTGTCCTATCACCTCCTAGTGTGGCTCGGTGATACAATTTGTTTGTTTTTCAGGACTTCTCCACTTAACTGCTGCGAAGATGTCTGGGATGTTCTTCTATGTTGAATGAACCAAAAGCTCATTTGTTGTTTATCGCTGTCTATCCCAGCCAAGGTGCTGGCAGGTCCTCACCTGAAACATTAACTCTTGTTTCTCCCTCCACAGATGCTGCCAGAACCTGCTGCGTATTTCCAGCACTTTCTGTTTTTATTGCTGATTTCTGGTCTGGTGTTTCAGAGGGACATAAACAAGTGGCAGGGCTTTTTTTTGGGACAGTTGTCCTCTGTGAGTTAGCTTCTACAGGTCCACATCTCCTCAAACTGGTTTGGCAGAGAAGGAAGGAGGCTAAAGATCGGATTGTAAAAGGTTAAGCAATGCTATGCAACAGAGAGTCACATTGTCTGACTGTGCCATTGATCAGGAAATGTAAGGTAAACATAGAAACATAGAAACTAGAAGCAGGAGTAGGCCATTCGGCCCTTTGAGCTTGCTCCACCATTCATGGTTCATCATCAAATTCAATATCCTGATCCCTCCTTTCCTCCATGTCCCTCGATCCCTTTAGCCCCAAGAGCTAAGTCTAATTTCTTCTTGAAACCACACAACATTTTGTCCTCAACTTCTGAATTCCACACATTCATCACCCTCTGGGCGAAGAAATTTCCCCTCACCTCGGTCCTAAAAGGTAAAAGGTTAAAAAGGCAATATTACAATAATCATGGGGGACTTCAATATGTAGGGGGACTGGGAAAATCAGGTAGGTAGTGGATCCCAAGGAAAGGAATTTGTGGAATGTCTAAGGTGGTTTTTTGGAGCAGCTTGTGACAGATTCTACTAGGGAAGAGGCAATTCTGGATTTGGTGATGTGTAATGAGGCAGACTTGATTAGGGAACATAAGGTGAAGGAACCCTTAGGGAGCAGTGACCACAATATGATAGAATTTACCCTGCAGTTTGAGAGGGAGAAGCTGGAATCAGATGTAACGGTTTTACAATTAAATAAAGGTAACTACAAAGACATGAGGGAGGAGCTGGCCAGAGTTGATTGGAAAGGGAGCCTCGCAGGGAAGACAGTGGAACAGCAATGGCAGGGGTTTTTGAGAGTTATTCGGGAGGCACAACAGAAATTCATCCCAAGGAGGAGGAAACATGCTGAGGGGAGGATGAGGCATCCATGACTGACGAGGGAAGTCAAGGACAGCATAAAAGCAAAAGAAAAAGCAGACAAAGTGACAAGGATTAGTGGGAAGCCAGAGGATTGGGAAGCCTTTAAAAGCGAGCAGAGGACAATTAAAAAAGCAATAAGGGGGGGAGAAGATGAAACATGAGTGTAAGCTAGCTAGTAATATAAAAGAAGGTAGGAAGAGTTTTTTTCAATAGAAAAAAGGTAAGAGAGAGGCAAAAGTAGACAGTAGATGGGAAATTATAGGCCGGTTAGCCTGACTTCAGTCATTGGCAAGATTTTAGAGTCCATTATTAAAGATGAGATCTCAGAGAACTAGGAAGTGCATGATAAAGTAGGACTGAGTCAGCACGGCTTTGTCAAGGGGAGCTCATGTCTGACAAATCTGTTAGAGTTCTTTGAGGAGGTAACAGGAAGTTAGATAAAGGAGAACCAGTGAACATGATTCAGACCCCATTTGGAGTATTGTGAGCAGTTTTGGGCCCCGTATCTAAGGGAGGATGTGCTGGCCTT
The DNA here is from genome assembly GCF_964213995.1 of Mustelus asterias. NCBI lineage: Eukaryota > Metazoa > Chordata > Chondrichthyes > Carcharhiniformes > Triakidae > Mustelus > Mustelus asterias. The sequence goes on from NC_135807.1 coordinate 6,622,145, forward strand.
GGAAAGGGTCCTGAGGAGGTTCACAAGAATGATCCCTGAAATGAAGAGCTTGTCGTATGAGGAACGGTTGAGGACTCTGGGTCTGTACCCGATGGAGTTTAGAAGGATCAGGGGGGATCTTATTGAAACTTACAGGATACTGCGAGGCCTGGATAGAGTGGACGTGGGGAGGATGTTTCCACTCGCAGGAAAAACTAGAACCACAGGGCACAACCTCAGGCTAAAGGGACACTCCTTTAAAACAGAGATGAGGAGGAATTTCTTTAGCCAGAGAGTGGTGAATCTGTGGAACTCTTTGCCGCAGAAGGCTCTGGAGGCCGGGTCATTGAGTGTCTTTAAGACAGTGATAGATAGGTTCTTGATTAATAAGGGGATCAGGGATTATGGGGACAAGGCAGGAGAATGGGGATGAGAAAAAAAACAGCCATGATTGAATGGCGGAGTAGACTCGATGGGCCGAGTGGTCTAATTCTGCTCCTATGTCTTATGGTCTTACCGCTTAGCCTCAAACTATGGCCTCTAGTTCTGGACTCCTCCACCATCAGGAACGTTCTTTCTGAATCTACCCTGTCTAACCCTGTTAGAATTTTATAAGTTTCTATGAGATCCCCTCTCACTCTTCTAAACTCCAGTGAATATAATCCTAACCGACTTAGTCTCTCCTCATATGACAGACCTGCCATCCCAGGAATCAGTCTGGTAAACCTTCGCTATACTCCCTCTACAGCAAGGACATCCTTCCCCAGATAAGGACACCAAAACTGACACAATACTCCAGGTATGGCCTCACCAACCACCCTCTACAATTGCAGCAAAACATCCCGATCCCTACACTCAAATCTTCTCGCTATGAAGGCCAACATTCATTTGCCTACTTTGCTGCCTGCTGTACCTGCGTGCTTCCTTTCAACGACTGATGCTGTACAAAGAACAAAGAGCAGTACAGCACAGGAACAGGCCCTTCGGCCCTCCAAGCCTGCGCCAATCATGATGCCTGCCTAAACTAAAACCGTATGCACTTACGGAGTCCGTATCCTTCCATTCCCATCCGATTCATGTATTCATCTAGTTGCCCCTTAAATGCCGCTATCGTACCTGCTCCCACCACCTCCCCCCCGGGCAGCGCGTTCCAGACATTCACCACCCTCTGTCTAAAAAACTTGCCTTGCACATCTCCTCTAAACTTTTCCCCACGCACCTTAAACCTATGTCGCCTAATGCTTTTCTACCCTCGGACTATCCACTCTGTACATGCCCTTCATAATCTTGTAAACCTCTATCATGCCGCCCTTAAACCTCCGTTGTTCCAGTGAGAACAAACCGAGTTTATCCAACCTCTCCTCATAGCTAATGCCCTTCAGACTAGGCAACATCCCGGTAAACCTCTTCTGTACAGTAAACAGAATGTGTTATATTTATAAAGCACTTTGTGCAAACTTAGGATGTTCTGAAATGCTTCACAGTCAGGGAAGTACTGGTATTGAGACTAATGAAAGACTACGAGGTCAGTGGTAGTAAATTAACTGGAACAGTTAATACACCTCTTTTTCCCGACACACTCAGCACAAGAGTGCCCAGGCAATCTCCGCCCAGGGTGGAGCTTGAGTTCCAGATCACCATTCTCTTAAAGGGGCATGCCCCGCGTACCTAACGCTTTTGAAGTGCAGTCACTGCTGGGAGATAGAAAAGACAACAGACAATGGCTGGAATTCTCTGACCTCGCCCGCAGCTGGGATTCTCCAGTCCCGCTGCAATGAATGGAGATTTGGCTGAGCGCCAAATTCCCTGTTCTCGCTGGCAGCGGTAGCGGGGACGTGAACGGCCGGAGAATTCCGGCCAGCATTTGCACAAGAAACTCCAGTGTGATCATGACTAGATAATCCCTTTCACTGACAGTGATTGAGGGATAAATATCGACCGGGACTTGGGGAGAACTTCCTTGCTCTTTAATTTTATTGGTGCGGCGATAATAATCTCTATCTCAACGTCAACAAAACGAAGGAGATTGTCATCAAATTCAGGAAGTATACTGGAGGATATGTCCCTGTCTAGAGTTCTAGGGGTACAGGTTCATAGCTCCTTGAAAGTGGAGTCACAGGTGAACAGAGTGGTGAAGAAGGCATTCGGCATGCTTGGTTTCATTGGTCAGAACATTGAATACAGGAGTTGGGACGTCTTGTTGAAGTTGTACGAGACATTGGTAAGGCCACACTTGGAATACTGTGTACAGTTCTGGTCACCCTATTATAGAAAGGATATTATTAAACTAGAAAGAGTGCAGAAAAGATTTACTAGGATGCTACCGGGAATTGATGGATTGAGTTATAAGGAGAGGCTGGATAGACTGGGGCATTTTTCTCTGGAGTGTAGGAGGCTAAGGGGTGACCTTATCGAGGTCTATAAAATAATGAGGGGCATAGACAAGGTAGATAGTCAATATCTTTTCCCAAAGGTAGGGGAGTCCAAAACTAGAGGGCGTAGGTTTAAGGTGAGAGCGGGGAGATACAAAAGGGTCCAGAGGGGCAATTGTTTCATACAGAGGGTGGAGAGTGTCTGGAATAAGCTGCCAGAGGCAGTAGTAGAGGTGGGTACAATTTTGTCTTTTAAAAAGCATTTAGACAGTTACATGGGTACGATGGGTATAGAGGGATACAGGCCAAATGCGGGCAATTGGGACTAGCTTAGGGTTTTAAAAAATGGGACGGCATGGACAAGTTGGGCCAAAGGGCCTGTTTCAATGCTGTAAACTCTATGACTCTAAGTCAGGATGATGAGTGACTTTTGGGGCGGGGGGGGGGGGTGGGTGGGAGGGGGGTTGGAGGGTGGGGGGGGGGGGTGGTAGGTGGGGCTGGCAGATGTTGTGTGTTCCCATGTGTCTATTGCCCTTGACCTTCTAACTATTAAGTGTCACAGTAGAGGTTTGCTGTACCCGAGGGAATGCAACCTTATTCCATGCAACCTGTAATCATAGTTCAGCCCTTGTCCCCCTGGCATCATTGAGGTGTGAATGTTTCTTGCCACCCATCACTCCAAACCCGAATGTTATGCAGGTTTTACTGCATGCAGTCAATGGACATTACCAACCTACCAGATGCCAGATATACGATACCAGATATGTATAGGTGACTCTGATACAATTATACCTAAGGAAGGATGTGCTGGCCTTGGAAGGGATGCAGAGGAGGTTCAAAAGAATGATCCCAGCAATGAAGGGTTTGTCATACGAGGAACGGTTGAAGAGTCTGGGTCTGTACCCGCTGGAGTTTAGAAGGATGAGGAGGATCTAATTGAAACTTACGGAATACTGAGAGGCCTGGATAGAGTGGACGTGGAGAGGATGTTTCCATTAGTGGGAGAGACTAGAACTCGAGGGCACAACCTCAGAGTGAAGGCACACTCCTTTAAAACTGAGATGAGGAGGAATTTCTTCAGCCAGATTGTGGTGAATCTGTGAAAGTCATTGCCACAGAGGGCCGTGGAGGCCGGGTCATTGAGTGTCTTTAAGACAGAGATGAGATAGGTTCTTGATCAATAAGGGGATCAAGGATTACAGGGAGAAAGCAGGAGAATGGGGATGAGAATCATATCAGCCATGATTGAATGGTGGAGCAGGCGCGATGGGCCGAATGGCTAATTCTGCTCCTATATCTTATGGTCTTATATTTGATGTGGCCGCATTTTGTAATAGGGAGTGAATTAGTATTGTCCCCTCTCTGGAAATTTGTTGTTATGTTTAGTTTGTATCTCTAAACCTCAATAAAAATAATTACCTGCAATAGATAATGGGTTGCAGTGGTTTTCACTTTGTTCAGTCGAGGGCTAATTACCTCAGCTAGCGTGATGCCTTTTATACTGGGAGAAATGATAATTGAATACACTGTTTATTTAAAGTTTAATTATTCCTCCTCGCTACGAGTACATCAATCACAGCATTCATCTGAACTAATATCTGGCTAAGTAGATTTGTTAGGTACAAGTTCATCTTGTTAACAAAATGTCTGGAGTGCGCGTGCCTGTCAGCGAGGTGTCACGGATATTGGAAGGGAGACAAAGCGAGAGTGAGCTCTGACAGCATCGAGCATTCAGCGGGATCTGTGCAATGACAGGCTGCAATTGTGTCTTTGCCCAGTGGCACAGTGGTTAGCACTGCTGCCTCGCAGCGCCAGGGACCCGGGTTCGATTCCTGGCTTGGGTCATTGTCTGTGTGGAGTCTGCACGTTCTCCCCGTGTCTGCATGGGTTTCCTCCGGGTGTTCCGGTTTCCTCCCACCGTCCAATAGGTGGATTGGCCATGCTACATTGTCCCTTAGTATCAGGGGAATTAGCTAGGGTAAATGCATTGGGATATGGGGATAGGGTCTGGGTGGGATTGTGGTTGGTGCAGACTTGATGGGCTGAATGGCCTCCTTCTGCACTGTAGGGATTCTATGATTCTGTGCCATGGTTGTGAACCTATCGCCACTCACCCGATGAAGGGGCGGCGCTCCGAAAGCTCGTGATTCCAAATAAACCTGTTGGACTTTAACCTGGTGTTGCCCACCCCCAGTCCAACGCTGGCATCTCCACATCAAGGCTGCAAAAAACAACAGGCAAACTAACAACTGGCATCGCAAGCCTTTCGCAGAGATCACTGTGGCAGGAGTACCATGACTAGATTCTTCCGGCTATACCCCACCCCACTTGCCTGCAGCCATGTGGAAGAGAAAACTCCGCAAAGAATTACAACCTTCTAATATTTTATTCGGGACGGATGGTGAACTTTGTTTTCCTTTTATTCATTTCATTTTTTAAAATTAGTGTCACAATTAGGCTAACATTAACACTGCAATGAAGTTACTGTGAGAATCCCCGAGTCCCCACACTCCGGCGCCTGTTCGGGTACACTGAGGGAGAATTTAGTACGGTCAATGCACCCTAACCAGCACGGCTTTCAGACTGTAGGAGGAAACCAGAGCACCCGGAGGAAACCCACGCAGACACAGGGAGGACATGCAGGCTCCACACAGCCAGTGACCCAAGCCAGGAATCGAACCTGGGTCCCTGGCACTGTGAGGCAGCAGTACTAACCATCGTGCCACCCATCAGGGCAGAGGTTTTAGAAATTTTGGGGGGGATTATTTTTCTTATATCCTGAGAAAGGCAAAAAAGAAAAATCCCCCAGGACCAAAAACACCTTGCAAAGGAATAATATTGTCTGGAATTTTCTAATCATGTATGCTTCCACCACCCCTGCCGGCAAGAATGGAGAATTTGGTGCTCAGCCAAAACTCTATTCACTGGGATGGAGTATCCCAGCCTCAACCTCAGGAACCCAGCGAGGTCGGGGATTTAGGCCATTGGAACAAAGAACATGACAGCACAGGAACAGGCCCTTCGGCCCTCCAAGCCTGCACCGACCATGCTGCCCGACTTAACTAAAACCCCCTACCCTTCCAGGGACCATATCCCTCTATTCCCATCCTCTTCATGTACTTGTCCAGGCGCCCCTTAAAAGTCACTATCGTATCTGCTTCCACTACCTCCCCCGGCAACAAGTTCCAGGCACCCACCACCCTCTGTGTAAAAAATCTGCCTCGTACATCTCCTTTAAACATCGTCCCTCACACCTTAAACCTGTGCCCCTTAGTAATTGACTCTTCCACCCTGGGAAAAAGCTTCTGACTATCCACTCTGTCCATGCCCCTCACAATCTTGATGTTCCCATGTGTCTGCTGCCCTTGTCCTTCCGGATTGAAGCAGTCGTGGGTTTGGAAAATGTTTTTTAAAATGCTTATATTCATATAAGCAGGTGTCACTGCCACTTAAGGCCAACATTTGTTACCCATTCCTAATTGCCCTTGAATTGAGAGGCTTGCTGGTTATTTCAGGGATAGACCTTAAGACCATAAGATACAGGAGCAGAATTAGGCCATTTGGCCCATCGAGTCTGCTCCGCCATTCAATCGTATCTGATATGATTCTCATCCCCATTCTCCTGCCTTCTCCCCATAACCCCTGATCCCCTTATGAATCAAGAACCTATCTATCTCTGTCTTAAAGATACTCAATGACCTGGCCTCCACAGCCTTCTGCGGCAAAGAGTTCCACAGATTCACCGCCCTCTGGCTGAAGAAATTCCTCCCTATCTCAGTTATAAAAGGGCGTCCCTTCACTCTGAGGTTGTGCCCTCGAGTTCTCGTCTCTCCCACTAGTGGAAACATCCTCTCCACGTCCACTCTATCTAGGCCTCTCAGTATTCTGTAAGTTTCAATAAGATCCCCCCTCATCCTCATAAACTCCATCGGGTACAGACCCAGAGTCCTCAACCGTTCCTCATATGGAGAGACTTTAAACTAGAAAGGTTGGGGGGAGGGAATCGAAATGAGGGGACTGAGAGCGAGGAGGTTAGCTCGCAAATAGATAAGGAATGTAGACAGGGTAAGAGGGAGGTTAGACGAGTGATGGAGAAGGGAAGTGCTCAGGCTGAAGGTCTGAGATGTGTCTATTTTAATGCCAGGAGTGTAGTGAATAAAGTGGATGAGCTTAGAGCGTGGATTGCTGCTTCGAATTGTGATGTGGTGGCCATTACGGAGACTTGGATGTCTCAGGGACAGGACTGGGTGCTTCAGGTGCCGGGTTTTAGATGTTTCAGGAAGGACAGGGAGGGAGGCAAGAGAGGGGGGGGAGTGGCACTGTTGATCAGGGATAGTGTCACGGCTGTAGAGAAGGTGGACGCCGTGGAGGGATTGACTACGGAGTCTCTGTGGGTGGAGGTTAGGAACAGGAAGGGGTCGGTAACTTTGCTGGGTGTTTTCTATAGGCCGCCCAATAGTAACAGAGATGTTGAGGAGCAGATGGGGAAACAGATCCTGGAGAGATGTAGGAATAACAGAGTTGTCGTGATGGGAGATTTTAATTTCCCAAACATAGATGAAGGTCGGCACAACATCGTGGGCCGAAGGGCCTGTTCTGTGCTGTACTGTTCTATGTTCTATGTTCTATCCCTAGGGCTAGGGGTTTGGATGGAGAGGAGTTTGTTAGGTGTGTCCAGGAGAGTTTCCTGACACAGTATGTGGATAAGCCTACTAGAGGAGAGGCTGTACTTGATCTGGTGCTGGCTAATGAACCTGGACAGGTGGAGGATCTCTCGGTGGGTGAGCATCTTGGGGATAGCGATCATAATTCTATCTCCTTCACGATAGCATTGGAAAGAGATAGGATCAGGCAGGCTAGGAAAGTGTTTCTCTGGAGTAAAGGGAAATACAGTGTCATCAGGGAGGAAATTAGACGGGTAAATTGGAAGGAGGCATTCTTGGGGAAAAGTACCGAAGGAAAGTGGAGGATTTTCAAGGAATGTTTGTCTGGAGCTCTGCATGACAACGTTCCGATGAGACAGGGGGGTGTTGGTAGGGTACGGGAACCGTGGTGCAGGAAGGTTGTGATGAACCTGGTGAATAAGAAAAGAGAGGCGTACAGAAGGTTCAGAGAGCTAGGAGGTGTTAAGGATTTAGAGGAGCATACGGGATGTAGGAAGGAGCTTAAGAAGGAAATTAGGAGAGCAAGAAGGGGTCATGAGAAGACCTTGGCGGGTAAGATTAAGGAGAATCCCAAGGCTTTCTACAAATATGTCAAGAGTAAAAGGATGAGATGTGAAGGCATAGGACTTATCTGTTGAGGCATAGGACTTATCTGTTGAGGACTTATCTGTTGAGGTAGTATGGGCGGAGATTAGAAATAGGAGAGGAGAGGTCACCCTGTTGGGAGTCTTTTATAGACCTCCTAAAAGTTCTAGAGAGGTTGAGGAAAGGATTGCGGAGTCAATCCTGCTTAGGAGTGAAAGTAATAGGGCAATTGTTATGGGGGATTTTAACTTGACTAATATTGACTGGAATTAGAACATAGAACATAGAACATTACAGCGCAGAACAGGCCCTTCGGCCCACGATGTTGCACCGACCAGTTAAAAAAAAAAAAAACTGTGACCCTCCAACCTAAACCAATTTCTTTTCGTCCATGAACCTATCTACGGATCTCTTAAACGCCCCCAAACTAGGCGCATTTACTACTGATGCTGGCAGGGCATTCCAATCCCTCACCACCCTCTGGGTAAAGAACCTACCCCTGACATCGGTTCTATAACTACCCCCCCTCAATTTAAAGCCATGCCCCCTCGTGCTGGATTTCTCCATCAGAGGAAAAAGGCTATCACTATCCACCCTATCTAAACCTCTAATCATCTTATATGTTTCAATAAGATCCCCTCTTAGCCGCCGCCTTTCCAGCGAAAACAATCCCAAATCCCTCAGCCTCTCCTCATAGGATCTCCCCTCCATACCAGGCAACATCCTGGTAAACCTCCTCTGCACCCTCTCCAAAGCCTCCACATCCTTCCAGTAATGTGGGGACCAGAACTGCACACAGTACTCCAAGTGCGGCCGCACCAGAGTTGTGTACAGTTGCAACATAACGCTACGACTCCTAAATTCAATCCCCCTACCAATAAACGCCAAGACACCATATGCCTTCTTAACAACCTTATCTACTTGATTCCCAACTTTCAGGGATCTATGCACACATACACCTAGATCCCTCTGCTCCTCCACACTATTCAAAGTCCTCCCGTTAGCCCTATACTCAACACATCTGTTATTCCTACCAAAGTGAATTACCTCACACTTCTCCGCATTAAACTCCATCCGCCACCTCTCGGCCCAACTTTGCAACCTGTCTAAGTCTTCCTGCAAACTACGACACCCTTCCTCACTGTCTACCACACCACCGACTTTGGTGTCATCAGCAAATTTGCTAATCCACCCAACTATACCCTCATCCAGATCATTAATAAATATTACAAACAGCAGTGGCCCCAAAACAGATCCCTGAGGTACACCACTTGTAACCGCACTCCATGATGAATATTTACTATCAACCACCACCCTCTGTTTCCTATCCGCTAGCCAATTCCTGATCCAATTTCCTAGATCACCCCCAATCCCATACATCTGCATTTTCTGCAGAAGCCTACCATGGTGAACCTTATCAAACGCCTTACTAAAATCCATATATACCACGTCCACTGCCTTGCCCCCATCCACCTCCTTGGTCACTTTCTCAAAAAACTCAATAAGGTTAGTAAGGCACGACCTACCTGCCACAAAACCATGCTGACTATCACCTATCAATTCATTACTCTCCAAATAACTATAAATCCTATCCCTTATAATTTTTTCCAACATCTTGCCGACAACAGAAGTGAGACTCACCGGTCTATAATTCCCGGGGAAGTCTCTGTTCCCCTTCTTAAACAATGGGACAACATTCGCTAACCTCCAATCTTCTGGTACTATACCAGAGGCCAACGACGACCTGAAGATCAGAACCAGAGGCTCTGCAATCACTTCTCTTGCCTCCCAGAGAATCCTTGGATAAATCCCATCCGGACCAGGGGATTTATCTATTTTCAGACCCTCCAGAATATCCTGCACATCCTCCTTATCAACTGTAATACTGTCTATTCTACTCCCTTGCAACCCAGTGTCCTCCTCAGCTATATTCATGTCCCCTTGCGTGAACACCGAAGAGAAATATTGGTTCAATGCTTCACCAATCTCCTCCGGTTCCACACATAACTTCCCTCTGCCATCTATAACTGGCCCTAAACGTGCCCTAACCAACCTTCTGTTCTTGACATACCTATAGAACGCCTTAGGATTCTCTTTAACCCTATCCGCCAAAGTCTTCTCATGTCCCCTTTTAGCCCTTCTAAGCTCGCTCTTCAACTCCCTCTTAGCCAATCTAAAGCTTTCTAGTGCACTACCCGAGTGCTCACGTCTCATCCGAACATAAGCCTCCTTTTTCTTTTTAACCAACAAAGAAACTTTTTTGGTGCACCACGGTTCCCTAGCCCTACCAATTCCTCCTTGCCTGACAGGGACATACCTATCACAGACTCGCAGTAGCTGCTCCTTGAAAAAACTCCACATGTCGGACGTTCCCAGTCCCTGTAATCTCCTAGTCCAACCTATGTTTCCTAATTCTCTCCTAATAGCCTCATAATTACCCTTCCCCCAGCTAAAACCACTGGCCCGAGGTTCATGCCTATCCCTTTCCATCACTAAGGTGAACGTAACCGAATTGTGGTCACTATCACCAAAATGCACACCAACTTCCAAGTCTAGCACCTGGTCTGGCTCATTTCCCAGCACCAGATCCAATATAGCCTCACCTCTAGTTGGCCTGTCTACATACTGAGTCAAAAAACCTTCCTGCACGCTTTGAACAAAAACTGACCCCTCTAACGAGCTAGAGCTATAACAATTCCAGTCAATATTAGTCAAGTTAAAATCCCCCATAACAATTGCCCTATTACTTTCACTCCTAAGCAGGATTGACTCCGCAATCCTTTCCTCAACCTCTCTAGAACTTTTAGGAGGTCTATAAAAGACTCCCAACAGGGTGACCTCTCCTCTCCTATTTCTAATCTCCGCCCATACTACCTCAACAGATAAGTCCTCATCAAACCTCCTCTCTGACACTGTGATACAATCTCTGACCAATAATGCTACCCCTCCCCCTCTTCTACCTCCTTCCCTACTTCGACTAAAACATTTGAACCCCGGGACCTGCAGCATCCATTCCTGCCCCTGCTCTATCCATGTCTCTGAAATAGCCACAACATCGAAGTCCCAGGTACTGATCCACGCTGCAAGTTCACCCACTTTATTGCGAATACTCCTGGCATTGAAGTATACACATTTCAAACCCTGCTCCACCCCACCTCTGCAATGCCGTGCATTGCAGTCCCCATCCATGCATCCCTCACTTTCAGCCCCACTACTCAGGATCCCTCCCCCCCCCCGAATCAGTTTAAACCTCCCTGCATGGCCTTAGCAAATTTACCCCCCAGGATATTGGTCCCCTTCTGATTAAGGTGTAGACCATCCTTCTCATAGAGGTCACACCTTCCCCAGTACGAGCCCCAATTGCTTAAGTACCTGAACCCCTCCCTCCTGCACCATCCCCTCAGCCATGAATTCAAACCTTCCCTCTCCCTATTCCTCTCTAAACTATCCCGTGGTACAGGCAAGAGTCCAGAGATAACCACTCTGTCAGTCTTGGCCTTTAGTTTCCACCCCAACTCCATAAATCCCTGCCTAATATCCCCTTCCCCTATCCTCCCTATGTCGTGTGTCCCCACATGTACAATAACTTGTGGTTTATCTCCCTCCCCCCTAAGAGTCCTGAATACCCTGTCAGACACATCCCGGACCCCAGCCCCTGGTAGGCAACACACCAACCCTGAGTCCCTACCTTTAGTTCCGACCCTCCTATCTGTCCCCTTAATTGTGGAGTCCCCAATCACAAGGCTCTAGCTCGTTAGAGGGGTCAGTTTTTGTTCAAAGCGTGCAGGAAGGTTTTTTGACTCAGTATGTAGACAGGCCAACTAGAGGTGAGGCTATATTGGATCTGGTGCTGGGAAATGAGCCAGACCAGGTGCTAGACTTGGAAGTTGGTGTGCATTTTGGTGATAGTGACCACAATTCGGTTACGTTCACCTTAGTGATGGAAAGGGATAGGCATGAACCTCGGGCCAGTGGTTTTAGCTGGGGGAAGGGTAATTATGAGGCTATTAGGAGAGAATTAGGAAACATAGGTTGGACTAGGAGATTACAGGGACTGGGAACGTCCGACATGTGGAGTTTTTTCAAGGAGCAGCTACTGCGAGTCTGTGATAGGTATGTCCCTGTCAGGCAAGGAGGAATTGGTAGGGCTAGGGAACCGTGGTGCACCAAAAAAGTTTCTTTGTTGGTTAAAAAGAAAAAGGAGGCTTATGTTCGGATGAGACGTGAGCACTCGGGTAGTGCACTAGAAAGCTTTAGATTGGCTAAGAGGGAGTTGAAGAGCGAGCTTAGAAGGGCTAAAAGGGGACATGAGAAGACTTTGGCGGATAGGGTTAAAGAGAATCCTAAGGCGTTCTATAGGTATGTCAAGAACAGAAGGTTGGTTAGGGCACGTTTAGGGCCAGTTATAGATGGCAGAGGGAAGTTATGTGTGGAACCGGAGGAGATTGGTGAAGCATTGAACCAATATTTCTCTTCGGTGTTCACGCAAGGGGACATGAATATAGCTGAGGAGGACACTGGGTTGCAAGGGAGTAGAATAGACAGTATTACAGTTGATAAGGAGGATGTGCAGGATATTCTGGAGGGTCTGAAAATAGATAAATCCCCTGGTCCGGATGGGATTTATCCAAGGATTCTCTGGGAGGCAAGAGAAGTGATTGCAGAGCCTCTGGCTCTGATCTTCAGGTCGTCGTTGGCCTCTGGTATAGTACCAGAAGATTGGAGGTTAGCGAATGTTGTCCCATTGTTTAAGAAGGGGAACAGAGACTTCCCCGGGAATTATAGACCGGTGAGTCTCACTTCTGTTGTCGGCAAGATGTTGGAAAAAATTATAAGGGATAGGATTTATAGTTATTTGGAGAGTAATGAATTGATAGGTGATAGTCAGCATGGTTTTGTGGCAGGTAGGTCGTGCCTTACTAACCTTATTGAGTTTTTTGAGAAAGTGACCAAGGAGGTGGATGGGGGCAAGGCAGTGGACGTGGTATATATGGATTTTAGTAAGGCGTTTGATAAGGTTCACCATGGTAGGCTTCTGCAGAAAATGCAGATGTATGGGATTGGGGGTGATGTAGGAAATTGGATCAGGAATTGGCTAGCGGATAGGAAACAGAGGGTGGTGGTTGATAGTAAATATTCATCATGGAGTGCGGTTACAAGTGGTGTACCTCAAGGATCTGTTTTGGGGCCACTGCTGTTTGTAATATTTATTAATGATCTGGATGAGGGTATAGTTGGGTGGATTAGCAAATTTGCTGATGACACCAAAGTCGGTGGTGTGGTAGACAGTGAGGAAGGGTGTCGTAGTTTGCAGGAAGACTTAGACAGGTTGCAAAGTTGGGCCGAGAGGTGGCGGATGGAGTTTAATGCGGAGAAGTGTGAGGTAATTCACTTTGGTAGGAATAACAGATGTGTTGAGTATAGGGCTAACGGGAGGACTTTGAATAGTGTGGAGGAGCAGAGGGATCTAGGTGTATGTGTGCATAGATCCCTGAAAGTTGGGAATCAAGTAGATAAGGTTGTTAAGAAGGCATATGGTGTCTTGGCGTTTATTGGTAGGGGGATTGAATTTAGGAGTCGTAGCGTTATGTTGCAACTGTACACAACTCTGGTGCGGCCGCACTTGGAGTACTGTGTGCAGTTCTGGTCCCCACATTACAGGAAGGATGTGGAGGCTTTGGAGAGGGTGCAGAGGAGGTTTACCAGGATGTTGCCTGGTATGGAGGGGAGATCCTATGAGGAGAGGCTGAGGGATTTGGGATTGTTTTCGCTGGAAAGGCGGCGGCTAAGAGGGGATCTTATTGAAACATATAAGATGATTAGAGGTTTAGATAGGGTGGATAGTGATAGCCTTTTTCCTCTGATGGAGAAATCCAGCACGAGGGGGCATGGCTTTAAATTGAGGGGGGGTAGTTATAGAACCGATGTCAGGGGTAGGTTCTTTACCCAGAGGGTGGTGAGGGATTGGAATGCCCTGCCAGCATCAGTAGTAAATGCGCCTAGTTTGGGGGCGTTTAAGAGATCCGTAGATAGGTTCATGGACGAAAAGAAATTGGTTTAGGTTGGAGGGTCACAGTTTTTTTTTAACTGGTCGGTGCAACATCGTGGGCCGAAGGGCCTGTTCTGCGCTGTAATGTTCTATGTTCTATGTTCTATGACCCTTAAAAGTTGAAGGGGGAAAAGTTTGTGCGGAACCGTTAGAAATGGCGGAGGTGCTTAATGAATACTTTACCTCGGTATTCACGGTGGAAAGGGATCTGGGTGGTTGTACTGCTGGTTTGCGGTGGACAGAAAGGATCGAGCATGTGGACATAAAGAAAGAGGATGTGTTGGAACTATTGAATGGCATCAAGGTTGGTAAGTCGCCGGGACTGGATGGGATGTACCCCAGGTTACTGTGGGAGGTGAGGGAGGAGATTGCGGAGCCTTTGGCGATGATCTTTGCATCGTCGATGGAGACGGGAGAGGTTCCGGAGGATTGGAGGATTGCAGATGTGGTCCCTATATTCAAGAAAGGGAACAGGGACAGCCCGGGAAATTACCGACCGGTGAGTCTAACCTCAGTGGTTGGTAAGTTGATGGAGAGGATCCTGAGAGACAGGATTTATGATCATCTAGAGAAGTTTAGTATGATCAAAAGTAGTCAGCACGGCTTTGTCAAGGGCAGGTCGTGCCTTACGAGCCTGGTTGAGTTCTTTGAAAATGTGACCAAACACATTGACGAAGGAAGAGCGGTGGATGTGGTCTATATGGACTTCAGCAAGGCGTTCGATAAGGTCCCCCATGCAAGACTTCTTGAGAAAGTGAGAGGGCATGGGATCCAAGGGGCTGTTGCCTTGTGGATCCAGAACTGGCTTGCCTGCAGAAGGCAGAGAGTGGCTGTGGAGGGGTCTTTCTCTGCATGGAGGTCAGTGACCAGTGGAGTGCCCCAGGGATCTGTTCTGGGACCCTTGCTGTTTGTCATTTTCATAAATGACCTGGATGAGGAAGTGGAGGGATGGGTTGGTAAGTTTGCTGACGACACCAAGGTAGGTGGTGTTGTGGATAGTTTGGAGGGATGTCAGAAGTTGCAGCGAGACATAGATAGAATGCAAGACTGGGCGGAGAAGTGGCAGATGGACTTCAACCCGGATAAGTGTGTGGTGATCCATTTTGGCAGATCCAATGGGATGAAGCAGCAGTATAATATGAAGGGTACCATTCTTAGCAGTGTAGAGGATCAGAAGGACCTTGGGGTCCGGGTCCATAGGACTCTTAAATCGCCCTCGCAGGTGGAGGATGCGGTCAAGAAGGCGTACGGCGTACTAGCCTTCATTAATCGAGGGATTGAGTTTAGGAGTCGGGAGATAATGCTGCAGCTTTATAGGACCCTGGTTAGACCCCACTTGGAGTACTGCGCGCAGTTCTGGTCACCTCATTACAGGAAAGATGTTGAAGCCATTGAAAGGGTGCAGAGGAGATTTACAAGGATGTTGCCTGGATTGGGGGGCATGCCTTATGAGGATAGGTTGAGGGAGCTTGGTCTCTTCTCCCTGGAGAGACGAAGGATGAGAGGTTTACAAGATGTTGAGAGGTCTGGATAGGGTAGACTCTCAGAGGCTATTTCCAAGGGCTGAAATGGTTGCTACGAGAGGACACAGGTTTAAGGTGCTGGGGGGTAGGTACAGAGGAGATGTCAGGGGTAAGTTTTTCACTCAGAGGGTGGTGGGTGAGTGGAATCGGCTGACGTCGGTGGTGGTGGAGGCAAACTCGTTGGGGTCTTTTAAGAGACTTCTGGATGAGTACATGGGATTTAATGGGATTGAGGGCTATAGATAGGCCTAGAGGTAGGGATATGATCGGCGCAACTTGTGGGCCGAAGGGCCTGTTTGTGTTGTGGCTTTCTATGTTCTATGTTCTATGACAAGCTCTTCATTCCAGGGATCATTCTTGTGAACCTCCTCTGGACCCTTTCCAAAGCCAGCACATCCTTCCTTAGATATGGGGCCCAAAACTGCTCACAATATTTCAAATAGGGTCTGACCAGAGCCTTACACACCTCCAGCAGTACATCCCTGCTCTTGTATTCTAGCCCTCTAGAAATGAACGCTAACATTGCATTTGCCTTCTTAGCCAATAGTCAGCCGCATTGCTGTGGGGCTGGAATCATGTGTAGACCAGACTGGATAAGGATGGCAAATTTCCTTCCCTAAAGAAACCTGATGAGTTTTTCTGACTATCAATGATAGTTGTCATGGTTACCATTACTGACACGAGCTATATATTCCAGATTTATTATCAGATGGTGAGGTTTGAACCCATGTTTCCAGAGCATTAGTCTGGGTCTCTGGATTACTAGCCCAGTGACATCACTGTACCCCCACCTCCCTCATTCTAATAAGGGTTCACCAGCCACTATTGTAAGCCATTATTTAGAATCATAGAACCATAGAAACCCTACAGTGCAGAAAGAGGCCATTCGGCCCATCGAGTCTGCACCGACCACAATCCCACCCAGGCCCTATCCCCATATCCCTACATATTGTACCGGCTCATCCCTCTAACCTACGCATCCTGGGACACTAAGGGACAATTTAGCATGGCCAATTAACCTAGCCTGCACATCTTTGGACTGTGGGAGGAAACCGGAGCACCCGGAGGTAGCCCATGCAGACACGGGGAGAATGTGCAAACTCCACACAGACAGTGACCCAAGCTGGGAATCGAACCCAGGTCCCAGGAGCTGTGAAGCAGCAGTGCTAACCACTGTGCTACCATGCCGCCCACGGGGATGTTTTGCCTCCCTTGATCCCTTCCCCATTAAGTTTTCAGCAAGGTACCAAATGGTTAAGCAATGAGCTGCCCGTGTGTTTAGCCATGATGTGGAGATGCCGGCGTTGGACTGGGGTAAACACAGTAAGAAGTTTAACAACACCAGGTTAAAGTCCAACAGGTTTATTTGGTAGCAAAAGCCACACAAGCTTTCGGAGCTCCAAGCCCCTTCTTCAGGTGAGTGGGAATTCTGTTCACAAACAGGGCATATAAAGACAGAGACTCAATTTACATGAATAATGGTTGGAATGCGAATGCTTACAGCTAATCTCACGTTGTTTGTATTTTAAAGACTTGATTAGCTGTAAGTATTCGCATTCCAACCATTATTCATGTAAATTGAGTTTGTGTCTTTATATGCCCTGTTTGTGAACAGGGCATTTCTTCGAAAATGTGACTAAACACATTGACGAAGGGAAAGCGGTAGATGTGGTTTATATGGATTTTAGCAAGGCGTTCGATAAGGTCCCCCATGCAAGGCTTTTAGAAAAAGTGAGAGGGCATGGGATCCAAGGGGCTGCTGCCCTGTGGATCCAGAACTGGCTTGCCCAAAGGACTCACCTGAAGAAGGGGCTTAGAGCTCCGAAAGCTAGTGTGGCTTTTGCTACCAAATAAACCTGTTGGACTTTAACCTGGTGTTGTTAAACTTCTTACTGTGTTTGCCCAAAGGAGGCAGAGAGTGGGTATAGATGGGCCTTTTTCTAAATGGAGGTTGGTCACCAGTGGTGTGCCCCAGGGATCTGTTCTGGGACCCTTGCTGTTTGTCATTTTCATAAATGACCTGGATGAGGAAGCAGAGGGATGGGTTGGTAAGTTTGCCGACGACACGAAGGTTGGTGGGGTTGTGGATAGTCTGGAGGGATGTCAGAAGTTACAGTGGGACATAGATAGGATGCAAGACTGGGCGGAGAAGTGGCAGATGGACTTCAACACAGATAAATGCGTCGTGGTCCATTTTGGTAGGACAAATGGGATGAAGGAGTACAATATAAAGGAAAAGACTCTTAGTACGGAAGAGGATCAGAAGGACCTTGGGGTCCGGGTCCATAGGACTCTGAAATCGGCCCCGCAAGTGGAGGAGGTGTTTAAGAAGGCATATGGTGTGCTGGCCTTTATCAATTGAGGGATTGAGTTTAGGAGTCCGGGGATAATGATGCAGCTATATAAGACCCTTGTCAGACCCCACTAGGAGTACTGTGCTCAGTTCTGGTCGCCTCACTGTAGGAAGGATGTGGAAAAGATTGAAAGGGTGCAGAGGAGATTTACAAGGATGTTGCCTGGATTGAGTGGCATGCCTTATGAGGATAGGCTGAGGGAGCTCGGTCTTTTCCCCTTGGAGAGATGAAGGATGAGAGGAGACCCAATAGAGGTGTATAAGATGTTGAGAGGCATAGATCGGGTGGACTCTCAGAGGCTTTTTCCCAGGGTGGAAATGTCTGCTACGAGAGGACACAGGTTTAAGGTGCTGGGGGGTAGGCACAGGGGAGATGTTAGGGGTAAGTTTTTCACTCAGAGGGTGGTGGGCGAGTGGAATCAGCTGCCGTCAGTGATGGTGGAGGCGAACTCAATAGGGTCTTTTAAGAGACTCCTGGATGAGTACATGGAGCTTAATAGGATGGAGGGTTATAGGTAGGTCTAGAAGGTAGGGATGTGTTCGGCACAACTTGTGGGACCGAAGGGCCTGTTTGTGCTGTAGTTTTTCTATGTTTCTATGTTTAATTCCCACTCACCTGAAGGAGGGGCTTGGAGCTCTGAAAGCTTGTGTGGCTTTTGCTACCAAATAAACCTGTTGGACTTTAACCTGGTGTTGTTAAACTTCTTACCGTGTGTTTAGCCGCAGTGATACTTTATTATTGGTGATTTTCATGCTTGAAGCAAACAGCCTTAAACACTGCCATGCCTCAGAGGGAATAAATCTGACTCCGCCAAAAGTTCATCCCATTTTGGTCCGCATTGCAGAGTCGGGCCACCATTGCATTGTGTATAAATAGCATTAACAACAGCAATAAGAATGTTGTTGTTCGTGGGATTTGCTGCCAGAATTCCGCAAGGACAAAATCTAAGTGGGAGAGGCATTAGTAATATATTACTGTCGGACAGGAATGCAAAGGTCATTTCCCATAAGGCCCTTGGTTGGTATCACTTGCTTGACACAACTTCATTTAGAATTGGCCAAATCATTTCTCTGTTTGTGTGGGGAATACGCACAAGTGAGAAAAGTAAGGTCAACAAAAACAAATAAAGCTACAGGAAGCATTTTTATTTCCTTTTGGTAATAAATGCAGCTGTTAAAGTGGTCCTCCAGCATCTCTCAGAGTACAGACCAACATCTTTCCGGAGAGTATGTTTAATTTATATAAGGCACTAGTCAGTCAAACTCTCCCTTGACATGAACTTCCAATCATTCCTGCACTTTAGGCTTCAGTCACCAGCAATCACTTGACAGATAATCCCATAAATATCTTGTCATCTTGTTACTTACTGAGTGCAGAAGGGATATAAAAACACTGCATGATCTTCATCTTCCGCCCAGTATTTGCTTATCCAGCGCTCAGCGTGTACTTTGGCCTCTCTCCGCCACCCAGGCTGTCCATTTGGAGGATTCACCCAGAGGGCAGCTGTCGCAACAGGAACAGGAACAGGGTGAAATATTCCTCCAATGGCGTTGGAAACCGCCAATGTCCCACTTCAGGTCAACCGCCATTTAGGGCTTGGGATGAAGAGGGATATCTTCGTTCAGAGGGCTGTGACATTTTGGGGGCATACGTTTAAGGGGCAAGATTTAAAGGAGATGTATGAGGTAAGTTTTTTTTACAGTAAGTAGTCTCACAACACCAGGTTAAAATCCAACAGGTTTATTTGGTAGCACGAGCTTTCAGAGCGCCGCTCCTTCATCATCTGATGAGGGAGCAGCGCTCCAAAAGCTCGTGCTACCAAATAAACCTGTCGGACTTTAACCTGGTGTTGTGAGATTACTTACTGTGCCCACCCCAGTCCAACACCGGAAACTCCACATCGTAAGTTTTTTACACAGAGAGTGGTGGGTGCCTGGAACGCGCTGCCGGGGGAGGTCGTGGAAGCAGATACAATAGTGAGTTTTAAGGGGTGTCTTGACAAATACATGAATAGGATGGAGATGGAGAGAATATGGTCCCCAGAAGGGTAGGGGGTTTTAGTTCAGTCAGGCAGCATGGTCGGTGGAGGCTTGGTGGGCCGAAGGGCCTGTTCCTGTGCTGTAATTTTCTTTGTTCTTTGTTTGTTCTTTGTTCTACCCCAGAGGACAATGGAAGCTTAATTTGTTGAGCATATTCCAGTCCGAGGTCAGTTTGTTTTAAAGGGGCTTCATCGACCTAGCTCAATATTATTGCTTGCTGATGATAGAAGGCTCATAATCAGTTACATGTTATTTAGCAATGAACACAAAAGAAAAACATACTGGACAGAATTGGAAACTCCCAACACTGTTTTGAGTACATAGAGGAGGCCACTCAGCCCCTCGATCTTGTTCCTGGTTACTTCTAAGAATGTAAGAGATAAGAGCAGGGGTAGGCCATACGACCCATCAAACATGCTCCGTGTTTCCATGCTATCTCGGCTAATCTTCAGCTTCAACTTCATGGGTGGAATTTTCCCATCCTGTCCACCTCGGGAATCGGAGCGGGCGAGGCCCAGGCCACGCAAAGTTCCGTTGACTCGGGCGGGACTTTCTGGCCTTGGGAAGAGCACGGCTGGCAAATCCCGCCCCACTTCTCCGCTGCTCCCCGTATCATTTGATAGCTTGAGAAATAAAGCATCTGTCTATCTTAACCTTAAACGTGGTCAGCAATGCAGCATCCACAGCGCCCTGGGGTAAAGAGCCCCAAATGTTTCTCCACATCTCAGTCCTTAATGATGGGGCCCTTACCCTGAGACTTAGATTTCAGATTTTGCGACCAGGTGAACCAAACTTTCAAAGCCTACCTTATCGATTTTATGCAATGAGATGACCCTTGTACCTCTTAACTGCGGAAACAATAGGCTCATTCTACTTCATCCCTCCTCATAGGAGAACACTCTCATCCAAAGAATCTCTCTCATGAACATTTGTATCCAAAGCCCGTGGGTAAGGAGGCCAATTCGCCATGTATGACCTCACCAGGACCCATAAAATTGCATTCCTCCCTCTTACGCTTGTTTTGAGTTATAAGGAGAGGCTGGATAGACTGGGACTTTTTTCTCTGGAGCGTAGGAAACTTGGGGGTGATCTTATAGAGGTCTACAAAGTAATGAGGGGCATAGATCAGCTCGATAGTCAACATCTTTTCCCAAAGGTAGGGGAGTCTAAAACTAGAGGGCATAGGTTAAGGTGAGAGGGGAGAGATACAAAGGATCCAGAGGGGCAGTTTTTTCACACAGAGGGTGGTGAGTGTCTGGAACAAGCTGCCAGAGGCAGTAGTAAAGGCAAGTACTATTTTGTCTTTTAAAAAGCATTTAGACAGTTACATGGGTAAGATGGGTATAGAGGGATATGGGCCAAATGCGGGCAATTGGGACTAGCTTAATGGTTAAAAAAAGAGGCGGCATGGACAAGTTGGGCCGAAGGGCCTGTTTCCATGCTGTAAACCTCTATGTCTCTATGACTCCAATCTCCTTGCGATGAAAGCTAACGTACCATAGAACCATAGAAAATTACAGCTCAGATACAGGCCTTTTGGCCCTTCTTGTCTGTGCTGAACCATTTTTTGCCTCGTCCCACTGACCTGCACTTGGACCATATCCCTCCACACCCCTCTCATTCATGAACCCATCAAAGTTTTTCTTCAATGTTAAAATCGACCCTGCATTTACTACTTTATCCGGCAGCTCATTCCACACTCCCACCACTCTCTGCGTGAAGAAGCCCCCCCTAATATTCCCTTTAAACTTTTCTCCTTTCACCCTTAACCCATGCCCTCTGGTTTTTTTCTCCCCTAGCCTCAGCGGAAAAAGCCTGCTTGCATTCACTCTATCTATACCCATCAAAATCTTATACACCTCTATCAAATCTCCCCTCAATCTTCTACGCTCCAGGGAATAAAGTCCCAACCGATTCAATCTCTCTCTGTAACTCAGCTTCTCAAGTCCCGGCAACATCCTTGTGAACTTTCTCTGCACTCTTTCAACCTTATTTACATTCTTCCTGTAACTAGGTGACCAAAACTGTACACAATACTCTAAATTCGGCCTCACCAATGCCTTATATAACCTTACCATAACACGCCAACTTTTATACTCGATACTCCGATTTATAAAGGCCAATGTACCAAAGGCACTCTTTACGACCCTATCCACCTGTGACGTCACTTTTAGGAAATTCTGTACCTGCATTCCCAGATCCCTCTGTTCAACTGCACTCTTCAGAGTCCTACCATTTACCCTGTACGTTCTACTTTGGTTTCTCCTTCCAAAGTGCAATATCTCACACTTGTCTGCGTTAAATTCCATTTGCCATTTTTCAGCCCATTTTTCTAGTTGGTCCAAATCCCTCTGCAAGCTTTGAAAAACTTCCTCACTGTCCACTACACCTCCAATCATTGTATCATCAGCAAATTTGCTGATTCAATTTACCACATTATCATCCAGATCATTGATATAGATGACAAACTACAATGGACCCAACACCAATCCCTGCGGCACACCACTAGTCACAGGCCTCCACTCAGAGAAGCAATCCTCCACAACCACTCTCTAGCTTCTTCCATTGAGTTTATTTGGTAGCAAATACCATTAGCTTTCGGAGCGCTGCTCCTTCGTCAGATGGAATGGATTTCCACTCCATCTGACGAAGGAGCAGCGCTCCGAAAGCTAATGGTATTTGCTACCAAATAAGCCTGTTGGACTTTAACCTGGTGTTGTTAAAACTCTTACTGTGTTCACCCCAGTCCAACGCCGGCATCTCCACATCAGTTCTTCCATTCAGCCAGTGTCTAACCCAATTTACTACCTTCCCATGTATACTCAGCGACTGAACCTTCCTAACTAACCTCCCATGAGGGACCTTGTCAAAGGCCTTGCTGAAATCCAGGGAGACAACATCCACCGCCTTCCCTTCATCCACTTTCCTGGTAACCTCCTCGAAAAACTCTAATAGATTGGTCAAACATGACCTACCACGCACAAAGCCATGTTGACTCTCCCTAATAAGTCCCTGTCTATCCAAATATTTGTAGATCCTATCCCTTATCACACCTTCCAATAACTTGCCCACCACCGACGTCAAACTTACTGGCCTATAATTTCCCGGATTTCTTTTGGAACCTTTTTTAAACAACAGAACAACATGAGCCACTCTCCAATCATCTGGCATCTCCCCCATGAATACTGACATTTTAAATAGGTCTGCCAGAGCCCCAGCAAGTTCAACACTAGCTTCCCTCAAGGTCCGTGGGAATACCCTGTCCGGTCCTGGGGATTTATCCACTCTGATTTGCCTCAAGACAGCAAGCACCTCCTCCCCTTTAATCTGTAAAGGTTCCATGACCTCCCTACCTGTTTGTCCTATTTCCGTAGACTCCATGCCCGTTTCCTCAGTAAATACGGATGCAAAAAAACCATTTAGTATCTCCCCCATCTCTTTTGGTCCCATACACAGTCTACCACTCTGGTCTTCCATATACAGTCTACCATTCATCTTCTTTATATCTGCATGTTAATAATTTTCCAAATTCATTTGTGGGATGTGAGTTTAGGCAATAGGAGTTTTCCCAAAATATTAAATGACCCCCTCCCCCACGCTGTTCCCACAAAAGCAGTGAGGGGGCTGGCGATGTCCCATGGCAGTCAGAAGCCATTCCCCATGTTTCCTTTCTTAAAAATTCATTCATGGGATGTGGGAGTCACTGGCTAGGGCAGCATTTGTTGCCCGTCGCTAATTGCCCCTTGAGAAGGTGGTGGTGAGCTGCCTTCTTGAAACTTTTACAGATGCGCCATAGAAAGCATGCTTTATGGTTGTATCACAGCTTGGTATGGCTCCTGCTCTGCCCAAGACCGCAAGAAACCCCAAAAGGTCATGGATGTAGCCCAATCCATCACACAAACCAGCCTCCCATCCATTGACTCTGTCTACACTTCCCGCTGCCTCGGCAAAGCAGCCAGCATAATCAAGGACCCCACGCACCCCGGACATTCTCACTTTCACCTTCTTCCTTCGGGAAAAAGATACAAAAGTCTGAGGTCACGTATCAAGCGACTCAAGAATAGCTTCTTCCCTGCTGCTGTCAGACTTTTGAATGGACTTACCTTGCATTAAGTTGACCTTTCTCTACACCCTAGCTATGACTGTAACACTACAATCTGCATTCTCTCCTTTCCTTCTCTATGAACGGTATGCTTTGTCTGTATAGTGCACAAGAAACAATACTTTTCACTGTATGTTAATACATGTGACAATAATAAATCAAATCAAATCAAATCAAATTACTGTGGTCCCTGTGGTGTAGGTACACCCACAGTGCTGTTAGAGAGGGAGTTCCAGGATTTTGACCCAACAACAGTGAAGGAACAGCGATATATTTCCAAGGATGGTGAGTGACTTGGAGGGGAACCTTTTGCTACCCTTGTCATTCTAGATGGTAGTGGTTGTAGGTTTGGAAGGTGCTGCCTAAGGAGCCTTGGTGAGTTCCTCCAATGCATCTCGTAGATTGTACACATGGCTGCCACTGTGCATTGGTACCATATAATCATAGAATCCCTACAGTGCAGAAAGAGGCCATTTGGCCCATCGAGTCTGCACCGACCACAATCCCACCCAGGCCCTACCCCAATACCCCAACATATTTACCCGCTAATCTTCTAACCTACACATCTCAGGACACTAAGGGGCAATTTTAGCACGGCCAATCAACCTAACCCGCACATCTTTGGACTGTGGGAGGGAGTGAGTCTGATTGAAATCAGGATTTTTACTCAGATCGTCAAGGTCCAACAACACTCAGGAAGTTCAACACCATACAGGAAAAAGCAGCCTGTTTGATTGCTACCCTGTCCACAAGCATTCAATCCCTCCACTCAGTGGCACAGTGGTTAGCATTGCTGCCTCACAGCACCAGAGACCCGGGTTCGATTCTGGCCTTGGGTCACTGTCTGTGCGGAGTTTGCACGTTCTCCCCATGTCTGTGTGGGTTTCCTCCGGGTGCTCCGGTTTCCTCCCACAGTCCAAAGACATGCAGGTTAGCTGGATTTGCCATGTTAAATTGCCCCATAGTGTCCAAAGATGTGTAGGTTAGGTGGATTGGCCATGCTAAATTGTCCCTTAGTGTCCAAAGATGTGTAGGTTAGGTGGATTGGCCATGCTAAATTGCCCCTATACCACTCACCTGAAGAAGGGGCTTAGAGCTCCGAAAGCTTGTGTGGCTTTTGCTACCAAATAAACCTGTTGGACTTTAACCTGGTGTTGTTAAACTTCTTACTGTGGGAGGGAAATAGAGCGCCCGGAGGAAACCCACGCAGACACGAGGAGAATGTGCAAACTCCACACAGACAGTGACCCGAGCCGGGCAGGGTAGTGGAGGGATTGAATGCTTGTGGACAGGGTAGCAATCAAACAGGCTGCTTTTTCCTGTATGGTGTTGAACTTCCTGAGTGTTGTTGGACCTTGACGATCTGAGTAAAAATCCTGATTTCAATCAGACTATTCCGTATTCCTGCTTTTCATACTGGGCCCATGTTTCCTTCTCTCTCACTCTTGGCCACCATTTGGGCAGGGTGGAACAAAAATCTTTTCTGTCTCGAAAGGCACTATTACTACCTCGACATTCCCCCCACCACCCCCGACATCTTATCTTCCTTTTATCATTACCTCACATCTATATAGTCACTTTAATATAATGAGATGTCACGAGGCACTTCCTAGGAGCGTTATAAAACAAAATAAAACACAGAGCTTCAAAAAGCGATATTAGGTCAGATAAACAAAAGCTTAGTCGAAGAGGTGGCACAGTGGCACAGTGGTTAGCATTGCTGCCTCACAGCACCAGAGACCCGGGTTCGATTCTGGCCTTGGGTCACTGTCTGTGCGGAGTTTGCACGTTCTCCCCATGTCTGTGTGGGTTTCCTCCGGGTGCTCTGGTTTCCTCCCACAGTCCAAAGACATGCAGGTTAGCTGGATTTGCCATGTTAAATTGCCCCACAGTGTCCAAAGATGTGTAGGTTAGGTGGATTGGCCATGCTAAATTGTCCCTTAGTGTCCAAAGATGTGTAGATTAGGTGGATTGGCCATGCTAAATTGCCCCTTAGTGTCCAAAGATGTGTAGATTAGGTGGATTGGCCATGCTAAATTGTCCCTTAGTGTCCAAAGATGTGTAGATTAGGTGGATTGGCCATGCTAAATTGCCGCTTGGTGTCCAAAGATGTGTGGGTTAGGTGGATTGGCCATGCTAAATTGTCTCTTAGTGTCCAAAGATGTGTAGGTTAGGTGGATTGGCCATGGTAAAATGTGTCTGGTTATAGGGATGGGGCGTAAGATCTATGGTCTATGTTGTTTCAGGAAGTCACTGTCAAAGTGATGGTCTGAATTGCTTCTTTCTGCACTGTCGGGATTCTATGGTTCTGAGGTAGATTTCAAGGGGCGTCTTAAAGAAGGAAAGATGGAAGTTGGAGAGATATGAACCTTTTTCTATGCTGTAAAACTCGACATTGATCTAAGTAATATTTACTGGCATGTGATTCTGATCCAAGTCTATCACTTATTTTTCATTGGACCTCGGTGCTCTCAGGTAACAATTTCATTATTAACATTATCTGCGCTTAATGCAATAGAGCTGTGTAATTGAGATTAATTCAAAGTTAGGTGCCATCCAACAGCTTTATACTATTCTGAAATCAGTATTAATGGAATTTTAAAGATGGCTTTTTAAGACTATGGAACAATCATAAATCATTTACAGATAACAATTTATGATCGGACCAACCCAGATGTTTGCAGATTCAACAAAAAATCAGTAAAAATAGTTAACGGATGTTACAAATCCTCACATTGTGATGTGAGGCAACAGATTCCTTTCCTTCGGTTTAATAATCATACACATCCCTTTCATGTTGTGTCAAAAAAATCAAGTATGTGGATGTTGAACTTTCCATCACCTAACCTTCTGTCAGGTGCTCTTTCCTAGGGTGGAAAAGTCAAGTACTAGAGGATTTAGGTTTAAGGTGCATGCGGAAAAGTTTAGAGGGGATGTGTGAGGCAAGTTTTTTGCACAGAGGGTGGTGAATGTCTGGAACGCGCTGCCCGGGGAGGTGGTGGGAGCAGGTACGATAGCAGCACTTAAGGGGCAACGAGACAAAAACATGAATAGGATGGGAATGGAAGGATACGGACTCTGTAAGTGCATACGGGGTTTTAGTTTAGGCAGGCATCATGATCGGTGCAGGCTTAGAGGACTGAAGAGCCTGTTCCTGTGCTGTACTTTTCCTTGTTCTTTGGGGCGGCACGGTGGCACAGTGGTTAGCACTGCTGCTTCACAGCGTCAGGGACCCGGGTTCAATTCCCGGCTTGGGTCACTGTCTGTGTGGAGTCTGCTCGTTCTCCCCGTGTCTGCGTAGCTTTCCTCCAGGTGCTCTGAAAGACGTGCTGGTTAAGATGCATTGACCCAAACAGGTGCCGGAGTGTGGCGACTACGGGAATTTCACAGTAACTTCATTGCAGTGTTAATGTAAGCCTTACTTGTGACTAATAAATAAAACTTCTTTGTTTTTATTCTTTGTGCTGTCAATTAGTAATACTTAGCTGAAGGTATTTAAATTCAATTGATAAAATCTGATAAAATTGATCAAATCTGGAATGTAAAGCGCGTCCCAGTAACAGTGACCATGAAACTATCATCGATTGTTGTCAAAACCTATCTGGTTCACCAATGTAGGGAAGGAAATCTGCCGTCCTTACCCGTCTGGCCTACATGTGATTCCAAAGCCACAGCAATGTGGTTGACTCTGAACTGCCCTCAGAAATGGCCCAGCGAGACACTCAGTTCCAGGACATCCAGAGACGGACAACAAATGCCGGCCCAGCCAGCGACGGACACATCTCAAGAAATAAGACTTTAAAAAAAATGTTGCTGTCACTGAGAAACTTGTTTCAAATGTTTGGAATGGGATTTATATTCAAAATAGTTAACACTTGATATGATTGCCGATGGAAAGAGCTGACCTTAAAAAACTTATGCAAAAAGAAACAATTTTCATTCATACAGTGCCTCTGCTGTCTTTAAATTCATTTTTATTTAATAGTGTCATAGGTGGGCTTACATTAACACTGCAATGAAGTTACTGTGAAAATCCCCTAGTCGCCACACTCCGGGAAGCCTGTTCAGATACACTGAGGGTGGCGCATTGGCACAGTGGTTAGCACTGCCATCTCACAGCACCAAGGACCCGGGTACAATTCCTGGCTTGGGTCACTGTCTGTGTGGAGTTTGCACGTTCCCCCCGTGTCTGCGTGGGTTTCCTCCGGGTGCTCTGGTTTCCTCCCACAGTCCGAAGGACATGATGGTTAGGTGCATTGGCCGTGCTAAATTCTCCCTCAGTGTACCCGAACAGGCGCCGGAGTGTGGCGACTAGGGGATTTTCACAGTAACTTCATTGCAGTGTTAATGTAAGCCTACTTGTGACACTAATAAATAAACTTAAAAACTAAGGGAGAATTTAGTACGGGGCCAATGCACCCTAACCATCATGTCTTTCGGACTGTGGGAGGAAACCGGAGCACCCAGAGGAAACCCACGCAGACATGGGGAGAATGTCTGTGCGGAGTTTGCACAGTGACCCAAGCCAGGAATCGAACCCAGGCCCCTGGTGCTGCGAGGCAGCAGTGCTAACCACTGTGCCACCGTGCTACCCTGTCTTTACAGCCAATGAAGTAGTTCCCTCTAAATGTAGTCACTGTTGTAATGTAGGAATGAACAGTTAGTTTGTACTTTTTGGTGATGTTGATTGAGAATAACTTGATGAGGAGATTAGAGAAATATCCCCTACTCTTCTTCAATTATGATCATAAGACATAAAAGCAAATGGTGATAGAAGTTTGGAACTCTCTAACAGCTCCCACACCCACAAATGGGTGCTCATTCAAACCATCAAGTGGTATGGAGCAAATATGAGTAATGCAGTCCGGGTAACCATGATCTCATTGAACGGTGGTAAAGGCTCAAGAGGATGAATGGCCTCTTCCTGTTCCTATGTCCCTAAACCAATGACTTCCCATTGTGGGTAAGCTTTTTCGATTTGATTTTTGTTCAATCTGATTTATTATTGTCACATGTATTAACATACAGTGAAAAGTATTGTTTCTTGTGCGCTATACAGACAAAGCATACCATTTATAGGGAAGAAAACGAGAGAGTGCAGAATGCAGTGTTACAGTCATAGCTAGGGTGTAGAGAAAGATCAACTTAATGCGAGGTAGGTCCATTCAAAAGTCTGACTGCAGCAGGGCAGAAGCTGTCGGTTGGTACGTGACCTCAGACTTTTGTATCATTTTCCCAATGGAAGAAGGTGGAAGAGAGAATGTCCGGGGTGCATAGGGTCCTTAATTATGCTGGCTGCTTTTCCGAGGCAGCGGGAAGTGTAGACAGGGTTAGTGGATGGGATTTGTGTAATGGATTGGGCTACATTCACGACCCTTTGTAGTTTCTTGCAGTCTTGGGCAGAGCAAGAGCCATACCAAGCTGTGATACCACCAGAAAGAATGCTTTCTGTGGTGCATCTGTAAAAGTTGGTGAGTTGTAGCTGACATGCCAAATTTCTAGAATATCTCTGTTTTACCAACTGTCTCTCTGCTTTTGAGACACTCTTAAAAACCTACCTCTTTGACCAAGCTTTGGTCATCTGCATTAATACCTCTTTGCATAGCTCGGCATCAAGTTTGGATTGGCAATTGCTTCTATGAAGGTGGGGGTCTTAATTCATTAAAGATTCTGTGTAACAGCTGGTTATTGTGTTGTAAAAGACTTACGGATGTTTTTTGAAAATAATTGTCTTTTAGGTTACAACTGAATGATTCACTTTATAATCTTCAGTGCATATTTTCAGTGTTGACAAGTTGGGCCGAGGGGCCTGTTTCCATGGTGCAAACCTCGATGTTAAAATAATTGCAAATATAAGCCAAGCCCATTACAATGCTCCAGTCACCATGGCTGGAAGGCAGTTTTTCTCTGCTTCTTATTGGAGTGGGTGCGTAATTATTCTGCATTGTTCAGCAGCAGAATGGAGAAATCAGACTGCGTGAGGCACTTGTAGTCACCGGCCTTTATTCTGCTCAGAACCCTGTGTTGAAACAAAGATTCAGCGGATTCCTGATTCAAACCTAACAGAATCACAACAGAGAACTGCTGGGAAGGTGGATTGAGAACCACTTTGTAACATTTTAACAGAGGCTGTTGGACAAAATCTTACTGGGCACCTTCTGATTGCCCTCCTTTGTCTCACTCCTTCTCTGCATCGCCGGCAAAGTCAGCATTTATACCAACATACGTACGAACATGCAAATTAGGAAAAGGAGGAGGCCACTTGGCCCCTTGACACTGCTCCACCATTCAATAAGATCGTGGCTTTTCGGACTGTAGCCTCTCACCTAGTCCCCCTATAACCTTTCATTCCCCCCCCTTGTCTATCAAGCTCTGCCTGAGAAACATTCAATGAGTGGGATTTTTCAGCTGCGTTCGGCCCAAGACTAGAAAATACTGCCTGAGGTCAACGGAGCTTTGCTTGGTCCTGTTCCGCCCGCTATGATTCCCAGGCGGGCGGGACAGAAAGATGCCGCCCAAAGACTCAGCTTCCAGCGCCTTTGAAAGTTTTCAGTTTATTTATTAGTGTCACAAGTGGGCTCACATTAACACTGCAATGAAGTTACTGTGCAAATCCCCTAGTCGCCACACTCCAGCGTCTGTTCGGGTACACTGAGGGAGAATTTAGCACGGCCAATGCACCCTAACCAGCACGTCTTTCGGACTGTGGGAGGAAACCTGAGTGCCTGGAGGGTGGCACGGTGGCACAGTGGTCAGCACTGCTGCCTCACAGCACCAGGGACTCGAATTCGATTCACGGCTTGGGTCACTGTCTGTGCGGAGTCTGCACACTCTCCCCGTGTCTGTGTGGGTTTCCTCCGGGTGCTCGGGTTTCTTCCCACACTCCAAAGATGTGCGGGCTAGGTGGATTGGCCATGCTAAATTGTCCCTTAGTGTCAGGGGGATTAGCAGGGTAAATATGTGGAGTTACAGGGATAGGACCTGGGTGGGATTGTTGTCGGTGCAGACTCGATGGACTGAATGGCCTCCTTCTGCACTGTACGGATTCTATGCATTGTATGAAAACCATGCAGACACCGGGAGAACGTGCAAACTCCGCACAGATAGTGACACAAGCCAGGAAGTGAACCCGAGTCCCTGGCGCTGTGAGGCAGCAGAATAACTCCCCTCCGGCACTGACCCCAGCATGGGGAGATTTCTGTTTCCCAGCTCTGACGGGATGTTGCACCTGTGTCACTATCTGTGCTGGCAGTGATTGTGGGTGCACATTGCAACCCCCACCTCGCCCATCCCAGTGACTGTTGCCTTAAGGTCAATGTGGCAGTATTTTGTTCTCACGATCGTTATCCAACACTTGGAACACTCTTTGCCTTGACATGGGCGATTTTCCTGTCAGCTGTGAGTCCGTCGGCAGTACTCTCACTTCTGGCTTCAAGTCCCAACTCCAGGAGCTGAGCTCAAGAAGTCAAAGGCTGACACTTCCAGTGCTGCCCTGAGGGAGGCGGTGTCGGAGGTGTCAGCTTTTTGCATAAGATGTTAAACTGAAGCCCTGTCTGCCCTCTGAGATTTCTGTACTGTAGGGTTTCTTTCTATGATTTCTATTTGGACGGCACGGTAGCACAGTGGTTAGCACTGCTGCTTCACTGCTCCAGGGTCCCGGGTTCGATTCCCGGCTCGGGTCACTGTCTGTGTGGAGTTTGCACATTCTCCTCGTGTCTGCGTGGGTTTCCTCCGGGTGCTCCGGTTTCCTCCCACAGTCCAAAAATGTGCGGGTTACGTTGATTGGCCATGCTAAAATTGCCGCTTAGTGTCCTGAGATGCGTAGATTAGAGGGATTAGCGGGTAAATATGTAGGGATAAGGAGGTAGGGCCTGGGTGGGATTGTGGTCGGTGCAGACTCGATTGGGCCGAATGGCCTCCTTCTGCACTGTAGGGTTTCTATGATTTCTATTAAAGATCCTCAATTTCAAAGAGGAACAGGGAAGTAACGCCCCCACACACCCCCTGCACTTCTTTAGACTGTGGGGTGAAACCTGAGGAAACCCACACAGACACGGGGAGAATGTGAAAACTCCACACAGACGGTGACCCGAGCCGGGAATTGAACCCAGGACCCTGGCGCTGTGAGGCAGCAGTGCTAACCATGTGCCGCCCTATTTGCTCATTCGCATATTGCTGTTTGTGGAAGTGTTCTGTGCAAAAACATGACTCCACATCCGACATTCCATCTGCACTTCCAAAGTATTTAATTGGAGCAAAGTACTTGGGGAAGCCCAGCAGCCATGAAAGATACAAAATAAATGCAAGTCTTTTTGTTTGAACACACTCAACATCTCACACAATGTTTGGCATTTCTACTCAAGCAGCCTTTCCGGACTCCAGTGCAGTGTTCGCCAAGATTATGTCATCAACTCTTAGAGTGGGGCTGGTATTGCACCCTTCCAACTGCAACTATCCGAGCCAAAACAACTTTGTTGTTAAGATTAATGCCAAGTTAAAGGAACCCATGTTTTTTCAATAGCTTCCCAAGCTCTGAGCTCCATAATTCCCTCCATAAACCTTCCTCCTCCCCCTCTGCCCTTGAACTGAGTGTCCTGGTCTGCGAATTCAGAGGACAGTTAAGAGTTAAACCACATTGCTGTGGCTCTGGAGTCACATGTAGGTCAGACCAGATTTGATTTGACTTAATTTATTATTGTCACATGTATTAGTATACAGTGAAAAGTATTGTTTCTTGCACACTATACAGACAAAGCATACCGTTCATAGGGAAGGAAAGGAGAGAGTGCAGAATGTAG
Organism: Mustelus asterias; assembly: GCF_964213995.1. Taxonomy (NCBI): domain Eukaryota; kingdom Metazoa; phylum Chordata; class Chondrichthyes; order Carcharhiniformes; family Triakidae; genus Mustelus; species Mustelus asterias. The sequence continues at coordinate 6,654,610 of NC_135807.1, forward strand.
TGTTACAGTCATAGCTAGGGTGTAGAGAAAGATCAACTTAATGCAAGGTAGATCCATTCAAAAGTCTGACAGCAGCAGGGAAGAAGCTGTTCTTGAGTCGGTTGGTCAGTGACTTCAGACTTTTGTATCTTTTTCCCAATGGAAGAAGGTGGAAGAGAGAATGCCTGGGGTAGGTGGAGTCCTTAATTATGCTGGCTGCTTTTCCGAGGCAGCCGGAAGTGTAGACAGCGGCAATGGATGGGAGGCTGGTTTGAGTGATGGATTGGGTTTCATTCACGACCCTTTGTAGTTTCTTGCGGTCTTGGGCAGAGCAGGAGCCATACCAAGCTGTGATACATCCAGAAAGAATGTTTTCTATGGTGCATCTGTAAAAGTTGGTGAGAGTCATAGCTGACATGCCAAAATTTCCTTTGTCTTCTGAGAAAGTAGAGGCGTTGGTGGGCTTTCTTAACTATAGTGTTGGCATGGGGGAGACCAGGACAGGTTGTTGATGATCTGGACACCTAAAAACTTGAAGCTCTCAACCCTTTCTACTTCGTCGCTGTTGATGTAGACAAAGAACAACAAAGAACAAAGAACAATACAGCACAGGAACAGGCCCTTCGGCCCTCCAAGCCCGCGCCGCTCCCCGGTCCAGGATTGAATCCTGAATCCAGGATCCCCGCCCAATTTTCCAGCCTATCTACATACCAATATCCTATCCACCGAGCTGTCCCTCACAGCTACGATGCTTTGTTCATTACAACCTATTAACTCACCCCCACTCCCCCATTTCAGACCATGTGATCTCCAGGGAGAGGCGAAAACCCAGAGTGAAAAACCCCAGGGCCAATATGGGGAAAAAAAAATCTGGGAAATTCCTCTCCGACCCCCTGAGGCGATCGAAACGAGTCCAGGAGATCACAATGGCCCTGATCGGAAAATGCTTCCCAACCCGTCATTTCCACTTCCACGAACACCATATGAATTCCCTGCCCCCGAGACAGGTTCCCAACTCTCCGCAGTCTCGCTCTGTACTGGCACCAGCAAGATGATCATAGAATGAAGCCTTGAAACGAGAAACAAGGAACAATTAGCCCGCGCCGCTCCCTGGTCCAAACTAGACCACTCTTTTGTATCCCTCCATTCCCACTCCGTTCATATAGCTGTCTAGATAAGTCTTAAACGTTCCCAGTGTGTCCGCCTCCACCACCTTGCCCGGCAACACATTCCACCGGAACACAGGGGTGTGTTCTCCTTTACACTTCCTGAAGACGGTGATAATCTCCTTCATTTTGTTGACATTTAGGGAGAGATTATTGTCGTCGCAATTTTCTTCCCGAAAGAGCATTTGTGAACCAGATGGGTTTTTAACAACAATTGATGATAGTTTTACCATTACCAAGCCTGGCTTTGCATTCTCAATATGATTTACTGAATTTAAGTTCCACTGGCTGTGGTGGGGTTTGATCCCATGTTCCCAAAGCACTAGCCTCAGGACTTCTGGTCCAGTGACACCACCAGCATGCCAACTTTATTTGGGGCAGCACGGTGGCACAGTGGTTAGCACTGCTGCCTCACAGCGCCAGGGAGCCAGGTTCGATTCCCAGCTTGGATCACTGTCTGCGTGGAGTTTGCACATTCTCCCCGTGTCTGCGTTGGTTTCCTGCCTCTGTCCAATGCGGGTTAGGTCGATTGGCCATGCTAAATTGATCATAGTGTAAAGGGGATTATCAGGGTAAATATGAAGGGTTAGGGGAATAGGGCCTGGGTGGGATTGTGGTTGGTGCAGACTTGATGGGCTGAATGGCCTCCCTCTGCACTGTAGGGATTCTATGATTCACTTCGGCCTATCTTGTGATAACCTGTCCTAATATCTCCAACCATGCCTCAGTGTCAAATCTCTGTCTGATTTTTTGAAAAACATCATTTTTATGGGTCCCGGGTTTCGCTGGCTGGGCCTGCATTTATTGTTCATGCCTAACGGCCCTCTATTTCAGAGGGTATTTGAGAGTCAACCCCATTGCTGTGGCTCTGGAATCGCATGTAGGCCAGACCAGGTAAGGACAGCAGGTTTCCTTCCTTAAAGGACATTAGTGAACCAGATGGGTTGTTACAATAATGGCTTCATGATCATCATTAAACTTTTAATTCAACGCTTCTTTAAATTGAATTCAAATTTCACCATCTGCCGTGGCAGGATTTAAACCCGAATCCCCAGCTCTTGCTCTGGTTTACTAGCCCAGTGGCAATGCCACTCCACCACTTCCTCCTCTTCAATGAAAGCCACCTCACCCTTCCCACCCTCCTCTTCCCCTCTCCTGCAGTCGGTCTTGCTGCGCTGCCTGCTCTCAGATCCTCAGCCAGACCCTTGCTACAAAGAAGAAGTTGATCTCCTCTCTGAGAACTAACACTCAACCACTCAAAGTGGAATGCCTCCCTTCATAATGTGTGGAAGTGCGTGTGAGAAGGGGGATTATCTGCACTTCAGCAAATTTTAGTGGTTAAATCAAAATATTGAACAAAGAACAAAGAAAATTACAGCACAGGAGCAGGCCCTTCGGCCCTCCAAGCCTGCACCGCCCATGCTGCCCGACTGAACTAAAACCCCCAACCCTTCCAAGGACCGTATCCCTCTATTCCCATCCTATTCATGTACATGTCAAGACGCCCCTTAAAAGTCACTACCGTATCCGCTTCCACTATCTCCCCCGGCAACGAGTTCCAGGCACCCACTACCCTCTGTGTAAAAAATCTGCCTCGTACATCTCCTTTAAACCTTGCCCCTCGCACCTTAAACCTGTGCCCCCTAGTAATTGATCTTCCACCCTGGGAAAAAGCTTCTGACTATCCACTCTGTCCATGCCTCTCATAATCTTGTAGACTTCTATCAGGTCGTCCCTCAACCTCCGTCGCTCCAGTGAAAACAAACCAAGTTTCTCCAACCTCTCCTCATAGCTAATGCCCTCCATACCAGGCAACATCCTGGTAAATCTTTTCTGTACTGTCTCCAAAGCCTCCACATCCTTCTGGTAGTGTGGCGACCAGAATTGAACACTACATTCCAAGTGTGGCCTAACTAAGGTTCTATAAAGCTGCAACATGACTTGTCAATTTTTAAACTCAATGCCCCGGCCGATGAAGGCAAGCATGCCATATGCCTTCTTGACTACCTTCTCCACCTGCATTGCCACTTTCAGTGACCTGTGTACCTGTACACCCAGATCCCTTTGCCTATCAATACTCCTAAGGGTTCTGCCATTTACTGTATATTTCCTATCTGTATTAGACCTTCCAAAATGCATTACCTCACTCTCCTGAGACTCTCTCTGTAAAAGCAACAAGTAATACTTTATTTGTCTAACTAACAGTAAACAAGTTAAATAAACTATTAACAAACCAAATAAAACACTATTCTAATGGAATGCTGTTTAGATAAATATAATTCCCACTTATTAACCAAAAAAATTTGAATTTTTAGTCACACCCAAAATGCAATCAGGTTTGTCGTCTTCCCGAATCTTCTGTCTTCTTTGCTGACTTCTTCTGTGTTCTGTTCTTTTGTTGGTACCTTTACGATTGAGATGAGGCTGGCTTTTAAGACATAAATGTGGCTGTTACGCTGGTAGAGAACAGTTACTGTCTGTGTGTGTCTCTCTCTCCAGCTGAGATCTGTGACCGTTGCTGGCAGGTGGTCTTCTGGGAGCTGGTTTTTTACACCTGATAACATACCAAAATTCACACAATAGGATTGGTTTACAGGTTATCAAAACAACAAATTCAAATCTGATAGGCTGCTGCTGGCAAATGCCTATTTTAAATCGTTTGGTTAAAATTCAAAAACAACTTGTTGTCTTAAAAGTAAAGTTTATTTATTGTTCGCAAGTAAGGCTTACATTAACACTGTAATGAAGTTACTGTGAAAATCCCCATGATCTTGGCAGCACTCCTGCCTAAGCTCGCGATACAATGTTTCACTCTGTGTACTGCATTCACACCGCATCTCTTTCAACTCTCTAAGCATAAAAAATCTTTTTTTTAAACAGAGCAGGCAATTTTACAACTCTTCGCATTTTACAATGTTTTTTATAATTTTACTAACACTAACTTCACAACACCTTGCACTAAGCGAGATACCCACGACCACCTCACCCCTCTCTCTGGGTAACTCCTAGAAGGTGTCCAAAGAGGTGGCGAAGCACTTCTACATTTTAGCTGAAGTCCCGAGAGAATTATTCATGATGAATGTTGCTTGTGTGTTGCTGTCGTCTTGACAACGTGTACCGAGAAAGTCATGGGATGTGTTTCAGGAATCTTGCTCACAGCTCCAGGAAAGTGACTGTGAAATGGTGAGCACCCCTTTAATTAGTGCTTGAAAACTACAGCAGGTTTACTCTCAGACTGCTGGTTACTGATAGGAGAGCGAGTTTTTTTTTTAACTCATTCATGGGATGTGGGCATTGCTAACAATTGTAGCTTTTACTGCCCATCCCTAATTGCCCATTGAGAGAAGTTTATTCATTAGTGTCACAAGTACGCTTACATTAACACTACAATGAAATTACTGTGAAAATCCCCTAGTTGCCACACTCCAGCGCCTGTTCAGGGAGAATTTAGCACCTAACCAGGACGTCTTTCAGACTGTGGGAGGAAACCGGAGCACCCTGAGGAAACACACGCAGACACTGGGAGAATGTGCAGACTCCACACAGACAGTGACCCAAGGCTGGAATTGAACCTGGTTCCCTGGTGCTGTGAGGCAGCGGTGCTAACCACTGTGTCACCGTGCCACCCATCACCCAGAAGGTGGTGGTGAACTGTTTTGGTGAACCCTGCAGTCTGTGTGGTGTGGATACATCAGTTAAATCACCAGCTATCAGAATGCCCGGAAGTCTCTTTCTTGTGTCTGCTGGATGAGGAAATCGAACATATGAAATAGGAACACGGTACGGTAGGGCGGCACGGTAGCACAGTGGTTAGCACTGCTGCTTCACAGCTCCAGGGACCCGGGTTCGATTCCCGGCTTGGGTCACTGTCTGTGTGGAGTTTGCACATTCTCCCCATGTCTGCATGGGTTTCCTCTGGGTGCTCCGGTTTCCACCCACAGTCCAAAGATGTGCAGGTTAGGTTGATTGGCCGTGCTAAATTGCCCCTTAGTGTCCTGGGATGCATAGATTTGAGGGATTAGCGGGTAAATATGTAGTGATATGGGACTAGGGCCTGGGTGGGATTGTGGTCGGTGCAGACTCGATGGGCCAAATGGCCTCTTTCTGCACTGTAGGGTTTCTGTGATTCTGTGAACAGAATTGGCCATTTGGCCCCTCTACCTGCTTCACCATTCAATACAATCACAACTGAACCTTAACAGCTAAGTACCATTCCAACCAAACGAATCCCATAAACAAAACCCTTGCTGGTTTAGCACAGAAAATACGAATGCTCACGTGATGCTGGAATGTAGTCCTTTCGCTGGATGCTGCAGTTCTCTTGAGACATGCACAGACAAGCTTGAAGTCAGAACAGGTTCCCAAAACACCAGGTACTAGCTAGTGAACCACCAGCAGCAGAAATTTCACTCCAGGAAGCCTTGCTTTCAGCTAGCCAGCCAAATTTCCAATACCAGGGAGAGGGAGAGAAACGGTGCTTCCCACTTGACAACCAGAGCAACTTCTGACCCTAAAACCAAAACTGAAAATGAATCCTTGACTTTTTCTGGGGAGGAACCGCCTGACTATGACTTGTCAATCAATCTTCCCCCTCACAATGCAGGATCATAAAAGATCCCAGAAACTACCTGAGGCCCAGAGTAAAAATAAACAAAATCCCATTTAAACCATTGAAGCAGCAATGAAAGAGCTTCTGGCAGACAAGTTGGCAACAATGAAAAAAACCCAAAGCTACTAAATTGCAAAAAACATGATATATAAAAACAAATTCATAAAGGTACACTAAGGCCGGGTGGTTAACAGTGAGGTTGAGTGTCTTGGGTTACAGGAAGATATGGACAAGATGGTCAAATAGGCAGAAAAGTGGCAGATGGAATTCAACCCTGAAAAGCATGAGGTGATGCACTTCGGAAGGAGTAATTTGGCAAGGAAGTATACTGTGAAAGGCCTGACACTGGGAAGTTCCAAAGAACAAAGAGACCTTGGCGTGTTTGTCCATAGATCTTTGAAGGTGGAAGGGCAGGTAAATAGGCTGGTGAAAAAGGCATATCATTCAGGGTATAGATTACAAAAGCAGAGAGGTCATGATGGAGTTGTATAGAACTTTGGTGAGGCCACAGCTGGAGAACTGTGTGCAGTTCCGGTCGCCACATTATAGGAAGGATGTGATCGCACTGGAGGGGATGCAGAGGAGATTCACCAGGATGCTGCCTGGGATGGAACATTTAAGTTATGAATAGAGGTTGGATAGGCTTGGGTTGTTTTCTCTGGAGCAGAGAAGACTGAGGGGCGACCTGATCGAGGTGTTCAAGATTATGAGGGGCTTGGACAGAGTGAATTAGGAGCAGCTGTTCCCCTTAGTTGAAGGGTCAGTTACGAGGGGACACAAGTTAGAAGTGAGGGACAGGGGGTTTAGGGGGGGATGTGAGGAAAAACATTTTTACCCAGAGGGTGGTGACGGTCTGGAATGCGCTGCCTGGGAGGGTGGTGGAGGCGGGATGCCTCACATCCTTTAAAAAGTACCTGGATGAGCACTTGGTGCGCTATAACATTCAAGGCTATGGGCCAAGTGCTGGCAAGTGGGATTAGGTGGGCAGGTCAGGGCATTTCATGCATCGGTGCAGACTCGATGGGCCGAAGACCCTCCTCTGCACTGTAGTATTCTGTGATTCTGTGATTTTGTCCACTGCTTTCACTTGTTCAATATCTATTAATATTTCCAACTTTTCCCAGCGCAATGACATGAACCATTCACCCTGCTTCTCTCTCCACAGATATGGCCCTTAACCTGCTGAGTATTTCCAATATTTTCTGTTTTGACTTTATCCCCATGTTTGATTCTGGACCCCAGAGTGAGAGATTAGCATTCAAACCATTGCCGGACAGAACGGATAAGCTGTATTCTTAAAGAAAAATAACTTGAGAAGTTTGGACAATGATGGAGAAGATTTATTCCAATGTGATTTGAAAGGCAGCTTTACCCTCCAAACCATTCTCAAATGTTAACCTTATTCTTTCAAACCTCACGCTAGCAGACAGTAAAAACACACAGACACACACACAGACACACACACAGACACACAGACACACACAGACACACACACACATGCACATTGTAAATGCCGCACTCCATTTATTCATATGAAAGATGGCAAATAAAAAGAATTTATTAACAAAAGTGAACAATGCCGAGGAATCTCTAGTCAAAGGTTGATGGAGAAGTTTGCTCAATTCATTCAAACTGCAATTGAAATGTCACAGGGTGAATGAGCATCAGATATACAAATACTGCTGTAAACATCAAACGGGTGACATTCATAGCTGCGCTGACATCACCAATGTGGCACAGTTTTGTCCCAAACAATACTTTTAAGCATGTGTGACTAATTTTATATAAAAACAGAAAATGTTAGCAAGACTCAGTAGGTCTGGCAGAGAGAGAAACAGAGTTAATGTTTTGAGTCTGCCTGTTAGCGCTGCGGCACAGTGGTTAGCACTGCTGCCTCACAGCTCCAGGGACCTGGGTTCGATCCCCAGCTTAGCTCACTGTCTGTGCGGAGTCTGCACGTTCTCCCCGTGTCTGCATGGGTTTCCTCTGGGTGATTGGCCATGCTAGTCTTTTTTTAAGTAAAGTAGTTTATTTATTAGTCACAAGTAGGCTTGCATTCACACTGCAATGAAGTTACTGTGAAAATCCCCTAGTCGCCACACTCCGGCGCCTGTTCGGGTACACTGAGGGAGAATTTAGCACGGCCAATGCACCTAACCAGCACATCTTTCAGACTGTGGGAGGAAACCGGAGCACCCGGAGGAAACCCACGCAGACACAGGGAGAACGTGCAGACTTCCAAGGCCGGTATCGAACCCGGGTCCCTGGCGCTGTGAGGCAGCAGTGCTAAACATTGTGCCCCCCTGCCACTGCCCCGTAATGTCCCAGGATGTGTAGGTTAGAGGGATTAGCGGGGTAAAAGTGTGGGGTTGTGGGGATAGGGCCTGTGTGGGATTGTTGTTGGTGTAGACTAGATGGGCCGAATGGCCTCCTTCTGCACTGTAGTGATTCTGTGTTCTATGACTCTTTTTCAGGGCTGAAGAGGGATGAAAATGTGATGGATTATAGCATTGGAGAGGGAGTGGGGGAGAAGGTCAGGGCTAGGTCGGAACTAAGGGGAGATTGATAAACATGCCATGGACACAAGACAAAGAGAGTATTAATGGCAAAATTAAGGATTGTAGAAAATATTAAGAGTACAGAAAAGATTTACTAGGATGCTACCGGGACTTAATGGTTTGAGTTATAAGGAGAGGCTGGATAGACTGGGACTTTTTTCCCTGGAGGCTTAGGGATGATCTTATAGAGATCTATAAAACAATGAGGGGCATAGGTCAGCTAGATAGTCAACATCTTTTGTTAAAGGTAGGGGAGGCTAAAACTAGAGGGCATAGGTTTAAGGTGAGAGGGGAGGGAGACAAAAGGGTCCAGCAGAGCAATTTTTAAGCACAGGTTAAAGGCACAGGTTAACCTGTGCTTAATGCTCCCTCCACTCACATTGTCTGTATCTTTAAGACCTGGTTAGCTGTAGAGATTCGCATTCTAATCAGTATTCTGTAACTTGATTTTGTGTCTCTGTATGCCCTGTTTGAGAGCACATTTCCACTCCATCTGACGAAGGAGCAGCGCTCCGAAAGCTAATGGCATTTGCTACCAAATAAACCTGTTGGACTTTAACCTGGTGTTGTTAAAACTCTTACTGTATCTCATAGAAGACAGAGGGTGGTGGTGGATGGAAAATGTTCAGACTGGAGACCAGTTACCAGCGGTGTACCATAGGGATCAGTGTTGGGTCCTCTGCTATTTGTGATTTTTATCAATGACTTGGAGGAGGGGGCTGAAGGGTGGGTCAGTAAATTTGCTGATGACACCAGGATTGGTGGAGTCGTGGATGAGGTGGAGGGCTGTTGTAGGCTGCAAAGAGACATTGTTAGGATGCAGAGCTGGGCCGAAAAATGGCAGATGGAGTTTAACCCTGATAAGTGCGAGGTGATTCATTTTGGTAGGACAAATTTGAATGCGGATTACAGGGTCAAAGGTAGGGTCCTGAGGAATGTGGAGGAGCAGAGAGATCTTGGGGTTCATATCCACAGATCTCTGAAGGTTGCCACTCAAGTGGATAGAGCCGTGAAGAAGGCCTATAGTGTGTTAGCTTTTATTAACAGGGGGTTGGAGTTTAAGAGCCGTGGGGTTATGCTGCAACTGTACAGGACCTTGGTGAGACCACATTTGGAATATTGTGTGCAGTTCTGGTCACCTCACTATAAGAAGGATGTGGAAGCGCTGGAAAGAGTGCAAAGGAGATTTACCAGGATGCTGCCTGGTTTGGGGGGTAGGTCTTATGAGGAAAGGTTGAGGGAGTTAGGGCTTTTCCCTTTAGAGCGGAGGAGGATGAGATGTGACTTAATAGAGGTTTATAAGATGATGAGGGGGATAGATAGAGTGGACGTTCAGAGACTATTTCCTCGGGTGGATGTACCTGTTACTAGCGGGCATAACTGTAAGGTTCATGGTGGAAGATATAGGAGGGATGTCCGAGGTAGGTTCTTTACTCAGAGAGTGGTTGGGGTGTGGAATGGACTGCCTGCTGTGATAGTGGAGTCGGACACTTTAGGAACAGTTAAGCGATTATTGGTAGGCACATGGAGCACACCAGGATGATAGAGAGTGGGATAGCTTGATCTTGGTTTCGGACAAAGCTCGGCACAACATCGAGGGCCGAAGGTCCTGTACTGTGCTGTACTGCTCTATGTGTTCTATGTTCTATGTACACCCCCTATACTCTTCAAGAGATTCACTTGATCCCACCTGCCTATGTATGTCATGTGCCTCTTTCTTCTTCTTGACCAGGGCCTCAATATCCCAAGTCATCCAGGTTTCCCAACTTCTGCCAGCCTTCCCTTCACTCTAAGAGGAATGTGTTTACCCTGAACCCTGGTTAACACACTTTTGAAAGCCTGCCACTTACCAGACATCCCTTTGCCTTCCCACAGACTCCCCCAATTAACTTTTGAAAGTTCCTGCCTAATACCATCAAAATTGCCCTTGCCCCAATTTAGAATATTAACTTTTGGGACAGACCTATCATTCTCCATAGCTATCTTAAAACTAATAGAATTATGGTCACTGGAATTATGATCCCTCACTATCACTTCTGTCATCTGCCCTTCCTTATTTCCCTAGAGGAGGTCAAGTTTTGCCCCCTCTCTAGTCAGGCCATCCACATACTGAATGAGAAATTCCTCCTGAATACACTCAACAAATTTCTCTCCATCCAACCCTCTGTTGACTCTTATCTGCCGCACAGTCTGTTTTAACCCTTATACGGTGGACAAATAACCACGAGTAGACGTCTTGTTAGTACAACCAATATTTATTTAAACCCACACAATTAATAATCACCCACCCAACCAACGATAAGTTATCTTACAGGAAAATACTAGAATTCAAGTCCAATACAAGACCTTGACTTAACGTTGCGTGACTGACAAGTACCCAAGCAGATATTGGCCTTTATCTGTGCGCTGGTCTCGGTCGTTCTCTGTGCAGTCTGGTCCTTTGGTCTGGTCTGGCACTCTGGCTCTGGTCTTCCTTCCTTCTCGGGTGTGGTGGCTCTCCTCGTGCTGGTCGTCGCTGGTGATGTTCACCGTTGTTGTAGCTCGTTCGTGGGGTCAGAGAGAGAGAGATTCCTGGTTGCGCAGCACCCTTTACACCCCGTTGGGTTTCACGCCCCTTTTTGGCCATTGCCAATCAATCGATCAGGACTTGATCACCCTGATCGATAAGAGTCCAATCGGGTGCTGCCACACCGATCTCTGGGTGTATACCCAACGGCCATGCCTAGAGGTGCTGGAGGCACATAGAGTTCACACCTTCCCCCCAAACAAGGGGCCACGGCGCCCTTATGTCTGGTACACAACCCAGTGTGACCAGAAAGTCTCTTTCATCCTGGAGATGAAACATATCCTGTTTATTCACTCATCAGGGTTGCAGCCTGTTTGTCTCTGTCTTTAAACGGTGTGGTGACCCACTGTAACTACATGTGTATGCCTGGATACACCCATGCTGCACCTGGCCCGAGACTCCTCCCTTTCCACCTGAGACTCCTCCCTTTCCACCAGAGCGAGGTATAAAGGTGATGGTTCCTCCTCCTCGCCTTAGTCTGGGCCAGGTCAGCTACAAGGGTGTGCTCCTGTTCTTTGCGAATAAAAGCCTGTTATTTCACTCACTCACTGGAGTCCTCATATCATGATTGATAGTGCATCAAACTGCAGCCTGTCGTTTTAGTTCTTGCCCAATTGTCCCAGAGTGCTTTGCAAATCGCCATTTTAGGTGGCCTGTTTGGCCACACCTCCAATACTATAGCTGTCCCAGTCAATGTTGGGAAAATTAAAATCTCCAACTATTACCACCCTATTTTTCTTGGAGCTATCTGTAATCTCCTTACATATTTGCTCCTCAATTTCCCGCTGACTATTTGGGGGCCTATAGTACAATCCTATCAAAGTGATTTCCCCATTCTTATTTCTCAGTTCGATCCATATAGACTCAGTGGCCGAACCCTCGGATATATCCCCTCTCAGTACGGCCGTGATGCTTTCCCTCATCAAAAGTGCAACTCCCCCTCCTCTCTTACCTCCTGTTCTATCTTTCCTATAGCATCTGTACCCTGGAACATTGAGCTGCCAGTCCTGTCCCTCCCTTAGCCATGTTTCAGTAATTGCTATAATATCCCAGTCCCATGTACCCATTCATGCCCTGAGTTCATCTGCCTTGCCTGTCAGGCCTCTTGCATTGAAATAAATGCAGTTTAATCTGGACTTCCCTTGCTCTCTGTCTTGCTTCTGTCTGATCTGTCTGGTACTAGGATTACTGACACTGCCTTTACTACTTAATTTGCTCTCTTTAACTTCTGTGCTGTCCTCAAACTTCTCTTCTGTCTCCCTACTGCTTTGGATCCCACCCCCCTGCCAAACTAGTTTAAACCCTCCCGAGTGGCTCTAGCAAATCTCCCCGCCAGGATGTTAGTCCCCCTCCAGTTCAAATGTAACCCATCCCTCTTGAACAGATCAGCCCTTCCCCAGAAAAGATCCCAATGATCCAAAAATCTAGATCCCTGCCCCCTGCACCAGCTCTCAAGCCAGGCATTCATCTGCCTAATCCTCCTATTCCTACTCCTACAGCACGTGGTACCAGTAGTAGTTCTGAAATTACTGCCTTCGAGGTCCTGCACTTTAGCCTTCTGCCTAACTCTAGGCCTTCTAGGAGGGGGCTGAAGGGTGGGTCAGTAAATTTGCAGATGACACCAAGATTGGTGGAGTAGTGGATGAGGTGGAGGGCTGTTGTAGGCTGCAAAGAGACATAGATAGGATGCAGAGCTGGGCCGAAAAATGGCAGATGGAGTTTAACCCTGATAAGTGCGAGGTGATTCATTTTGGTAGGACAAATTTGAATGCGGATTACAGGGTCAAAGGTAGAGTTCTGAGGAATGTGGAGGAACAGAGAGATCTTGGGGTTCATATCCACAGATCTCTGAAGGTTGCCACTCAAGTGGATGGAGCCGTGAAGAAGGCCTATAGGGTGTTAGCGTTTATTAACAGGGGGTTTGAGTTTAAGAGCCATGGGGTTATGCTGCAACTGTACAGGACCTTGGTGAGACCACATTTGGAATATTGTGTGCAGTTCTGATCACCTCACTATAAGAAGGATGTGGAAGTGCTGGAAAGAGTGCAGAGGAGATTTACCAGGATGCTGCCTGGTTTGGAGGGTAGGTCTTATGAGGAAAGGTTGAGGCAGTTAGGGCTTTTCTCTTTAGAGCAGAGGAGGTTGAGGAGAGACTTAATAGAGGTTTATAAGATGATGAGGGGGATAGATAGAATGGACGTTCAGAGACTATTTCCTCGGGTGGATGGAGCTATTACAAGGGGACATGACTATAAAGTTCGTGGTGGAAGATATAGGAGGGATGTCCGAGGTAGGTTCTTTACTCAGAGAGTGGTTGGGGAGTGGAATGGACTGCCTGTTGTGATAGTGGAGTCGGACACTTTAGGAACTTTCAAGCGGTTATTGGATAGGCACATGGAGCACACCAGGATGATAGGGAGTGGGATAGCTTGATCTTGGTTTCAGAAAAGGTTTGGCACAACATCGAGGGCCGAAGGGCCTGTACTGTGCTGTACTATGTTCTATATGTTCTATGTTCTCTCTATATTGACATTTCGGAACCTCATCCCTTTGCCTGAGGAGAGAGTTCACGATCCAAAGTTGTTAAACTAACCGTTAAGTCTAGAAGGCTGTAAAGTGCCTAATTGGAAGTTCAGGTGCTGTTCCCTCAGTTTGCATTGGGCTTCACTGGAACATTACAGCAGGTCAAGGACAGACATGTGGACATGAGAGAAAGATAGTGAGTTAAAATAGCAACCACCAGGAAGGTTGCTGTCATGGTCACGGATTTCATAATGGTGTTCTCCAACGTGGTTAAGTAAAGTTTATTTATCAATCACAAATAAGGCTTGCATTAACACTGCAATGAAGTTACTGTGAAAATCCCTTAGTTGCCATACTCCAGCGCCTGTTCGGTTCAATGCACCCAATCAGCACGTCCTTCGGAATGTGGGAGGAAACCGGAGCACCCGGAGGAAACCCACGCAGACACGGGGAGAACGTGCAAACTTCACACAGATAGTGACCCAAGCCGGGAATCGAACCCGGGTCCCTGGAGCTGTGAAGCAGCGGTGCTAACCACTGCGCCACCGTGGTTACCCAGTCTGAGTTTAGTCGCCCCAGTCATTGACATTTTCAAAACAGCAAAGTGATAGATTTCTGAATATGAAAGATATTGAGGGATAAGTGGAAAAATCAGGAAAATGGCATTGAAATGGAAGATAAGCCATGAGCCAATTGAATGGCAGAACACGGCCGAGGGGCTGCATGGCCGACTCCTGCTCCCATGTTTCTAGAACATAAGAAATAGGAGCAGAATGAAGGCCCCTTGGACCTGCTTTACCTTCAATACATTCCCAACAGATTTTCCATCTCAACTTCACCTGCCCACACTGTGCCCCTTTAATTCTCTTACTCTTTCCTTCCCTTTACTCTTTAATTCCCTTCATACTGACGACTTTATCAATCCCTGTCTTGAGTACATTCATCCACATCGCCCTGAGGTAGAGAATTCCAAAGATTCACAACCCCGTGAGTGAAGAAATTTCTCCTCATTGCAGTCCTGAATGGCCATTTCCTTATTCTGAAACTGTGACCCCCATGTTCTACACGTGACTCCAAACCATTCAGAGAATCACAGAATCCCACAGTGCAGAAGAGGCCCTTTGGCCCATCGAGTCTGCACCAACACACAAAAGGTCCTGACCTGCCCACCTAATCCCCCTTGCCAGCACTTGGCCCACAGCCTTGAATGTTATGGCGTGCCAAGTACTCATCCAGGTACTTTTTAAAGGATGTGAGGCATCCTGCCTCCACCACCCTCCCAGGCAGCGCATTCCAGACCGTCACCACCCTCTGGGTAAAAACGTTTTTCCTCAAATCCCCCCTAAACCTCCCACCCCTCACTTTTAACTTGTGTCCCCTCATAACTGACCCTTCAACTAAGGGGAACAGCTGCTCCCTATCCACCCTGTCCATGTCTCTCATAATCTTGAACACCTCGATCAGGTCGCCCCTCAGTCTTCTCTGCTCCAACGAAAACAACCCAAGCCTACCCAACCTCCCTTCATAACTTAAATGTTCCACCCCAGGCAGCATCCTGGTGAATCTCCTCTGCAATGTGATTGTCCCTTTACTATCCCTTGACGTGGCCTAGTCGGCCACTCAGCCGTGTCAAAACTGCTTAGTGATTCAAGAAGGTGGTTCACTACCGCCATCTCAAGGGCAGTGAGGGATGGGCAAGAAATGCTGGTCTTGCCAGTAATGAACATGCGCTGTGAGTGAATTTTTAACACTTAGCCAGGTGCCTAGCATCTTGTTAGCATTTTAACCCCAGAGCAAATATGGAGAAAAGGGGGAGATTGTATGAGCAAAAGCAACCTGGAAACTCAATAGATGGAGTTTATAAAGTATAAGATCAAACAATGGCCCAATAGAGAGAATAATGTGGAGATGCCGGCGTTGGACTGGGGTGAACACAGTAAGAGTTTTAACAACACCAGGTTAAAGTCCAACAGGTTTATTTGGTAGCAAATGCCATTTATTTGGTAGCAAATTGTATTTTCTACCAAATAAACCTGTTGGACTTTAACCTGGTGTTGTTAAAACTCTTACTCCAATCGAGAGAAGGCAGCATTTACTCTGATACCAGATAAACAGGGCAATTGACGATACATTTGAAAGGAACAAAGCAGCGAACCTTGCAGATCAGAGGCAGAAGCAGGTGGATGCTTAAATGCTTGACCTGAGCTGGCCATGTTGTCCTCCGGCATCACACTTGGAACATTATGAAATAGGTGGAGGGGTCCACTCTGCCCGTCCGGTGGTGTTGGCAGGCGTCGATCTGGGTTTTTTGGTGGGTGAAGTCCTTGACATTGGGTCTACACACTGGATCGACATTTCCCCGAGCCTTGGCACCTCCCTGGATTACACCCTGAATCTGCTGTCACGGCTCCACCTACCTGGGGAACTGTTCAATCGTATCTGCTCCTTGGATTATAACAAACACTGACAGCACGTCTGATTACAATGCAGTCACAAACTAACTCTGCTTATGGCTCCATAGCCACAATTACTGACAATCGATAGAAATCGTCAATAAAGGAATCATTGGATTCACCCAGCTTTAAAGTTAAAGTTTATTTATTAGTCACAAGTAAGGCTTACATTAACACTGCAATGAAGTTACTGTGAAATTCCCCTAGTCGCCACACTCCGGCACCTGTTCAAGTCAATGCACCCTAACCAGCACATCTTTCAGAACTTGGGAGGAAACTGGAGTGGCCGACTAGGCCACGTAAAGGGATAGTAAAGGGACAATCACATTGCAGAGGAGATTCACCAGGATGTTGCCTGGGGTGGAACATTTAAGTTATGAAGGGAGGTTGGGTAGGCTTGGGTTGTTTTCGTTGGAGCAGAGAAGACTGAGGGGCGACCTGATTGAGGTGTTCAAGATTATGAGAGACATGGACAGGGTGGATAGGGAGCAGCTGTTCCCCTTAGTTGAAGGGTCAGTGACGAGGGGACACAAGTTAAAAGTGAGGGGTGGGAGGTTTAGGGGGGATTTGAGGAAAAACATTTTTACCCAGAGGGTGGTGGCGGTCTGGAATGCGCTGCCTGGGAGGGTGGTGGAGGCGGGATGCCTCACATCCTTTAAAAAGTACCTGGATGAGCACTTGACACGCTATAACATTCAAGGCTGTGGGCCAAGTGCTGGCAAGGGGGATTAGGTGGGCAGGTCAGGGCCTTTTGTGTGTTGGTGCAGACTCGATGGGCCAAAGGGTCACTCCTGCACTGTGGGATTCTGTGATTCTGCGAATGGTTTGGAGTCACGTGTAGAACATGGGGGTCACAGTTTCAGAATAAGGAAATGGCCATTCAGGACTGCGATGAGGAGAAATTTCTTCACTCACGGGGGTTGTGAACCGGAGGAAACCCACGCAGACACGGGGAGAATGCGCAAACTCCACACAGACAGTGACCCAAGCCGGGAATCGAACCCGGGTCCCTGGTGCTGTGAGGCAGCAGTGCTAGCCACTGTGCCACCGTGCCACCCCGGCGCTGCTGATTAAAACTTGCTCCTTTTAATGACTAGATTCTCCCTCGAGCTGAAGTACTTAACAAAGGCCCCCACAACCTCGTCGTAGGATGCTGAGGGCTCCTCATGCCATATCATCAGCTGTGGCACCAATTGCGTATAAAAGACCTTGTTCCCGATTTCTTCGTGATCGTGGCAGTACCAGATATCCAGCGCGATCAGCCTCTCGTCCATTTACGGTGAGAGGCAGAATAATTTATTGAAATATATTTTAAATGGAAATTTACATGAACTTAATAAGCCTGGCGTCCAATTGTCTGGACTCACTTGCTTTTGTGGCCTTCCCAGGAGAGGTTCTTACCGGAGTTTTGCCACACGTTGTGCTGTCTCCACATCTCTGTACATTATGATGTCTTGATGAGGTTTTGATTAGTCTTTAAGTCACTTCATAGAGTCAATATATTGTTTTTCTTGAAACCATTTAGAAAGAACTTAGACAAAACTCCATTCACTGCAGAGGGACTGGAAGACCCCAGCCGTGGGCGAGTCGGAGAATCCCAGTCATTTCAGACCGCAAGAATCTACAAAGGGTATTGATGAAGCCCAGTCCATCACTCAAACCAGCCTCCCATCCATTGACTCTGTCTACACTTCCCGCTGCCTCGGCAAAGCAGCCAGCAGAATTAAGGACCCCACGCACCCCGGACATTCTCTCTTCCACCTTCTTCCGTCAGGAAAAAGGTACAAAAGTCTGAGGTCACGTACCGACCGACTCAAGAACAGCTTCTTCCCTGCTGCTGTCAGAATTTTGAATGGACTTACCTCGCACTGAGTTGATCTTTCTCTACACCCTAGCTATGACTGTAACACTACATTCTGCACCCTCTCCTTTCCTTCTCTATGAACGGTATGCTTTGTCTGTATAGCGCGCAAAAAACAATACTTTTCACTGTATACTGATAGAATAATAAATCAAATCAAAAATAAATTAACTCCGTTTCTTCCAGACCTGCTGAGCTTTTCCTGCATTCTTCTATTTTTATTTCGGATTTCCAGCATCCGCAGTATTTAGCTTTTGCTTAAGGCGATATTAGGACAGGTGACCAAAAGTTCGGTCAGAGAAATAGTTTTAAGTAGCCCTTAAAGGAAAGGAAAAGAGAGAGAGAAGTAGTGAGTCAGGGAGGTTTAGAAAAGGAATCCCGCAGCTTAAGCCCCACACTGCAGAAGGTGAGATCACCAAAGAGGAGCAATGAAAATCAGGGAGCGCTGAATCGGAGAAGCTGTGGGAATTTGCAGCATTTTGATTTGATTTGATTTATTATTGTCACATATATTACCATACAATAAAAAGTATTGTTTCTTGCGTGCTATACAGACAAAGCATACCGTTCATAGAGAAGGAAACGAGAGACTGCAGAATGTTACAGTCATAGCTGGGGTGTAGAGAAAGATCAACTTAATGCGAGGTAGGTCCATTCAAAAGTCTGGCAGCAGCAGGGAAGAAGCTGTTCTTGAGTCGGTTGGTACGTGACCTCAGACTTTTGTATCTTTTTCCCGATGGAAAAAGGTGGAAGAGAGAATGTCCGGGGTGCGTGGGGTCCTTGAGTATGCTGGCTGCTTTTCCAAGACAGCAGGAAGTGTAGACAGAGTCAATGGATTGGAGGCTGGTTTGAGTGATGGGCTGGGCTACATTCACGACCCTTTGTAGTTCCTCGCGGTCTTGGGCTGAGCAGGAGCCATACCAAGCTGTGATACAACCAGAAAGAATGCTTTCTATGGTGCATCTGTAAAAGTTGGTGAGAGTCGTAGCTGACATTCCAAATTTCCTTAGTCTTCTGAGAAAGTAGAGGCGTTGGTGGGCTTTCTTAACTATAGTGTCGGCATGGGGGGACCAGGACAGGTTGTTGATGATCTGGACATCTAAAAACCTGAAGTGGCGTGAGAGATAGATAGAGAGGGCTGAGGCCATGGAGGGATTTGAAAACAAGGATGAGAATGTTTTTCTTTCTTTCCTTGTCTTTCTTTCCCCCCCACTCTTTCCCCCTATTTTATCCACCCTTTCCTTACCATTTCGCCCCTTTCCCCTTTTATTCTCAATTTTACCTCTCTGCCGCTCATTACCCCCCCTCTCCCACATCTTCATCTGTCGCAGTTTACCCTCTGATTTCAGCTTCTCTGCCGTTTGGCCATTCACACCTTCTATTCTCTCTATGGGCTGCCGTTAGCACTCGATGGGCGACACGGTGGCACAGTGCTCAGCACTGCTGCCTGACAGCATCAGGGACCTGGGTTCGATTCCTGGTTTGGGTCACTGTCTGTGTGAAGTTTGCACGTTCTCCCCGTGTCTGCGTGGGTTTCCTCCGGGTGCTCCGGTTTCCTCCCACAGTCTGAAAGACGTGCTGGTTAGGCTGCAACGACTCGAACAGATGCCAGAGGGTGGCGACTCGGGGATTTTCACAGTAACTTCATTGCAGTGTTAATGTCAGCCTTACTTGTGACTAATAAATAAACTTTAACTTTAACTTTAGCAGCCTTTCCCCTGGTTTCCGTGGCTATGACTCATCTTTCATCCCCTAACCCTCCCAGTATAAATATCTCCCACTTTCTCTGCCTTTTAGCTTTGACAAAGGGTCGTCTGGACTCGAAACGTCAGCTCTTTTCTCTCCTTACAGATGCTGCCAGACCGGCTGAGATTTTCCAGCGTTTTCTCTTTTGGTTTCAGATTCCAGCATCCGCAGTAATTTTGCTTTTCACCAAATTCTACTGTCAAGCATGATGCCATAACACAATCACACGTGTAGTCAGTCCTTCCGAAACAGCCATCCCTTAATAAATAGCTCAGAATAACCAGGCATGCGGGGGGGAGGGCAGAGAATCGATGACTGATGCAATATGAAAAAGCACCATATAATCTGACAGGAAAACAGGCAAAGAACTGCAGGATGTGCTGCTGGTTATCACACATCAAGTACACGTAAATAAAACAGCTCTTTACAATTCATGAAGGCAATTACGTCTCATTTCCAAAGCTCCCTCAGGCTGATGTGGACCCAGTTTAATGAAAACCCTGGACTTGAGGGAATTTTTCAGCCTGCATATTAACCCCACGGCCTTTTGCTGCTGTCTCAGAATATCCACGAGGGAGAGTCTTCAGACAAAGCATCAGTCACCCGCCTCATACAGGCTTGGACGGCAGACAGATTGATATCCTGAAAGGAGCCAGAGGCACAGATGTGAAGTGCGGCAGTCACCTTGACGACAGCAGGAAGCGCCGTGCTAACTCCACTCAATCAGGCAATAAAAGAAAACCCAACCTGCATTGATATAGCGCCTTCAGTATCACCAAACATCGCAATGCGGTCTACAGGGAAGCAATTAGATAAAATTTAACACCTCGGCAGGGAAGGGGATTTGACAACCGGTGACCAAAAACCTGTGTCGAAGATTCATAGAATCCCCGCAGTGCAGAAAGAGGCCATTCGGCCCATCGAGCCTGCACCAACAACAATCCCAGCCAGACCCTATCCCTGTAACCCCATGTATTTACCCTGCCAATCCCTCTGACACTAAGGGGCAGAATTTTCCCATCTTTCCCACGGAAATCAAAGCAGGCGGGTAAGAAACATGCAAAGGTCCGTTGACCTCAGGCAGGATTTTCCAGACTTGGGGTGAGCGCATCTGGAAAATCCCGCCCTAAGGGTCAATGTAGCACAGCCAATCAATCTTTATCCCACACATCTTTGTAGGTAGAAATTCAAGCTTATTCATTAGTGTCACAAAGAGGCTTACATTAACATTGCAATGAAGTTAAATCATAGAATCCCAACAGTACAGAAGGAGGCCATTCAGCCCATCGAGTCTTACCAACCACAATCCCATCCAGGCCTCATCCCCGTAACCCCACACATTCACCCTGCTAGTCCCCCTGACACTAAGGGGCAATTTAGCACGGCCAATCATCCTGAGCCGCACATCTTGGGACTGTGGGAGGAAACCGGAGCACCCGGAGGAAACCCACGCAGACACGGGGAGAACATGCAAACTCCACGCAGACAGTGACCAAGGCCAGAATCGAACCTGGGTCCCTAGTGCTATGAGGCAGCAGTGCTAACCACTGTGCCACCGTGCTGCCCCAAGTTACTGTGAAAATCCCCCAGTAGCCACACTCCGACACCTGTTCGGGTACACTGAGGGAGAATTTAGCACAACCAATCCACCTAACCCGCCCATCTTTGGACTGTGGGAGGAAATCAGAGCACCCGGAGGAAACCCACGCAGACATGGGGAGGACGTGCAGACTTCACACAGACAGTGACCCGAGCCAGGAATCGAACCTGGGTCCTTGGCGCTGTGAGGCAGCATTCTCTCTTCCACCTTCTGTCAGGAAAAAGATACAGAAGTCTGAGGTCACGTACCAACCGACTCAAGAACATCTTCTTCCCTGCTGCTGTCAGAATGGACCTCCCTTGCATTAATTTGATCTTTCTCTACACCCTAGCTATGACTGTAACACTACATTCTGCACTCTCTCCTTTCCTTCTCTATGAACGGTATGCTTTGTATAGCGCGCAAGAAACAATATTTTTCACTGTATGTTAATACATGTGACAATAATAAATCAAATCAAATCAAATCAATTCAGTGCTAACCACTGTGCTGCCCTATAGGCTTTAAAGAGCATCTTAAAGCACCAGAGGTAAAGCGTTGTGGGGAGGGAATTCCAGAGTTTGGGGCCCAAGCAGCCAAAGGCACAGCCACCAATCCGGGGAGCGAATAAAAAATCAGGGACAAGGGGTCGGAATTGGAGGAAAGTGTGAATCCTGGAAAGTGAAACAAGTGCAGATGCAACGAAGAGGAATCTCTTCACACAGCTCCTCCTGCTCACGGCCTATCAAAGGGACTGTGCCAAACGCGGCATGCTTAACACTTTCCAATAATTATCACACACCCCCCCAGGACAGTTCTGGCCTCAGCCTGTCCTCCAGCCTAATGGGAGAGATGTAAAACATGTAAGCGAGAACTCACATGTAACAAGTACCTGGCTTCTCATGTGCTTACAGCTGATATTAAGCTGCCCACTGTAGTTAAATACTTGGTAGCTTTGGTCGCCAAGGTTGGCACAGGTTGGGTTTGACAGCAGGAGGTGCCAGGCAATGAGAAAGTGAACAGAACGCTGATCCCGGGACACGGAACAAAACGACGGAATGATTCAGTGGCCAACCTCACCATTTGATAGTTGGCAAAGAGGATTGGCATGGAGTGGGGCAAGGCCAGATGCCATTGTCACCTGCTCTGTTGAACTGTTGGATGTTTTCCACAGCAACCCGGGGGCAGTTTTATCTCATGCTTTATGCACTGTGGTACCATCTACAGGATGCACTGCAAAACTCCACCAAGGCTCCTTCAACAACACCTCCCAGGTCCATTACGTCTACCTCCCAGGACCAGGGCGGCAGATGCAAAGAAACACCACATTTTTCTTTATTCGTTCATGGCATGTGGGTGTCGCTGGCTGGGCCAGAATTTATTACCCGTCCCTGAGGGCATTTTGGAGTCAACTCTGTAACTCTGGAGTTACACATGGGCCAGACTGGATACGGATGGCAGATTTCCTTCCCTAAATTTGATTTGATCTGATTTGATTCATTATTGTCACATGTATTAACATACAGTGAAAAGTATTGTTTCTTGCACACTCTCCAGGTGAACATAGAACATAGAACAGTACAGCACAGAACAGGTCCTTCGGCCCACGATGTTGTGCCGAGCTTTATCTGAAACCAAGATCAAGCTATCCCACTCCCTATCATCCTGGTGTGCTCCATGTGCCTATCCAATAACCGCTTAAATGTTCCTAAAGTGTCTGACTCCAATATCACTGCAGGCAGTCCATTCCACACCCCAACCACTCTCTGCGTAAAGAACCTACCTCTGATATCCTTCCTACATCTCCCACCATGAACCCTATAGTTATGCCCCCTTGTAATAGCTCCATCCACCCGAGGAAATAGTCTTTGAACGTTCACTCTATCTATCCCCTTCATCATTTTATAAACCTCTATTGTCTCCCCTCAGCCTCCTCCGCTCCAGAGAGAACAGCCCTAGCTCCCTCAACCTTTCCTCATAAGACCTACCCTCCAAACCAGGCAGCATCCTGGTAAATCTCCTCTGCACTCTTTCCAGCGCTTCCACATCCTTCTTATGGTGAGGTGACCAGAACTGCACACAATATTCCAAATGTGGTCTCACCAAGGTCCTGTACAGTTGCAGCATAACCCCACGGCTCTTAAACTCCAACCCCCTGTTAATAAAAGCTAACACACTATAGGCCTTCTTCACAGCTCTATCCACTTGAGTGGATACCATTGGAAGCATACCATTCATAGAGAAGGAAAGGAGAGAGTGCAGAATGTAGTGTTACAGTCATAGCTAGGGTGTAGAGAAAGGTCAACTTAATGCAAGGTAGGTCCATTCAAAAGTCTGGTGGCAGCAGGGAAGAAGCTGTTCTCGAGTCGGTTGGTACATGAACTCAGACTTTTGTATCTTTTTCCCGACGGAAGAAGGTGGAAGAGAGAATGTCCGGGGTGCGTGTGGACATTAAAGGGCATTAGTGAACCAGATGGGTTTTTCCAACAATTGTTTCAGGGCCACCAGTAGATTCTTAATTCCAGATTTGCATTGAATTCAAATTTCACCAGCTGCCGTGATGGGATTCGAACCCGGATCCCCCAGAGTATTACCCTGGGTATCTGGATTACTAGTCCAGTGACAATATCGCTACACCACTGCCTCCCCACACCTGCAAATTTACCTTCAAGTCACTCACCAACCCCAGCTGGGAAGAGTGCTATCATGCCCTCATCATCACTGGGTCAAATTCCTGGAATTCCCCCCCCCCCCCCCCCCCCGCCCCCACCGCCCCCCCCCCCCCCCCCCCCGCCCCCCCACAATGGCACTGCGTCATTGACGGCGCATTTGGTTACACACATGTCTCTGAGTTGCGAGATTCTGGATTCAGGTATCACTTGAGGGTAAAACGCACTCTGTCACCCCTGAAGGAGCACCATGCGGTCAGTGGCGCCATCTTTTGGATGGGATGTTAAACTGAATTGACTGGATGTGAAAGAACCTGTAGCAGTCGTTATCTCTGGTATCCCTGGCTAATACTTATCCCTCAATCAATATCATGACAGAATATCTGGCTATTGTCACATTTCTGTTTACGGGAGGTTGCTAAATGAAAATTAGCTACACTGCAAAACTTCAAGAAATACTTCATTGGCTGTAAAGTGCTTTACACTGGCTGAGGTGTCTGCTGGTCATCACAAGCACTCGATAAACACAAGTCTTTTGTCTATTTCCCATGAAGGAAAACATGACTCTTAGGTTTCAATGGAACATGCATGGGTCCATACAGTCCCAGCTGTGTGTACCATCTACAAGATGCACTGCAGCAACTCACCATTTGACTCCCATCCATTGACTCTGTCTACACTTCCCGTTGCCTCGGCAAAGCAGCCAGCATAATTAAGGACCCCACACACCCCGGACATTCTCTCTTCCACCTTCTTCCGTCGGGAAAAAGATACAAAAGTCTGAAGTCACGGACCAACCAACGCAAGAACAGCTTCTTCCCTGCTGCCGTCAGACTTTTGAACGGACTTACCTTGCATTAAGTTGATCTTTCTCTACACCCTAGCTATGACTGTAACACTACATTCTGCACCCTCTCCTTTCCTTCTCTGTGAACGGTATGCTTTGTCTGTATAGCGCGCTAGAAATAATACTTTTCACTGTATGTTAATACATGTGACAATAATAAATCAAATCAAGGGTCCTTCGACAGCACCTTCTGAACCACCACCACTACCATCTAGAAGGACAAGAGCAGCAGATGCCTGGGAACACCACCACCTGGAGGCTCTCCGCTAAACCATTACAAACATATCACGGAAATATGTCCAGCCTCCTTCCAGCACCTTCCAAACCTGCAGCCCCTACCCCCACCTGCAAGTTCTCCTCCAAGCCACTCACCATCCTGACTTGGAAATATATCGGCTGTTCCTTCACTGTCGCTGGGTCAAAATCCTGGAATTCCCTCCCTAACAGCACTGTGGGTGTACCTACACCTCATGGACTGTAGCGTTGCAAGAAGGCGGCTCACCACCACCTTCTGAAGGGGCAATTAGGGATGGGCAATAATCGCACAGCATTACAAGAATTCAGGCTTTTCACAAGAGCCACTCATTTTCAGATGGTACAAAATTTGACAATATATTAGATGGTGATGAGGGCAGTTATAGGCTCCGGAATGGCTGACAGAATGGGTATTGGCTTGGCAGCTGGAGTTCAATGTGGAGATATATGAGGTGGTGCAATCTGGGAGGACCGCGATATAAAGAGAGTGTACCTTTTAAAATATCTTTCACAGGATATGAGTGTGACTGGCTGGGACAGCAATTTCATTGTCCACTCCTAACTGGCCATGAGGAGGTGGTAGTGAGCTGCCTTCTGGAACTGCTGCACTCCATGTGAATAAAAGTTTTGAAGTTTAAAGTTTATTTATTAATGTCACAAGTAGGCTTACATTAACACTGCAATGAAGTTTCTGTGATAATCCCCCAGTTGCCACACTCCGGCACCTGTTCAGGAACACTGAGGGAGAATTTAGCACGGCCAATCCACCTAACCAGTATGTCTTTTTTTCATTCATTCGTGGGACATGGGCGTCGCTGGCTGGCCAGCATTTATTGCCCATCCCTAGTTGCCCTTGAGAAGGTAGTGATGAGCTGCCTACTTGAATCACTGCAGTCCATGTTCTGTGGGTTCACCCACAATGCCTTTCGGGAGGGAATTCCAGGATTTTGACCCAGCGACTGTGAAGGAACGGCGATATATTTCCAAGTCAGGATGCTGAGTAGCTTGGAGGGGAACTTGCAGGTGGTGGTGTTCCCATGTATCTGCTGCCCTTGTCCTTCTAGATGGAAGTGATCGTGGGTTTGGAAGGGGCTGCCTAAGGATCTTTGGTGAGTTGCTGCAGTGCATCTTGTAGATAGTACACACTGCTGCTACTGAGCGTCAGTGGTGGAGGGAGTGGATGTTTGTAGAGGTGGTGCCAATCAAGCGGGGCTGCTTTGTCCTGGATGGTGTCAAGCTTCTTGTGTTGTTGGAGCTGCACCCATCCAGGCAAGTGGGGAGTATTCCATCACACTCCTGACTTGTGCCTTGTAGGTGGTGGACAGGCTTTGGGGAGTCAAGAGGTGAGTTACTCGCCACAATATTCCTAGCCTCTGACCTGCTCTTGTAGCCACTGTGCTGATGTAGTGAGTCCAGTTGAGTTTCTGGTCAATGGTAACTCCAAAGATGTTGACAGTGGGGGATTCAGTGATGGTCACACCATTGAATGTCAAGGGGTGGATTGTCTTTCGGACTATGGGAGGAAATCGGAGCACCCGGAAGAAACCCACGCAGACACGGGGAGAACGTGCAGACTCCACACAGACAGTGACCCAAACCGGGAATCGAACCCGGGTCCCTGGAGCTGTGAGGCTCCATTGTCTCCATTGTGTATTTAGCACCCACACAAGCTTTCTCATTCCTTGCCTTTACCTCACCATCCATCTCATCCTTTCTCCCTCGTTTGTTTATTTATCTTCCACTTCCATGTCTCGTAATACAATAAATATAAT
Organism: Mustelus asterias; assembly: GCF_964213995.1. Taxonomy (NCBI): domain Eukaryota; kingdom Metazoa; phylum Chordata; class Chondrichthyes; order Carcharhiniformes; family Triakidae; genus Mustelus; species Mustelus asterias. Next base: position 6,681,193 of record NC_135807.1, read on the forward strand.
AAGTACTTGACAAAGGGTCATCTGGACTTGAAACGTCAGCTCTTTTCTCTCCTGACAGATGCTGCCAGGCCTGCTGAGATTTTCCAGCATTTTCTCTTTTGATAATAAGTGCTGACCCTGCCAGCTCTCAAGAATAAAGTTTTAATAATGTATAGACCTGACTTTACCTCAGGGCTCACATTTACTAATCCAAATACTTGGCACTTCCTGACACTAACTTAAATCTTCTCCGATGACGGGTGAATTGGGAACATCCAGTTGTGTGCAAGTTTGAGACAGGCTGATGAAAAAATAATGTACCTGTCTTACCCATTGCCTGCCTGCTTGCTTCAAAAAGAAGAGAGAGGAAAAGAAAAGAAAGGAAAATGTTGCATTTATTTGGTGTCCTTCACACCCTTCGAATGCCCCAAAGCAATTTACAGCTCAAGAAATACAGGGCAGGATTATCCTGTTTTATATATATAATTGGTTGCATGGTTGCGTTAAATGCTGGTCACATGATTTGATGGTGCTGTCACGGGGGTGTTTCCCAGGCTCCTGCTTTCAGTTTTGACTCTCTGAGGGCCAGAGCTCCGAGAATAATTCTGTTGTTGTTAGTGGCAGCACAGTAATTAGCACTGCTGCCTCACAGCGCCAGGGACACAGGTTCAATTCTAGCCACGGTCACTGTCTGTGTGGAGTTTGCATGTTCTCCTCGTATCTGCGTGGGTTTCCTCCGGGTGCGTTGCAGTGCTCAATGGGGAACCTGTGGATGTGGTGTATCTGGATTTCCAGAAGGCATTTGACAAGGTGCCGCACCAAAGACTGCTACATAAGATAAAGGTGCACAGTGTTATGGGTAATGTATTAGCATGGATAGAGGATTGGTTAACTAACAGAAAGCAAAGAGTGGGGGTAAATGGGTGTTTTTCTGGTTGGTGATCAGTGGCTAGTGGTGTGCCTCAGGGATCAGTGTTGGGACCGCAATTGTTTACGATTTACATAGATGATTTGGAGTTGGGGACCAAGTGTAGTGTGTCAAAATTCGCAGATGACACTAAGATGGGTGGAAGAGCAAAGTGTGCAGAGGATGCTGAAAGTCTGCAAAGGGATATAGATAATCTAAGCGAGTGGGCGAGGGTCTGGCAGATGAAGTACAATGTTGGTAAATGTGAGGTCATCCATTTTGGTAGGAATAACAGCAAAATGGACTATTATTTAAATGGTAAAAAATTGCAGCATGCTGCTGTGCAGAAGGACCTGGGTGTCTTTGTGCAGGAATCTCAAGGAGTTGCTTTGCAGGTGCAGCAGGTAATTAAGAAGGCAAATGCAATTTTGTCCTTCATTGCTCGAGGGATGGAGTTTAAAAACAGCGAGATTACGTTGCAGCTGTATAAGGTGCTGGTGAGGCCACACCTGGTGTACGGTGTACAGTTTTGGTCTCCTTATTTGAGAAAGGATATACTGGCACTGGAGGGGGTGCAGAGGAGATTCACTAGGTTGATTCCAGAGTTGAGAGGGTTGGCTCATGAGGAGAGACTGAGTAGACTGGGGCTATACTCATTGGAATTCAGAAGTATGAGGGGAGATCTTATAGAAACATATAAGATTATGATGGGGATAGACAAGATAGAGGCAGGGAAGTTGTTTCCACTGGCGGGTGAAACTAGAACTAGGGGGCATAGCCTCAAAATAAGGGGAAGCAGATTTAGGACTGAGTTGAGGAGGAACTTCTTCACACAAAGGGTTGTGAATCTGTGGAATTCCCTGCCCAGTGAAGCAGTTGAGGCTACCTCATTGAATGTTTTTAAGGCAAGGATAGATAGATTTTTGAACAGTAAAGGAATTAAGGGTTATAGTGAGTGGGCGGGCAAGTGGAGCTGAGTCCACAAAAAGATCAGCCATGATCTTATTAAATGGTGGAGCAGGCTCGAGGGGCCAGATGGCCCACTCCTTCTCCTAGTTCTTATGTTCTTATGCTCCAGTTTTCTCCCACAGTCCGAAAGATGTGCTGGTTAGAGTGCATTGATGTGGAGATGCCGGCGTTGGACTGGGGTTAGCACAGTAAGAAGTCTCACAACACCAGGTTAAAGTCCAGCAGGTTTATTTGGTAGCAAATACCATAAGCTTTCGGAGCAATGCTCCTTCGTCAGATGGAGTGGTCTCTGTTCTCAAACAGGGCACAGACACAGAAATCAAATTACAGAATACTGATTAGAATGCAAATCTCTACAGCCAGCCAGGTCTTAAATGTACAGACAATGTGGGTGGAGGGAGAATTCAACACAGGTTAAAGAGATGCGTATTGTCTCCAGACAGTACAGCTTGTGAAATTGTGCAAGTCCAGGAGGCAAGCTGTGGGGGTTACTGATAATGTGACATAAATCCAACATCCCGGTTTAGACCGTCCTCATGTGTGCGGAACGTGGCTATCAGTTTCTGCTCAGTGACTCTGCGCTGTCGTGTGTCGTGAAGGCCGCCTTGGAGAACGCTTACCTGAAGATCCAAGAGTGCATTGGCCATGCTAAATTTTCCCTCAGTGTACCCGAACAGGCATCAGAGTGTGGCGACTAGGGGATTTTCACAGTAACTTCATTGCAGTGTTAATGTAAGCCTACTTGTAATTAATAAATGAACTTTAAACTTTAGTTTGTATCCATGTGTGCGAATCAGGGGTTGATTCTCTCAGCCTGCTGTGCTGCCCTCGCAGCAGGTCGGGAGACATCAGCGGAGGCCTTTCAGAATCATAGAACTCCTACAGTGCAGAAGGAGGCCATTCAGCCCATTGAGTCTGCACCGACCACAATCCCACCCAGGCCCTATTCGCGCAACCCCACACATTTACCCTGCTGATCCCCCCTAACGCTAGGGGCAATTTAGCATGGCCAATCAACCTAACCCGCACATCTTTGGACCATGGGAAGAAACCGGAGCACCCGGAGGAAACCCACGCAGACACAGGGAGAACGTGCAGACTCCACACAGACAGTGACCGTGGCTAGAATTGAACCCGGGTCCCTGGCGCTGTGAGGCAGCAGTGCTAACCACTGTGCCATCGTGCTGGCTTCCTGCTGGATGTCACAGCTTCCGCACATCTCCCAGCCGGAGATTTCCAATGTAATCAGTCCCACACCGGAGATCAGTGCAGAGCTGATTACCATATGGAAATCTTCATTTCCATGTCATTAGCAGGCCTCGGATTGAAGTCTGCCTCACCACCCCCTCCCCCGTGCCGGGAGTGGTTCACTCCAGCGGGGTTTACAACTGCTCCCCACTGATGGGCAACAGGCGGCCAATCCCGCTGGAGGCCCCCCCGCAGGAGGTCGGGGGTAAGAGGAAGTGTCCTTTGAGCGCTGCCAGCCTGGCACCCTGGCATGGCTCAGGGGCTAACTGGCACTGCCCAGGGAGCATCTTGGCACTGCCCACCAGGCATTGGGCAGTGCAAATGGGTTGGGACCAGAGGAAGGTGAGGCCTATTAAGGGAGGCGATGAGTGGGAGTGGGGGTGGGGGGTGGGGGGTCCCACTATCCCTCTGAATTTGGGATCACTGGCAGAGGGAGGGAGGATAGCGATCAGGGCTGGCCATCTGGGTGTGCTACAGGGGGGTGGTCGGGGCTGCTGGGGATCACGGCTGGCCAGATGGAGGAATCGAGGAGATTGGGGCTGGCTGGGGGGGGGTGTGGGGACATAGGGGCTGACCTGGGGAGGGCCAGGAGGCCAGTGATTGGGGGTTGGGGGGTCGGCAAGGGCAGCGATGGGGGTTCTCGGAGCTGGACAGTGATTGGGAGGCCGGCAATGGGAGGGTCAGTGCGCGTGTGCAGATCTCGGCATTGACAGATCAGCGCGTGCGCAATGGCCCGCTCAGCGCTATGCTGCCGGCCTCCCAGGTGGGAATAGGCCCCGCCCCCGGATTTTCAGAAGGAATCCCGCTCGGCACAGAGTGTGGGAGATTCATTCTGAAAATCACACTGGAAAAATCGGCGAGAGTTACTCCCATTTTCATGCGAATTGGGGGCTTTTCTTTGGGAGAATCCCAGCCCATATCTTTTCTTTTTGTTTAAAACCCACAATGCCTCACATTCCATTTCACCTCCGTGAATTAAGCGCAGTGATTGGTGGGATTGGCATCTGCATCTTGCCTCTTTAAATAATACCCAACAGGAAGCACGCTTCTGATTTGCCCACCCGCCGTGACCTCAGCGGATCATCACTTGGCCGCCATATTTAAACTGTACCCGTGCGCAGCTTCCTCAATGCCTGCATCCCAGGGTGGCTGCGGGAGGGAGAGAGAGAGAGAGAGAGAATGATCACCCCAAAGGAAAGATGTCTGAGACCCACAAATTCAGTGAAGCCTCGCTGGATCACTGAGGCCATCGAGGATCGCCGGGAGGTGACCTCACGACCCTGATCTGAGGTGCGGAAGGGTTGGAGAGGAGAGACTGGCTCCTGGAGACCTCGGACAGAGGTCTACAAATTTCACAACTGCAACTTGGGAAGAGGTGTCCACTGCGGTGAGCACCAACTCTGCGCAGAGCGGATCAGCCATCCAGTGCCAGAAAGGGGCTGACTGATCTCATCCACTCCTCCAGAGTGAATCAACCATCTCCTCACGCTCAATCTGGGGGCCCGGTGGCACAGTGGTTAGCACTGCTGCTTCACAGCTCCAGGGACCTGGGTTCGATTCCCGGCTTGGGTCACTGTCTGTGTGGAGTTTGCACATTCTCCTCGTGTCTGCGTAGGTTTCCTCCGGGTGCTCCGGTTTCCTCCCACAGTCCAAAGATGTGCAGGTTAGATTGATTGGCCATGCTAAATTGCCTCTTAGTGTCCTGAGATGCGTAGGTTAGAGGGGTTAGTGGGTAAATATGTAGGGATATGGGGGTAGGGCCTGGGTGGGATTGTGGTCGGTGCAGACTCGATGGGCCAAATGGCCTCTTTCTGCACTGTTTCTATGTTTCTATGTTTATCTCACAAGCCCATCAGCCATCGGCAGGCTAACACACCACGGGCATTGCACACATGGCCAGCTCGAGGGACACCACTATCTAAAGTTTAAAGATTATTTGTTAGTGTCATCGGTAGGTTTACATTAACACCGCAATGAAGTTACTGTGAAAATCCCCGAGTCGCCACACTCCGGCGCCTGTTCGGGTTACATTGAGGGAGAATTTGCACGGCCAATGCGCCTAACCAGCACGTCTTTCAGACTGTGGGAGGAAACCGGAGCACCCGGAGGAAACCCACGCAGACACGGGGAGAATGTGCAAACTCCACGCAGTGACCCAAGCCGGGAATCGAACCCGGGTCCCTGGCGCTGTGAGGCAGCGGTGCTAACCACTGTGCCAACTCACACACACTTTGACATCTCCATCTGGGCTCATTTCCTGTGCACCTCCCGCCCTCACCCTGTGCATAGCTCCAATCAGCACCCTCACAAGCCAAACATCCGTACCATTTGCCTTGGCATGTGTCCGACTTACACTCTCTCCGTCTGTCTTTATGCAGGACAAGCTCACCCACAATAAGAGGGGGAGGTCCCAGGCTGCCGGTAGGATGGCAGAGCTCAGGATCCACACTCCCGTGAGGAGTGTGCCACTGACCTGGTCGGAGAGGGCCGGGGCAGTGCTGTGGTGATGGTGAAGTGGGCGGCACAGATCCGAGTGAAGACCATACGACAGCTGATTCTTCAAAGAACAAAGAACAGTAAGAAGTCTCACAACACCAGGTTAAAGTCCAACAGGTTTATTTGGAATCACGAACTTTCGGAGCGCTGCTCCTTCATCAGGTGAGTGGAGAGTTGGGTTCGCAAACAGGGCATATATAGACAGAGACACAATTGCAAGATAATGGTTGGAATGCGAGTCTTTACAGGTAATCAAGTCTTTATAGGTACAGACAATGTGAGTGGAGAGAGGGTTAATCGCAAGTTAAAGAGATGTGTATTGTCTCCGGCCAGGACAGTTAGTGAGATTTTGCAAGCCCAGGCAAGTCGTGGGGGTTACAGATAGTGTGACATGAACCCAAGATCCCGGTTGAGGCCATCCTCATGTGTGCGGAACTTGGCTATCAGTCTCTGCTCAGCGACTCTGCGCTGTCGTGTGTCGTGAAGGCCGCCTTGGAGAACGCTTACCCGAATATCAGAGGCTGAATGCCCGTGACCGCTGAAGTGCTCCCCGACTGGAAGGGAACGCTCCTGCCTAGTGATTGTCGTGCGGTGTCTGTTCATCCGAGGCTGAATGAAGAGATTTTCTTCTTATCAGTCCGGCTGGATTCATACGAAGGTAATCACAGAACAACAGAAAAGTTCCTTTTGTTGGAAGACCTTGAAGACTTACTTGAAGATAAACACCAAATCCCGTTATCCTATCTAGACCAACCACCTTTATCCCTCTATTCCCCATCTGTTCATGTGCCTATCCCGATAAGTCTTAAATGTGGCTAATGTATCTGCTTCAACCACCTCACTTGGCAGTGCATTCCAGGCCCCCACCACCCTCTGTGTAAAAAACCTCCCCCGCACATCTCCACTGAACCTTTCCCCACTTATCTTAACTTGTGCCCCCTTGTAATTGTCATTTCTGTCCTGGGAAAAAGCTTCCAACTGTTCACCCTATCCATTCCCCTCATAATTTTATAAACTTCTATCAGGTCACCCCTCAGCCTCCGTCTTTCCAGGGAGAACAATCCCAGTTTATTCAATCTCTCTTCATAGCTAATACCCTCCATACCAGGCAACATCCTGGTAAACCTTTTCTGCACTCCCTCCAAAGCCTCCATGTCCTTCTGGTAGTGTGGTGACCAGAATTGGACACAGTATTCCAAATGTGGCCTAACAAACGTTTCATACAACTGTGACATAATTTGCCAACTGTTATACTCGATGCCCGTCCGATCGAGTCTGCTCCGCCATTCAATCATGGCCGATATTATTCTCATCCCCATTCTCCTGCCTTTTCCCCATAACCCCTGATCCCCTTGTTAATCAAGAACCTATCTATATCTGTCTTGAAGACACTCAATGACCTGGCCTCCACAGCTTTCTGCGGCAAAGAGTTCCACAGATTCACCACTCTCTGGCTGAATAAGTTCCTCCTACAAAACAAAGAACAAAGAACAATACAGCACAGGAACAGGCCCTTCGGCCCTCCAAGCCCGCGCCGCTCCCCGGTCCAGGATTGAATCCTGAATCCAGGATCCCCGCCCAATTTTCCAGCCTATCTACATCCTAATATCCTATCCACCGAGCTGTCCCTCACAGCTACGATGCTTTGTTCATCACAACCTATTAACTCACCCCCACCCCCCCATTCCAGACCATGTGATCTCCAGGGAGAGGCGAAAACCCAGAGTGAAAACCCCAGGGCCAATATGGGGAAAAAAAAATCTGGGAAATTCCTCTCCGACCCCCTGAGGCGATCGAAACGAGTCCAGGAGATTCTCTCTGTATCCTGTCACTCTGATTCTCTCTGTATCCTGTCACTCTGAGTCTCTCTGTATCAGCTGTATTTGTTTGGTTTCTATTCCATTTCCTGCCTGAGTGTAGTTTTCTTTTCCAGGTTTTTCCCGCCTGGAGAGAGCGATTCGTGGATGAAGCAGCCCCTTCACCCTGCAGTCCGGCTGGCACCGTATCGCGGATCGCTGCGTGCTGACAGTCCCAGTGCTGATCTGAGAAATCCCCTCTTTCAGGCGAGAAGCCTGAGTGCATCCCCTCGAATCCGGCCTCTGTCGAGGACTGAGAGCCCGTCTCCGTGCCGACGCCGCAGGTTGAACAGTGTGTACCCCGGGAGTGGGTTCAGGGCGCAGCCCAGCCCAGCGGCACACTCCAACATTCACAGCAGCTCCAGGGCCGGGGCACCCACCACAGCTACCAAAGGAAGACAGTTCAGCCCTTCAATGCTGCCAGCAGCAAGATAATGCAGTGAGTGTTCACAGAAACACACACTGAAGCCTGGATTCACTAACTCAGCCCTGGTGCAACATCAGGCAGTGATTGTTGTGAATGTAGCCCAAACCCATCACGCAAACCAGCCTCCCATCCATTGACTCTTACACTTCCTGCTGCCTCGGCAAATCAGCCAGCATAATTAAGGACCCCACGCACCCTGGACATTCTCTCTTCCATCTTCCTTCAGGAAAAAGATACAAAAGTCTGAGGTCACATACCAACCCATTCAAGAACAGCTTCTTCCCTGCTGCTGTCAGACTTCTGAATGGACTTACCTTGCATTAAGTTGATCTTTCTCTACACCGTAGCTATGACTGTAACGCTACATTCTGCACTCTCTCCTTTCCTTCTCTATGAACAGTATGCATTGTCTGTATAGTGCACAAGAAACAATACTTTTCACTCTATGCTAATACATGTGACAATAATAAATCAAATCCTCATTTCTGTTTTAAAGGATCGTCCCTTTGGCCTGAGGTTGTGCCCTCTGGTTCAAATTTTTCCTACAAGTGGAAACATCCTCTCCACGTCCACTCTATGCAGGTCTCGCAGTATCCTGTAAGTTTCAATAAGATCCCCCCTCATCCTCTAAACTACAACGCATACAGACGCAGAGTCCTCAACCATTCTTGAAAAACTGAAAAGCTGTCACAGCGCTCACACACACAGTAATGGTCGTCTTAGGAAGATCCACAACTACCAGGAATACAATGGAGCAATGGTGTTCACCAGATGTACACTTTGCAGCAATGTTAATAAAACTGCTCCCATTCAGCATCTGCTCTTGTGTATGCCTCTTCTGTGTGCTAACATGTGTTGTGATTTGATTTGATTTGATTTATTATTGTCACATGTATTAGCATACAGTGAAAAGTATTGTTTCTTGCGCGCTATACAGACAAAACATACCATTGATAGAGAAGGAAAGGAGAGAGTGCAGAATGTAGTGTTACAGTCATAGCTAAGGTGTAGAGAAAGATCAACTTAATGCAAAGTAGGTCCATTCAAAAGTCTGACAGCAGCAGGGAAGAAGCTGTTCTTGAGTCGGTTGGTACGTGACCTCAGACTTTTGTATCTTTTTCCCGAAGGAAGAAGGTGGAAGAGAGAATGTCCGGGGTGCATGGGGTCCTTAATTATGCTGGCTGCTTTTCCGAGGCAGCGGGGAGTGTAGACAGAGTCAATGGATGGGAGGCTGGTTTGCATGATGGACTGGGCTTCATTAACAACCCTTTGTAGTTCCTTGTGGTCTTGGGCAGAGCAGGAGCCATACCAAGCTGTGATACAACCAGAAAGAACGCTTTCTCTGGTGCATCTGTAAATGTTGATGAGAATCGTAGCTGACCTGCCAAATTCCCTTAGTCTTCTGAGAAAGTAGAGGCATTGGTGGGGCTTTCTTAACTATAGCGTCGGCATGGAGGGACCAGGACAGGTTGGTGGTGATCTGGACGCCTAAAAACCTGAAGCTCTCGACCATGCTCTATTACATGTTCCCTCCCCTCATTGTTGTCTCTGTTCCTTTTCCAAACTTGAAACTTCCTTGGTGAAAGAGATAGATTGCTGGCCCTGCCATTCTCTGAGGTGTCGGATTCATGACTGACCCTCAGCAGGATGGAGAATTGCACTGGAATCATAGAAGGTGTGGAAGTTTATAGCAGAGAAGGAGGCCAATTCAACCCATTGTGTCTGGTCAATGAAGAGCTATCTAATCTCACTTAGAGTAAAGTTTATTTATTAGTCACAAGTAAGGCTTACATTAACAGTGTAATGAAGTTACTGTGAAATTCCCCTCGTCACCACACTCTGGCGCCTGTTCGGGTCAATGCACCCTAACCAGCACGTCTTTCAGACTGTGGGAGGAAACCGGAGCACCCGGAGGAAACCCACGCAGACACGGGGAGAACATGCAAACTCCAGATAGTGACCCAAGCCAGGAATCAAACCTGGGTCCCTGGCGCTGAGAAGCAGCAGTTCTAACCACTGCGCTGCCATTTTCCAGCTCCTCCTCCATAACCCACCTGGCCATTGAGAGTTGAAGGGTGCAGGGTGAAGTCTTACCATGAAGACAGGTCATGAAATACCCCTCAATCCAGCACGATCAGGCGCATCGATAATTGAATGTGGTAAAGAAAAATAATGAAATGTAACTTTTGCACATCGAACCCATACTCATCCTTGAGAATCTGATTCCTGTAGGCCAAGTTTAGAAACTTGGCTTTACCAGTTAAGAACTATAGATGTTTATTAACAAGAAACTATATATCGGGTGATGCTCATTCAATGCTTCCAGACATGAAGCTGGGATCCAACTGCTGGGACAAGCCCAGACAAGTTGGAGTGAAGCCCCAACCAGGTTCCTGATTGGTCAGCCTGGGTCAGGTGACCCTGTCAGAAGGGGCCAGAGACACTACACCAGGTCAGGCCAGACACCACATCAGGTCAGACCAGACACCACAGCAGGTAAGGCCAGGCCCCGCTATCGCTGCCGGCGCGAATGGAGAATTTGGCGCTCAGTCAAATCTCCACACACTGCAGTGGGACTGGAGAATCACGGCAACGGGCAAGGTTGGAAAATTCTGGCCACTGTCGTTCTCCAATCAGCCTTGGATAAACAAAGTTAAAGTTTATTTATTAGTCACAAGTAAGGCTTACATTAACACTGCAATGAAATTACTATGAAATTCCCCTAGTTGCCACACTCCGGTGCCTGTTCGGATCAATGCACCTAATCAGCGCGTCTTTCAGACTGTGGGAGGAAACTGGAGCACCCGGAGGAAACCCGTGCAGACACGGGGAGAACGTGCAAACTCCACACAAACAGTGACCCAAGCCGGGAATTGAACCCTGGCGCTGTGAAGCAGCAGTGCTAACCACTGTGCCACCGTGCCGCCCCGTGTTGCAACAGTGCTACTGGCTGGTAAACAGCAAGGAAAGCGACAAGATCGAACTTGAGAGGCATTTTCCGAAGTTTTAATGAGCTTTAAGCTGGCTGTTGTCGTAGATCCTAGCCGGCCCACGATCTTATTTTGCTTTGATGTGTCCTGCATTCTTGGCACCAGCGCTAGTGCCAGTGCAACCTCATAAAAAATGAGCCCCTGTGTCTGCTGGCCAAACATGCATAGTTTATAACTTCCCCGGTTACAGGAACCACGCCAAACATTTTCCCGATAATGTGACCTTTGCGAAATATGCTTTGTGCAGGGTTCCCGGAACTGGAATTAAAAAGCGGACCCACTGTGCAGAGTGGAATCTCTGATAGACCAAGAGGAAGAAAAATGCTGCTTCGAACTGGACAAACAGCGAGAATGAAAATCCCTCGCGTTACTTACCCTAAGAAACAGCCACTGAGTCACACTGCAGAGAAAGAGGCTTTTTTGGCTCGTCAAAACTGTGCTAAACCTTTGAAGCAGATTTCATATTAGTCAATCACCCCATGACCTTTTCAGCCTCACAATTTTTTACCCCTTTAAATATTTATCCAATTCCCTTTTGAAAGTTACCAATGAGTCCGTTCTTTTTATTTCAGGCAGCGCATTCCAACTCGCCACATTAAATAAATATTTCCCTTATCTCCCCATCTGTTTTTTTAATGCAAATTACTTTAAATCTGTGTCCCCTGGTTACTAACTCTTCCTGATGTGGAGATGCCGGCGTTGGACTGGGGTAAACACAGTAAGAGTTTTAACAACACCAGGTTAAAGTCCAACAGGTTTATTTGGTAGCAAATGCCATTAGCTTTCGGAGCGCTGCTCCTTCGTCAGATGGAGTGGAAATGTGCTCTCAAACAGGGCACAGAGACACAAAATCAAGTTACAGAATACTGATTAGAATGCGAATCTCCACAGCTAACCAGATCTTAAAGATACGGACAATGTGAGTGGAGGGAGCATTAAGTACAGGTTAAAGAGATGTGTATTGTCTCCAGACAGGACAGCCAGTGAGATTCTGCAAGTCCAGGAGGCAAGCTGTGGGGGTTACTGATAGTGTGACATAAACCCAAGATCCTGGTTTAGGCCATTCTCACGTGTGCGGAACTTGGCTATCAGTTTCTGCTCAGCGACTCTGCGCTGTCGTGTGTCGTGAAGGCCGCCTTGGAGAACCCTTACCCGAAGATCAGAGGCTGAATGCCCGTGACCGCTGAAGTGCTCCCCCACAGGAAGAGAACACTCTTGCCTGGTGATTGTCGAGCAGTGTTCATTCATCCGTTGTCGTAGCATCTGCATGGTTTCCCCAATGTACCATGCCTTGGGACATCCTTTCCTGCAGCGTATCAGGTAGACAGCGTTAGCCGAGTTGCAAGAGTAGGTACCGTGTACCTGGTAGACGGTGTTCTCACGTGAGATGATGGCATCCTAACTCTTCCACCAGTGGAAGTAGCTTCTTCCTATTTACTTTATCAAAACCCCACTTAGAATGAGAATGCACAAGAATTGATGGGGTTCTAAAAGCTGGAGAGGAGTTGAGGGATCTTGCAGTCATCGCCATATGTTCCTTAAGGTAGCACAATAGGGAGGTAAAGTTATTAAGAAGACAAGTGATCAGAAGATTGCCAGAAAGATACAAAGGCTAAAGTGGTTGAATTCTGAGAATGTGTTGCATTGATTGGGTTTGTATTGTCTTGGGAGATACAACTGGGCACGCTGGCGCAGTGGTTAGCACTGCTGTTGCACAATGCCAGGGACCCGGGTTCAATTCTGGCCTCGGAACACTGTCTGTGTGGAGTTTGCACATTCTCCCCGTGTCTGCGTGAGTTTCCTCCGGGTGCTCCGGTTTCCTCCCACAGTCTAAAGATGTGCGGGTTAGGCTGATTGGCCGTGCTAAATTGCCCCTTAGTATCAGCGGGATTAGCAGGGTAAATATGTGGGGTTACGGGGATAGGGCTTGGGTGGGATTGTTGTCGGTGCAGGCTCGATGGGCCGAATGGCCTCCTTCTGCATTGTAGGATTCTATGATTCATAGGACATTTTCCTTTATTGGCTGGACCCTAGAGTTTTTAAAATTCATTTACAGTATTTTCTGCCTCAACTAGCATACATTGCCCATCCCCAGTTACCCTTCAGAAGGTGGCGGTGAGTTGCCTTCTTGAACCGCCGCAGTCCATGAAGTGTGAGCGGCAGGATGGCACGGTGGCACAGTGGTTAGCACTGCTGCCTTACAGCACCAGGGTTCGATTCCCGACTTGGGTCACTGTCTGTGTGGAGTCTGCACGTTCTCCCCATGTCTGCGTGGGTTTCCTCCGGGTGCTCCGGTTTCCTCCCACAGTCCGAAAGACGTGCTGGTTAGGGTGCATTGCCCATGCTGAATTCTCCCTCAGTGTAACCCGAACAGGCGCCGGAGTTGTGGCGACTAGGGGATTTTCACAGTAACTTCATTGCAGTGTTAATGTAAGCCTCCTTGTGACATTAATAAATAAACTTTAAAACTAGATACACGTGCAGTGCTGTTAGGGAGAGAGTTCCAGGATTTTCAACAAGTGACAGTGAAGGGATGGCCAGTATATTTCCAAGTCAGGATGGTGAGTGACTTGGAGGGGAACTTGCAGGTGGTGGTGTTCCCATGTTTCTGCTGCCCTTGTCCTTCTAGATTGTAGCAGTCGTGGGTTTGGAAGGTTCTGTCTAAGGAATCTTGGTGAGTTCCTGCAGTGCATCTTGTAGATAGTACACACTGCTGCTACTGAACGTCGGTGGTGGAGGGATTGCATGTTTGTAGATGGGATGCTGATCAAGTGGGCTGCTTTGTCCTGGATGGTGTCGAGCTTCTTGAGTGTTGTTGGAGCTGCACCCATCCAGGCAAGTGGGGAGTATTCCATCACACTCCTGACTTGTGCCTTGCAGATGGTGGATAGGCTTTGGGGAATCAGGTTGTGAGTTACTCGCCGCAGTATTCCCAGCCTCTGACCTGCTCTTGTAGCCACTGTGTTTATGTGGTGAGTCCAGTTCAGTTTCTGGTCAGTGGTAACCCCAAGGATGTTGACAGTGGGGGGATCCAGTGATGGTAATGCCATTGGATGTCAAGTTTAAGAGCAGGGAGGTTATGCTGAAAATGTATAAAACACTAGTTAGGTCACAGGTAGAGTATTGTGTACAGTCCTGGTCACTCCATTACGGAAAGGATGTGAACGCACTAGAGAAGATAGATGAAGATGTCAGAGGATTTTTAAATTTGTTCATGGGATGTGGCTAGGCCAGCATTTACTGTCCATCCCTAGTTGCCCTTGAGAGACGGTGGTGAGCTGCCTTCTTGAACCGCTGCAGTCCATGTGATGCAGGCACACCCACAGCGCTGTTAGAGAGGGAGTCCCAGCATTTTGACCCAGCCTTGCCCTTCACTCTGAGAGGAATGTGTTTACCCTGAACCCTGGTTAACACACTTCTGAAAGCATGCCACTTACCAAACGTCCCTTTGCTTTCCCACAGACTTTTGAAAGTTCCTGCCTGATACCATCAAATTTGACCTTGCCCCAATTTAGAATATTAACTTTTGGGCCAGACCTATCATTCTCCATAACTATCTTAAAACCAATAGAATTATGGTCACTGGTCCCAAAGTGATCCCTCACTAACACTTCTGTCACCTGCCCTTCCTTATTTCCCAAGAGGAGGTCAGGTTTTGCCCCCTCTCTAGTCGGGCCATCCACATACTGAATGAGAAATTCCTCCTGAATACACTCAACAAATTTCTCTCCATCCAACCCTCTAATACTATGGCTGTCCCAGTCAATGTTGGGAAAGTTAAAATCTCCGAATATTACCACCCTATTTTTCTTGGAGCTATCTGTAATCCCCTTACATATTTGCTCCTCAATTTCTCGCCGACTATTGAGTAACTCACCTCCTGACTTGTAAAGCCTGTCTACCATCTACAAGGCACAAGACAGGAGTGTGATGGAATACTCTTCACTTGCCTGGATGGATGCAGCTCCAACAACACTCAGAAAGCTTGACACTGTCCAGGACAAAGCCACTGCTTGATTGGCACCCCATCCACTACCTTAAATACTACTCCCTCCACCACTGTTGCACAGCAGCAGCAGCATGTACGATCTAAAGTTTATTTAATAGCGTCACAAGTAAGGCTTACATTAACACTGCAATGAAGTTACTGTGAAATTCCCCTAGTCACCACACTCCGGCGCCTGTTCGGGTCAATGCACCTAACCAGCACGTCTTTCAGACCATGGGAGGAAACTGGAGCACCTGGAGGAAACCCACGCAGACACAGGGAGAACATGCAGACTCCACACAGACAGTGACCCAAGCCGGTAATTGAACCTGGGTCCCTGGTGCTGTGAGGCAGCAGTGCTAACCACTGTGCCACTGTGCTGCCCTGCATCTACAAGATGCACTGCAGCAACTCACCAAGGCTCCTTCTGCAGCACCTTCCAAACCCACAACCACTTCCATCTAGAAGGACAAGAGCGGCAGATACCTGGGAACAGCACCAGCTGGTGGTTCCCCTCCTGAACAATCACCATCCTGACTTGAAAATATATCACCGTTCCACCACTGTCACTGGGTCAAAATCCTGGAACTCCCTCCCTAACAGCACTGTGGGTGTGCCTACACCACATGGACTGCAGCTGTTCAGGACGGCGGCTCACCACGACCTTCTCAAGGGGCAATTAGGGATGGGCAATAAATGCTGGCCTAGGCAGCGACGCCCACATCCATAAAAGATTTTTAAAAATCGGATGTGCAGATTCAATATTTCTCCCTTTTCCAGTTGACATAGAACCATAGAAAATTACAGCTCAGAAACAGGCCTTTTGGCCCTTCTTGTCTGTGCCGAACCATTTTTGCCTAGTCCCACTGACCTGCACTTGGACCATATCCCTCCACACCCCTCTCATCCATGAACCCGTCCAAGTTTTTCTTAAATGTTAAAAGTGACCACTTTATCCGGCAGCTCATTCCACACTCCCACCACTCTCTGCGTGAAGAAGCCCCCCCTAATATTCCCTTTAAACTTTTCTCCTTTCACCCTTAACCCATGCCCTCTGGTTTTTTTCTCCCCTAGCCTCAAGTGGAAAAAGCCTGCTTGCATTCACTCTCTTTATACCCATCAAAATCTTATACACCTCTATCAAATCTCCCCTCATTCTTCTACGTTCCAGGGAATAAAGTCCCAACCTATTCAATCTCTCTCTGTAACTCAGCTTCTCTACCTCCCCATGTACACCGAGCGACATCATTGAAAATAGGTTGTCATTCAGAGTTGAAAGTTGATAGCAATTAAATGCCCGAATCATCCGTCCAGCCGAGTCAATCTGGAATATGTTGATTAATGCCTCCCCAAGCTGTTTGAGTGGGAAATCTGATGTGGGGGGATTAAAAAGCTATTGATTCTTTTCCTAAGCAGGATTTATGGAGTCACTCCTGATTCCAAGTCAACATTCTGAAGCACTGAAGCGAACCCATTGAGGACTCTTGCTTTTTGCTTCAGAACCATTCAAAGGATATATCTCTAACAATCCTGAAGTGATTAACCTATAAAATGAACGCTGCTTATTCTGCAAAGAAAAATCACACAATATGATAAATCATAGAATCCCTACAGTGCAGAAAGGGGCCTTTTGGCCCATTGAGTCTGCACCGACCACAATCCCACCCACGCCCTATCCCCGTAACCCCATATATTTACCCTGCGAATCGCCCTGAAACTAATCAACAATTTATCATGACCAATCCACTCCCTCCATCACCATGAGCGGTGGCAGTGTGTACCATCTACAAGATACACGACAGCAACTCACCAAGGCTCCTAAGGCAGCACCTACTAGACCCATAACTGCTGCTATCTAGAAGGACAAGGGCAGCAGACGCACAGGAGCACGACCACTTGCAAGTTCCCCTTCAAGACACACACCACCCTGACTTGGAAATCTATCGGTCGTTCCCTCACTGTCGCTAGGTCAAAATCATAGAATCATACAACCCCTACAGTGCAGAAGAAGGCCATTCGGCCCATCAAGTCTGCCCAGACTACAATCCCACCCAGGCCCTAACCCCAAAAGCCAATGCATTTACCCTTGCTAGTCCCCCTGACACTAAGGGGCAATTTAGCACGGCCAATGCACCCTAACCAGCATGTCTTTCAGACTGTGGGAGGAAACAGGAGCACCCGGAGGAAACCCACGCAGACACGGGGAGAATGTGCAGACTCTACACAGACAGTGACCCAAGCCAGGAATCAAACCCGGGTCCATGGTGCTGTGAGGCAGCAGTGCTAACCACTGTGCCACCGTGCCACCCTACTAACAGACAGCATCATCCAAAAGTTCTGATGGGCATTTTAAGCAGTGATTAGATGATGGTTGTTTTGTGGTTATGTCCAAGGAGTTGAATGAAATTCCACCATCGCAGTTGGAGAATTTAGATTCAGTTCATTAAATGAATTTAATGCCAGGTCTGTCACATGAGGAGTGACTAAGTCAGTTAGGATTATATTCACTGGAATTTAGAAGAGTGAGAGGGGATCTCGTAGAAACTTATAAAATTCTAACAGGGTTAGACAGGGTAGATTCAGAAAGAATGTTCCCAATGGTGGTCGGGGGGGGGGGGGGGGGGGGGGGGGCGGAGTCCAGAACTCGGGGTCATAGTTTGAGGATAAGGGGTAAACCTTTTAGAACTGAGGTGAGGAGAAATTTCTTCACCCAGAGGGTGGTGAATGTGTGGAATTCACTACCACAGAAAGTAGTCGAGGCCAAACCGTTGTCTGATTTGATTTATAATTGTCACATGTATTAGTACACAGTGAAAAGTATTGTTTCTTGCGTGCTCTACAAAGCATACCGTTCATAGAGAAGGAAAGGAGAGAGAGTGCAGAATGTAGTGTTACAGTCATAGCTGGGGTGTAGAGAAAGATCAACTTAATACAAGATAGGTCCATTCAAGAGTCTGACAGCAGCAGGGAAGAAGCTGTTCTTGAGTCGGTTGGTAAGTGAACTCAGACTTTTGTATCTTATTCTCGATGTAAGAAAGTGGAAGTATGTCCGGGGTGCGTGGGGTCCTTGATTATGCTGGCTGCTTTTCCGAGGCAGCGGGAAGTGTAGACAGAGTCAATGAATGGGAGGCTGGTTTGAGTGATGGATTGGGCTACATTCACAACCCTTTGTAGTTTCTTGCGATCTTGGGCAGAGCAGGAGCCATACCAAGCTGTGATACAACCAGTAAGAATGCGTTCTATGATGCATCTGTAAAAGTTGATGAGAGATGTAGCTGACATGCCAAATTTCCTTCGTCTTCTGTGAAATCAGAGGCATGACAACAAGTGGGATTTTCTCCACGGCTGTGGAGGCGGCCCACCAGTGGCCAGCTGCGGCATCTTATGGTCCCGCCATTGTCAACGGGATTTCCCGATGTAAGCCATCAAGAAACCCATGACATGTCTGTGTGTCTGTGTGGAGTTTGCACATTCTCCTCGTGTCTGCGTGGGTTTCCTCCGGGTGCTCTGGTTTCCTCCCACAGTCCAAAGATGTGCGGGTTAGGTTGATTGGCCATGTTAAAAATTGCCCTTAGTGTCCTGAGATCCGTAGGTTAGAGGGATTAGTGGGTAAATATGTAGGGATATCGGGATATGGCCTGGGGTGGGATTGTGGTCGGTGTAGACTCGATGGGCCGAATGGCCTCTTTCTGTACTGTAGGGTTTCTATGATTCTATGTGTTCACTATTGTCAGGACCAGAAGATCCTGACAATAGTGATGGAGAGGATCCTGAGAGACAGGATTTATGATCATCTAGAGAAGTTTAGTATGATCAAAAGTAGTCAGCACGGCTTTGTCAGGGGCAGGTCGTGCCTTACGAGCCTGGTTGAGTTCTTTGAAAATGTGACCAAGCACATTGACAAAGGAAGAGCGGTGGATGTGGTCTATATGGACTTCAGCAAAGCGTTCGATAAGGTCCCCCATGCAAGACTTCTTGAGAAAGTGAGAGGGCATGGGATCCAAGGGGCTGTTGCCTTGTGGATCCAGAACTGGCTTGCCTGCAGAAGGCAGAGAGTGGCTGTGGAGGGGTCTTTCTCTGCATGGAGGTCAGTGACCAGTGGAGTGCCCCAGGGATCTGTTCTGGGACCCTTGCTGTTTGTCATTTTCATAAATGACCTGGATGAGGAAGTGGAGGGATGGGTTGGTAAGTTTGCTGACGACACCAAGGTAGGTGGTGTTGTGGATAGTTTGGAGGGATGTCAGAAGTTGCAGCGAGACATAGATAGAATGCAAGACTGGGCGGAGAAGTGGCAGATGGACTTCAACCCGGATAAGTGTGTAGTGATCCATTTTGGCAGATCCAATGGGATGGAGCAGCAGTATAAAATGAAGGGTACCATTCTTAGCAGTGTAGAGGATCAGAAGGACCTTGGGGTCCGGGTCCATAGGACTCTTAAATCGGCCTCGCAGGTGGAGGATGCGGTCAAGAAGGCGTATGGCGTACTAGCCTTCATTAATCGAGGGATTGAGTTTAGGAGTCGGGAGATAATGCTGCAGCTTTATAGGACCCTGGTTAGACCCCACTTGGAGTACTGCGCGCAGTTCTGGTCACCTCATTACAGGAAAGATGTTGAAGCCATTGAAAGGGTGCAGAGGAGATTTACAAGGATGTTGCCTGGATTGGGGGGCATGCCTTATGAGGATAGGTTGAGGGAGCTTGGTCTCTTCTCCCTGGAGAGACGAAGGATGAGAGGTGACCTGATAGAGGTTTACAAGATGTTGAGGGGTCTGGATAGGGTGGACTCTCAGAGGCTATTTCCAAGGGCTGAAATGGTTGCTACGAGAGGACACAGGTTTAAGGTGCTGGGGGGTAGGTACAGGGGGGATGTCAGGGGTAAGTTTTTCACTCAGAGGGTGGTGGGTGAGTGGAATCGGCTGACGTCGGTGGTGGTGGAGGCAAACTCGTTGGGGTCTTTTAAGAGACTTCTGGATGAGTACATGGGATTTAATGGGATTGAGGGCTATAGATAGGCCTAGAGGTGGGGATGTGATCGGCGCAACTTGTGGGCCGAAGGGCCTGTTTGTGCTGTGGCTTTCTATGTTCTATGTTCTATCCCATCGGTTTGAACAGCCAGATAATTTCACTAACCACCAGACTGTCATTACAAACCCATCTGTTTCACCAACTAGAACAAAAAAAACCAGTAAAACTTGGGCAGTTACTGGTACTGGTCTGAACTGGTCTTGTTGACCTTAAAATGGAACTTCAGTGTGGACCTGACCCAGTCATTCCCAAGGTTTGCTGGGGTTTTTTCCCCACCACCGCCCCCACAAGGGCAATTCAGGATGGGCAATAATTGTTGGCCTTGCCCGACAACCTGGGAATGAATTTAAGAAAAAGATCAGAACACTGAGACTGCCTCTCTCCCTTAAAACCAGGCTGGAGCCTCTCGCACTGATTAAAATTCAGGTCACTCAGGTTGCATTTTCTTTCAACTTAAGCAGTTTCTCAAAGATCTCAGAATCTAAGGCTTGAAGCTCATTAGCTTTTCTGATTAATGCGTGGTAATCTCTCAGCGGGAGCTGGGCAGCATTCGCAGTTGGTGAGTGCGCCATTGAGAATTCCAGGGCTAGCTTTCACTTTCCACCCAACTGCCTCAGCTCGGGGTCGGTTCAGGCCGACTGCTCGATCAAACTCCACACACAGTCTTTACGGAATGTGCTGTCTGCAAGAATGACGGAGACAAATTCATCAGTAACTTTCGACAGAAACTTGGAGGTACCCTTGAATATTTTCAGCGCCACTGGGGCAAGGTGGAATTATTTGGATAGCTCTTTCAAAGAAAATTACAGCACAGGAACAGGCCCTTCGGCCCGCCAAGCCTGCACCGACCATGCTGCCCGACTGAACTAAAAACCCCTAGCCTTCCAGAGACCATATCCCTCTATTCCCATCCTATTCATGCATTTGTCAAGACGCCCCTTAAAAGTCACTATCGTATCTGCTTCCACTGCCTCCCCCGGCAGCGAGTTCCAGGCACCCACCACCCTCTGTAAAAAAACACTTGCCTCATACATCTCCGTTAAACCTTGCCCCTCGCAACTTAAACCCATGCCCCCTAGTTATTGACTCTTCCACCCTGGGAAAAAACCTTCTGACTATCCACTCTGTCCATGCCCCTCACAATCTTGTAGACTTCTATCAGGTTGCCCCTCAACCTCCGTCACTCCAGTGAGAACAAACCAAGTTTCTCCAACCTCTCCTCATAGCTAATGCCCTCCATACCAGGCAACATCCTGGTAAATCTTTTCTGTACCCTCTCCAAAGCCTCCACATCCTTCTGGTAGTGTGGCGACCAGAATTGAACACTATAGTGTGGCCTAAGGTTCTATAAAGCTGCAACATGACTTGCCAATTTTTAAACTCAATGCCCTGGTCGATGAAGGCAAGCATGCCGTATGCTAAGAAACTGGTATCAGCATGATTAGTCTCCTTCTGTGCTGCATCTTTTGATTTGATTTGATTTATTATTGTCACATGTATTAACATACAGTGAAAAGTATTGTTTCTTGCGCGCTATACCGACAAAGCATACCGTTCATAGAGAAGGAAAGGAGAGAGTCAGAATGCAGTGTTACAGTCATAGCTAGGGTGTAGAGAAAGATCAACTTAATGCAAGGTAGGTCCATTCAAAAGTCTGACAGCAGCAGGGAAGAAGCTGTTCTTGAGTCGGTTGGTATATGTCCTCAGACTTTTGTATCTTTTTCCCGACAGAAGAAGGTGGAAGAGAGAATGTCCGGGGTGCGTGGTGTCCTTGATTATGCTGGCTGCTTTGCCGAGGCAGCGGGAAGTGTAGACAGAGTCAATGGATGGGAGGCTGGTTTGCGTGATGGATTGGGCTACATTCACGACCTTTTGTAATTCCTTGCGGTCTTGGGCAGAGCAGGAGCCATACCAAGCTGTGATACAACCAGAAAGAATGCTTTCTATGGTGCAAATGTAAAAGTGAGAGTCGTAGCTGACATGCCAAATCTCCTTAGTGTTCTGAGAAAGTAGAGGCGTTGGTGGGCTTTCTTAATGATAGTGTCAGTCCCAACACTGATCCCTGAGGGACATCACTAGTCACTGATCGCCAACCAGAAAAATACCCATTTACCCCCACTCTTTGCTTTCTGTTAGTTAACCAATCCTCTATCCATGCTGATACATTACCCATAACACCATGCACCTTTATCTTATGCAGCAGTCTTTGGTGCGGCACCTTGTCAAATGCCTTCTGGAAATCCAGATACACCACATCCACAGGTTCCCCATTGTCCACTGCACATGTAATGTTCTCAATATGAGGCCATGGAGGGACTTGAAAACAAAGATGAGGACGTTTTTCTTTCTTTTCTTGTCCTTGCTGAGAAAGTAGAGGCGTTGGTGGGCTTTCTTAGCATCCGTAAGGGATGGAAATGGGTGACGATCAGGCAGAGCAAGAGATCGAGGCAGACAGCAGGAATCTCCTGTGGCCATTCCCCTGCAAAACAGAGATAGCGTTTTGGATACTGTTAGAGGAATGGCCTCTCAGGGAAAACACAGTAACGCCAACGCCGGCATCTCCACATCATGACTCTCAGGGAAAAGCAGCAACAGCCCAACTTGTTGCAGAACGGTTGACTCTGCTGCATGAGGGAGGAGTAAGAAAGTATAGAAATGAAATACTTTCCTCCCACAGTCCGAAGGACGTGCTGGTTAGGGTGCATTGTCCGTGCTAAATTCTCCCTCAGTGTACCCGAACAGGCACCGGAGTGTGGCGACTGGGGGATTGTCACAGTAACTTCATTGCAGTGTTAATGTCAGCCTACTTGTGAGACGAATAAATTAACTTAAACTTTATCAATGACACAGGTTTAAAAAAGGGATGCGGTCTGAAAAGCAGATTATAGGGAGTTAGGAAGAAATCGAAAAGTAGGACCTCAAAGGTAATCATAGAATCATAGAGTCCCAACAGTATGGAAGGAGGCCATTCAACCCATCGAGCCTGCACCGACAACAATCCCACCCAGACCCTATCCCCGTAATCCAACATATTTACCCTGCTAGTACCCCCAAAACTTGGATCAATTTATCATGGCCAATCAACCTAACGAGCACATCTTTCGGACGGTGGGAGGAAACCGGAGCACCCAGAGGAAACCCACACAGACACGGGGAGAACGTGCAAACTCTGCACAGACAGTCACGCAAGTTGGGAATTGAACCCGTTTTCCTGGTGCTGTGAGGCAGCAGTGCTAGCCACTGTGCCACTGTGCCGCCCCAGTGATCTCAGGATTACTATCAGTGGCTGGTCAGAGCAGAAACAGCAGGATCCATCAGATCAATATGTGGTAGGAAAGATGGTGCACTTAAATTTAATTCTCGTTCTGTGGCTCATTATCATACTCTGTTTTATAATGCTCCCATGAAGCACCTAGCAACCTTTCATACAGATAAATGTTTATTTATTAGTATCACAAGTAGGCTTACATTAACACTGCAATGAAGTTAATGTGACAATCCCCTAGTTGCCACACTCCAGTGCCTGTTCGGGTAGACTGAGGGAGAATTTAGCACGGCCAATGCACCTAACCAGCACATCCAGAAACCCACACAGACATGGGGAGAATGTGCAGACTCCACACAGACAGTGACCCAAGCCGGGAATCGAACCCAGGTCCCTGGTGCTGTGAGACAGCAGTGCTAACCACTGGGCCACCGTGCTACCCTATTCACACTGGCCCGAGATGTCCCGTAGAGATCAGCGTGCTTTCTGCATCGGTAACGGCCCACAAGTTCCAGCAGGAAATTTCATATGCAAGGGTGATGTCAGACACAGTTTGATCATTCTCTAAATTAAATTACATCCTGACCCAAAACTAACCATCTAATCTCTTGAGTCAATGACAAACAAGCTCTCCCGATTAGCAACACAAAGGTCACTTACTTTGCTAATGAATTCTTTTTTTGGAATTAGCTGAAGAGAGGGTCTCTTATTGGTTAAAACAGAATAACCAATCGCTGAGCTCCCCCAAAAAATCCTGATTTTTCATTGGGGCTAATTTATTCTGTTGCCAGGCAACAACACTGATACATCAACTTGCCAAGGAGATGTCCACACCCATTGCAGCAACACCAATAACTTGTACAATTGTTAATTTTAGAGCAAAATTTGTTCTTCAAAGTCAAAAAGATACTATTTAAATATCAAATTTAATACTTACATTGCTAATCTTATCCAGGCTAAAGCTAAGTATCTGACGTCTCCAAACACCAAACACACACACATTCACACTCACACACACACACTCACTCACACACACACACTCACTCACACTTACACACACACACACACACTTACACACACACACTCACTCACACTCACACACTCACTCACACTTACACACACACACACACTTACACACACACACTCACTCACACTCACACACTCACTCACACTTACACACACACACACTTACACACACACTCACTCACACTCACACACTCACTCACACTTACACACACACTCACTCACACTCACACACTCACTCACACTTACACACACACACACTTACACACACTCAAACACATACTCACACTTACACACACGCTCACACCTACACACAGACACACACTCACACACACACTCACACAAACACACTCACACACACACTGACACTTACACACACTCACACTTACACACACACTCAAACACATACTCACACTTACACACACGCTCACACTTACACACAGACACTCACACTCACACTCACACACACACACAAACACACTCACACACACACTCACACTTACACACACACAGACTCACACACACACACAAACACTCTCACACACACACTCTCACACACACAATTACACACACACCCACACACACTCACACACACACACACTCACACAAGCACTCACACACACACATGCTCACATGCACACACACACACTCACACACACACACTCACACACATACACACTCATACTGTCACACACACACTCACACACACAGACTCGCACTCACACTCTCACACACACACACACGCACACACACACACAGACTCGCACTCACACACACACACACTCACACACACACAGACTCGCACTCACACTCTCACACACACACACTCACACAGACTCGCACTCACACTCTCACACACTCACACACTCTCACACTCACACAGACCCGCACTCACACTCTCACACACTCACACACTCACACAGACTCGCACTCACACACACACACACACACAGACTCACACTCACACACACACTCACACACACACACACACACACACACTCACACAGACTCACATGCACACACTCTCACACTCACACAGACCCTCACTCACACTCTCAAACACACACAGACTCGCACTCACACTCTCACACACACACTCACACAGACTCACAGACTCACACACACTCACACACACACACTCACACAGACACTCACACACACATACACTCACACACTCACACACACACACTCACACACACACACACACTCACACAGACACACACACATACACTTACACACACACACACTCACACAGACACTCACACAGACACACTCACACAGACACTCACACTCACACAGACACTCACACTCACACACACACACACACTCACACAGACTCACACTCACACACACACACACACTCACACGCACACACTCTCACACTCACACAGACTCGCACTCACACTCACACCCACACACACTCACACACACACTCACACACACTCACGCACACACTCACACACACTCACACACACACTCACACACACACACTCACACACACTCACGCACACACTCACACACACTCACACAAACACTCACACACACATGCGCACATGCACTCACACACACACACTCACACACATACACACTCATACTGTCACACACACACACTCACACACACAGACTCGCACTCACACTCTCACACACACACACTCACACTTACACACACACACTCACACAGACTCGCACTCACACTCTCTCACACACACTCACACACACACACTCACACACACACAGACTCGCACTCACACTCTCACAGACTCGCACTCACACTCTCACACACTCTCACACACACACACTCACACACACACACTCACACAGACTCACACGCACACACTCTCACACTCACACAGACCCGCACTCACACTCTCACACACTCACACACTCACACAGACTCGCACTCACACTCTCACACACTCTCACACACACACACACACACACACACACTCACACTCACACACACACACACACACACACACAGACTCACACGCACACACTCTCGCACTCACACTCTCACACACACACACACACACACTCACACAGACTCACACTCACACACACTCACACACTCACACACACTCACACACACACACTCACACACACTCACACACACACACACTCACACAGACACTCACACTCACACAGACACACTCACACAGACACTCACACACACACACACACTCACACAGACTCACACGCACACACACACACACACACTCACACACTCACACGCACACACTCTCACACTCACACTGACTCGCACTCACACTCACATACACTCACACACACTCGCACACGCACACACTCACACACGCACTCACACACACACACACACTTCACACACACTCACACAAACACTCACTCACACACACAAACTCACACTCTCACACACTCGCACACACACACACTCACACGCACACACACACACTCACACACTCTCACACTCACAGACTCGCACTCACACTCACACACACACACACACAGACTCACACTCACACACACACACACTCACACACACACACTCACACACTCACACACACACTCACACACACTCACACACACTCACACACACACTCACACACATGCACACTCACACAAACACACACTCACACACACAAACTCACACTCTCTCACACACTCGCACACACACACACACTCACACACTCACACTAACAGACACATTCATGCACATAATCACACTCACGCACACACACACTAACATACACTCCCACACACACACTCACATGCACACACACTCACGCACACACTGACACACACACTCACACACACACACACTCACACACACAGACACACACACACACTCACATTCACATGCTCACACACACACACACTCACGCACACGCTAACACGCACACACACACACACACACACTCACACACACACACAGACACACTCATGCACTGACACACATTCACACACTCACACACACACAGACTGTTCTTGAGTCGGTTGGTACGTGACCTCAGACTTTTGTATCTTTTTCCCAACGGAAGTTGTTGGAAGAGAGAATGTCCGGGGTGCATGGAGATCTTAATTATGCTGGCTGCTTTGCCGAGGCAGCAGGAAGTGTAAACAGAGTCAATGGATGGGAGGCTGGTTTGCGTGATGGATTGGGCTACATTCACGACCCTTTGTAGTTTCTTGCGGTCTTGGGCAGAGCAGGAGCCATACCAAGCTGTGATACAACCAGAAAGAATGCTTTCTATGGTGCATCTGTAAAAGTTGGTGAGAGTCGTAGCTGACATGCTAAATTTCCATAGTCTTCTGAAAAAGTAGAGGCTTTGCTGGGCTTTCTTAACTATAGTGTCGGCATGGGGGGACCAGGACAGGTTGTTGGTGACCTGGACACCTAAAAATGAGAAGTTCTCAACCATTTCTACTTCATCTCAGTTGATGTAGACAGGGGCATGTTCTCCTTTATGCTTCCTGAAGTCGATGACAATCTCCTTTGTTTTGTTGACATTGAGGGAGAGATTATTGTTGCCGCACCAGTTCACCAGATTCTCTATCTCATTCCTGTACTCTGTCTTGTCATTGTTTGAGATCCGACCCACTACGGTGGTGTCATCAGCAAACTTGAAAATCAAGAAGGAGGGGAATTTGGCCGCACAGTCACAGGTGTATACGGAGTATAGTCGGAGCCTGAGAACACAGCCTTGTGGGGCACCTGGTGTTGAGGATGATTGTGGAGGAGGTGTTGTTGCCTATCCTTACACTGCCTATCCTTAAACAGTGACTACACTTCAAAACGATTTCATTGGCTGTATAAGGCTGTTCCAATACAAGTCCTCTCTTTCTTTAAGAAATAATAGACTCCCTGCAGTGCAGAAAGAGGCCATTCAGCCCATTGAGCCTGCACCGACAACAATCCCGCCCAGGACTCATCCCCGTAAGCCCATGTTTGTACCCTGCTCATCCCATAAGACCATAAGATATAGGAGCAGAATTAGGCCATTCGGCCCATAGCATCTACTCTGCCAGGGAAAATACAGGATATCAGCAAACGGAGGGCCATTGAAGCATCCCATTCAACCGAGAATCGAAATGAGTTCCTTATTGTCGAAGCAGCGAGTGAGAGGAAGTAGCAGATTGTTGTTCTGAATTGCAAGGCCACTGAGGAGAAGAAGATGCTGAGGTACATCCTCTCAGGAGAGAGATGGATTGGCTGCCGTACACCACAACAGATTGATAAAACATCGAGAGATGTGACTGAAACATACCCAGGACATTAATAAATTCATCAATCTTTTTCTTCCACCATCGAGGCTGATTTAAGAGGCAGCTATTTCTATCGGTATACGGCAACTTTTATTTCCTTTTATTGTGATATAAAAATCCTTGAATTCTATTGCTCAGAAGGAGGCCATTCAGCCTACGCTGACCGTGCTATGAAACTTATTGATGGGTTTTTAGTTGAAATATTAAGTCCAAAGAGTTTAACTGGTGAAAATCTTTAGTTGCAATCATCAGGGGGGGGCATGGTGGCACAGTGGTTAGCACTGCTGCCTCACAGCGCCAGGGACCTGGGTTCAATTCCTCGCTTGGGTCACTGTCTGTGTGGAGTTTGCATGTTAAGTAAAGTTTATTTATTTGTCACAAGCAGGCTTACATTAACATTGCAATGACGTTACTGTGAAAATCCCCTAGTTCTCCCCGTGTCTGCATGGGTTTCCTCCGGGTGCTCCACTTTCCTCCCACAATCTAAAGATATGCATTTAGAAAGCAGTGGCAGTTTCAATCATCTAAATTTTTCAGTAAGATATCAGGTTCTGGGGAGTTATCACCGACAAGAGTTTTACAAAGGTTTAATCTCATTATCTGATTCAGGTTGTACCTGTCAGCAACATTCCGTAGCTGACAGGCGATTGCAGGAAAGGTAATGGTGTATAGTTGGCGGAATCTTCCTCAGCACAACCATTTTGCAAGATGTGTTTAACGGGCATTTGGGGGAATGGTAATGTAGTGTTGTTATCATTGGATTGATAATCTGCAGGCTAATGCTCTGGGACGGCACGGTGGCACAGTGGTCAGCACTGCTACCTCACAGCGCCACAGACCCAGGTTCAATTCCCAGCTTGGGTCACTGTCCGTGTGGAGTCTGCACATTCTCCCCGTGTCTGCATGGGTTTCCTCCGGGTGCTCCGGTTTCCTCCCACACTCCAAAGATGTGCGGGTTGGGTGGATTGGCCATGGTAAATTGCCCCTTTGTGTCAGGGGGACTAGCTAGGGGAAATGCATGGGGCTATGAGGATCAGGCCTGGGTGGGATTGTGGTCGGTGCAGACTCGATGGGCCGAATGGCCTCCTTCTGCGCTGTAGGATTCTATGACTATGGGTTCAAATCTCATCACCGCCACAGGTGGGATTCAAACAATTAATAAATCTGGATGTTTTTTATATATAGTTATTCTTGGGGTGTGGGTGTCACTGGCTGGGCCCAGCATTTATTGCCCATCCCTAATTGCCCCTTGAGAAGATGGTGGTGAGCTGCCTTCTTGAATCGCTCTCGTGCTGTTCGGGGAGGAGTTCCAGGATTGGGGTGGCACAGCGGGTTAGCACCACTGCCTCACAGTGCCACGGATCCAGGTTCTACCGTGGTGGGATTCAAACCCGGGCCCCCAGGTCTTGCCCTGAGTCTTTGGGTTTCTTGTCCAGTGACAATACCCACACTACGCCACTGCCTCCCAGGAGGGACGTGATCTACAAAATTCCACCTGTGGAGTTAGCTTTCTGTGTGGTCAGAAGTCACACAGCCCTCGAGTCTGCTCTGCTGTTTAATAAGAGGGGGAGGCGATGGTGAGATGATGGCCTAGTGGTACTATACTATTAATCCAGAACCTCAGCTAACGTTCTGGGGACCTAGGTTCAAATCCCGCCACGGCAGATGGTGGAATTTGAACTCAATTTTTAAAAAAGATCTGGAATTAAGAATCTACTGATGACCATGAAACCATTGTCAATTGTCAGAAAAACCCATCTGGTTCACTAATGTCCTTTAGGGAAGGAAATCTGCCATCCTTACCTAGCCTGGCCGACATGTGACTCCAGAGCCACAGCAATGTGGTTGACTCTCAACTGCCCTCGGGCAACTAGAGATGGGCAATAAGTGCTGTAAGAAGTCTCACAACACCAGGTTAAAGTCCAACAGGTTTATTTCGTAGCAAAATCCACTAGCTTTCGGAGCGCTGCTCCTTCATCAGGTGAGTGGGAATTCTGTTCACAAACAGGGCATCTTTACACAAACTCAATTTACAAAATAATGGTTGGAATGCGAATCTTTATAGGTAATTAAGTCTTAAAGGTACAGACAATGTGAGTGGAGAGAGCATTAAGCACAGGTTAAAAAGATATGTATTGTCTCCAGACAGGACAGTTAGTGAGATTTTGCAAGCCCAGGCAAGTCGTGGGGGTTACAGATAATGTGACATGAACCCAAGATCCCAGTTGAGGCCGTCCTCACGTGTGCGGAACTTGGCTATCAGTTTCTGCTCAGCGACTCTGCGCTGTCGTGTGTCGTGAAGGCCGCCTTGGAGAACGCTGACCCGAAGATCAGAGGCCGAATACCCGTGACCGTTGAAGTGTTCCCCAACAAGAAGAGAACAGTGTTGCCTGGTGACTGTCGAGCGGTGTTCATTCATCCGTTGTCATAGCGTCTGCATGGTCTCCCCATTGTACCATGCCTCGGGACATCCTTTTCTGCAGCGTATCAGGTAGACAACGTTGGCCGAGTTGCAAGAGTATGTACCGTGTACCTGGTGGATGGTGTTCTCACGTGAGATGATAGCATCTGTGTCGATGATCTGGCACGTCTTGCAAGAGGTTGCTGTGGCAGGGTTGTGTGGTGTCATGGTCACTGTTCTCCTGAAGGCTGAGTAGTTTGCTGCGGACAATGGTCTGTTTGAGGTTGTGCGGAGGCAAGAAGTGAGGGTGTGGGGATGGCCTTGGTGAGATGTTCGTCTTCAACAATGACATGTTGAAGGCTCCGGAGAAGATGTCGTAGCTTCTCCGCTCCGGAGAAGTACTGGACGACGAAGGCTACTCTGTCCGTCGTGTCCCGTGTTTGTCTTCTGAGGAGGTCGGTGCGGTTTTTCGCTGTGGCGCGTCGGAACTGTCGATCGATGAGTCGAGCGCCATATCCGTTCTTATGAGGGCATCTTTCAGCATCTGGGGGTGTCTGTTGCGATCCTCCTCATCCGAGCAGATCCTGTGTATACGGAGGGCTTGTCCGTAGGGGATGGCTTCTTTAACGTGTTTAGGGTGGAAGCTGGAGAAGTGGAGCATCATGAGGTTATCCGTGGGCTTGCGGTACAGTGAAGTGCTGAGGTGACCGTCCTCAATGGAGACGCGTGTGTCCAAGAATGCAACCGATTCCGGAGAGTAGTCCATGGTGAGTCTGATGGTGGGATACCATCACATTGTCAGTACCTTTAAGACTTGATTACCTGTAAAGACTCGCATTCCAACCATTATTTTGTAAATTGAGCTTGTGTCTTTATATGCTCTGTTTGTGAACAGAACTCCCACTCACCTGATGAAAGGGCAGCGCTCCGAAAGCTAGTGGCTCGTGCTACCAAATAAACCTGTTGGACTTTAACCTGGTGCTGTGAGACTTCTTACTGTGTTTACCCCAGTCCAATGCCGGCATCCCCACATCAATAAATGCTGGCCCAGCCAATGATGCCCATGTCCCACAAATGAATAAAAAGATTATGGCCGATCTTTTACCTCAACTCCACTTCCCCGCTCTATCTGCATATCCCTTAATTCCCTGAGCATTCAAAGATTAGTCAGTCACAGGTTGGAGTAAACTCAACGATTGAGCATTCATGCAACTTTTCAGGATGCACAACCTCCGAGGGAAAACATTCCTCACCATTTCAGTCTTAAATAATTGACCCCTTGTGACGAGACTATCACCTCCATCCCCCCTCATCCACCTCCGTCCAATGCCCTCCGCCCCACGCCCCCCCCCCCCCCCCCCCCCCCACCCCGTCCAATGCTTCAACTCTCCAATGAAGTACATTTGGTGTGTGTACTTACTGTTACTGGGAAATAAGGCAAGGTCATTTGTACGCAGAAAAATCCAAACACAATAATGAGATAAATGGCTAAAGAAAATTTGATTTGATTGAAGGTTAAATAGTGCCATATTCTAAGCCAATCATTTCTGTTAACGAATGTTGTTTTCCACAAATAACGTGAGGCTTTTTTTTCCAATGATGCACTAACATCGTATAGATGTGATGTTAACACTGAAGAAGTCTTATCATGACAGTCTATTGAAATGGGTTCAATCACTGTCCTGTTGTTGTTAAAGAATTTTGAACTTTCCAAGGCCAGTTCTGAGGATTGGTCAAATTGGAAAAGATTTATTCAGCAGATGTTGGAGAAGGTTAGAGTAAGGACAGCTGCAAGGCTTTTATAGTGTGTAAGAAGATGTTATAAATATCAGATGTTGCATTGACAAACTATGGGAAAGAGAGAATGTGTGGGACAGTGCAACATCCTTGGGGTTGCTATTGACCAGAAATTGAACTCAACCAGTCATATAAATACTGTGGCTACAGGAGCAAGTCAGAGGCTGGGAATCCTGCAGCAAGTCACTCACCTCCTGACTCCCAGAAGCCTGTCCACCATCTACAAGGCACAAGTCAGGAGAGTGATGGAAAACTCCCCACTTGCCTGGATGGGTGCAGCTCCAACAACACTCAAGAAGCTCGACACCATCCAGGACAAAGCAGCCCCGCTTGATTGGCACCACATCCACAAACATTCACTCCCTCCACCACCAATGAACAACAGCAGCTGTGTGTGCCATCTCCCAGATGTACTGCAGCAACTCACCAAGCATCCTTAGAACTGGGGAACACGTGGAGAGGTGGATTTGAGGCCAGGGAGAGATCAGCCATGATCTGATTGAATGGCGGAGCAGGCTCGAAGGGCTGGGTTTGCCAACTTCTGCTCCTGACTCCTATGTTCCTATGTTAGACAGCGCCTTCCAAACCCGTGACCTCAACCACTTCGAAGGACAAGGGGAGCAGATACTTGGGTGCACCACCGCCTGTAAGTTCCCCTCCAAGCCACACAACATCCTGACTTTGATTTGATTTAGAAACATAGAAATAGATGGAGGGTTGGCCATTCAACACTTCGAGCCAGCACCACCATTCAATAAGTTCATGATATGGAGATGCCGGCGTTGGACTGGGGTGACACAACACCAGGTTAAAGCCCAACAGGTTTATTTGGAATCATTTGCTTGTGTTGTGAGACTTCTCAATATGATCATGGTTGATCATGCACTTTCAGTTTCCCACTCCCACTTTCTCTCCATATCCCTTGGTCCCTTTAGCCACAAGGGCCACATCCAGTCCAGCTCCCTCTTGAACATATCTAACCAACTGGCCCCAAAAGCTTTCTGTGGTAGAGAATTCCACAGGTTCACAACTCTCTGAGTGAAGAACTTCTTCCTCCCCTCAGTCCTGAATGGCTTACCCCGTATTCTTAGCCTGTGACCCCCTAGTTCTGGACTTCCCCAACATTGGGAACATTCTTCCGGCATCCAGCCTGTCCAGTCCCATCAGGATTTTATATGTTTCGATGAGATCCTCTCTCATTCTTCTAAATTCCAGTGAGTACAAGCCCAGTCGATCCAGTCTCTCATCATATGTCAGTCCTGCCATTCGGGGAATCAGTCTGGTGAACCTTCACTGGACTCCCTCAATAGCAAGAATGTCCTTCCTCAGACTAGGAGGCCAAAACTACACAAAATACTCAAGGTGTGGCCTCACCAAGGCCCTGTATAACTGCAGCAAGGCATCCTTACTCCTATACTCAAATCCTCTTGCTATGAAGGCCAGCGTGCCATTAGCTTTCCTCACCGCCTGCTGTACCTGCATTCCAACCTTCAGCGACTGTTGCACCATGACATCACGTTGCACTTCCCCTTTTCCTGAACTGCCACCATTCAGATAATAATCTTCCTTCCTGTTTTGGCATGTATTATTTATTAATGTCACATGTATTGGGATACGGTGAAAAGTATTGTTTCTTGCCTGCTGTACAGGCAAAACATACCATTCATAGAGCACATAGCAGAGAAGGAAAGGAGAGGGTGCAGAACATAGTGTTGCAGTTACAAATAGGGTGAAGAGAAAGGTCAACTTAATGTAAGGTAGGTCCATTCAAAAGTCTGATGGCAGCGGGGAAGAAGGTCTTCTTGAGTTAGTTGGTATGTGACCTCAGACTTTTGTATCTTGGAAATTTATCACCATTCTTTCGATGTCGCTGGGTCAAAATCATAGAATCTCTACAGTGCAGAAGGAGCCCATTCAGCTCATCGAGTCTGCACTGACCACAATCCCACCCAGGCCCTATTCCCGTAACCCCTTATATTCACCCTGCTAATCCCTCTGACATTAACGGCAATTTATCATGGCCAATCAACCTAACCCACACATCTTTGGACTATGGGAGGAAACCGGAGCGCCCGGAGGAAACCCACGCAGACACGGGGAGAACATGTAAACTCCACACAGACGGTGACCCAAGGCCGGAATTGAACCCGTGTCCCTGGCGCTGTGAGGCAACAGTGCTAACCACTGCGCCACCGTGCCACCCCTGGACCCTGGAATCCTGGATCTCCCACCCTAACAGCACTGTGGGTGTACCTACACAATAGGGACTGCAGCGGGTTCAAGAAGGCAGCTCACCACCACCCTCTCAAGGGGCAATTCAGGATGGGCAATAAATGCTGGCATAGCCAGCGATGCCCACACCTTTCAATGAATGAAGATAAAGCTTCAAAACTGAGTAATGCTGCAATCTATCTCTGAGCTGTTAAAAATATTAAACATTTTGCAGGTTCAATCCTACCTTATATTCCATCCATGTTTCTCTGCGAAACCATAAATCTACGCGCAAGACCACACTCATCTGCAGAGTTATCGTTTCTGTTGAGGGCTGGCAAAATTTATTGCTGTTGTGTAGCTCTACCTGCCCAGAAACTATCTGCGACTCCCTTTGACCAGGGCTCCTAAACACAATTAATGTTAAGTGACACAATATTAATAATATCTCACACCTTTGGTTTTCTCCAAATGGCATTAATATTTAACAGCTGCACCGAAGCATCAGTCAGGAAATGTTGGCGGCACATCTGTGCGAGGGAGAGACGGTTCTACAAAGCTGCGGAGATGAGATTAAGGAAAAGGAAGAGACAGCGAAGCTTTGACTGGCAATAGGAAAATATCTTTACCTGTCAAACAGCTTGTCGGGCGACAAGAGTCAGTCTGTCGGAGTCGCCATCCTTGCTCTGAAATCAAATCGTGGACATGTATCGGCTGTCTGCAGTATTTCAGGGTTGAAAAGTCTGTGACATGAATACGGGGCTATGCCACTCCCATTAAATGCTGACTGGTGAAAACATTATCAGCCAAAGCCAGACACAATCCAGAATGAGCTACAGCATATGTGGAGTTCCAAACCTTCCCTTTGATTAATGGTTTGTTGCTTTGTGCAAGGCAGAATCTTCCGATATCTTTTGATAACTCAACTCAATATCTTCCGGTATTGACCAACTGGTGGAGCACATTTTTTTAAATTCATTCGTGGGACATGGGCATCGCTGGCTGGCCAGCATTTATTGCCCATCCCGAGTTGCCCGAGGGCAGTTGAGAATCAAC
Source organism: Mustelus asterias (assembly GCF_964213995.1). Lineage (NCBI taxonomy): Eukaryota > Metazoa > Chordata > Chondrichthyes > Carcharhiniformes > Triakidae > Mustelus > Mustelus asterias. Next base: position 6,717,070 of record NC_135807.1, read on the forward strand.
CACATTGCTGTGGCTCTGGAGTCATATGTAGGCCAGACTGGGTGAGGATGGCAGATTTCCTTCTCTAAAGGACATTAGTGAACCAGATGGGTTTTCCTGACAATTGACAATGGTTTCATGGTCCTCAGAGGGTGGCACGGTGGCACAGTGGTTAGCACTGCTGCCTCACAGTGCCAGGAATCGGGGTTCAATTCCTGGCTTGGGTCACTGTCTGTGTGGAGTTTGCACATTCTCCTCATGTCTGTGTGGGCTGCTTACGGGTGCTCTGGTTTCCTCCCATAGTCCAAAGATGTGCAGGTTAGGTTCATTGGCTGTGCTAAATTGCCCCTTAGTGTCCCAGGATGTGTAGGTTAGTGGGATTAGCAGGGTAAATATGTGGGGTTGCGGGTTGGGGCCTGGGTGGGATTGTTGTCAGTGCAGATCTGATGGACTAAATGGCCTCTTTCTGCACTGTAGTGATTCTATGAGTAGGCTTTTCATCCAGATATTTTTTATTGAATTCAAATTCCACCATCTGCCATGGTGGGATTCAAACCCAGGTCCCCAGAAAATTAGCTGAGTTTCTGGATTAATAGTCTAGTGATAATACAACCAGGCCATCACCTCCCCTAAAATAATGCAATGCAGGGAACATGCGTCCTCTTTTTCTGTTGTCAGTTCGTAGGAGGTTTCAAGATGCTTTCACTATCCAGAAGATTTTCTGTTGCAATAATAATTAGACCTTAACATTCACAACGCACAAGAGGCAGACAATGAGAATCTCCAATAAGTGCAATTCTAACCACCTCCCCTCTGGCTACATGACAGCACTGCCATCACTACCAACAAGCCGCCATCACCAACAACTCAACTCAGCTCAACAACTCAACACAACAACTCAACTCAGCTCAACAACTCAACACAACAACTCAACTCAACTCAACAACTCAATCCAACTCAACAACTCAACTCAGCACAACTCAACTCAGCTCAACTCAGCTCAACAACTCAACACAACAACTCAACTCAACTCAACAACTCAATTCAACTCAACAACTCAACTCAACTCAACAACTCAACAACTCAACAACTCAACTCAGCTCAGCTCAGCTCAACTCAACAACTCAACTCAACTCAACACAACTCAACTCAAGAACTCAGCTCAACTCAGCAACTCAACTCAACTCAAGAACTCAACTCAACTCAATACAACAACTCAATTCAACAACTCAACAATGCAACTCAACTCAACAACTCAACTCAACAACTCAACTCAACACAACAACTCAACCCAGCTCAACTCAACACCTCAACTCAACTCAACAACTCAACTCAATACAACAACTCAACTCAACAATGCAACTCAACTCAACAACTCAGCTCAACAACTCCCGGCTCGGGTCACTGTCTGTGTGGAGTTTGCACATTCTCCTCGTGTCTGCGTGGGTTTCCTCCGGGTGCTCCGGTTTCCTCCCACAGTCCAAAGATGTGCGGGTTAGGTTGATTGGCTAGGTTAAAAATTGCCCCTTAGAGTCCTGAGATGCATAGGTTAGAGGGATTAGCGGGTAAATATGTGAGGGTAGGGGTAGGGCCTGGGTGGGATTGTGGTCGGTGCAGACTCGATGGGCCGAATGGCCTCCTTCTGCACTGTAGGGTTTCTATGATTTCTATGATTTCTATGAACTCAACTCAACTCAACACATCAACTCAACCTAGCTCAACCCAACAACTCAACTCAACTCAACCACTCAAGTCAATACAACAACTCAACTCAACAATGCAACTCAACACAACAACTCAACTCAACAACTCAACAATGCAACTCAACTCAACAACTCAACTCCAACAGCTCAACTCTATAACTCAATTCAACAACGCAACTCAACAACTCAACTCAACTCAATAACTCAACTCAATAACTCAACTCAACTCAACACAACAACTCAACTCAACAACTCAATGCAAATCAACAACTCAACTCAACAACTCAACTCAACAATTTAATCTCAATAGAGGTCTACAAAATAATGAGGGGCATAGACAAGGTAGATAGTCAAATTCACTTTGGAAGGAGTAACAGGAATACAGAGTACTGGGCTAATGGTAAGATACTTGGTAGTGTGGATGAACAGAGGGATCTGGGTGTCCATGTGCATAGATCCCTGAAAGTTGGCACCCAGGTTGATAGGGTTGTTAAGAAGGCGTACAGTGTGTTAGCTTTTATTGGTAGAGGGATTGAGTTTCGGAGCCAGGAGGTCATGTTGCAACTGTACAAAACTCTGGTGCGGCCGCACTTGGAGTATTGCGTACAGTTCTGATCACCTCATTATAGGAAGGATGTGGAAGTGTTGGAAAGGGTGCAGAGGAGATTTACCAGGATGTTGCCTGGTATGGTGGGAAAATCGTATGAGGAAAGGCTGAGGGGCTTGTGGTTGTTTTCGTTAGAGAGAAGAAGGTTAAGATGTGACTTAATAGAGGCATACAAGATGATCAGAGGATTAGATAGGGTGGATAGTGAGAGCCTTTTTCCTTGGATGGTGATGGCTAACACGAGGGGACATAGCTTTAAATTGAGGGGTGATAGAAATAGGACAGATGTTAGAGGTAGGTTCTTTACTCAGAGAGTAGTAAGGGCGTGGAATGCCCTGCCTGCAGCAGTAGTGGACTCATCAACATTAAGAGCATTCAAATGGTTATTGGATAAACATATGGATGATATTGGAATAGTGCAGGTTAGATGGGCTTTGGATTGGTTTCACAGGTCGGCGCAACATCGAGGGCCGAAGGGCCTGTACTGCGCTGTAATGTTCTATGTTCTATCTTTTCCCAAAGGTAGGGGAGTCTAAAACTAGAGGGCATAGGTTTAAGGTGAGAAGGGAGAGATACAAAAGTGTCCAGAGGGGCAATTTTTTCACACAGAGGGTGGTGAGTGTCTGGAACAAGCTGCCAGAGTTAGTAGTAGAGGCGGGTACAATTTTATCTTTTAAAAAGCATTTCGATAGTTACATGGGTACGACGGGTATCAAGGGATATGGGCCAAATGTGGGCAATTGGGATTAGCTTAGGGGTTTTTAAAAAAAAGGGCGGCACGGACACGTTGGGCCGAAGGGCCTGTTTCCATGCTGTAAACCTCGATGACTCTATGACTGTAATTCAACTCAATGACTCAACTCAGCAACTCAACTCAACAACCCAACACTCAGGGCACTTGGTGGGCCAGGAACCAGGTGCTTAAAGAAAAGGGAAAGGCTGAGCAGTGCCGGGGGAATTGGGAAGATGGCAGACGTGGCGAATAGTGAGGGCGCGGGACCGGTAGTTTTAATAGGCTGCCTCAGAGGGACAGACGCTGCAGACCTGTAAAAAAATAAATGGCAGCTGAAAAACTACGCAAAGAGTGTCTCGGCAGAACATTCAAGAACAAACATTAGTCACCGGACATCTGTTTTAATATTTCTTTTCAACCCAGACAGTTCATCCCCCTCTGGACTGAGGTTGAAGCTAAAACGTAAAAGCCACCTGGCCAATTGGCCCACCTGCCAACAGCTGGGGTGGCACGGTGGCACAATGGTTCGCACTGCTGCCTCACAGCACCAGGGACCTGGGTTCGATTCTGGCCTCGGTGACTGTCTGTGTGGAGTTTGCACGTTCTCCCCGTGTCTGCGTGGGTTTCCGCCGGGTGCTCCGGTTTCCTCCCACACGCCAAAGATGTGCAGATTAGGTGGATTGGCCGTGCTAAATTGCCCCACGTATCCCAAAATATATGGATTAGCAGGGTAAATATGTGGGGTTACGAGGTATGGCTGGGTAAGAGTCATTGCAGACTCAGTTGGCCGAATGGCCTCCTTCTGCATTGTAGGGATTCTATGGTTTTCTACTTCAAGAATAATTGAAGCAAAAAACTGCGGATGCCTGAAATCTGAGATAAAATAGAAAGTGCTGGAAAGGCTCAGTTGGTCTGGTGACATCTGTGGAGACAGAAACAAAGAACGTTTCAAGATCCCTACCAGTTTGACAGAGTTTTTGCTGGGGTCCTGTTTCTCTGGGCTGGGGTTTCTGGAACACAAGGTAACAGTTCCTGGAAAAATGGGGATTGAGATCAGGAGAAGTTGCTTCATTGTTAGAGCTGTGAATATTGGGAATTCTGCAATCCAGAGAACTCTCCACACTCTGTCGTTGTTTATGTTCAAGACAGTGATCTATAGACGTTTAGATTCTACACAAATCAAAGGATAGGGTAGGAAAGTGAAGTATTTTTATTCATTTTTATGGGACATGGATGTCACAGCATTTATTGCCCATCCCTAATTGCCCCTTGAGAAGGTGGTGGTGAGTGACTTTCTTGAAAAGCTGCAACTCAACTCAACAACTCAACAATGTAACTCAACTCAACAACTCAACTCTTCAACTCAACTCAATAACCCAACTCAACAACTCAACTCAACTCAACAACTCAATTCAACAACTCAATTCAACAACCCAACTCAACAACTCAACTCAACAGCTCAACTCAATAACTCAACTCAATAACTCAATTCAACTCAACACAACAATGCAACTCAACAACTCAACACAACAACTCAACACAACAATGCAACTCAACTCAACAACTCAACTCCAACAGCTCAACTCTATAACTCAATTCAACAACGCAACTCAACAACTCAACTCAACTCAATAACTCAACTCAATAACTCAACTCAACTCAACACAACAACTCAACTCAACAACTCAATGCAAATCAACAACTCAACTCAACAACTCAACTCAACAATTTAATCTCAATAGAGGTCTACAAAATAATGAGGGGCATAGACAAGGTAGATAGTCAAATTCACTTTGGAAGGAGTAACAGGAATACAGAGTACTGGGCTAATGGTAAGATACTTGGTAGTGTGGATGAACAGAGGGATCTGGGTGTCCATGTGCATAGATCCCTGAAAGTTGGCACCCAGGTTGATAGGGTTGTTAAGAAGGCGTACAGTGTGTTAGCTTTTATTGGTAGAGGGATTGAGTTTCGGAGCCAGGAGGTCATGTTGCAACTGTACAAAACTCTGGTGCGGCCGCACTTGGAGTATTGCGTACAGTTCTGATCACCTCATTATAGGAAGGATGTGGAAGTGTTGGAAAGGGTGCAGAGGAGATTTACCAGGATGTTGCCTGGTATGGTGGGAAAATCGTATGAGGAAAGGCTGAGGGGCTTGTGGTTGTTTTCGTTAGAGAGAAGAAGGTTAAGATGTGACTTAATAGAGGCATACAAGATGATCAGAGGATTAGATAGGGTGGATAGTGAGAGCCTTTTTCCTTGGATGGTGATGGCTAACACGAGGGGACATAGCTTTAAATTGAGGGGTGATAGAAATAGGACAGATGTTAGAGGTAGGTTCTTTACTCAGAGAGTAGTAAGGGCGTGGAATGCCCTGCCTGCAGCAGTAGTGGACTCATCAACATTAAGAGCATTCAAATGGTTATTGGATAAACATATGGATGATATTGGAATAGTGCAGGTTAGATGGGCTTTGGATTGGTTTCACAGGTCGGCGCAACATCGAGGGCCGAAGGGCCTGTACTGCGCTGTAATGTTCTATGTTCTATCTTTTCCCAAAGGTAGGGGAGTCTAAAACTAGAGGGCATAGGTTTAAGGTGAGAAGGGAGAGATACAAAAGTGTCCAGAGGGGCAATTTTTTCACACAGAGGGTGGTGAGTGTCTGGAACAAGCTGCCAGAGTTAGTAGTAGAGGCGGGTACAATTTTATCTTTTAAAAAGCATTTCGATAGTTACATGGGTACGACGGGTATCAAGGGATATGGGCCAAATGTGGGCAATTGGGATTAGCTTAGGGGTTTTTAAAAAAAAGGGCGGCACGGACACGTTGGGCCGAAGGGCCTGTTTCCATGCTGTAAACCTCGATGACTCTATGACTGTAATTCAACTCAATGACTCAACTCAGCAACTCAACTCAACAACCCAACACTCAGGGCACTTGGTGGGCCAGGAACCAGGTGCTTAAAGAAAAGGGAAAGGCTGAGCAGTGCCGGGGGAATTGGGAAGATGGCAGACGTGGCGAATAGTGAGGGCGCGGGACCGGTAGTTTTAATAGGCTGCCTCAGAGGGACAGACGCTGCAGACCTGTAAAAAAATAAATAGCAGCTGAAAAACTACGCAAAGAGTGTCTGGGCAGAACATTCAAGAACAAACATTAGTCACCGGACATCTGTTTTAATATTTCTTTTCAACCCAGACAGTTCATCCCCCTCTGGACTGAGGTTGAAGCTAAAACGTAAAAGCCACCTGGCCAATTGGCCCACCTGCCAACAGCTGGGGTGGCATGGTGGCACAATGGTTCGCACTGCTGCCTCACAGCACCAGGGACCTGGGTTTGATTCTGGCCTCGGTGACTGTCTGTGTGGAGTTTGCATGTTCTCCCCGTGTCTGCGTGGGTTTCCTCCGGGTGCTCCGGTTTCCTCCCACATGCCAAAGATGTGCAGATTAGGTGGATTGGCCGTGCTAAATTGCCCCACGTATCCCAAAATATATGGATTAGCAGGGTAAATATGTGGGGTTACGAGGTATGGCTGGGTAAGAGTCATTGCAGACTCAGTTGGCCGAATGGTCTCCTTCTGCATTGTAGGGATTCTATGGTTTTCTACTTCAAGAATAATTGAAGCAAAAAACTGCGGATGCCTGAAATCTGAGATAAAATAGAAAGTGCTGGAAAGGCTCAGTTGGTCTGGTGACATCTGTGGAGACAGAAACAAAGAACGTTTCAAGATCCCTACCAGTTTGACAGAGTTTTTGCTGGGGTCCTGTTTCTCTGGGCTGGGGTTTCTGGAACACAAGGTAACAGTTCCTGGAAAAATGGGGATTGAGATCAGGAGAAGTTGCTTCATTGTTAGAGCTGTGAATATTGGGAATTCTGCAATCCAGAGAACTCTCCACACTCTGTCATTGTTTATGTTCAAGACAGTGATCTATAGACGTTTAGATTCTACACAAATCAAAGGATAGGGTAGGAAAGTGAAGTATTTTTATTCATTTTTATGGGACATGGATGTCACAGCATTTATTGCCCATCCCTAATTGCCCCTTGAGAAGGTGGTGGTGAGTGACTTTCTTGAAAAGCTGCAACTCAACTCAACAACTCAACAATGTAACTCAACTCAACAACTCAACTCTTCAACTCAACTCAATAACCCAACTCAACAACTCAACTCAACTCAACAACTCAATTCAACAACTCAATTCAACAACCCAACTCAACAACTCAACTCAACAGCTCAACTCAATAACTCAACTCAATAACTCAATTCAACTCAACACAACAATGCAACTCAACAACTCAACACAACAACTCAACACAACAACGCAACTCAACAACTCAACTCAATGACTCAACTCAACAACTCAATTCAACAACCCAACTCAACAACTCAACTCAACAGCTCAACTCAATAACTCAACTCAATAACTCAATTCAACTCAACACAACAATGCAACTCAACAACTCAACACAACAACTCAACTCAACACAACAAAGCAACTCAACAACTCAACTCAATGACTCAACTCAACAACTCAATTCAACTCAACAACTCAACAACTCAACTCAACAATGCAACACTCAGGGCACTGAGTGCTGTTAGGGAGGAAGTTCCAAGATTTTGATCCAGCAACTGCAAAGGAACGGTGATATATTTCCAAGTCAGGATGGTGTTTGCTTCAGAACAGAACTTCACAAAAGATCTGAAGAGGAGCCATCTGGATTCGAAACATTAACACTGGGCGGATACTCCAGCCACATGCACCCCAAGACTGGAAATTCTCGTTTGAGCTCATTGGAACTTTAAGTGATCCGCTGAATTTCTGTCTCACTCGCTGTGGGAATCGTAGCGCGCAAGACAGGAGAATCCGCCCAATGTTAATGTTTCCAATCCAGATGCCTCCTCTCCAGATCTGTTGTGAAGTTCCATTCCGAAGTACACACCATCCTGACTTGGAAACATATCAGCGTTTCTTCACCGTCACTGAGTCAAAATCCTGGAACTCCCTCCCTGATGGAAGGGAGATGGGAGAATCTCAGCCTCTTTTTCTCTCTCCACAGATGCTGCCAGATCTGCTGAGTTTTTCCAGCATTTTCTGTTTTTATTTCAGATTTCCAGAATCCATAAGAACTAGGAGCAGGAGTAGGCCATTCAGCCCCTCGAGCCTGCTCCGCCATTCAGTATGATCATAACTAATCTCACCTTGGCCTCATCTCCACTTTCCTGCCCATTCCCCATTACCCTTCATCCCGTTACTAATTAAAAACCTATCTAACTCCGCCTTACGTTTGTTCAGTGTTCCATTGCACTCTGGGGTTGAGGATTCCACAGATTTGAGTGAAATAATTGTTCCTCATGTCCATTTTAAATTCGCCATCCGCAGTATTTCGCTTTTGTTTTGTTTCTCTTTACGATGTCCATTCATACTCACTTTGCATCATGAAATCTTTTGTTAGTTAACTTCCCTTCAGCCTGATCACATACCCCCCTCCTCCTCCAATCTTCCTTTCCCCTCGCCGCTCCTGCTAGCTTTAAAACTTCCACCTACCCTCCATTCTGATGAAACATCAGAACATCAGGGGGTGGCACAGTGGCACAGTGGTTGGCACGGCTGCCTCACAGCGCCAGGAACCCGGGTTCGATTCCTGGCTCAGGTCACTGTCTGTGTGGAGTTTGCACGTTCTCCCCGTGTCTGTGTGGGTTTCCTACGGATGCTCCAGTTTCCTCCCACAGTCTGAAAGACGTGCGGGTTAGGTGCATTGGCTGTGCTGAATTCTCCCTCAGTGTACCCAAACAGGTGCTGGAGTGTGGCGACTTGGAGATTTTCACAGTAACTCCATTGCAATGTTAATGTAATACTAGAATCATCGAATCATAGAATCCTATATTGCAGAAGAAGGCCATTTGGCCCATCGAGTCTGCACCAACTACAATCCCACCCAGGACCTATCCCTATAACCCCATGCATTTAGCCTAGCTAGTCCCCCGACACTAAGGGGCAATTTAGCATGGCCAATCCACCTAACTCTACACACCTTTGGACTGTGGGAGGAAACCGGAGCACCCAGAGAAAACACATGCAGACACGGGGAGAATGTGCAAACTCCACACAGTGACCCAAGCCGGGAATCGAACCCGGACACCTGGCGCTATGAGGCGGCAGTGCTAACCACTGTACCACTTTCCACCCCTACTACTTATGACTAACAAATAAACTTTAACTTTTCATCCTTGCCCTGAAACCTAAACCCTGTCTCTCTCTCTCTCTCTCCACAGGTACTGCCTGAACATTTCTAGAAAGTTCTCTGCTTTGATTTCAGATTTGCAGCATCCGCAGGATTTGTATTAACAACTCGGAAGTGTTGCTCATGTTAAAAACATTCCCGTTGCTTCAGCGATTGTGCATTATCATATTTTTACAGATTAAAAAGGAAAATGATGATGACGGGGGATGTGAATCATCATGATGCCACAGAGGCGTGGGAGGCTGACTGTGGGATAAGGCTGTACGGAGCTGTGATCCTTTGGCAGAGTTACATGCATACTCAAGAGATAATCTCAGTAAACATCTTCACGCCTCACATTCCCTTTGTCCAAACTTCCAAAATCAGCATTGAAAATATCCGGCTGGTTTTTGCGTTAGACAAAATCTCCATGGTTAAAGTTCTATTTATTAGTGTAACAAGTAGCTCACATTAAAACTGCAATGAAGTTACTGTGAAAATCCCCCAGTCATCACACTCCGGTGCCTGTGAGGGTAGACTGAGGGAGAATTTAGCACTGCCAATGTGCCTAACCAGCATATCTTTCAGACTGTAGGAGGAAACCGGAGCACCCGGAGGAAACCCACGCGGACACGGGGAGAACGTGCAAACTCCGCACAGACAGTGACCCGAGTCGGGATTCGAACCCGGGTCGCTGGAGCAGTGAGGCAGCTGTGCTAACCACTGGTTATTCGCACCAAGAATGGAATACATCAGTTCTGCCTCACAAGCTTCATGTTTAATCATTTCAGTGTAAAAATGGAGAGCGGGATGTTACGGCCTTGCTCAAGCGAGACTGAAAATTCCCACCCGAGGTCAATGGTCATTTCCGTTGTCTGCCCCTCGCCCGCTCCGATTCTGTGATGGGTGGGGCGGTAGAATTCCAGCGAGAAACCTCACCTTCGACTGTATAAAGGAGTGAAATCGGAACAGGTGTGTAAAATTAGCATTGAAATCTTGGTTAGGTCGCATCAGGAGCACTGCAATGCAGCTCTGTCTCAGTGTTAGAACATAGACAAAATACAGCACAAACAGGCCCTTCGGCCCACAAGTTGCGCCGGTCATGTCCCTACCTACCTAGGCTGATATATAGGCTGACCTATAACCCTCAATCCTATTAAGTTCCATGTACTCATCCAGAAGTCTCTTAAAAGACCCTATCGAGTTTGCCTCCACCACCACTGACGGCAGCTGATTCCACTCACCCACCACTCTCTGAGTGAAAAACTTACCCCTGACATCTCCTCTGTACCTACCCCCCAGCACCTTAAACCTGTGTCCTCTCGTAGCAGCCATTTCAGCCCTGGGAAAAAGCCTCCGAGAATCCACCCGATCTATCGCTCTCAACATCTTGTACACCTCTATCAGGTCACCTCTCATCCTTCGTCTCTCCAAGGAGAAAAGACGGAGCTCCCTCAGCCTATCCTCATAAGGCATGCCAACCAATCCAGGCAACATCCTTGTAAATCGCCTCTGCACCCTTTCAATCGTTTCCACACCCAAGGTCCTTCTGATCCTCTACACTGCTAAGAGTCTTACCCTTGATATGAAACTCCTTCATCCCATTTGACCTGCCAAAATGGACCACTACACATTTATCCGGGTTGAAGTCCATCTGCCACTTCTCCGCCCAGTCTTGCATCCTATCTATGTCACCTATCCACAACACCACCAACCTCCATGTCATCGGCAAACTTACCAACCCATCCCCCCACTTCCTCATCCAGGTCATTTATGAAAATGACAAACAGCAAGCGTCCCAGACAGATCCCCGGGGTGCTCCACTGGCGACCGACCTCCATTCAGAAAAAGACCTGTCTACAACCACTCTCTGCCTTCTGCTGGCAAGCCAGTTCTGAATCCACAAGGCAACAGCCCCTTGGATCCCATGCCCTCTCACTTTCTCGAGAAGTCTTGCATGGGGGACCTTATCGAACGCCTTGCTGAAGTCCATGTAGACCACATCTACCGCTTTTCCTTCGTCAATGTGTTTAGTCACATTTTCAAAGAACTCCACCAGGCTCGTAAGGCACGATTTGCCTTTGACAAAGCCGTGCTGACTATGTTTGAGCATACTAATCTTCTCTAAATGTTCATAAATCCTGTCCCTCAGGATCTTCTCCATCAACTTACTAACCACTGAGGTTAGACTCACCGGTCGGTAATTTCCTGGGCTATCCCTATTCCCTTTCTTGAATATAGGAACCACAACCGCAATCCTCCAATCCTCCAGAACCTCTCCCGTCTCCATCGACGATGCAAAGATCATCACCAGAGGCTCCGCAATCTCCTCCCTCGCCTCCCACAGTAACCTGGGGTACATCCCATCCGGACCCGGCGACTTACCTATCTTGATGCTATTCAAAATTTCCAACACATCCTCTTTCTTAATGTCCACATACTCAATCTTTTCAGTCCGCCTCAATCCTGTAGTACAAGCACCCAGGTCTTTTTCCACCGTGAATACCGAGGTAAAATATTCTTTAAACACCTCTGCTATTTCTTCCGGTTCTGTACAGACTTTCTCACCTTCACATTTTATAGGCCCTATTCCTTCACATCTCATCCTTTTACTCTTCACATATTTATAGAACGCCTTAGGGTTCTCCTTAATCTTACCTGCCAAGGCCTTCTCGTGACCCCTTCTGGCTCTCCTAATTTCTTTCTTAAGTCCCTTCCTACAAGCCATATACTCATCTAGATCCCTATCATTGCCTTGCTCTCTGAACCTTTTGTACGCTTTCCTTTTCTTCCTCACTAGGTTCAGCGCAGCTTTCGTGCACCACGGTTCCCGTAACCTACCAAAACCTCCCTGTCTCATCGGAACGTTGTCATGCAGAACTCCAGACAAACATTCCTTGAAAATCTGCCACCTTCGGTACTTTTCCTCGAGAATGTTGACCCAGGATCTCAGAGCTGAGAGCTTAGACCTACCAGGAAAGGTCGAAAAAGCAGAGGAGAAGAGAGAGCTGCTGGCTGACCTGATACAGAGCTTTAAGATTAATGATAGGCTCGACATTGAACAGATGTTTCCACTTGGAGGTGACACCAGAACAAGGGTTCATAAAAAGTAGATAGTTTTTTTATAATTCATTTTATGGGAAGTGGGCGTCACTGTCTAGGCTGGCAATTTTATTGCCCATCCCTAATTGCCCTTCAGAAGGTGGTGGTGAACTGCCTTCTTGAACCACTGCAGTCCCTGTGGAGTAGGTACACCCACAGTGCTGTTAGGGAGGGAGTTCCAGGATTTTGACCCAGCGACAGTGAAGGAACGGCCGATATATTTCCAAGTCAGGATGGTGAGTGGCTTAAAAGTTAAAAGTTAAAGTTTATTTATTCATCATAAATAAGGCTTATATTAATACTGCAATGAAGTTACTGTGAAATTTCCCTGTAGCACCAGTGACCCGGGTTCGATTCCCGGCTTGGGTCACTGTCTGTGTGGAGTTTGGAAGGGAACTTGAAGGTGGTGGTGTTCCCGTGTATCTGCTGCCCTTGTCTTTCTAGATGGTAATGGTCATGGGTGGGAAGGTGCTGTCTCAGGAAGCTTGGTGAGTTCCTGTAGAGCATCTTGTAGATGGTCCACACGGCTGCCACTGTTCATTGGTGGTGGAGGGATTAAATGTTTGTGGAAGGGGTGCCAATCAAGTGGGCTGCTTTGTCCTGGAAGGTGTCAAACTTCATAAGTGTTGTTGGAGCTGCACCCATCCAGGCAAGTGGAGAGTATTCCATCACACTCCTGACTTGCGCCTCATAGATGGTGGACAGGCTTTGGGAGACTGGAGGTGAGTTACTCGCCGCAGTATTCCTAGTCCTTGACCTGCTCTTGTAGTGACAATACTTATGTGGCTAGTCAGTCCACTTTCTGGTTAATAGTAACCACCAGGTTGTTGTTAGTAGAGGATTCAGTGATGGTAATACCATTGAATGTCAAGGAGATGTGTTTGTTTCCTCTCTTGGTGGAGATGGTCACTGCCTGGCACTTGTGTGGTGTGAATGTTATTTGTCAGTCCAAGCCTGGATGTTGTCCAGGTCTTGCTGCAGTGGGACATGTGCCAAGATCCCCTGGGAAGAGTGTGACCCAAAACAACACTTGATGACCACCTCAGATTGTTCTCTCGACAGCCTGGATGTTCACCTTTTGAAGGTGTTCACCTTTTGAAGGTGTCAGTAGGTGCTCACCTTTTGAAGCTACCCCACCCTCAGTGGATCTGGTTTGCTGCGTGTCTGCTGTGATAACCCCCAGGACGTGCTTGTAGAATCACTAATTGACCTCCCTGTCAGACTCATAGAATAGGAGTTCCCTGGAAATTACGGTAGCACGGTAGCACAGTGGTTAGCACTGCTGCTTCACAGCTCCAGGGTCCGGGGTTCGATTCCCGGCTCGGGTCACTGTCTGTGTGGAGTTTGCACATTCTCCTCGTGTCTGCGTGGGTTTCCTCCGGGTGCTCCGGTTTCCCCCCACAGTCCAAAGATGTGCGAGTTAGGTTGATTGGCCAGGTTAAAAAAATTGCCCCTTAGAGTCCTGTGATGCGTAGGTTAGAGGGATTAGCGGGTAAAATATGTGGGGGGTAGGGCCTGGGTGGGATTGTGGTCGGTGCAGACTCGATGGGTCGAATGGCCTCCTTCTGCACTGTAGGGTTTCTATGATTCTTCTATGATTTCTTACCAGGTGGAGCTCGTATACCGAGCCCTGGATAAAGCAGGCCCCTGAGAGTGTCCATTATTGTATTGTCCCGGTTGGGACTTGCTTATGGATTTTGCTATATTTTGTTCAATAAAACATCATTTCTTTACAGCTGACTCCTGGAGTTATCATATCTGTCCTCCTGCATTGATTAAAGGATTTTTAAAAATATTCATTCATGGAAATAGGCGTCACTGGCTGGCCAGCATTTATTGCCCATCCCTAGTTGCCCTTGGAGGGCAGATGAGAGTCAATCACATTGCTGTGGCTCTGGAGTCGCATATAGGCCACACCGGGTAAGGACGGCAGATTTCCTTCCCTAAAGGACATTCGTGAACCAGATGAGTTTTTCCGACAATCGGCAATGGTTTCATGGTCATCAGTAGATTCTTAATTCCAGATTTCTTTTATTGAATTCAAACTCCACCATCTGCTGTGGTGGGATTCAAACACGGGTCCCCAGAACATTAGCTGAGTTTTCTGGATTAGTAGTCTAGCGATAATACCTCTAGGCCATCACCTCCCCATGTTGGTGACTGGCGTGAGATTCGTGTCGTTCTGATGTTGGTCCTTACGGAATGCAAGGAAGCTTCTAATGGTTGAACTTGTCGCAAAGGTTTCAAAGTCTCAGCAAGAGATGGTTATTCATGATGATGTGGCAATCAAACTCTTCAAACGGTCTATGAAAGTGTAACAGTGGTCATGTTCTTAAGTAAAAAAGTAAAGCTGATTTATTAGTCACAAGTAAGGCTTACATGAACACTGCAATGAAGTTGCTGTGAAAATCCCCTAGTCGCCACACTCTGACGCCTGTTTGGGTACATAAGAACTAAGAACATAAGGACATAAGAACTAGGAGCAGGAGTGGGCCATCTGGCCCCTCGAGCCTGCTCTGCCATTCAATAAGATCATGGCTGATCTTTTCGTGGACTCAGCTCCACTTACCCACCCACTCAGCATAACCCTTAATTCCTTTACTGTTCAAAAATTTATCTATCCTTGCCTTAAAAACATTCAATGAGGTAGCCTCAACTGCTTCACCGGGCAGGGAATTCCACAGATTCACAACCCTTTCTGTGAAGAAGTTCCTCCTCAACTCAGTCCTAAATCTGCTTCCCCTTATTTTGAGGCCATGTCCCCTAGTTCTAGTTTCACCCGCCAGTGGAAACAACTTCCCTGCTTCTATCTTATCTATTCCCTTCATAATCGTATATGTTTCTATAAGATCTCCCCTCATTCTTCTGAATTCCAATGAGTATAACGCCAGTCTAGTCAGTCTCTCCTCATAAGCCAACCCTCTCAACTCCGGAATCAACCTAGTGAATCTCCTCTGCACCCCCTCCAGTCATGATGTGGAGATGCCGGCGTTGGACTGGGGTAAACACAGTAAGAAGTTTAAGAACACCAGGTTAAAGTCCAACAGGTTTATTTGGTAGCAAAAGCCACACAAGCTTTCAGAGCTGTAAGCCCCTTCTTCAGGTGAGTGGGAATTCTGTTCACAAACAGAGCATATAAAAACACAAACTCAATTTACCTCCAGTGCCAGTGTATCCTTTCTCAAGTAAGGAGACCAAAACTGTACACCGAGGGAGAACTTAGCATGGCCAATTCACCGAACCTGCATGTCTTACAGACTGTGGGAGGAAACCGGAGCGCCCGAAGGAAACCCAGGCAGACACAGGAAGAACATGCAGACTGTACACAGACAGTGACCCAAGCCGGTAATTGAACCCAGGTCCCTGGAGCCGTGAGGCAGCAATGCTAACCACTCTGCCACTGCGCCGCCCTTGCATTCTGCCATCAGGTTGGATGGTTTCAGCTTGCAAATTGGACGTGTCTAATGTAAGCAGATCGTAAATGTAACGGCTTCGCAGTTACTTTCTGTGCCAATCGAAGGTTTGAAAGAAAGATCAGGCCAAAAACAGACATGTTTAAAACGATAACATCTGCGGTTCGGTCCTTTCTGAACATTTTCATGGTTTAAAATGAAATTGCTATCTTTGTGGTTTCCGACTCCAAGTTGGATGGTATTGGGGGTTGCTTATATTGAGATAATATATCTAAAATTAGGTCAAAGCAGTCACTGCGCGGTTCACTGCTCCTATTTACTTTAATAGCCTAAATAAATCGCATTGTGAAATCCTACACCGATATTAAACTCGAACTTTAATCAGCTAGCAACGCTGGGAGGATTCCGTTGCTCATAAAATCAAATGGCAAATAAAGGTCATTGGCTTTCTCTAGACATTTAAAAACAGAATGCTACAGCCAACACGGGATTGAACTTAGCGAGCGTAGGAAGCTGTTTTTTTAATATAGAATTTATTGTGATTGGCTTTAATTGAAAAACCGCCTCAATCAGATAGACTGATGAATCTTTGGTGTGCATGACTCAATACTGGGACCCTGATGGTTATCTTTCTGGGATGACGCGTCTACTAGAATGAATAATGCAGCTGGTGGTGAATATTATTGCTGTACAGAAATTTAAGTAAGTAAAACAGCGATGGGTTCCTCCTGTCCAAGCCTGATGTACAGTTTATCAGCAAATATTTCAACTCCCATCCACCATGTACTGCGAGAAACTTGGAATTGTTATTTAATGCATCGCTCCTGCATTACAACGCTGACCACATTACAGGAATTATGTACTTGTAGAGTAAAGTAAAAGGAAAGCTTGTTTATTAGTATCACAAGTTGGCTTGCATTCACACTGCAATGAAGTTGCTGTGAAAATCCCCACACTCCGGCGCCTGTTCGGGTACACTGAGGGAGAATTTAGCACAGCCAATTAACCTAACCCGCATGTCTTTGTGGGAGGAAACTAGAGCACCCGGAGAAAATTGATGCAGACATGGGGAGAATATGCAAACCCCACACAGACAGTGACGCAAGCCGGGAATGGAACCCGGCTCCCTGGTGCTGTGTGGCAGCAGTGCTAACCACTGTGCCTCCCCGCTGGCTGTTGGCAGCTGTAAAGCACTTTAAAACATCTGGAAATTTTGAAATGTGCTATATAAATGCAGGTTTTTAAACAAAGAACAAAGAACAATACAGCACAGGAACAGGCCCTTCGGCCCTCCAAGCCCGCGCCGCTCCCCGGTCCAGGATTGAATCCTGAATCCAGAATCCCCGCCCAATTTTCCAGCCTATCTATATCCTAATATCCTATCCACCGAGCTGTCCCTCACAGCTACGATGCCTTGTTCATCACAACCTATTAACTCACCCCCACCCCCCCATTCCAGACCATGTGATCTCCAGGGAGAGGCAAAAACCCAGAGTGAAAACCCCAGGGCCAATATGGGGAAAAGAAAATCTGGGAAATTCCTCTCCGACCCCCGGAGGCGATCGAAACGAGTCCAGGAGATCACACTGGCCATGATCAGAAAATACTTCCCAACCCTTTTTGTTTCATTTACTGGCCTATTTTCCACATCTGATTGGTTATTCGATCAATACTTTCAGTTACCTCACAGAAAGATTTTGCTTGGGGCGAGTGTTATAATCATTGAATCCCGATGTGATAACGCCAATGATCTGCAGGGGGAATCACTAATTGACCTCCCAGCTAGGCTCATTGAATATGAGCTCCCTGGGGATTGGTAATTAGTCAACCAGGTGGAGCTTGTATACTGAGCCTGTGTAAAGCAAGACCCTGAGAGGGTCCATTAACCTTTTAGACCCGTTTGGGACCTGTTGTGGTTATTATTTATTTTCATTTTATGCAATAAAAGCACGGTTCCTTCGCAGCCGACTCCTGGATTTATTATACCCTATAGTACAGGCCATTTGGTCCTTGCGTCTGCACTGTAAACAATCCCACCCAAGCCCTATCGCCATAATCTCACATCATTTGTCATGCTAAATTCTCCCTCAGTGTACCTGAACAAGCGCCAGAGTGTGGCGACTGGAGATTTTCACAGTAACTTCATTGCAGTGTTAATATAAGCCTACTTGTGACACTAATAAATAAACTTAAACTTAAACATCTTTGGACTGTGGGAGGAAACTAGATGGATTGTAGTGCTCCTTTGTGTCCCAAAATGTGCAGCTTAGATGGATTTGCCATGGTAAATGTGTGCGGTTACAGGGATAGGGTGGGGGAGAGGGCCTGAGTAAAAGACTCGGTCAGAGAGTTGGTGCAGACTCGATGGGCCAAATCGCCTCTTTCTGCACTGTAGGGATTCTATGAAAAGCCATCCTCCTGTGTTGTTTTCTCCTTCATTGTCTGGCCTAAGGCAGGTCCAGCCCACAATATCACAACATCCACCATTAGTAGAGAAAACAATTAGATCCCAAATCTAGCTCAGAGAGTTGAACCCAATGCTGTTGGCATCAATCTAATCCCAGCAACCTCGTCCCATGAGGAGGCCGAGGACTCTATGGTTGTTACTGCGAGACAAGGGTGTTTGTATGCGTGGGAGTTTTGGTTTCAATTCAAACTGTGCTTTTAATGTACTTGGAGAGGGTTATAGCATGTAGAGTAACTAAAAAGTGGCAGAAGCACAAATTTTTTCCTTAGCAACTGAGGCCCCCTTTTTTGATAGAAGGTTTTTTGAGTTTAGTTTTTTAGCCAGATATAGTGCAGTTGGAGCTAGGTAGTGAGAGTGAAGATAGTTCTCACAGCTCTGCTAGAAGGAGTTGGTTTAGAAGGCTAGAGAGAGAACATCTCTCTCAGCTTTGCTGGATGAAAAGCCATACAGTATAGGGATCTAAAGAGCCGCTAGTAATTAGAGAAATGAAGTGAAATTTCCAAGAAGCCTGGAGGTAATGGAATAGAGGAAACTGAGAACAAGCACAGATTACTGTTCAGTAAAGTCACAGAGTTGAAAAAGCATTGGATCATGAGGGACCAGAAAGATATCTCCAGTAGTGCTAAGCTTTGTGAGAAATTGCTACAGTTTGGGAGACATTATTTGAAACAATTGTGGAAATGGGTGGCTGGATCTCAGAGTTTGTGTAAAAGCCTTTCAGACAAAGGAAACCTGAAGGGAGAGGCGTCAAAAGTTGCTCGGAAAGCATAATTTAAAACAAGATTTGAAAGTGTAACTTTTTGAAAGTGGAATTTGAAATCATTCGTGTGGAGTTCAGTGAGATAAGGTGGTTCTCGGTACGAGAATCACCTGGGAGGCTTTGGAGGAGAAATTCACAGAGGTTCACTCAGATTTAGAGTGGAATGTGTCTGACCACAGTCAGCCTTGTGTGCTTAAAGGGACTGTATGTTACTGAGATCACTGTAGCTTAAGATAAACTTTGTAACCCGTATTAACCTAAAAATCTATGTACATAGAACAAAGAACAATACAGCACAGGAACAGGCCCTTCGGCCCTCCAAGCCCTCGCCGCTCCCCGGTCCAGGATTGAATCCTGAATCCAGGATCCCCGCCCAATTTTCCAGCCTATCTACATACCAATATCCTATCCACCGAGCTGTCCCTCACAGCTACGATGCTTTGTTCATTTCAACCTATTAACTCACCCCCACCCCCCCATTCCAGACCATGTGATCTCCAGGGAGAGGCAAAAACCCAGAGTGAAAAACCCCAGGGCCAATACGGGGAAAACAAAATCTGGGAAATTCCTCTCCGACCCCCTGAGGCGATCGAAACGAGTCCAGGAGATCACAATGGCCCAAATGTATATTTGTAAAGCTAAGGTGGGAGTAAAGGAGTGTTGTCTCATAATCAAACTTTTTAAATTCATTCATGAGACATGGGTGTCGCTGCTTGGCCAGCATTTATTGCCCATCCCTAGTTGCCCGAGGGCAGTTGAGAGTCAACCACATTGCTGTGGCTCTGGAGTCACATGTAGGCCAGATTGGGTAAGGACGGCAGATTTCCATCCGTAAAGGGCATTCGTGAACCAGACGGGTTTTTCCGACAATTGACAATGGTTTCATGGTCACCAGTTGATTCTTAATTCTCGATAGTTTTTATTGAATTCAAATTCCACCGTCTGCCGTGGTGGGATTCGGACCCGGGTCCCCAGAACATTAGCTGAGTTTCTGGATTAATAGTCTAGCGATAATACCACGAAGATATCACCTCCCCGTTTTTGCTGTTAAACTAATTAGAACTAATTAAAACGTTCTTCCACATTTTCTAAAAAAGAGTAAAAATGATTGTCTTTTGAGCCAGGGTTCTATTCTGGGATCTTCCCGTCCAGTTGTAGCATCAACTGTGATCATAACTCTCAACCTGCCCTATCTTCACAGCCTTCAGACTTGCTGGTGAGTACTGCTGGCCCTTTAGCAGTGTCAGCCACTGAGGTGTTAAACTCCTTCTCTATTCAATGGGACTTTTGCCAAAATCTTTGGAATCAAATTCCGTGCTTGAATCCATGAAATTGTAAATCCAGCCTTGAAATCAATGTCTAATAGATGGTTCTTTTGATGGTTTAATTTGTTCTTGTTTTCTTGAAGTGTGGGTCCATCTTTGGTCATATGTGTATTTGACTTTCTTGTGAACGGTTAGGAGGAGGCCATTCGGCCCTTTGAGTCTGCACTGACCACAATTCTACCCAGACCCTATCGCCGCAACCCCACGTATTTATCCTAGCTAATCCTCCTGACATGAAGGGGCAATTTAGCATGATCAATCCACCTAACCAGCACATCTTTGGTCTGTGGGAGGAAACCCATGCAGACACGGGGAGAACGTGCAAACTCCGCACAGACAGTGACCAAAGGCAGGAATCGAACCTGGAACCCTGGCACTGTGAGGCAGCAGTGCTAACCATTGTGCCACCGTGCCATCCTAGTACAGCGGCAGCTAGATTTCCAGCCCTGGCCTGGTTGCAGTCCCCTGCTCAAAGGTAAGATTTAGGGCCAGAAGCAGGAGATTGAGAGAGGATTTTGAGGTAACATATTTTCATCCAGAGGGTGGTGGGAATGTGGAACCCACTGCCTGAAAGGGTGATAGAGGCAAGAACTCTCAACATTCAAGAAGCATTTGGATGAGAACTTGGAACAGTGTAGCGTACAAAGCTGCAGACCAAGTGCTGGAAAATGGGATTAGAATAGATGGGGCTTGGTGTCTAACAAGATGGGCTGAAGGGCCTCTTTCTGTGCTGTAAAACTCTATGGGTGGAGTTTTCTAGTCATGGTCACCCCAAGGCCAGAGATTCCCGCCCTAGGACAACCGACCTTTGCACAGACAGCCCCCGCCCACTACTCCTGTGGTGGGTGGGACAGGAAACTTCCGCCTATGACTCTAATAAAGCAACATAGGAGATAGGCTTGAGCCTAATTTCAAAATCTAAGCTTTGCTCAGATTCATACACCATTGACATTAATCTTTATTTATAGACTATTTTTTCTTATTATCCAATATTTTATTACTGTTCTTGACTGTAATGGGATGCGTAGGTATGTACCAAGGAGCCTTGGGGCTCCACATTTATATGGTAATTTTGCAAAGGTAATGGTGACTCTGAGGATTTTTGCTTCCAATGTGCACTAAAGAAATGACCGCATCCATCCACTCTCCTTTCAATCTGCATATACTCCGCCACTGGTACCAAAGACTTCCAGCGATCAGATTGATCTGGCAATGAGGCATCAGTGACATTGGAACAACACCAATGCCAGGCAAAAACTATTTCTGAAAAGAAGAGAAAAAACTTGACATTCAAAGGCATTACCTTCGCTGAAATCCCCCACTATCATCATCCTGGGGGTTACCATTGAGCAGAGACTGAGCTGGACTAGCCATATAAAAACCGTGGCTACAAGAGCAGGTCAGAGACTGGGAATCCTGCAGTGAGTAACTCACCTCCTGACTCCCCAAAAGCCTGTCCACCATCTACAAGGCATAAGTCAGGAGTGTGATGGAATACTCTCCACTTGCCTGGATGGGTGCAGCTCCAACACCACTCAAGAAGATCCATACCATCCAAGGCAAAATAGCCCATTTGAATGGCACACCATCCATCACCTTCGATATTTACTCCCTCCAAGACCGATACACAGTGCGGGGCAATGTGAACCCTCTACAAAATGCACTGCAGCAACTCACCAAGCCTCCTTCAACAGCATCTTCCAAACCCACGATATCTGCCATCTAGGACAAGGTGATGTGTGGGAAGGTCCCTTTCAAAGGACATACCGTCCTGGCTTTGGAAATATATCGGCCGTTCCTTCACTGTCGCTGGGTCAAAATTCTGGAGCCTCCTCCCTAACAGCACTGTGGATGGACCTACACCACATGGAGTGCAGTGGCTCAAGAAAATATTTCACCACCACCTTCCCAAGGGGTAATTAGGGCTGGGCAATACTGGTCTAATTAATGATGGCCCACATCAAATGAACAAATAAATGGAAACAACAGCCTGAACAACCCTTCCCAAACCACCTGACCCAGAAGATCTCCTAGTTCCAGCTTCTCCAAATGTTCTTGGGGCCACAGTGCTGGTTGGTCATGTTTTTCCATCACTCACTCCTTACTCAATGCCCCTGTGTTTAAGTCTCTCGCGCCATCTTTCCATCTGGATCGTAGCTTTTCTCTTCTCTTTCTTCTTGACAGTCCCATTGGTGTAATTGTAGTGAGGAATATCAGCATTTTTAAAAATTTAAATAAAAATAGGATCACACAGCGCAAAAGAGGCCCTTCAGCCCATTGAGTCCACACTGACACATTAACAACACTTGACCTCCCAACTAATTCCATCTGCCAGCACTTGGCCTATAGCCCTGAATGTTATGATGTGCCAAGTGCTCATCCAGGTACTTTCCAAAGGATGTGAGGCATCCCGCCTCCACCACCCTCCCAGGCAGCGCATTCCAGACCCTCACCACCCTCTGGGTAAAAAGGTTTTTCCTCACATCCCCTCAAATCTCCTGCCTCTCACCTTGAACCTATGTCCCCTCATGACTGACCCTTCAATGTAGGGGAACAGGTGCTCCCTATTCATCCTGCCCATGTCTCTCAGAAACATCGAAACTAGAAGCAGGAGTAGGCCATTCGGCCCATCGAGCCTGCTTCGCCAACCATTTTGTTCATGGCTGATCCTCGAATTCAATATCCTGATCCCCCCACACCTTCCTCCCATGTCCCTTGATCCCTTTAGTCCCAAGAGCTATATCAAATTTCTTCTTGAAATCACGCAACGTTTTGGCATCAACTACATTCTGTGGGAATGAATTCCACACATTCATCACCCTCTGGGTGAAGCAATTTCTCCTCACCTCAGTTCTAAAAGGTTTAATCTTCTACACCTCAATCAGGTCACCCCTCAGTCTTCTCTGCTCCAACGAAAACAACCCAAGCCTACACAACTTCTCCTCATAACTTAAATGTTCCATCCCAGACAGGACCCATCGCTCTTCGATACAAATTCTGCAGGAATGACAAGGACTATTGTTACTTAAAGTCATAGAGTCATAGAGGTTTACAGCATGGAAACAGGCCCTTCGGCCCAACTTGTCCATGCCACCCATTTTTTTAACCACTAAGCTAGTCCCAATTGCCCCCGTTTGGCCCATATCCCTCTATACCCATCTTACCCATGTAACTGTCTAAACGCTTTTTAAAAGACAAAATTGTACCTACCTCTATACTACTTCTGGCAGTTTGTTCCAGACACTCACCACCCTCTGTGTGAATAAATTGCCTCTCTGGACACTTCTGTATCTCTCCCCTCTCCCAGTGTGCTGGGACATCGATTGACATTTCCCCCACACCCCCACCCAGGACATCGCCAGCCCCGACCTCTCTCCCCTGCTCGCCAGTCCCGATGCAACCCTCCACCCCGATGGCCGGCCCACCACTAACTCCCAGCCCCCCAATGCTGAGAACCCACTTCCCTCCCCTTCTCTGTCCCCCCACATCTGGCTCTGCTCCATCTGGGCCTGCCCCCTTGGCACTGCCCAGTTTGCCAGGCTGGCAGGTCCAGGGTGCCAGGCTGGCACTGTCCAAGGGGCACTGCGCCCACCTACCTCAGACCTCTCGGGGGACCTCAAGGGCCTCCAGTCCCACCAGTAAGGCTATCATGTCTGCTTAGGCTGATTATGTCAATAAAAGTAGTCTGGGAAGGTCGTGACTGGTTTCTATTTTTGGCCTCCTGCTTACATTTGTTGCCCCGCTACCTTACTTGACCAGCGCAGTGAGGTGGGAAAATCGTGCCCTTGAGTTTGAAAATCACTCCTGATCTTGCTGAGTGGCAGACCACACTCAGAGGCCAAAGTTTTCTGGCCCTTCCCACTGGTTTACGTCCCCGTTGACAACGACCTCCCCCGGATTCCCATGCCACCCTCCCCCCCACACCCCCATATCCCATCCACTGGTGACAGAGGGTGCAGGGCAAAGAAAATCCAATGGACAGCGGTGGGATCGGAAAATCCTCCCATCAGCCAAAGGATGGCCCGCCTCCACCACCAGAAACTAATCCGCGGGGGGGAGGGGGGGGGGTTGCTGAATATCCCACCCAAAAGGTGGAGTGGTCTCCCCCTCCTCTTATGTTCTTAAGGGTTCCTGTCCATATGAGGCGCAGGTGGGAATAGTGTAATTCATGCAGTTATTTTGGCAATTTACAATTCAAAGCCTATCTCTCTCTCATCCCATTTTGCCGGATTATTTACACATTAACAAGAGGGATTCCTGTTCAACTCACTGTCACATGCACTGTAACTTCTGGGTCAATAAATTGTTCTTCTATTTTATTGATGATAGTCGGAGCAGAGCAGTTATAGGGAAGGTCAGAATTTTGCATGGTGATGGAGTGGGGATCAATGCATCTCCGTTCCAAATTCCATTCCCAATTCTCTTCCCACACCTAGCGGTCACTGCGGCAGACTTTTGTCTGTTTCCATAGCTAGTGGTGAAGAAGGCATTCGGCATGCTTCGTTCCATTGGTCAGAACATTGAATACAGGAGTTGGGACGTCTTGTTGAACTTGTACGAGACATTGGTAAGGCCACACTTGGAATACTGTGTACAGTTCTGGTCACTCTATTATAGAAAGGATATTATTAAACTAGAAAGAGTGCAGAAGATATTTACTAGGATGCTACCGGGACTTGATGGTTTGAGTTATAAGGAGAGGCTGGATAGACGGGGACTTTTTTTTCTGGAGCGTAGAAGGCTGAGGGGTGATCTTATAGAGGTCTATAAAATAATGAGGGGCACAGATCAGCTAGAAAGTCAATAAATTTTCCCAGCTGTAGGGGAGTTTAAAACTAGAGGTTGAAGGTGAGAGGGGAGAGATACGAAAGTGTCCAGAAGGGCAATTTTTTCACACAGAGGGTGGTGAGTGTCTGGAACAAGCTGCCAGAGGTAGTAGTAGAGGCGGGTACAATTTTGTCTTTTAAAAATCATTTAGACAGTTACATGGGTAAGATGGATATGGACGGATATGGGCCAAATGTGGGCAATTGGGACTAGCTTAGGTGTTTAAAAAAAAAGGGCGGCATGGACGGGTTGGGCCGAAGGGCCTGTTTCCATGCTGTAAACTTCTATGACTCTATGACTCTAGTAATTCCCAGAACAGGTCACTAGTCTGTCGCCAGGGGCTTATAGATTGAGATCAAGCATGACTGACCAAGAGTCTCTCCCGCTCTTCCTGCCAGCCATTGGTGTGTCTGGAAGGATTTTGCAGGTTGACACTCGGCCTGTTTGACCACGTTACGAACGCTCCTCCCTTGGCCATCCAGTCCCGGGATGGGACTTGAACCCGGAGCTTCTGGCTCAGAGGCAGCGATGCGACCCATTGTGCCACAAAACCTCCTAACAACAGTTAATATAGTCTTTCCAGTGTTCCCACTGACCCAAACATTGAAGGCGGAATTTTCCTGTCTCGCCTGCCACAGGAATCGTAGCAGCCAGGTCAGAAAATTCGGCAGACCATGCAAAGGTCCGTGGACCTTGGAGGGGACTTTCCGGTCTTGGGCCGAGCGCGGCTGGAAAATCCCGCCCTAAGTGTTCCAATTTACTATGGAAAAACCTGAATAACGGCAGATAATCATCTACTCAATTCAGTCTGAGCCACGGCCCAGTTAGATCATCAGATTTGTTAATAAACATCTTTATCCCATTGCATCAAACATCAACGGCAGGTGTTTCCAATCCTTCGGAGAACACTTCACTGCCAAGCAAGAAGTCTAAACACTGTTGCTGATAATTTATGTCGCTCCTAGGTTTAGAGCATAAAGCACATCTTCCCTCGCTTTGCCTGGTCTTTTATAATCCTATTTCCATTTTGCAGTACACTGTGTTGCATCTCCATTAATCAGCGGCTAATCTTCACTGCAATAGCAGCCATCATTTCAGAGTTAAATGTAGTCATGGTTACTGCCTGTCCCCTAGGAAAATAAATTCTTCTTCATGAGATGTGCCTTAATATCTCTCGCCTTTATAGTGCACCATTATTACTGCTAAAGACGATGTTTCCTGATGTAGGGTGGAATTCCCAGCCTCGTCAGGTGTTCAGTGCGAATCCAGATGCCCCGTTGAATGGGCATCGGGATTCCTGACGATCGGCATTGCCCCGCCGGCCCCATCTGTGTTCCCGCCCAAAGCCGGATATTATTCAAAACCTCTCATCTCAATGTCATTAATGGGATGGAGCCCTGACACAGTGGCCTCCCGAACACTCAGCCTCCTGTCAGCTGTGTTAAGTAGTTTCACTTCCTCCTTTGCAGACTCTTATTGAAGAAACCACAGCTGTCAATCAGGCTTCGACTCTGTAAACATTACGGCTTGGAACAATGGGGATACTTGAGATGCTTTCAAGCAGGAAAAAGTAAATAAACACAGCCGACTGGAGGTTGAGTAGAAAATCGTTAAGCTGTCAATCAAAGCCTAATTCAAAGTGCTGCATTTTGATATTGAACAAGCTCAAAAATTTTCAATGAAATTGAGAGTGTTTCAAAGGCTTCAGCTTTCCAGGAAGGCTCAGAGGGTGATATTTTATGGTCTTGCTTGTCCCGAAACCAAAAACCCCCACCCAAGATCAATAGACCTTCCCATTGTCTGCCCCTCGCCCACTCCAATTCCCGTGGGGGGTGAGGGGGTAAAATTCTGGCCAGAGACTTCAAATAAAATACATTTGTGGGTGGCAGAGTGGTTAGCACTGCTGCCTCACAGCACCAGGGAACTGGGTTCAATTCCTGGAATGAGTCACTGTCTGTGCGGAGTTTGCACATTCTCCCTCTGTCTGCGTGGGTTTCCTCCGGGTGCTCCAATTTCCTCCCACAGTCCAAAGATGTGTGAGATAGGTGGATTGGCCATCAGTGTCAGGGGGATTAGCAGGGTAAATACATGGGGTTACGGGGATAGGGCCTGGGTGGGATTGTTGTTGGTGCAGACTTGATGGGCCGAATGGCCTCCTTCTGCACTGTAGGGCTTCTATGACTCTATCAAAGCTGTGTGAATACATTGAGGTTGTTTGCACAGTCGCAGAGAACTGACGTCTCCCCCTCCCCTCCCCCCCCCCCCCACCCCCTCCCCAGATGAAATTAACTTCTCCTCTCAGTCAGAGGACTTCAAAGGAGTCTGCTTCCATCTGCAGCTCCTGACAGGGAGGAAGGGAGATGCCTGCTACAGAATAGAGTGCTGTCATGAGTTAAAAGCCTGCCAGGTGACTGGAGGGCATGGAGATTAAGGTGACCTGGCCGCTTCAGAATTTGCACAGCTGACTGGCAGGAATGAAGATGTTGATCACAGGGCTGCCTCAAATCAGCATGCTGGAGTGATCCTCAGGTCTGCCAGGGATAGAAGGGGCAGCCCAGCCATTCTCGGGGAGAGCGGTGAGGTCAAACCCTTTTCCCCAGCCCAAGCCTACCTAAACCCCAGGGCCACTGGGGAACCCTCTCTCTGCAGCCTGGCAGCAGAAGAGGAGCAAATGGCCGCTGGACCAACCTCCATGAACCCTCTCCCCCCCCACCCCGGGACCCAAGGTGCCAGGCCATGGTGTCAGTGCTGGAGTGCCAGGACAGTGCACCATTGGCACTCCAAGATATGTCATCTTGATCAATTGGGCCAGTGAGCTGACGAATGGCAGGTGGAGTTTAATTTAGATAAATACAAAGTGATGCATTTTGGTAGATTGAACCAGGGCAGGACTTACTCAGTTAATGGTCGGGCGTTGGGGAGAATGACAGAACAAAGAGATCTAGGCGTACATGTTCATAGCTCCTTGAAAGTGGAGTCACAGGTGGACAGAATGGTGAAGAAGGCATTCGGCATGCTTGGTTTCATTGGTCAGAACATTGAATACAGGAGTTGGGACATCTTGTTGGTAAGGCCACACTTGGAATACTGTGCACAGTTCTGGTCACTCTATTATAGAAAGGATATTATTAAACTAGGAAGAGTGCAGAAGAGATTTACTAGGATGCTACTGGGACTTGATGGTTTGAGTTATAAGGAGAGGCTGGATAGACTGGGACTTTTTTCTCTGGAGCGTAGAAGGCTGAGGGATGATCTGAGGGGGTAGGAGTCTGAGGGGGAAGGGAGTGCTGAGTGAGGGGTCTGAGGGGGTAGGAGTCTGATGGGGATGGGAGCTGAGTGGGGGGGTCTGAGGGGGAGGGGGCTAAGGGGAAGGCGGGGCCTAAGTGCAGTTCTAAGGAGGTAGGAGTCTGAGGGAGGCTGAGTAGAGCTGTGAGGAGGGACAGGGGCTGAGTGGGGGTCTGAAGGTGGGGTGCTGAGTGGATGTCTGAGGGTCCTGGGGCCTGAGTGGGGGTCTGTAAGGCAGCAGTGCTAACCACTGTGCCACCATACCGCCCTGGTGGGGCTGGCAGAGATGTCAGAGATCGGGAAGGGGGCAAGGAGGTGAAGAAGGGATTTGAAAAGAAGGACGAGAGCTTTTGCAACACATTAAGAAATTTTTGTCATGTACAGATTCTGCTGGAACCATCAATTTGATAGTTTGAACACAAATTTAGCCAGCAAAAATATGATACCCCACTGAGCATTATCCTGTATGCGATTTGTACAGCTTTCAATTTGTGCAATGCGTAGTTCTGGGACTTAGTAAATCACTCAGGCTTTACTAACTCAAAATATTAAATGATGAAAGAGTGGAATGTGTTGATTTTTCTGATTGCTTATCCAAGGATCATGATTTAGAAACTCGGACGGTTCGATGTTCATTTTCCCTTGAAGTGTTTGGTTTTGAATCACATATTTAGACAAAAGGCTAACCTTTATAAATGTATTTTACTATTCTTTATCTGCTTTCTGGAAGGAATAGAAATGTTGGAACAGGATGTGGCCAACCCAGGCCCTTGAACCTATCTGGGATTTAATTCGATTTAGCTACCTTAACGTCTAATAATAAGGTAACAATGATAGGAAGACAAATTATTATTTGAATGGGTGTAAATTGAAAGAGGTGGATACTCAGCGAGACTTTGGTGTCCTCGTGCATCAGTCGCTGAAAGTGAGCGCGCAGGTACAGCAGGCAGTAAAGAAGGCAAATGGTATGTTGGTCTTCATAGCGAGAGGATTTGAGTGTAGGGATAGGGATGTTTTGCTGCAATTGAACAGGGCATTGGTGAGGCCACACCTGGAGTGTTGTGTGCAGTCTTGGTGTCCTTATCTGAAGAAGCATGTCCTGGCTGTAGAGGGAGTACAGCGAAGGTTTATCAGGCTGATTTCTGGAATGGCAGATCTGTCATAGAGTCATAGAGTCGTAGAGGTTTACAGCATGGAAACAGGCCCTTCGGCCCAACTTATCCATGCCGCCCTTTTTTTAAACCCCGAAGCTAGTCCCAATTGCCCGCATTTGGCCCATATCCCTCTATATCTATCTTACCCATGTAACTGTCTAAATGCTTTTTAAAAGACAAAATTGTAACCACCTGTACTACTACCTCTGGCAGCTTGTTCCAGACACTCACCACCCTCTGTTTGAAAAAATTGCCCCTCTGGACACTTTTGTATCTCTCCCCTCTCACCTTAAACCTATGCCCTCTAGTTTTACACTCCCCTACCTTTGGGAAAAGATATTGACTATCTAGCTGATCTGTGCCCCTCATTATTTTATAGACCTCTATAAGATCACCCCTCAGCCTTCTACGCTCCAGAGAAAAAAGTCCCAGTCTATCCAGCCTCTCCTTATAACTCAAACCATCAAGCCCCGGTAGCATCCTAGTAAATCTTTTCTGCACTCTTTCTAGTGTAATAATATCGTTTCGATAATAGGATGACCAGAACTGTACACAGTATTTCAAGTGTGGCCTTACCAATGCCTTGTACAACTTCAACAAGATGTCCCAACTCCTGTATTCAATGTTCTGACCGATGGAACCAAGCATGCTGAATGCCTTCTTCACTACTCTGTCCACCTGTGACTCCACTTTCAAGGAGCTATGAACATGTACCCCTAGATCTCTTTGTTCTGTAACCCTCCCCAATGCCCTACCATTAACTGAGTAAGTCCTGCCCTGGTTCAATCTACCAAAATGCATCACCACGCATTTATCTAAATTAAACTCCATCTGCCATTCGTCAGCCCACTGGCCCAATTGATGAAGATCCCGTTGCAATTGGAGATAACTTCCTTCACTGTCCACTATGCCACCAATCTTGGTGTCATCTGCAAACTTACTAACCATGCCTCCTATACTCTCATCCAAATCATTAATATATTAATATAAATGACAAATGACAGTGTCATAATAGGAGAAACTAATTTGGTTAGGATTCTATTCACTGGAGTTTGAAAGAGTAAAAGGGCATAAATGGGTCTTTTTCTAATTGGCAGTCAGTGACTAGGGGTTCCGCAGGGATCTGTGCTAGGACCCCAACTGTACACATTATATATTAATGATTTGGAAGAGGGAACTGAATGTATTATTTCCAAATTTGCCGATGATACAAAGTTGGGTGGGAGGGTGAGCTGTGAGGAGGATGCAGAGATGCTTCAGTGTGATTTGGACAGGCTGAGTGTGTGGGTATCTGCATGGCAGATGCAGTATATTGTGGATAAATGTGAGGTTATCCACTTTGGTAGCAATAATAGGAAGATAGGTTATTACTTGAATGGGTGTAAATTGAGAGAGGCGGATACTCAGCGAGACCTTGGAGTCCTCGTGCATCAGCTGCTGAAAGGAAACGCGCAGGTACAGCAGGCAGTAGAAAAGTAAAAGTTTATTTATTAGTCACAAGTAAGACTTACATTAACACTGCAATGAAGTTACTGTGAAATAGCCCTCGTCACCACAGTCCGGCGCCTGTTCGAGTCAATGCACCCTAACCAGCACGTTTTTCAGAATGTGAGAGGAAACCGAAACACCCGGAGGAAGGCAAATGGTCTATTGGCCTCATAGCGAGAGGATTTGAGTATTGGGATAGGGATTTTACTCCAATTGTATAGGGCATTGGTGAGGTCACAGCTGGAGTATTTTGTGCAATTTTGGTGTCCTTATCTGAGGAAGAATGTCCTTGTTATAGAGGGAGTGCAGCAGGGGTTTACCAGGCTGATTCCTGGGATGGCAGGTCTGCCATTTGAGGAGAGACTAAGTCGATTAGGATTATATTCACTGAAGTTCAGAAGAGTGAGAGGGGATCTCATAGAAACTTATAAAATTCTAACAGGGTTAGACAGGGTAGATTCAGAAAGAATGTTCCTGATGGTGGGGGGAGTCCAGAACTAGGGGTCATAGTTTGAGGATAAGGGGTAAACGTTTAGAACTGAGGTGAGGAGAAAAAGTGATGAATGTGTGGAATTCACTTCCACAGAATATAGTTAAGGGCTTGGGTGACTGTCTATGTGGAGTTTGCACTTTCTCCTCATGTCTGCTTGGGTCTCCATCGGGTGCTCTGGTTTCCTCACACAGCTCAGGGATGAAGGTGAATTGGCCATGCTAAATTGCCCCTTAGTGTCCAAAGATGTGTAGCTTACATAAGAAATAAGAAATAGGAGCAGAGGTAGGCCATCTAGCCCCTCGAGCCTGCCCCGCTTAGGTGGATTGGCCATGCTAAATTGCCTCTTAGTGTCCAAAGATGTGCAGGTTAGGTGAATTGGCCTTGCTAAATTGCCCCTTAGTGTCCAAAGATGTGTAGGTTAGGTGGATTGGCCATGCTAAATTGTCCCTTCATGTTCCAAAATGTGTAGGTTAGGTGAATTGGCCAAGGTAAATTAACCCTCGGTGTCCAAAGTGGCCACGGTAAATGCACGGGGTTACAGGGATAGGGCCTGATTAAGATGCTCTGTTAGAGAGTTAGTGCAGACTTGATGGGACAAATGGCCTTTCTCGACACTGTCGGGATTCTATGTTTCTATGGTACACACTGCTGCCACACTGCTGATCATGAAGCAATCATTTTTTCTTTATTCCCAGAGCACTGCGAATCTGATTCCTTTCTGAAAGTCAACGTTTGTTTTCCCTCTGACGAGCATTTTAAAAGACTGCAGCTTGCCTTCTTTTTGACACTGTGTGTCTTCATCGCTCACAGGCCCACTCCAACTGACCTCCTGTAATTTAAGTGATTGGGTCTGCCGCGCAGAATTCAATAGATGATTGGTCAGTTGAGCAGATACTCTGACGGAAATTGTATTATCCAAGCCGACATCTGTCAAACATCAGACAACATCTGGGATCTTTTGACGTGGTGCAGCTTCGAGTCACCAGTTCCTCGCTGTATATGCAAATTTTTTCCTGCTTTTTTTTCCATCTATATAATCAGTGACTGTATAATTATTATTTTACTGCCAGCAGGAAGACTTTATTTTGCATTGAATGCGAGCAATTTAGCTGAATCCGGGTACAATGGGTCGGAGACTGGCTCGCCAACTTCACAACTCAGTGGAGCGATATCTCATTAATATGACGACAAATATTACAAAGGCAGATTTGCTGCATCTAGACCGCCGCTCGATGAACACATCTAACAGACAAAGTTGACATCACGTACAAGGCGCCTTGCTTCTTTATCGTACATTCTGGTCATCAGTTGCCCCCGCATCGGAACAATTACTTGCATAATTCTTTCTTTAAAAAATTTAATTAGGAGAACGGAATGAGAGGAGACAACATCAGTGGAAGTCTGATTCACTTATTCAGTGAGAACTGCTTTGTCTGATCCCGGCATGCTGGGCTTCATGTCTACTTTCTTCATTCATTATGTAGAAGCTTCTCATATCTTATGCACGAAAGTTAGTAAACCGGTGACGGCCCTTATCACTGTAGATTAGCGGCACGCAAGGAGTCAGGCTAATTAAGAATTACAGGACAACGGAACCAGGGCTTTTAAAATGAACCTAAGTGCTTTTGGTGATAGTGTTTGGTTTGGTAATTTTTTCATGACCGCTGAATGGTCTACTAATTGCAACAACACTCCACTGCTAATAAAATGTGAAGCCAGCACAATAGCAGAGATGTACAAATTAGTGAATCATACTTCACAATGAGTGTACAGAAAGCTCAAATTAAGAACAAATAAATGTAGCCCGTGTTGCTCGTAAATAAACCATTTTTTAAATGTATTCTTTCATGGGATGTGGGCAGGTCAGCGCTTGTTGCCCACATCCCTATTTGCTCTTGAACTGAGTGGCTCCCCATGGGCGGCACGGTGGCACAGTGGTTAGCGCTGCTGCTTCACAGCACCAGGGACCCGGGTTCGATTCCCGGCTTGGGTCACTATCTGTGTGGAGTTTGCACGTTCTCCCCGTGTCTGCGTGGGTTTCCTCCGGGTGCTCCGGTTTCCTCGCACAGTCCAAAGATGTGTGGGTTAGGTTGATTGGCTGTGGTAAATTGACCCTAGTGTCAGGGGGACTAGCAGGGTTAATGTGTGGGGTTACGGGAATAGAGCCTGGGTGGGATTGTGGTCGGTGCAGACTTGATGGGCCGAATGGCCTCCTTCTGCACTGTAGGGATTCTATGATTGCTGGGCCATTTCAGCAGGGCAGTTAGTGTCATAGGGCGAGATTTCATGACCACAGTCGTCCCGAAATCGGACCCCCCACCCCCCCCGCCTCCCCGTATCCCCCCTCACCATCAGTATAAGGAGGGATCTGCAGATCGGCAATCAACCAGTTTGAGCATGTCACAAACACACCATCGAGTGCCGGAGCCAGATTCGAACCTGGAACTTTTGGCCACAGGCAGAGACTACCCACTACACCATAAGACTATAGTGAAGAACGCAAACAATTGCAAGCAGGAAATTGTCAAAAGATGTGTGGGTTAGGTGGATTGGTTGTGCTAAATTACTGCTTAGTGTCAGGGGGACTAGCTAGGGTAAACGCATTGGGTAATGTGGATAGGGCCTGGGTGGGATTGTGGTCGGTGCAGACTTAATGGGCTGAATGGCCTCCTTCTGCACTGTAGTGATTCTATGACTCCATGACTTGAACATAGAACATAGAAAGCCACAGCACAAACAGGCCCTTCGGCCCACAAGTTGCGCTGATCATATCCCTACCTCTAGGCCTATCTATAGCCCTCAATCCCATTAAATCCCATGTACTCATCCAGAAGTCTCTTAAAAGACCCCAACGAGTTTGCCTCCACCACCACCGACGTCAGCCGATTCCACTCACCCACCACCCTCTGAGTGAAAAACTTACCCCTGACATCTCCTCTGTACCTACCCCCCAGCACCTTAAACCTGTGTCCTCTCGTAGCAACCATTTCAGCCCTTGGAAATAGCCTCTGAGAGTCTACCCTATCCAGACCTCTCAACATCTTGTAAACCTCTATCAGGTCACCTCTCATCCTTCGTCTCTCCAGGGAGAAGAGACCAAGCTCCCTCAACCTATCCTCATAAGGCATGCCCCCCAATCCAGGCAACATCCTTGTAAATCTCCTCTGCACCCTTTCAATGGCTTCAACATCTTTCCTGTAATGAGGTGACCAGAACTGCGCGCAGTACTCCAAGTGGGGTCTAACCAGGGTCCTATAAAGCTGCAGCATTATCTCCCGACTCCTAAACTCAATCCCTCGATTAATGAAGGCTAGTACGCCGTACGCCTTCTTGACCGCATCCTCCACCTGCGAGGCCGATTTAAGAGTCCTATGGACCCGGACCCCAAGGTCCTTCTGATCCTCTACACTGCTAAGAATGGTACCCTTCATATTATACTGCTGCTTCATCCCATTGGATCTGCCAAAATGGATCACCACACACTTATCCGGGTTGAAGTCCATCTGCCACTTCTCCGCCCAGTCTTGCATTCTATCTATGTCTCGCTGCAACTTCTGACATCCCTCCAAACTATCCACAACACCACCTACCTTGGTGTCGTCAGCAAACTTACCAACCCATCCCTCCACTTCCTCATCCAGGTCATTTATGAAAATGACAAACAGCAAGGGTCCCAGAACAGATCCCTGGGGCACTCCACTGGTCACTGACCTCCATGCAGAGTAAGACCCCTCCACAGCCACTCTCTGCCTTCTGCAGGCAAGCCAGTTCTGGATCCACAAGGCAACAGCCCCTTGGATCCCATGCCCTCTCACTTTCTCAAGAAGTCTTGCATGGGGGACCTTATCGAACGCCTTGCTGAAGTCCATATAGACCACATCCACCGCTCTTCCTTCGTCAATGTGTTTGGTCACATTTTCAAAGAACTCAACCAGGCTCGTAAGGCACGACCTGCCCTTGACAAAGCCGTGCTGACTACTTTTGATCATACTAAACTTCTCTAGATGATCATAAATCCTGTCTCTCAGGATCCTCTCCATCAACTTACCAACCACTGAGGTTAGACTCACCGGTCGGTAATTTCCCGG
This sequence comes from Mustelus asterias, assembly GCF_964213995.1. Taxonomy (NCBI): domain Eukaryota; kingdom Metazoa; phylum Chordata; class Chondrichthyes; order Carcharhiniformes; family Triakidae; genus Mustelus; species Mustelus asterias. The sequence goes on from NC_135807.1 coordinate 6,752,713, forward strand.
GCTGTCCCTGTTCCCTTTCTTGAATATAGGGACCACATCTGCAATCCTCCAATCCTCCGGAACCTCTCCCGTCTCCATCGACGATGTAAAGATCATCGCCAAAGGCTCCGTAATCTCCTCCCTCGCCTCCCACAGTAACCTGGGGTACATCCCATCCGGTCCCGGCGACTTACCAACCTTGATGCCATTCAATAGTTCCAACACATCCTCTTTCTTTATGTCCACATGCTCGATCCTTTCTGTCCACCGCAAACCAGCAGTACAACCACCCAGATCCCTTTCCACCGTGAATACCGAGGTAAAGTATTCATTAAGCACCTCCGCCATTTCTAACGGTTCCGCACAAACTTTTCCCCCTTCACCTTTTAAGGGTCCTATGCCTTCACATCTCATCCTTTTACTCTTGACATATTTGTAGAAAGCCTTGGGATTCTCCTTAATCTTACCCGCCAAGGTCTTCTCATGACCCCTTCTCGCTCTCCTAATTTCCTTCTTAAGCTCCTTCCTACATCCCGTATACTCCTCTAAATCCTTAACACCTCCTAGCTCTCTGAACCTTCTGTACGCCTCTCTTTTCTTATTCACCTGGTTCATCACAACCTTCGTGCACCACGGTTCCCGTACCCTACCACCACCCCCCTGTCTCATCGGAACGTTGTCATGCAGAGCTCCAGACAAACATTCCTTGAAAATCCTCCACTTTCCTTCGGTACTTTTCCCCAAGAATGCCTCCTTCCAATTTACCCGTCTAATTTCCTCCCTGATGACACTGTATTTCCCTTTACTCCAGAGAAACACTTTCCTAGCCTGCCTGATCCTATCTCTTTCCAATGCTATCGTGAAGGAGATAGAATTATGATCGCTATCCCCAAGATGCTCACCCACCGAGAGATCCTCCACCTGTCCAGGTTCATTAGCCAGCACCAGATTAAGTACAGCCTCTCCTCTAGTAGGCTTATCCCCATACTGTGTCAGGAAACTCTCCTGGACACACCTAACAAACTCCTCTCCATCCAAACCCCTAGCCCTAGGGATATTCCAATCTATGTTTGGGAAATTAAAATCTCCCATCACGACAACTCTGTTATTCCTACATCTCTCCAGGATCTGTTTCCCCATCTGCTCCTCAACATCTCTGTTACTATTGGGCGGCCTATAGAAAACACCCAGCAAAGTTACCGACCCCTTCCTGTTCCTAACCTCCACCCACAGAGACTCCGTAGTCAATCCCTCCACGGCATCCACCTTCTCGACAGCCGTGACACTATCCCTGATCAACAGTGCCACTCCCCCCCCTCTCTTGCCTCCCTCCCTGTCCTTCCTGAAACATCTAAAACCCGGCACCTGAAGCACCCAGTCCTGTCCCTGAGACATCCAAGTCTCCGTAATGGCCACCACATCACAATTCGAAGCAGCAATCCACGCTCTAAGCTCATCCACTTTATTCACTACACTCCTGGCATTAAAATAGACACATCTCAGACCTTCAGCCTGAGCACTTCCCTTCTCCATCACTCGTCTAACCTCCCTCTTACCCTGTCTACATTCCTTATCTATTTGCGAGCTAACCTCCTCGCTCTCAGTCCCCTCATTTCGATTCCCTCCCCCCAACCTTTCTAGTTTAAAGTCTCTCCAGTAGCCTTAGCCAACCTTCCCGCCAGGATATTGGTCCCCAACTAGTTCAACTAGTGTCTGCGTGGGTTTCCTCCAACAGTCCAAAGATGTGTGGGTTAGGTTGATTGTCCATACTAAATTGCCCCTTCGTGTCAAAGCGACTAGCTAGGGTAAATGCATGGGGTTATGGGGATCAGGCCTGGGTGGGATTGTTATTGGTACAAGCTCAATGGGCTGAATGGCCTCCTTCTGCACTGTAGGGATTTTATGATTCGATGATTCTGTTCAGCGAGTGTTGTCAAAAGATCCCTTATTGAATCAGAATGGAATGAGAATTCTTTTTTACTCAGAGACTTACTTGAATTGGATTTTTGCCCGTGGGTTGTAAGGACAGAGGTGGATGGTCGACCACAGCTGGAGGATTGTGTACAGTTCTGGGCACCACACTTTAGAGATGAGCTGAAGGCATTGGACTGAGGGGTGCAGAAATGATTCACCAGAATGGTTCCAGGGATGAGAACCTTCAGTTATGAGGATAGACTGGAGAAGTTAAGATTGTTAGAATCATATAATCCTACAGTGCAGAAGGAGGCCATTCGGCCCATTGCACCGACCACAATCCCACCCAGGCCCTATCCCCATAACCCCATGCAATTATCCTCCTAATCCCCCTGACACTAAGGGTCAATTGAGCATGGCCAATCCACATAACCTGCACATCTTTGGACTGATGTGGAGATGCCGGCGTTGGACTGGGGTGGGCACAGTAAGAAGTCTCACAACACCAGGTTAAAGTCCAACAGATTTATTTGGTAGCACGAGCTTTCGGAGCGCTGTTCCTTCAAACAGGGCACATATAGACACAGACTCAATGACAAGATAATGGATGGAATGCGAGTCTTAACAGGTAATCAAGTCTTTACAGGTACAGACAATGCGAGTGGAGAGAGGGTTAATCACAGGTTAAAGAGGTGGATCTTTGGACTGCGGAGGAAACCAGAACATCCGGAGCATCCCCAAACAAACACAGGGTGAATATGCAAATTCCACACAGACAGTGACCCGAGGCTGGAATCGAACTTGGGTCCCTGATACTGTGAGCCAGCAGCGCTAACCACTGTGCCACCGTGCCGTCCTTGTGCTCCATGGAGAGAAGATGGGTTAACCTAGAGATGTTGAAATTCATGAGGGGGCTGGACAGAGTAGACAGGGAGAAACTGTTCCTGCTCATAAAAGGATCAAGAACGAGAGGGCACAGATGTTAAGTAACTGGCAAAAGAAGCAAACGCAACTTGAGAAAAATCTTTTTCACCCAGCGAGTGGTTGGGGTTTGGAATGTTCTGCCTGGGAGTGTGGTGGAGGCAGGTTCAACTGAGGCATTCGAGAGGGCATTAGATGATTATTTGAATAGAAACAATGTGCAGGGGTACGGGGGAGAAGGTTGGAGAATAGAACTAAACAACTTACTCATTTGGAGAGCCAGTACAGACATGATGGGCCGAATGGTTCTTCTGCACCGTAAAGGTTCCACGATTCTGTGAAGAAGTTCATTACTTTAGCAATATTAATAGTCGGAAGCTTTTGTGATGATTCAAGAGTTTTCCCACAACCATGCAGGCAAAATTCTATCGTTCATTTTGCTTAGCCTGATTTCTACAGCACGATTTTGCAACAAGATATTAACCTGTTACTTATTAATGAAAATAATTATATGTATTTGAAAAGTAGACTTTTAAAAATTCATTTTTTAATTTCCATTGTAAATTACAATTGCAAAATCATAATTCTGAGGCAGATTTTCATTGCGATCGCAAATTAATGCAAACTCAAATTGCGAATCTGAGGCTGATGAGAACTTCATCATTTAAGATAAAAAGGAAGAAGAACTTGGGATTGATTCCAGACATCAGAACTGCATTGTGAGGCCTGTTAGCTATTTAATCACAGATACATTTCCATCTCTCCAGAATGATACAAAGAACAAAGAAAATTACAGCACAGGAACAGGCCCTTCGGCCCTCCAAGCCTGCACCGACATGCCCCCCGACTGAACTAAAACCCCCTACTCTCCCGAAGACCATATCCCTCTATTTCCATCCTATTCATGTATTTGTCAAGACACCCTTAAAAGTCACTATTGTATCTGCTTCCACTACCTCCCCCGGCAGTGAGTTCCAGGCACCCACCACCTTCTGTGTAAAAACACTTGCCTCGTGCATCTCCTTTAAACCTTGCCCCTCGCACCTTAAACCTGTGCCCCCTAGTAATTGACTCTTCCACCCTGGGAAAAAGCTTCTGACTATCCACTCTGTCCATGCCTCTCATAATCTTGTAGACTTCTATCAGGTCTCCCCTCAACCTCCGTCGCTCCAGTCAGGACAAACCAAGTTTTTCCTATCTCTCCTCATAGCTAATGCAGTACATTCTGTAAAAAGCAAATGCCTTCGATGTCTTCAAGGCAAATGTTCCAAAACTAACTGAATCCATTATAACAAGAAGATTTTATAATTATGTAGCAGCTTTCATAAAATAGGTCATTTCAAGGTACTTGAGGAGAATTATAAAACAAAATATGGCACTGAACTATGAGCTAAGATCCATTGTGAGACCACTAAGACTCCATAGACTACGAGATAAAGTTAAAGCACATGGGATTTAGGGTGGCACAGTGCCACAGTGGTTAGCAGTGCTGCCTCACAGTACCAGGGACCCAGGTTCGATTCCCAAATTGGGTCACTGTCTGTGTGGAGTTTGCACGTTCTCCCTGTGTCTGCGTGGGTTTCCTCCGGGTGCTCCGGTTTCCTCCCACAGTCCAAAGATGTGCAGGCTAGGTGGATTGGCCCTGCTAAATTGACCCTAATGTCAGGGGGACTAGCTAGGGTAAATGAATGGGGTTGTGGGGATAGGGCCTGGGTGGGATTGTGGTCGGTGCATACTCGTTGGGCCGAATGGCCTCCTTCTGCACTATAGGATTCTATGATTTTATGCTTGCAGGTAATGTCTTGAGATGGATAGAAAGCTGGTTAGCAGATAGGAAGCAAAGAGTTGGCATAAAAGGGGCATTTTCTGAGTGACTAGTGGGGTTCTGCAGGGATCTGTGCTAGGGCCCCAACTATCCACATTATATATTAATGATTTGGAAGAGGGACCTGAATATATTATCTCCAAATTTGCAGATGATACAAAGTTGGGTGGGAGGGTGAGCTGTGAGGAGGATGCAGAGATGCTTCAGTGTGATTTGGACAGGCTGAGTGTGTGAGCATCTGCATGGCAGATGCAGTGGATAAATGTGAGGTTATCCACATTGGTAGCAATAATAGGAAGACAGATTATTACTTGAATGGGTGTAAATTGAGAGAGGTGGATACTCAATGAGATCTCGTAGCGGACCTGCTGAATTTCCATGGCCTCCTGGGAAAGTAGAGGTGGTGGTGGTCTTTTTTAACTATAGCGTTGGCATGGAGGGACCAGGACAGGTTGTTGGTGATCTGGACACCTCAAAACTTGAAGCTCTCGACCATTTCCATTTCATCCTCATAGATGTAGCCAGGGACATGTCCTCCATTACGCTTCCTGAAGTCGATGACAATCTCCTTCATTTTACTGACATTGAAGGAGAGATTATTGTTGCCGCGCCAGTTCACCAGATTCTCTATCTCATTCCTGTACTCCGTCTCGTCATTGTTTGAGATCCAACCCACGACGGTGATGTCATCAGCAAACTTGAAAATGGAGTGGTACATTGATGTAGTGCCTTTTGTGCCTGAAGGGCTTTGTGGGATACTTTTGATGTATGGTCACTGTTGGGAAATGTAGAATCCAATATTCGCTCTGACTCAGAATTAAGGACGTTTCTGTGAATCTCAGACTGATGTACAATCCAGGTATTCTTACCCCTTTATTGTTACTGAACAGAGATGCTGAAGTCTGCTACCTGATACTATGGTTGGGAACTGTATCATGATAAAGACCTTAGCAACAGGGAGAGCTTGCAATTACATACCAATGTTCATGGCCTCAGGATGTTCTGAAGAAGTTCACAGTCAATGAAATATTTTGTGAGATAGAACATAGAACATAGAAAGCCACAGCACAAACAGGCCCTTCGGCCCACAGGTTGCGCCGATCACATCCCCACCTCTAGGCCTATCTATAGCCCTCAATCCCATTAAATCCCATGTACTCATCCAGAAGTCTCCAGATGTAGTCACTGTTGTAGTCACAGGGGAGATGTCCCCCTGCTCTCCATCAGAATTACGCCATTGGCATCATGTCCAATCATAGAATCGAATCCTACAGTACAGAAGAAGGCCAATTGGTCCATCGAGTCTGCACCGACTACAATCCCACTCAGGCCCTCTCCCCATTACTCCATGCATTTACCCTAGCTTGTCCCCCTGACACTAAGTGGCAATTTAGCATGGTCAATCCACCTAACCCACACATCTTTGGACTGTGGGAGGAAACCGGAGCACCCGGAGGAAACCCACGCAGACACGGGGAGAATGTGCAAACTCCACGCAGACAGTCAGCCGGGCCGGGAATCGAACCCTGGTCCCTGGTGCTGTGAGGCAGCAGTGCTAACCACTGTGCCACTGTCCCTCACTTGAGCGTCAGCCTGGATTTTGTGCTCAAGTGTCTGGAATGGGCCATGAACCTACTATCCTCTTTCTGAATGAGATGACAGCATCATTATTTAATCACAGACAGTGCCGCTTATATTCTGCCATAACCAACTGCACAAAACTTTTTTTAAAATCTGCTGTGACATTGAATGTATACTTGCCGCTGCACAATGGCAGCAGTGTGTACCATCTACAAATGTACCGCGGCAACACATGCAGTCTTCTTCAACAGCACCTTCCAAATCCACAACGTCTACCCCCATCTGCAAGTTCCTGTCCAAGTCACTCACCATCCTGACTTGGAAATATATCGACCACTCCTTCATTGTTTCTGGGTCAAAATCCTGGAAATCCCTTCCTAACAGCACTGTAGGTGCGCTGTGGAGATAAGGCTGACATATAACTGACACTGAAACTCAGCTGGACTCACTGCATAAACACAGTGGCTACAAGAGCAGGTCAGAGGCTGGGAATACTGCGGCGAGTAACTCACCTCCTGACTCCCCAGAGTCTGTCCACCATCTACAAGGCACAAGTCAGGAGTGTGATGGAATACTCCCCACTTGCCTGGATGGGTGCAGCTCCAACAACGCTCAAGAAGCTCAACACCATCCAGGATAAACCAACCCACTTGATTGACACTCCATCCACAAACATTCACTCCCTCCACCACCGACGCTCAGTAGCAGCAGTGTGTACTATCTACAAGATGCACTGCAGCAATTCAAAGATTCTTAGACAGCGCCTTCCAAACCCACGACCACTTCCATCTAGAAGGACAAGGGCAGCAGATACATGGGAACACCACCACCTGCAAGTTCCCCTCCAAGCCACTCACCATCCTGACTTGGAAATATATCACCGTTCCTTCACTGTCGCTGGATCAAAATCCTGGAACTCCCTCCCTAACAGCACTGTGTGTGTACCTACACTACATGGATTGCAGCGATTCAAGAAGGCAGCTCACCACCACCTTCTCAAGGGCAACTAGGGATGGGCAATAAATGCTGGCCAACCAGTGACGCTCATGTCCATTGATTGAATAAAAAAATCCCGTTTGTGTGTCCATCATGGTCTCAGTAGCAATCCCAACCTCTGAGCCACAAGTTTCTGAGTTCAAATCCCACTCGAGGACTTGAACACACAATCAATGCTGACACTCCAGCGCAGTACTGACAGAGCACTGCAGTGTTGGAGGTGCTGTCTTTTAGATTAAAAATTAAACCTTGGCCCATTCTGCCTGCTCGAGTGGGTGTAAGACATCCACGTGACTGTTTCACAGAAGAGCAGGAGTCGGAACCAATGTTTATCACTCAGTCAATGTGAATCACGGGTTACCTGAACCTTGTCACGTTGCTGTTTGTGGGAGCTTGCTGTGCATATATCAGCTGCCGGGCTTCCTACAACGAAACACGGACTGCGACGGTTCGAGAGGGCTGTTCACCACAACCTTCTCAAGAGCAATTAGAGATGGGCAATAAATGCTGATCTAGCCAGTGACACTCATGTCCCATGGGCGGCACGGTGGCACAACGGTTAGCACTGCTGCTTCACAGAGCCAGGGACCCAGGTTCGATTCCGGCCTTGGGTGTCAGTGCGGAGTCTGCACATTCTCCCCGTGTCTGCGTGGGTTTCTTCCGAGTGCTCCGGTTTCCTCCCTCAGTCCAAAGATATGCAGGTTAGATGGGTTGGCCATGCTAAACTGCCCCTTAATGTCCAAAGATGAGCAGACTAGGTGGATTGGCCATGCTAAATTTCTCCTTATTGTCCAAAGATGAGGTGGATTGGCCATGCTAAACTGCCCCTTGGTGTTCAAGGATATGTAGGTTAGGTGGATTAGTCATGGTAAAATGTGTTATATGTGTTATGGGAATAGGGCATGGGGAGGGATGGACCTGGATAAGATGCTCTTGCACAAAGTCAGTGCAGACTTGATTCGATTGTTCTCTGGAAAACCTAGATTAAAAAATGTGAACAATTTCAATTTTCAGAATTAAGGTCCCTAATTTCTGTAGGAACAGGAACCTCCAGTAAACCCTGATAAGACACCCGGAGAGATTGATGATACCAGTCTTTAGCTACCTGGAATCTGAGCATCACAACCTCTTTAGTATGCAGTTGGTTACTATGGTGCCCTCAAACAGGTTTAGGTTCAAGACAGAGATAGAGTGATATGATCTTAATCCTTTGTTTCTCTACCTGTCAAACCTTTGATAAGCAGCTCATCAACCTGAAGCAGCCAGTAACGGAAGTTGGGAATCAGAAATAAAACAATTCAGTTTTAAAGTTTAAAGTTTATGCCAGAAATATCCCGCAGGCCCGGGGGGAAACTAAATGATCCTTCCAGTCTTTCAAAAATCTAAACCTGAGCCAGAACACTTACGTATGAAGCTACACCGCCCTGGGGTGCATTGTTCTAGTCTCCATATAACAAAAAAGATATCAAGCTACTGGCAAGGTGACAGCAAAGATTAAAAGAAAAGCAAATTATTGCGGATGCTGGAATCTGAAACCAAAAGAGAAAATACTGGAAAATCTCAGCAGGTCTGGCAGCTGAGAAAAGGAGAGAAAAGAGCTGACATTTTGAGTCCAGATGACCCTTTGTCAAAGCAGGTAAAGATTTTAGAGTAAAGATTTGCTCGGTTGATTCCAGAATTTTCAGGAAAGACAGAACTCAGGAGAAGACCACGCTGAAGGGTGATTTGATCTAATCTGATTTGATTTGATTTATTATTGTCACATAAGAACATAAGAACTAGGAGCAGGAGTAGGCCATCTGGTCCCTCGAGCCTGCTCCGCCATTCATTAAGATCATGGCTGATCTTTTCGTGGACTCAACTCCACTTATCCACTCACTTACCATAACCCTTAATTCCTTTACTGTTCAAAAAATCTATCTATCCTTGCCTTAAAAACATTCAATGAGGCAGCCTCAACTGCTTCACTGGGCAGGGAATTCCACAGATTCACAACATATATTCGGATACAGTGAAAAGTATTGTTTCTTGCACGCTATACAGACTTAGGACAGAGTTGAGGAGGAACTTCTTCTCTCAGAGGGTGGTGAATCTCTGGAATTCTCTGCCCACTGAAGTGGTGGAGGCTACCTCGTTGAATATGTTTAAATCACGGATAGATGGATTCCTGATCGGTAAGGGAATTAGGGGTTATAGGGATCAGGCGGGTAAGTGGAACTGATCCACTTCAGATCAGCCATGATCTTATTGAATGGCGGGGCAGGCTCGAGGGGCTAGATGGCCTACTCCTGCTTCTATTTCTTATGTTCTTATGTTCAAAGCATACCATTCATTGAGCACATAGGGGAGAAGGAAAGGAGAAGGTGCAGAATGTCATGCAGGGTGTCGAGAAAGATTGATTTAATGAGAGGTAAGTCCATTCAAAAGTCTGATGGCAGCAGGGAAGAAGCTGTTCTTGAGTTGGTTGGTGCGTGATCTCAGACTTTTGTATCTTTTGCCTGACGGAAGAAGGTGGAAGAGAGAATATCCGGGGTGTGTGGATTCCTTGATTATGCTGGCTGCTTTGCCGAGGCAGTGGGAAGTGTAGACGGAGTCAATGGATGGGAGGCTGGTTCGAGTGATGGACTGGGCTACATTCACACCCTTTATAGTTTTGGTGACCTGATAGAAGTTAGGAAACTGCATGTAGAGAAGGTGGATGAGATCTTGAGCCCCCTCTCAAGAGGGGAGTGGGTGGGAAGGGGGAGTGGGAGATACCGGGGATGATCGGGAGGATGGGGACCAATGGCAGCCATGACCGCGGGGAAGGTGAGGATGCTGGCGACAATGGGGTTGGTGGGGGTGGGGTGAGAGGGAGTTGCCATTGATGGCTATTTGGTGGAGGAGGTAGGGAGCCCTGATACCTCCATGGAGGGGTGGAGGGAAGGTTATTTTTTGCTTAGATAAGGGTGCTCCGATCTCTGTGGAGCCAGCTTTGCCGGCATGTTTAGTTCTTGTCCCTCAAAATAGCGATGGGAAACACAGCCCTTGATTGTTTTTGACTAAGTGCCAGAAGGTTTGGAGAGAAAACCGGCCTGAGAGAGAAACACCATCTCGTCTGCACCAACACACAAGAAACACCTGACCTCCCACTCAATCCCTTTAACCAACACTTGGCCCATAGCCCTGAGTGTTATGGCGCGCCAAGTGTTCATCCAGGTACTTTTTAAAGGATGTGAGGCATCCCGCCTCCACCACTCTCCCAGGCAGCACATTCCAGACCAACACCATCTCCTGGGTAACAAACTTATTCCTCACATCCCCCCGAAACCTTCTGCCCCTCACCTTTAACTGATGTCCCCTCGTGACTGAGGTAATGTGGTATTAACCCAATCATTTAAAATGGGCAAAAGTAAAAGTTTTCATTGGCATGCACCGATTCGTGTGAGGAGAGCTGAGGTTAAGAGAGTTTGATTTTTTACCTTACGTTTCCCCTGAGTTTTTTTTTCCAGTGCAGCAGGAAGCAGGAAACCGGAAGTAGGCCGCGGAGAGGCCTGGGAAGGTTTTTGCCCAATAAATTTGAACGGGGAGGAAACCCGAGACACTACGTGTATAATGTCTCCCACCCTCCCCCCTCCCCTAACCTAAAAAAAAGGACTCGGAGTGAGAGCAGGTAAGCTGTTTTTTCTTCTCTAACCTAAAGGGGGTGAGTGAATATCAGGTAAGCTCTTTCTTTCTTTTTCTTGTTTTCTCAGCAAGTTACCTAGAGGGGATGTCAGTGCAGGCAGTGCAATGTTCCTCCTACAGAATGTTTGAGGTGAGGGGCGCCATCAGTGTTCCTGCTGATTTCACCTGTGGGAAGTGCCCTCATCTCCAGCTCCTCAAAAACCGCGTTAGGGAATTGGAGCTGGAGCTGGATGAACTTCGGATCATTCGGGAGGCAGAGGTGGCCATAGATAGAAGCTTCAGGGATGTAGTTACTCTGAAGAATTACGATAGATGGGTGACAGTGAGAGGGGCTGGGAGGAAGCAGTCAGTGCAGGGATCCCCTGTGGTTGTTCCCCTCGGCAACAAGTATACCGCTTTGGATACTGTTGGGGGGGACAACCTACCAGTGGTGGGCCACAGTGACCGGATCTCCAGCGCCTGGTCCGTCCCTGTGGCTCAGAAGGGAAGGGGGAAGAGCAGGAGAGCAATAGTTATTGGGGACTCGATAGTTAGAGGGACAGATAGGAGGTTCTGTGGCAGCGAAAGAGACTCACGGATGGTATGTTGCCTCCCGGGTGCCAAGGTCCGTGACGTCTCGGACCGTGTTTTCAGGATCCTTAAGGGGGAGGGGAAACAGTCACAAGTCGTGGTACACATCGGTACCAACGACATAGGTAAGAGAAGGGACGGGGATTTAAAACAGGAATTTAAGGAGCTAGGGTGGAAGCTGAGGGCCAGGACAATCCATGTTGTCATCTCTGGTTTGTTGCCGGTGCCACGTGCTAGCGAGCTGAGGAACAGGGAGAGAGAGTGCAGATAAACACGTGGCTGCAGGGATGGTGTAGGAGGGAGGGTTTCAGTTACATGGATAATTGGAGCACATTCTGGGGAAGGTGGGACCTGTACAAACAGGACGGTTTGCACCTGAACCAGAGCGGCACCAATATCCTGGAAGGGAAATTTGCCACGGCTCTTCGGGGGGGTTTAAACTAATTTGTCAGGGGGATGGGAAAACGAGCTGTAGTCCAGAAGCCAGTGTTGAGTGTAGTGAGGTACTGAGGAGGGTATCAAGGTCGCAGGAGTGTACCGGCAGACAGGAAAGTGGGTTGAAGTGTGTCTACTTCAATGCAAGGAGCATCCGGAATAAGGTAGGTGAACTTGGAGCGTGGATTGGTATTTGGGATTACGATGTTGTGGCCATTACGGAGACATGGTTAGAACAGGGGCAGGAATGGTTGTTGGAAGTTCTGGGGTATAGATGTTTCAGTAAGAGTAGGGAAGGTGGTAAAACAGGTGGAGGAGTAGCATTGTTAATCAAGGATAGTTTAACGGCTGCAGAAAGGCAGTTCGAGGGGGATCTGCCTATTGAAGTAATATGGGCTGAAGTTAGAAATAGGAAAGGAGCGGTCACATTGTTAGGAGTTTTCTATAGGCCTCCAAATAGTAATAGAGATGTGGAGGAAGAAATTGCAAAGCAGATTATGGATAGGTGTGGAGGTCACAGGGTAGTTGTCATGGGTGACTTTAACTTTACAAATATTGATTGGAACCTTTATAAGTCGAATAGTTCGGATCAGGCAGTTTTTGTACAGTGTGTGCAGGAGGGTTTCCTGACACAATATGTGGATAGGCCGACAAGAGGTGGAGCCACATTGGATTTGGTACTGGGTAATGAACCGGGCCAAGTGTTAGATTTGTTTGTGGGAGAGCTCTTTGGAGATAGTGACCACAATTCGGTGTCTTTCACTATTGCAATGGAGAGGGATTGGGTGTACGGCAGGGCAAGGTTTACAATTGGGGGAGGGATAATTATGACACGATTAGGTGGGAATTAGGGAGCATAAGATGGGAACAGAAACTGTCAGGGAAAGGCACAAATGAAAAGTGGAGCTTGTTCAAGGAACAAATACTGCATGTCCTTGATAGGTATGTCCCTGTCAGGCAGGGAGGGAATGGAGGAGGGAGGGAACCATGGTTCACAAAAGAGGTTGAATGTCTTGTCAAGAGGTAAAAGGAAGCGTATGTAAGGATGAGAAAACAAGGTTCAGTTGGGTCGCTTGAGGGTTACAAGGTAGCAAGGAATGAGCTAAGAAAAGGGCTTAGGAGAGCTAGGAGGGGGCATGAGAAGTCCTTGGCAGGTCGGATCAAGGAAAACCCCAAGGCTTTTTACTCTTATGTGAGAAATAAAAGAATGACAAGGGTGAGATTAGGGCCGGTCAAGGACAGTAGTGGGAACTTGTGTATGGAGTCAGAAGAGATGGGAGAGGCGATGAATGAATAGTTTTCTTCAGTGTTCACCAAGGAGAGGGGCCACGTTTTTGAGGATGAGAAGCTGTTACAGGCTAATAGGCTGGAGGAAATAGATGTTCTGAGGGAAGATGTATTAGCAATTTTGAAAAACCTGAGGGTTGATAAGTCCACTGGGCCAGATGGGATATATCCTAGGATTCTTTGGGAGGCCAGGGATGAGATTGCAGAGCCTTTGGCTTTGATCTTTGGGTCCTCACTGTCCACAGGGATAGTGCCAGAGGACTGGAGAGTCAGTGTGGGTTTCCTCCGGGTGCTCCGGTTTCTTCCCACAGTCCAAAAATGTGTGGGTTATGTTGATTGGACATGCTAAATTAACCCTGAGTATCCCGGAATGTGATAGGTTAAAGGGATTAGCAGGGTAACTAAGCGCGGATAGGGCCTGGGTGGGATTGTTGTCGGTGCAGACACAATGGGCTGAATGGCCTCCTTCTGCACTGTAGTGTTTCTATGATTCTATGAATAGTAAAGTGAATCTTACTTATTCTTCAGTGAGATTTGTAAATAATTCTCACCATTCACCAATCCATCACGCAAACCAGCCTGCCATCCATTGACTCTGTCTACACTTCCCGCTGCCTCGGCAAAGCAGCCAGCATAATTAAGGACCCCACACACCCCGGGCATTCTCTCTTCCACCTTCTTCCGTCAGGAAAAAGATACAAAAGTCTGAGGCCACGTACCAACCGACTCAAGAACAGTTTCTTCCCTGCTGCTGTCAGACGTTTGAATGGACCTGCCTTGTATTAAGTTGATCCTTAATACAACTTAGCTATGACTGTAACACTACATTCTGCATTCTCTCATTTCCTTCTCTATGAATGGTATACTTTGTCTGTATAGCGTGCAGGAAACAATACTTTTCACTGTATACGAATAACATATGACAATAATAAATCAAATCAAAAATTGCCACAACTTGCACAAAGGGACAGTGGTTTACCAGGGACAATAGTGTCATCGCGATCCTTTTAAGCGTAGGTTTAAGTATTCCAAGCAGACATAGCTTTCAAGCTGGCACTTGTCACGTCCTTTCTGTATAAGTTCCCGCTCCGAACACCAGTGAGAGACATTGACAGTCACCACTGTAACAGCAATATGGCAACACACTTTTAAGTTCAGTGAATTCATTGTGGCTTCAAACCCCCACCTCATTTGGGATATGTCACCATATGGACAGGTGTCATCCAAGTCCCCGGTGACTGGTAAAAGTCACATTTAATCTCTTGCATACCATGTCTTAGCTCTGGTGAGACTGGAAATTAATTGCTTGACCTTTACAGAATGAGATGTTTTTGAAGTATAAATGACCTTTCCCGAAATATTATTGCAGACCTTTCTGCATGTTAGTGCCCACAAATTGGAACTGGTAATGCGGAACAGCAGAAACACAGTGGCTTCTGCTGAATAAGCCATATTTTATACTCATGTTCACAACTGTGTGATCTTTTCAGGCGAAAATAAATAACTTCTAACTATAAAGATGGTTGATTTTGATATCTTTCATCTTACAGAAGCACACTTCTGTCATTCCTTAGCCTTAGGATGACATGTTCTGGTCAGTATAACATTTATCGCTACACACTCTGTCATCTTGATACCTATTCCATTGTCACTTTCCCTGTGTTATGATATATATTAGGCAGAATTTCGCAGTAGTAGCAACAGCGAAACTGCAATCGTTCGCAGCCATTCCTCCCACGAAACTGACAGTAACGTCTGGAGTCTGCAGTTGAGTATGAAGGCTGCTGTCTGTGATTCTGTGTTTCTCCAGAGGATGCGCTGTTGAATCTCCCTCAGACTGCAATCGATTAGAAATCACTGAAGTGATGAGAGCTTGTCCCTCTGGGCGGCACGGTGACACAGTGGTTAGCACTGCTGCCTCGCAGCGCCAGGGACTCCGGGTTCAATTCCCGGCTTGGGTCACTGTCTGTGTGGAGTCTGCACATTCTCCCCGTGTCTGAGTGGGTTTCCTCCGGGTGCTCCGGTTTCCTCACACAGTCTGAAAGATGTGCTGGTTAGGGTGCATTGGCCATGCTAAATTCTTAACAGGTGCCAGAGTAGGGGATTTTCACAGTAACTTCATTGCAACGTTAATGTAAGCCGACTTGTGACAATAATAAATAAACATTAAACCTTTGCACCATAACTTCCACTGTTAAAAAGCGCCAGTGAAGAAGTTACATCTTGTTGAGTGAGGTGTAGCTGAATTTTTTAAGATTATTGAAATCATAATTACTTCTGAACAGTGTCACTGATCCTGAAAAACTAGTTTTATAATTATTGAAAATCGAATTTCTCTATTATGATTTTAAAAATCCCAATTTTAAAATAACGGTTTTAAAAAATAGTTTTTCGTGATATTTCAGCTTTCACGTTAATCCCACATGTTTGTCCCAATCTGGACATACACGGGCCCGGGTTCAATTCCAGCCTCGGGTCACTGTCTGTGTGGAGTGTGCACGTTTTCCCCGTGTCTGCGTGGGTTTCCTGCGGGTGCTCCGGTTTCCTTCCACACTCCAAAGATGTGCGGGTTAGGTTGATTGGCCATGCTAAATTGGCCCGAGTATTGGGGGATTAGCAGGGTAAATGGGTGGGGTTACGGAAGTGTAGAGCCAGGGTGGGATTGTGGTCGATACAGACTTGATGGGCCGAATGGCCTCCTTCTGCACTGTAGAGATTCTATGAATAAGGCACGGTGCTTTGTGCAAAATTCTGATTTAAAATGAAGAAAATCAGCTCAATTTAGCTGCCTAGCTTGCGGTCTGTGAGAATGCTTCAATGTGATTGGTTGCTTCCCCTTTTTGATGACATCGGACTTGCTGGAGGACTGGAGATCTCATTGGCTCAGTGCCAGGTTAAAAATGGACCCAGGAAGGGGGAATCCACATCGTGGAGATTTCTAACCCTTTGTGAGCAGCTTTATCCAAGGTCAACAGTAGGTGCTGTTTCCTCACCACTGGCCATGTCATAGAATCATAGAATCATACAGTGCAGAAGAGGCCCTTCGGCCCATCAAGTTCACAATGACACATGAGAGCACCTCCACTCCCACCTAATCCCATCTACCAGCACATGACCCATAGCCTTGAATGTTATGATGTGCCAAGTGCCCATCCAGGTACTTTTTAAAGGATGTGAGGCATCCCGCCCCCACCACCCTCCCAGGCAGCGCATTCCAGACCGTTACCACCCTCTGGATAAAATGTTTTTCCTCACAGCCCCCCGATATGTCCTGCCCCTTATCTTGAACCTATGTCCCCTCCTGACTGACCCTTCAACTAAGGGGAACAGCTGCTCCCTATCCATCCTGTCCATGCCCCTCATATAATTTTGTATACCTTGATCAGGTCACCCCTCAGTCTTCTCTGCTCCAAAAAAACTATCCAAGCCTACCCAGCCCCTCTTCTAACTTAAATGTTCCATCCCAGGCAGCATCCTGGTGAATCTCCTCTGCACCCCCTCCAGTGCGTTCACATCCTTCCGATAATATGGCGACCAGAACTGCACACAGTACTCCAGCTGTGGCCTCACCAAAGTTCCAAACAACTTCATTGCTTTTATAATCTATGCCTCGATTGATAAAGACAAGTGTCCCATATGCCTTTTTCACCAACCTACTAACATGCCCTATATACGTCATTACATTTCTCTGTATTACAACAGTAACCATACTTAAAAAAATACTTCATCAGCTGCAAAGCATCTCTTCCACCTTCTTCCATCGGGAAAAAGATACAAAAGTCTGAGGTCACGTACCAACAGACTCAAGAACAGCTTCTTCCCTGCTGCTGTCAGACTTTTGCATGGACCTACCTTGCATTAAGTTGATCTTTCTCTACACCCTCGCTATGACTGTAACACTACGTTCTGCACTCTCTCCTTTCCTTCTCTATGAACGGTATACTGTGTCTGTATAGCGCGCAGGAAACAATACTTTTCACTGTATGTTAATACACATGACAAATCAAAATCAAATCAAGATATCCTAATGTTGAAAAAGACCCTACAAACATAAACATTTTTCGATGGCCTACACTGCTAACCTTGAGAGAATCTTCTGTCCAGGTTGTCCCTGACAGCAACCATTTGTCTGATTCATTTTGTACATAGTGTACTGATGGAAAAAAGAGAAATAAGAAGCATATCTCATTCAATTCAGGAAAAAGCAAAGGGGCCATTTGTTTCTTGGTCATTTATTACCTCTCCACAAAACCGCACCAACCCCACAGCTTTACAAACGTCACATCTGAAATGTGATTTCAGCGGCTGGAATGGAAGACATGAAATTAATCTCAACGTATTTGCAACGTTAATCACCTAATTCTTCCCTTCCAGTTAATAAGCCACTTAGCCAGTTTAACTGCCACAAGGGTTATTAATCAGTCAATGGGGCCCATTTCAAAAGTTCCATCAAGTTTTACAAGTCTGACTTTTGCATTGAACATTAATCCAAGGTCCCTTCCTGTCCTTCCGTGTCAAAGAACAAAGAACAAAGAAAATTACAGCGCAGGAACAGGCCCTTCGGCCCACCAAGCCTGCACCGACCATGCTGTCCGACTGAACTAAAACCCCCTACCCTTCCGGGGACCATATCCCTCTATTCCCATCCTATTCATGTATTTGTTCAGACGCCCCTTAAAACTCACTATCGTAGCTGCTTCCACTACCTCCCCCTGAAGCGAGTTCCAGGCACCCACCACCCTCTGTGAAAAAATCTGCCTCGTACACCTCCTTTAAACCTTGCCCCTAGCACCTTAAACCTGTGCCTCCTAGTAATTGACTCTTCCACCCTGGGAAAAAGCTTCTGACTATCCACTCTGTCCATGCCTCTCATAATCTTGTAGACTTCTATCAGGTCGCCCCTCAACCTCCGTCGTTTCAGCGAGAACAAACCAAGTTTCTCCAACCTCTCCTCATAGCTAATGCCCTCCATGCCAGGCAACATCCTGGTAAATCTTTTCTGTATCCTCTCCAAAGCCTCCACATCCTTCTGGTAGTGTGGTGACCAGAATTGAACACTATATTCCAAGTGCGGCCGAACTAAGGTTCTAAAAAGCTGCAACATGACTTGCCAATTTTTAAACTCAATGCCCCGGCCGATGAAGGCAAGCATGCCAAATGCCTTCTTGACTACCTTCTCCACCTGTGTTGCCACTTTCAGTGTCATCGAGTCTTACAGCTGAATGGCCTCTTCTGCACTATGGTGATTCTATGATATGCAAGATGGATGGCCAGGTGGCACAATGGTTAGATTTGCTGCCTCACAGCGCCAGGGACCCAGGTTCAATTCCCGGGTTGGGTCACTGTCTGTGAGGAGTTTGCACATTCTCCCCGTGTCTGCGTGGGTTTCCTCCAGGTGTTCTGGTTCCTCCCACAATCTGAAAGACGTACCAATTAGGTGCATTGGCCGTGCTAAATTCTCCCTCAGTGTACCCGAACCGGCGCTGGAGTGTGGCGACTAGGGGAATTTCACAACAACTTCATTGCAGTGTTAATGTAAGCCAATTAATTGAATTGTTTATTTATTTAATTAGTCAGCTAGTGTGTGTTTTTTTTTGGCCTTTACTTTTGCAGTAGTATTTTAAGTTTAAAGTGAAAACTGGAAGTGGGCTGCTAAGGAGTCTGGGAAGGGTTTTTATTTTAACTTTAAAAGTCAGTATTCACAAAGGAGAGGGATGTGTTGACTGGGAGTGTCTCGGAGGGGAGTGTTGACCCGTTGGAGAAAATCTCCATTACAAAGGAGGAAGTGTTAGGTTTGTTAGAGAATTTAAAGACTGACAAATCCCCAGGGCCTGATTGAATCTATCCAAGGCTGCTCAGGGAGACGAGAGATGAAATCGCTGGGCCTCTGACGCAAATCTTTGTCTCGTCACTGGACGCAGGTGAGGTCCCAGAGGATTGGAGGATAGCTAATGTGGTCCCGTTATTTAAGAAGGGTAGGAAGGATAGCCCGGGTAATTATAGGCCAGTGAGCTTGACGTCCGTGGTGGGGAAGTTGTTGGAGAAAATTCTTAGAGATAGGATGTATGCGCATTTAGAAAGGAATAAACTCATTAACGATAGTCAGCATGGTTTTGTGAGAGGGAGGTCATGCCTCACTAACCTGGTGGAGTTTTTTGAAGAATGGTTGACGAGGGAAGGACCGTGGATGTCGTCTATATGGACTTTAGTAAAGCGTTTGACAAAGTCCCTCATGGTAGGCTGGTGAAAAAGGTTGGATCTCATGGGATAAAGGGGGAGGTGGCTAGATGGGTGGAGAACTGGCTTGGTCACAGAAGACAGAGGGTGGTAGTGGAAGGGTCTTTTTCCAGCTGGAGGCCTGTGACTAGTGGTGTTCCGCAGGGCTCTGTATTGGGACCTCTGCTGTTTGTGATTTATATAAATGATCTGGAAGAAGGTGTAACTGGGTTGATCAGTAAGTTTGCGGACGACACAAAATTGGCAGGACTTGCAGATAGTGAGGAGCATTGTCAGAAGCTACAGAAGGATATAGATAGGCTGGAAATGTGGGCAAAGAAATGGCAGATGGAGTTCAATCCTGATAAATGCGAAGTGTTGCATTTTGGTAGAAATAATGTAGGGAGGAGCTATACGATAAATGGCAGAACCATAAAGGGTGTAGATACGCAGAGGGACCTGGGTGTGCAAGTCCACAGATCCTTGAAAGTGACGTCACAGGTGGAGAAGGTGGTGAAGAAGGCATATGGCATGCTTGCCTTTATAGGATGGGGCATAGAGTATAAAAGTTGGGGTCTGATGTTGCAGATGTATAGAACATTGGTTCGGCTGCATCTGGAATACTGCGTCCAGTTCTGGTCGCCACACTACCAGAAGGACGTGGAGGCTTTGGAGAGAGTACAGAGGAGGTTTACCAGGATGTTACCTGGTATGGAGGGGCTTAGTTATGAGGAGAGATTGGGTAAACTGGGGTTGTTCTCCCTGGAAAGACGGAGGATGAGGGGAGACTTAATAGAGGTGTATAAAATTATGAATGGCATAGATAGGGTGAACGGTGGGAAACTTTTCCCCAGGTCGGTGGTGACGTTCACGAGGGGTCATAGGTTCAAGGTGAAGGGGGGGAGGTTTAACACAGATATCAGACGGACATATTTTACACAGAGGGTGGTGGGGGCCTGGAATGCGCTGCCAGGCAAGGTGGTGGAGGCGGACACACTGGGAACGTTTAAGACTTATCTAGACAGCCATATGAACGGAGTGGGAATGGAGGGATACAAAAGAATGGTCTAGTTTGGACCAGGGAGCGGCGCGGGCTTGGAGGGCCGAAGGGCCTGTTCCTGTGCTGTATTGTTCTTTGTTCTTAGTTACCTGGGAGGTTCCCCCTCATTGTTCCACTGGAGTAAGCTGAGAGGGAGTGATTGGAGGCAGCAGTGCTGATGAGAGATTAATTGAATTGTTTATTTATTTAATTAGTCAGCTCGTGTGTGGTTTTTTTTGGCCTTTACTTTTGCAGTAGTATTTTAAGTTTAAAGTGAAAACTGGAAGTGGGCTGCTAAGGAGTCTGGGAAGGGTTTTTTAAGCACGTGAAGTATAAAAGGTAGGCTGCAGTATACAGCGGGCAGCGTCGGGAGCGGGCAGTGGAGTGAGTGGGAAGCAGAGTGTGAGCTATAAGGCTTTGGCTCACAGGGCTTGAGTGAGTGGGAAGCAGAGTGTGAGCTATAAGGCTTTGGCTGACAGGGCTTAGGCAGATAGGGCAAGCAGGGGTGAGTTTAATTCATTTTTGCACTTTCTGCCTGGTACTGACAAGGTATCTAGAGGGGATGGGTGTGCAGGCAGTGCTATGTTCTTCTTGCACTATGTTTGAGGTGAGGGACGACGACAGTGTCCCTGCTGATTACACCTGTGGGAAGTGCACCCATCTGCAGCTCCTCCAAAACCGTGTTAGGGAACTGGAGCTGGAGTTGGATGAACCTAGGATCATTAGAATTGGCCTTTATCGCGAGGGGGAGAGAATATAAAAGCAGGGAGGTCTTGCTGCAACTGTACAAGGCACTGGTGAGGCTGCAACTGGAGTACTGTGTGCAGTTTTGGTCCCCTTATTTGCGAAAGGATATATTGGCCTTGGAGGGAGTGCAGAGAAGGTTCACCAGGTTGATACCGGAGATGAGGGGTGTAGCTTATGAGGAGAGATTAAACAGATTGGGACTGTACTCGTTGGAGTTTAGAAGGATGAGGGGTGATCTTATAGAGACATATAAGATAATGAAGGGGCTGGATAGGGTAGAGGTGGAGAGATTCTTTCCACTTAGAAGGGAAACCAGAACTCGAGGGCACAGCCTCAAAATAAGGGGGGGCCGGTTCAGAACAGAGTTGAGGGGGAACTTCTTCTCTCAGAGGGTAGTGAATCTCTGGAATTCTCTGCCCACTGAAGTGGTGGAGGCTTCCTCGTTGAATATGTTTAAATCACGGGTAGATAGTTTTCTGATCGATAAGGGAATTAGGGGATATGGGGAGCAGGCGGGTAAGTGGAACTGATTCGCTTCAGATCAGCCATGATCTTGTTGAATGGCGGGGCAGGCTCGAAGGGCCAGATGGCCTACTCCTGCTCCTATTTCTTATGTTCTTATGTTCTTAGGGATGCAGAGGTGGCCATAGACAGAAGCTTTAGGAATACAGTTACTCCGAGGAATGAAAACAGATGGGTGACGGTGAGAGGGGCTGGGAGGAAGCAGTCCGTGCAGGGATCCCCGGTGGTCGTTCCCCTTAGCAACAAGTATTCCTATTTGGATACGGTTGAGGGGGATGACATACCAGTGGTGAGCCGCAGTGAGAGGATCTCCAGCACTGTATCCATCTCTGTGGCTCGGGAGGGTAAGGGGCAGAGCGGGAGAGCAATAGTTATTGGGGACTCGTTAGTTAGAGGGATAGATAGGAGGTTCTGTGGCAGCAAAAGAGACTCACGGATGGTATGTTGCCTACCGGATGCCAAGGTCTGTGACGTCTCAGACCGTGTTTTCCAGATTCTGAAGGGGGAGGGGAAACAGTCACAAGTTGTGGTACACATTGGTACCAATGACAGAGGTAAGAGAAGGGACGGGGATTTAAAGCAGGAATTTCTGGAGCTGGGCTGGAAGCTGAGAGCCAAGACAAAACATGTGGTCATCTCTGGTACGTTACCGGTGCCACGTGATAGCGAGTTGAGGAACAGTGGAATGGACTGCCTGCAGTGATAGTGGAGTCAGACACTTTAGGAACATTTAAGCGGTTATTGGATAGGCACATGGAGCACACCAGGATGGTAGGGAGTGGGATAGCTTGATCTTGGTTTCAGATAAAGCTCGGCACAACATCATGGGCCGAAGGGCCTGTTCTGTGCTGTACTGTTCTATGTTCTATTTGTGACACTAATAAATAAACATTAAGGAACAAAGATAGGCCATTTGGCCCATCGAGCCTGCACCACCATTGAATAAGATTATGGCTGGTTTGACTGTGGTCTCAGCTCTATTTTCCTGCCTGTCTTCCGTAACCCATCACCATTAAAAAGCAGTTTATATTCAAGGACCCATTGCTCTCTGTGGAAGAGAATTTCAAAGAGTATCGACCTTGAGAGAAGAAATCCCTCTGCATCTCCATCTTACATGAGAGATCCCTTGTGCCTCCCTAGTACCAGAGGCCCCCATGAGGGGAAGCATCCTCTCAGCATCGACCCTGTCAAATTCCCTCAGCATCTTACACGTTTTAATAAGATCACCTCTCATTCTTCTAAACTACAATGAGTATCGGCCCAATCAGTTTCTTCATAAGACATCACCTTTACCCCAGTAATCAGTCTTGTGAACCTTCCCTGAACTGCTTCCAATGCAAGTACATCATAATATAGAATCAGAGAATCCCTACCGTGCATAGAGTCATGGAGCCATAGAGGTTTACAGCATGGAAACAAGCCATTCGGCCCAACTTGTCCATGCGGCCCCTTAATTGCCTGCACTTGGCCCATATCCCTCTATACCCATCGTACCCATGTAACTGTCTAAATGCTTTTTAAAAGACAAAATTGTACCCGCCTCTACTACTGCTTCTGGCAGCTTGTTCCCGACACTCACCACCCTCTGTGTGAAACAATTGCCCCTCTGGACCCTTTTGTATCTCTCCCCTCTTACCTTAAACCTATGCCCTCTACTTTTAGACTCCCCTTTGAGAAAAGATATTGACTATCCAGCTGATCTGTGCCCCTCATTATTTTAAAGACCTCTATAAGATCACCCCTAAGCCTTCTACGCTCCAGGGAAAGAAGTCCCAGTCTATCCAGCTTCTCCTTATAACTCAAACCATCAAGTCCCGGTAGCATCCTAGTAAATCTTTTCTGCACTCTTTCTAGTTTAATAATATCCTTTCTATAATAGGGTGACCAGAACTGTACACAGTACAGTTCAGTGCAGAAGGAGGCCATTCGCTCATCAGGTCTGCCCCGACTCTCCGTCAAAGCATCTTACTCAGGCCCTATCCCCATAACCCCATGTATATATCCCACTAATCCTATACATCTTTGGACACTAAGGGGCATTTTAGCATGGCCAATCCACCTAAACTACACATCTTCGGATAAATAAGAAGACCAAAACCATACACAGTTCTCTGGGTACAGTCTCACCAACAACGCTTAAAGTTGTAGCAAGACACAGACACAGTGGGACTGAAGACTAATGGGTGTTGCAGAGGCAGGAACACATGGAGGGATATGGGGACAAGGATGAGCATTTTAAACTCGAGGCATTGCTGAGCTGGGGGGTCAGTGTAGGTCACACGCTGGCACAGTGGTTGGCATTGCTGCCCCACGGTGCCAGGGACCCGGGTTCAATTCCCGCCTTGGGTCACTGTCTTTCATGTCTTTTGTCAGGGGAGTTGCAGCTTTTTATCAGTCATTATAAAATAATGAAATAATATAAAATAATGAGGGACATAGATCAGCTAGTCAACATCTTTTCTCAAAGGTAGGGGAGTCTAAAACTAGAGGGCATAGGTTTAATGCGAGAGGGGAGAGATAGAAAAGGGCCCAGAGGGAAAAGATTTTTCACTCAGAGGGTGTGAAGAACGAGAGGTGATCTTATTAAACCGTGTAAAATTCTGAGAGAGTTTGCACGTTCTCCCCGTGTCTGTGTGGGCTTCCTTCGGGTGCTCCGGTTTCCTCCCACACTCCAAAGGTGTGCGGGTAAGGTGGATTGGCCATGCTAAATTGACCCTAGTGTTAGGGGGATTAGCAGGGTAAACGTGTGGGTTTATGGGGATAGGGCCTGGGTGGGATTGTTGTCGGGACAGACTCGATGGGCCCAATGGCTTCCTTCTGCACTGTAGGGATTCTATGTAGATCAGAGAGAGTGTATTCCTGTATTCCTTTTTATTCAAACACCGATCTTAAAGACTTTTTCAAATGCTGACATTAGCTGTTCTTTAATCGTTGATTCCACCCGTGCATTTCATGGCTTCTCACAGAAACGCAAAAAGCTTTCTGCTGTTCTGCATTCTGAAACTCTTACATTTAATTTTGTATCTATGGCCCTCTTACTCCAAGCCTCCCAAACACTGGAGTCAGTCCATCTCCCCTGTCTCTCCCCGTTCTAATGCCTCTAACAAATCACCCAATAATCTCCTTGATTCCAATTTAAAAAGCCCCAATTTTTCATGTCTTTTGTCAGGAAAGTTGCAGCTTTTTATCAGACATGATAAAATAATGAAATAATATAAAATAATGAGGGGCATAGATCAGCTAGATAGTCAACATCTTTTCCCAAAGGTAGGGAAGTCTAAAACTAGAGGGCATTGGTTTAAGGTGAGAGGGGAGAGATACAAAAGGGTCCAGAGGACCAATTTTTTCACACAGAGGGTGGTGAGTGTCTGGAACGAGCTGCCAGAGGTAAGTAGTAGAGGCGGGTACAGTTTTGTCTTTTAAAAAGTATTTAGACAGTTATATGGGTAAGATGGGTACAGAGGGATATGGGCCAAACGCAGGCGATTGGGACTAGCTTAGTAGTTAAAAAAGGGGCAGCATGGACAAGTTGGGCCAAAGGGCTGTTTCCCTGCTGTAAACCTCTATGATTCTACGACACTTCGGTTTTACTGGGAGTGTGACTACTGCTGACAACGTAAAAACACAAAGATAAGAGATAATTTAATTCTGTCCGCATGACAATCTCTGACAAATCTAATCACTGCTCCCAACCCAACTCGAGTTTTTTTCTAATGTTTTGTGTGGGTTTGTGCACGTCATAGAATAATTCAGCGTAAGAGGAGGCCATTTGGTCCATTGAATCCTTTGCTGGCCCTTCGAACAAGCTATCCAATTTTTTAACCATTCTTTCATCGGGTTTGTGTGCCACTGTCTTGCCCATCCCTAATTGCCCCTTGGAAGCTGGTGGCAAAGTGCCTTTTTGAGCGGTTGCAGTCCATGTCCTCTCAGAGGGTCACGGGTTTTTGCAAATCTCTTCTCCAGAGAGTGGCGGAGACATGGTCATTGAATATTTCTCAGCCAGGGGTAGATAGATTCTTGACCGAAAAGGGAGCCAAAGATTATCAGGGGGTCGGCAGGGGTCTGGGGTTGAGGTTACAATCAGATCAGCCATGGAGTGGCATGGTGGCACAGTGGTTAGCACTGCTGTCTCACAGCGCCAGGGACCCCGTGTTCGATTCCTGGCTTGGGTTACTGTCTGTGTGGAGTCTGCACCTTCTCCCCGTGTCTGTGTGGGTTTCCTCCGGGTGCTCCGGTTTCCTCCCACAGTCTCAAAGGCATGCTGGTTAGGTACATTGGCCGTGCTAAATTCTCCCTCAGTGTATCCGAACAGGCATTGGAGTGTGGTGACTAGGGGATTTTCACAGTAACTTCACTGCAGTGTTAATGTAGGCCTACTTGTGACACTAATAAGTAAATTTAAACTTTTAAAAGATCTTATTGAATGGTGGAGCAGTCCTGAGGGACCGAATGGCCTATTCCTGCTGCTATGTGATGTGAGTACACCCACAATGCTGTTATGGAGGATTTCCAGTATTTTGACTCAGCGACAGTGAAGAACAGCGATATTGTTCCAAAACAAGATGGTGTGTGGCTTGGAGGGGAACTTGCAGATGGTGGTGCTCCCACGTGTCTGCTGACCTTGGGGTCCGGGTCCATAGGACTCTTAAATCGGCCTCGCAGGTGGAGGATGCGGTCAAGAAGGCGTACGGCGTACTGGCCTTCATTAATCGAGGGATTGAGTTTAGGAGTCGGGAGATAATGCTGCAGCTTTATAGGACCCTGGTTAGACCCCACTTGGAGTACTGCGCGCAGTTCTGGTCACCTCATTACAAGAAAGATGTTGAAGCCATTGAAAGGGTGCAGAGGAGATTTACAAGGATGTTGCCTGGATTGGGGGGCATGCCTTATGAGGATAGGTTGAGGGAGCTTGGTCTCTTCTCCCTGGAGAGACGAAGGATGAGAGGTGACCCGATAGAGGTTTACAAGATGTTGAGAGGTCTGGATAGGGTAGACTCTCAGAGGCTATTTCCAAGGGCTGAAATGGTTGCTACGAGAGGACACAGGTTTAAGGTGCTGGGGGGTAGGTACAGAGGAGATGTCAGGGGTAAGTTTTTCACTCAGAGGGTGGTGGGTGAGTGGAATCGGCTGACGTCGGTGGTGGTGGAGGCAAACTCGTTGGGGTCTTTTAAGAGACTTCTGGATGAGTACATGGGATTTAATGGGATTGAGGGCTATAGATAGGCCTAGAGGTGGGGATGTGATCGGCGCAACCTGTGGGCCGAAGGGCCTGTTTGTGCTGTGGCTTTCTATGTTCTATGTTCTATGTTCTATGACATTGCCTTTCTAGGTGGTTGTGGACTTCAGAAGTGCCGGTGAAGGGTCCTTGGTGAGTTACTGCAGAGCGTCCTGTACACGGTATACACTGCTGCTGCTATGTCAATGGTTGTTGAGAGAGTGAGTGTTTAAGGTGGTGAATGGGGTGGCAATCATTGGACCGCTTTGGCCTGAATGGTGTTGAGTTTCTTATCGAGTGCTGTTGGAGACGCCCTCAAGTATGCCTGTAGGCTGGGAGGTTTTGTGGAGTCAGGAGGTGAGTTTACTTGTCACAGGATCCCTAGCCTCTGATTTTTTTCTTGTAGCCACAGAAGGGCGGCACGGTGGCACTGCTGCTTCACAGCGCCAGGGACCTGGATTTGATTCCCGGCTTGGGTCACTGTCTGTGTGGAGTTTGCACGTTATCCCCATGTCTACGTGGGTTTCCTCCGGGTGCTCCGGTTTCCTCCCACAGTCCAAAGATGTGCAGGTTAGGTGAATTGGCCATGGTAAATTGCCCCTTCGTGTCAGGAGGACTAGCTACGGTAAATACATGGGGATAGGGCCTGGGTGGGATTGTGGTTGGTGCAGACTAGATGGGCCAATTGGCTTCCTTCTGCACTGTAGGGTTCGATGGTTCTATTTATATGGCTCGTCCAGTTCTGTTTCTGGTCAATGGTAACACCCAGGGAGTTTTATAGTGGGGGGATTCAGCAATGGTAATGCCAGTGAATTTCAAAGGGAGATGGTTTCTTGTTGGAGATGGTTATTGCCTGGTCATTTTTCAACTCAAGCCCGAATGTTGTCCATATCTTCCTATATATGGGCACACACTGCCTCAATATCTGAGGAGTTACAAATGATTATGAATATTGTGTAACCTGCAATGAACATCGCTACCTCTAACCTTTTGATGGAGGGATGATCATTGATGAAGCAGCTGAAGATGGTTGGGCCTAGGACACCATCCTGAGGGACTCCTGCAGTGATGTCCTGGAGCTGAGCTGATTGACCTCCAACCAGCGCAACCATCTTCCTTTGTGCCGGGTATGACTCCAACCAGCAGAGGGGTTTCCTCCTGATTCCCTTTCCTCAGGTCCCTTGAAGCCAAGACATTGAATGTTTTCAAGAAGCAAATAGATAAAATACTTGAGACCAAGGGGATCCAAGGATATGGGGGGAAGGTGGGATCAGGCTGTTGAGTTGAATGATCAGCCATGATCATAATGAATGGCGGCGGAACAGGCACAAAGGGCTGAATGGCTCCTATTTTCTATGTTTCTATGTTGATGCAGCAGTCAGTCAAATGCTGACTTGATGTCAAGGACCACATAGAAACATAGAAACTAGAATCAAGAATCGGCCATTCGGCCCTTCAAGCCTGCTCCACCATTCATTACGATCATGGCTGATCATCAAATTCAATATCCTGATTCCCCCTTCCCCCCAGTTAGCCCTAAGAGCTATATCTAATTTCTTCTTGGCCTCAACTACCTTCTGTGGTATTATTGCTCGACTATCCAGAAACCCAGCTAATGTTCTGGGGACCCGGGTTTGAAATCCAGATGGTGGAATTTGAGTTCAATAAAAAATACCTGAAATTAAGAATCTACTGATGACCATGAAACCATTGTCGATTGTCGGAAAAACCCATCTGGTTCACTAATGTCCTTTAGGGAAGGAAATCTGCCGTCCTTATTTGTTCTGGCCTACATGTGACTCCAGAGTCACGGCAATGTGGTTGACTCTCAATTGCCTCCTGCAATGGCCTGCCAAGCCATTCAGTTTCAAGGGCAACTAGGGATGAATGGTGGCCCAGCCAGCGACGCTCATATCCCATGAATGAATTTTTTAAAAAGCAACCAGCATAATTACAGACCCCACACACCCCGGACATTCTCTCTTCCACCTTCTTCCATTGGGAAAAAGATACAAAAGTCTGAGGTCACGTACCAACCGACTCAAGAACAGCTTCTTCCCTGCTGCCATCTTTTGAATGGAACTACCTTGCATTAAGTTGACCTTTCTCCACACCCTAGCTATGACTGTAACACTGCATTCTGCACTCTCTCCTTTGCTTCTCTATGAACGGTATGCTTTGTCTGTATCGCGCGCAAGAAACAATACTTTTCACTGTATGTTAATACATGTGACAATAATAAATCAAATCAAATCAAAAATCAGTAATTGGCCAGGTTGGAGTTCCCCCGTGAGTCCAACAAACATCTGATTTTTAAGGATTTATCGAATTGACTTTTGCAAGTTCCCGTTGAATCTGCCTCAACATTTCATTTCAAACATGACAATGTTTCATAATCTTCCGCATGGAAGTCACTGCAGTCAGTTTAGCCCGAGGTAAAATATTTAATTTTTAGCTTGTCTATGCACCATGGAGTTCCATACATCATTAATAAGCTGAACGAGGCTTTAGCAAGCAAAACATTGACTTTTTAATTGCTTTTTTATGAATGTTCATTGATCCAGTTTTGGACAGGGTAGAAATGTTCAGATCAAATCTAATCTCGAATGAATAATACATTTGTCTTTCTTCCCCTTCAGAATGGTGGCCGTCACCACAGCGCTACCCTTGGCCACTCTGTCATCACCAAACTATCCTTCACCTCAAGGGTTCACAAGAATGATCCCAGGAATTAAGGCTTTGTCAGATGAGGAGCGGTTGAGGAGTCTGGATCTATACTCGATAGAGTTTAGAAGGATGAGGGGGGATCTAATCGAAACTTACAGAATACTGAGAGGCCTAGATAGAGTGGACGTGGAGAGGATGTTTCCACTCGTGGAAAAGACTAGAACTCGAGGACACTTGGGTGCCATGGTGGCACAGTGATTGGCACTGCTGCCTCACAGCGTCAGGGACCAGGGTTCAATTCTGGCTTCGGGTCACTGTCTGTGTGGAATCTGCACGTTCTTCCCCCCATCTGCGTGGGTTTCCTCCGGGTGCTCCACTTTCCCCCTACACTCCAAAGATGTGCAGGTTAGGTTGATTGGCCATGCTAAATTGCCCCCAGTGTCAGGGGGATTAGCAGGGTAAATATGTGGGGTTCAGGAATAGGGCCTGAGTGGGATTGTGGTCGGTGCAGACTCGATGGGCCGAATGGCCTCCTTCTGCACTGCAGGAATTCAATGAATTTTATGGCACAACCTCAGAGTGAAGGGTCGCTCCTTTAAAACTGAGATGAGGAGGAAATTCTTCCGCCAGAGAGAGGTGAATCTGTGGAACTCATTGCCACAGAGAGCTTGAGAGGCCAAGCCATTGAGTGTCCTTAAGACAGAGATAGATAGATTCTTGTACAATTAAAGGATCAAGGGGAGAAGGCAGGAGAATGGGAATGAGAATCATATCAACTGTGATTGAATGGTGGAACAGACTTGATGGGCCGAATGGGCTAATTTTGTTTCTATATCTTATGGTCTTATGGTTTGGAATACGTTGTCACCAACTAGCTCTGGGCCCAACCTCTGCTGTTCTGACCCCTTCAATCTTAACATCAATCCTTCTGTGCCAGGGAGAGCTGGGTGAGTAACTTCCGCTCACTGGACATTCCCATGATATTCCAGCATGCAGACAGTTAATTCTATCCCTAAACAATTGTTAGTTAGCTTCAATGAAGCCTTCTAGCAACTCGCCATCAGCATAAGAAAATTGTGAGCAATTCCAGTCAGGAATTCAGGAGAAACTCCTTTACCCAGAGAGTGGCGAGAAAGTGCAACTCGCAACCACATTGAGTGATTGAGGTGAACAGAAGCATAGAAACATAGAAACTGGAAGAAGAGGAGACCATTCAGCCCTTCCAGCCTGCTCTGCCATTCAGTATGGTCATGGCCGATCCTCTATCTCAAGGAGGTGATAGGTCATCTCCCCGTGTCTGCGTGGGTTTCCTTCGGGTGCCACGGGTTCTTCCCATAGCCCAAAGGTGTGCAGGTTAGGTGGATTGGCCATGCTAAATTGCCCCTCAATGTCCAAAATGTGTAGCTTGGATGGATTAGCCATGGGAAATGTGTGGGTTTACGGGAGAAGGCCTGGGTAAGAACTCTGTAAGAATCGGTGCAGAATCGATGGCCTGAATGGTTATTTCTGCACTGTGGTTCTGTGATTCAAAAGTGTGTCGTGAGATAGAACAGAATCGCTACAATGCAGAAAGAGGCCATTCGGCCCATTGAGCCTGCACCAACAGCAATCCCACCCAGACCCTATCCCCGTAACCCCATGCATTTAGCTTGCTAATCCCCTAACACTAAGGGGCAATTTAACCTGCATACCTTCGGATTGTGGGAGGAAACCGGAGCACCCAGAGGAGACACACGCAGACACGGAGAGAACGTGCAAACTCCACACAGACAATGACCCAAGCCGGGAATCGAACCCGGATCCCTGGCACTGTGAGACAGCAGTGCTGACCACTGTGCCACCGTGCTGTCCTATTCTACATCCACTTGAGACAGGGCTTCAGTTTAATTTTTCATCCACAAGACATCACCTCCGACAGTGAAGTTCTCCCTCCATACTGAGTTGGAGAGTCAGCCTAGCTTTTTGTGGCTCAGGTCTCCAGCCTGTAACTTGAACCCTGCAACCTGTGACTCGGGGGAAGAGGTGAGAGGTGACCAGGGAGGCACGGATGACATTTATCGGAAAGTCTTTCCTCTCATGTTGGTGATAAGCTTGAATTGCCTTTGAGTGGAGTCGATCCTGAGGCTTCTCTGTTGGCACAGATTCAAAAGGAAATCATAATGAGTGGTGATCTCGTGTCTCATCACATCAATAATGCAGCCAGCTACAGCAGTCAGAACCAAAGGATTGCCTCCATTGATTGCTGGTAATGGAATCAAAACCACTCAGTGTGACCTCTAAGGCAGGCTTTCAGCAGAGGTAAGCTGGGTGTGCCCAAGAGGTTAAGCCGCCCCTCCAAAGTATTCTTAAAGATATTTTGTGCAGTATCTCTTTCAGTTTGAGGTAAATTTAATCTTAAAATCTCTGCTCGTGGGAGCTTAGATCTCAGGCTTACCCGTACTTCAAAAAATGGGGCGGCACGGTGGCACAGTGGTTAACACTGCTGCCTCACAGCGCCAGGGACCCGGGTTCAATTCCCGGCTCGGGTCACTCTCTGTGCAGAGTCTGCACCTTCTCCTTATGTCTGTGTGGGTTTCCTCCGGATGCTCCGGTTTCCTCCCACAGTCAGGAAGATGTGCTGGTTAGGTGCATTGGCCATGCTAAATTCTCCCTCAGTGTACCCGAACAGGCACCGGAGTGTGGTGACTAGGGGATTTTCACAGTAACTTCATTGGAGTATTAATGAAAGCCTACTTGTGACACTAATAAATAAATTAACTTTGAAACTTAAAGTATTTGATGATCAAACAGAGATGCTCCTCATCACATTGAGATTTTTGGGATCTTGCTGTGCAGAAATTGACTGCAGAATTTCCTGCATTTCATAGAATCCCGACAGTACAGCAGGAGGCCATTCGGCCCATTGAGCCTGCACCGGTAACAATCCCACCCAGGCCCCATCCCCATAACCCTACACAGTCCCCCTGACACTCAGGGGCAATTTACTGTGACCAATCCACCTGATCCCGCACATCATTGCAGATCTGCTCATTTACCCGCACCTTTCAAAGTGCTGTGGCATTCTCTCACCTGGAGAAAGGTAAGTTCTGCCTTAATGTCATTGAGTGAGAAATCAGGTCAAATCCAATTCATTCCGCACATAACCAATGGGGAGAGAGGGACGAGCAGTAAAACTTCGCCCATACCCAAGAGTGAGAGCTCCACCCATCCTGTCAGCAGCCTCCACACTGAGGGCTTACTCTGTTCAAGTCTCCTTCAGCAGTATTCAGTGAGACGTCTTTAGTGAACTGACCTGAAGATGTCTGCCTCCAGAGGCAGCTTCATGGCACAGTCACCCAACAATGTAAAGCCAGATGTGTCAATCAGCTGGTTACATTTCAAAACCCAAATAGCTCCCCTTTCATATAGAACAAAAGATACAAAGATCCCTTGCAAGCACAAGATATATTTGCAGGCACAGTCCTGTGTGATGGTGTATTACCCACATTACCCACTATACACCCGTTCCTCTCATGCATTGACAACTGTTTGTTCCACTCGCCAGTCTGAGCACATGGATTGCACACATTGGCCAGGATTCTATTGCCCCTCCACTGCGGTGTGTCTCCTACCAGCAGACGTGGCAGGCTATTTGAATTGCCGTTTAGTTCTGCAGGACCACAAATCCTCAACCCCAGTCTTTACACATACAGATCTCTTAATTAAATGTGGGAGTATTGCCATTGGCTGTTTGTCTGGGTGATGATTCTTGTCTGGAGATTCTCATTCCTGTGCCCTTGTTACCTTGGTGACTGTTGTTGTTCCATTGCAGTTGATGGAGACTCATGGACTTCTGGGATTGATGCCAGTTCTGTGCCCAATGCAGCTGGTGAGGTCAGTTCTCCCCGATCGCCCGACTGCTGTGAAGGAGCAGCTTCACTAGTTAGAACATCGAACATAGAACAGTACAGCACAGGAAGAGGCCCTTCTGCCCACGATGTTGTGCCAATGTTGCATGTTGAAGGTTTGACAGTGTCTCAAATACTCAGATCTATTTGATTTTTTAAATTTGATTTATTCTTGTCACATGTATTAGTACACAATGAAAAGTATTGTTTCTTGCGCGCTATACAGTCTAATAGGTTGATGTGGAAATGCCGGCATTGGACTGGGGTGGGCACAGTAAGAAGTCTCACAACACCAGGTTAAAGTCCAACAGGTTTATTTGGAATCACGAGCTTTCGGAGCGCTGCTCCTTCATCAGGTGAGTGGAGAGGTAGGTTTCACCAACACGGCATATATAGACAAAGACTCAATTGCAAGATAATGGTTGGAATGCGAGTCTTTACAGGTAATCAAGTCTTTACAGGTACAGACAGTCCGAGTGGAGAGAGGGATAAGAGGTGTGAACTGTCTCAAGCCGGGACAGTTAGCAGGATTTTGCAAGCCCAGGCCAAATTGTGAGGGTTACACGTAGTGTGACATGAACCCAAGATCCCGGCCTGTACCTGCAAAGACTTGATTACCTGAAAAGATTGGCTTTCCAACCATTATCTTCCAGTTGAGTCTTTGTCTATATATGCCATGTTTGTGAAACCTACCTCTCCACTCACCTGATGAAGGAGCAGCGCTCTGAAAGCTCATGTATCCAAATAAACCTGTTGGACTTTAACCTGGTGTTATGAGACTTCTTACCAGAATAGATTGGCAATCTTGTTAAACTCTAATCAGGCTTTCTGTCATTTCACTTTCATCATTTTCCTCACACCTGTTACTACTTTTGGTTTGAGTCATCTTTTTGTTATTGGAGCAGTAGTTTGTGTATGAGGCTGACATTAGTCTCTGGACATGACGACCAGCCATGCTTTCAGCCAATGTGTTTCTCCATTCAGAGATTGCCCTGTGCTGGATTTGCTCGATTACGTGATGAGTCCTTTGTCGATTCCACTCCACTTCAGCCTTAGAATCATAGAGTGATAGAGGTTTACAGCATGGAAACAGGCCCTTTGGCCCAACTTGTCCATGCCGCCTTTTTTTTTAAAAACCCCTAAGCTAATCCCAATTGCCCGCATTTGGCCCATATCCCGCTATACCCATCGTATCCATGTAACTATCTAAATGCTTTTTAAAAGATAAAATTGTACCCGCCTCTACTACTACCTCTGGCAGCTTGTTCCAGACACACACCACCTTCTGTGTGAAAACAATTGCCCCTCTGGACCCTTTTGTATCTCTCCCCTCTCACCTTAAACCTATGCTCTCTAGTTTTAGACTCCTCAACTTTGGGAAAAGATATTGACTATCTACCTTGTCTATGCCCCTCATTATTTTATAGAACTCTATAAGGTCACCCCTCAGCCTCCTACTCTCCAGAGAAAAAAGTCCCAGTCTATTCAGCCTCTCCTTATAACTCAATCCATCAAGTCTCGGTAGCATCCTAGTAAATCTTTTCTGCACTCTTTCTAGTTTAATAATATCCTTTCTATAATAGAGTGAACAGAATTGCACACAGTATTCCAAGTGTGGCCTTACCAATGTCTTGTACAACTTCAACAAGACGTCCCAACTCCTGTATTCAATGTTCTGACCAATGAAACCAAGCATGCCGAATGCCTTCTTCACCACTCTGTCCACCTGTGACTCCACTTTCAAGGAGCTATGAACATGTACCCCTAGATCTCTTTGTTCTGTTACTCTCCCCACCACCCTACCATTAACTGAGTAAGTCCTACCCTGGTTCAATCTACCAAAATGCATCACCTCACATTTGTCTAAATTAAACTCCATCTGCCATTCGTCAGCCCACTGGCCTAATTGATCAAGATCCCGTTGCAATTGGAGATAACTTTCTTCACTGTCCACTATGCCACCAATCTTGATGTCATCTGCAAACTTACTAACCATGCCCCTATATTCTCATCCAAATCATTAATATAAATGACAAATAACAGTGGGCCCAGCACTGATCCCTGAGGCACACCGCTGGTCACAGGCCTCCAGTTTGAAAAACAACTCTCTCAAACCACCCTCTGGCTTCTGTCAAGAAGCCAATTTTGCATCCATTTAGATACCTCACCCTGGATCCCATGAGATTTAACCTTATGCAACAACCTACCATGCGATACCTTGTCAAAGGCCTTGCTAAAGTCCGTGTAGACAACATCAACTGCACTGCCCTCATCTACCTTCTTGGTTACCACTTCAAAAAACTCAATTAAATTTGTGAGACATGATTTTCCATTCACAAAGCCATGCTGACTGTCCCTAATTAGTCCTTGCATCTCTAAATGCCTGTAGATCCTGTCTCTCAAAATACCTTCCAACAATTTACCCACCACAGATGTGAGGCTCACTGGCCTGTAGTTCCCAGGCTTTTCCCTGCAGCCCTTTTTAAACAAAGGCACAACATTTGCCACTCTCCAATCTTCAGACACCTCACCCGTGATTATCGATGATTCAAATATCTCGGCTAGGGGACCCGCAGTTTCCTCCCTCGCCTCCCACAACATCCTGGGATATACTTCATCAGGTCCTGGGGATTTATCTACCTTGATGCGCTTTAAGACTTCCAGCACCTCCTTCTCTGTAATATGTACACTCCTCAAGACATCACTATTTATTTCCCCAAGTTCCCTAACATCCATGCTTTTCTCAACAGCAAATACTGATGAGAAATATTCATTTAGGATCTCGCCCATATCTTGTGGATCTGCACATAGATGACATTGTTGATCCTTAAGAGGCCCTACTCTCTCCCTTGTTACTCTTTTGCCCTTTATGTATTTGTAGAAGCTCTTTGGATTCTTCTTTGCCTTATCTGCCAAAACAGTTTTGTGTCCCCTTTTTTCTCTCCTGATTTCTCTCTTAACTCTACTCCTACAGCCCCTATACTCTTCAAGAGATTCACTTGATCCCAGCTGCCTATGCATGTCATGTGCCTCTTTCTTCTTCTTGACCAGGGCCTCATTTCCATTTGACTTATTTATTCCAAGATACCGTTGGAGCGAGGCAACTTCTTGTAAGCTGTGCCCAGCGTACCTTCTAATTCTATCTTTTACTCTCATTCTATGCTTCTAAAACTTCATTATAACACTCTCTAACAATGCTTTAATTCAATCTCTTACAGAGTTGGCAACCTTTCTCTGCACCCTAACTATGGCTGTAACACTACATTCTGCACTCTCCCCTTTCCTTCTCTATGAACGGTTTGCTTTGCCTGTATAGCACGCAAGAAACAATACTTTTCACTGTATACTAATACATGTGACAATGATAAATCAAATCAAATCAAAGAGATAGTGTGTAGAAGATGTGTAGAACTGAATTTCCCAGTCCTTTATGAATCAGTTGAATTCTTTACTAGTGAACCGAGGGCCATTGTTACTCATCACAATATCTGGACTGCCAGCCAAAGTGTGCTTTATGCATCCTACTATTTCTCTCAATGTCATTGAAGTCAACTGGTTTACCTGCCAGCTGTTGGAATGATCATCTATTGTGACAAGATAATCACTCCTGGCCAATGTGAAGAAGCCTTCTCCAACTTTACCCATGGTCTGCCTGGGATGTCATGCATCATCAGTCGTTCTCTAGCTTGTGTAGCTTGATACTCGTGACAAACACAACATTGATCAATGTGGTCTTTAGTTTAATAGCTGATGGGCGGCACGGTGGCACAGTGATTGGCACAGCTGCCTCACAGCGCCAGGGACCCGGGTTCGATTCCAGCCTTGGGTGGCTGTCTGTGTGGAGTTTGCACATTCTCCCCGTGTCTGCGTGGGTTTCCTCCGGGTGCTCCGGTTTCCTCCCACAGTCCAAAGATGTGCTGGTTAGGTGGATTGGCCGTGCTAAATTGACCCTCAGTGATTTGATTTATTATTGTCACATGTATTAGTATACAGTGAAAAGTATTGTTTCTTGTGCGCTATACAGGCAAAGCATACCGTTCATAGAGAAGGAAGATTACGTGCATTAGCCATGATAAATACTTTGAGTTACGGGGATATGGGCTGGGGTGGGTCTGTGTAAGATGCTCTTTAGGAGAGTCGGTGCAGACTCGATGGGTCGAATTGCCTCCTTCTGCACTATAGAGATTCTATGTTTGGCCAGGAGAGTATTTCTCTTGCCTTTCTCAGTATTCATTCTATTCCTTAGAGAACTTGCATGGATATGCTTCCGCATCTCTCCTCTCATCTCCTGAGGGATGATGACTCATTCCCTTTGTAAAGATGCTGCCTGGAACTGTCAATTTATCTCAGTGTGCCCAATACGCTGTTGTGACTACAGGTGTGTCCTTGATTCCCTCAGGTCATCCTTTCATCATTACTCCCTGTAGTGCTTGTAAAGTTGCAGTCACCTTGTGTAGTTCACTCCATCTGGTCACTTGCCTGTCAGATTCTGTGGGCCCTATTTCACCATTTTGATTCTAAGTGCTGGGCGGACTTGAAGTTGGGAGTGTTTCAGATCCAATTTTTAGACCGGTTCTCAGGCGCCCCCAGACACACTCTGCCTGAAAAAATATCAGCGATTCCAAATCGCTCGGCCCAAGCCTGTGGGCGGGGCTTAACGCGCCCAAAACACTGCAGCTCCGATCGGCGCCTCCAACTGCGCATGCACAAAAAAGAAAAAGATAGAATGCGGCTCCCTCACCACATCCCTCCCGGACCAGATAATGCCTCCCCCTGGTCCAACAGATGTTGTCCCACCCCCACAACATTACTGACCCCCTTATCCCCCCAGCTCCCGCCACCTAGACCAATCATGGACTCCTCCCCGCCTTCCTCCCCACTGATCTCAGGCAGAGTGGCAGTGGACCCGCCCTTCCCCCCCACCCCATCCCACCCCATTGATCTCAAGCTGAGAGCTGTCGGACACTCGGCACTTATCTCTTCACTAACTGGAGCGCCCGAATCGGACTTTTATGGAGCATGTCTGTTTTGCGCCGATTCTGGAAGGGCGAACGCGGTGGTAAAGGGGAAGTGCCGGTACGGTTGGGCGTGCAGCCGATTAAGTCAATTTAAATGCATGCCCCACTTTACCAAGTTTTCACACCCAAAGACGGGTGCAACTTGATGGTAAAATCGGGCCCAGTGTCTCTGCTACGTCGATAGCTTCCACATCAAGTCGAACTGATGCTTCGTGTTGAACCTGGAAGATTCCACATCCTGCTGGAACAACATCAACTTCCTTCATGGGGAGCACTGCCCTTGACAGCATGTCAGGCCATTGAGGAATCCCCAGGAATTCGGGGGCAAGGGGGTGCCCCTTGAGTAGTGCCAGCTTGGCAGTGCC
Source organism: Mustelus asterias (assembly GCF_964213995.1). Taxonomy (NCBI): domain Eukaryota; kingdom Metazoa; phylum Chordata; class Chondrichthyes; order Carcharhiniformes; family Triakidae; genus Mustelus; species Mustelus asterias. The sequence goes on from NC_135807.1 coordinate 6,791,563, forward strand.
AACCTGGCACCCTGGCACTGCCCAAGGGGCAAAATGGCACCATCCAAGGGACACCTTGGCACTGCACACCGGGCATTGGGCAGTGCCAAGGGGGCAAGGCCAGGAGGGTCTATTGGGGGCCTCCCAATAGACATCCCTCAGTGGTGGTGGGGGGACCCGCTGCCACTCTGCAGTTGGGATTGGTGGCAGAGGGAGGGAGGATGGCGATTGGGGCTAGCCATCCAGGTTAGAGCAGCTGGGCGGTTGGGGCTGGTCATTGGGATGGGGGGAATCGAAACTGTCATGTGGGGTTGGGGCTAGACGGGGATTAGGGGGGTGAGGGAATCAGGACTGTCTGGGGAGGAGCCCGGGACTGTCCAGGGGACGGGGGGATGTGGGGGGGAGTCAGGGGATTGGGGCTGGCGAGGGAGGTCAGGGGTGCCAGCGATCAGGGGTGGGGGGGTGTCTGCAAGTCCAGTAATCTGGAGGTTGGCAATGGGAGGGGCCACTGAGCACGCACCGATCTCCACTCTGACAGCTCGGCGCATGCGCGGTGGCGCACTCAGCACTATGCTGCCGGCCTCTCGGGCAGCAATAGGCCCTGCCCACAGATTTCCAGAGTGAATCCCACTGGGACTCTCTGTGATGCACAAGAGTGTTGGAGATTCATTCTGGAAATCCCGCTAAAAAGACTGGCGGGATTCAATCCCAGTTTCCCAGACGTTAGGAGAATCCTGATCAATATCTTTGTAAACAAAGTAACATTCTTTGCAGTTGCTTTGGGGCAGAGATTTGAGAAAAATGCTATGAATGAGCCTGTGGTCGAACTCCAGTGTTGCGTTGTCTTTCTCAAACAAGTCCTGCTAGAAATGTTCACAGGCAAAAACAACTCATTCTCACTCTGAACTTAGCATCATTCCATTGGAGTTCATGCCCTAATGCGAATGGTTGTCCTTGCTGAACCAGAGTTGCTCTCAAAGGATTATCATTTTGGATCAGTCATGATTCATTGCATGGTGAAGCAGACTTGATGGGCTGAATGGCCAACTTCATCCTATGGCCTTATGGTCTTCACACTTCTTAACTAAGTCTGTTGCAATCTCATAGATGTTAGTCTGTTTCTTTGGCTAACCATTCAATGTAATTCTTTATAATTTTGCCTTCTTTGGCTCACTATTATTTTTTGTCTGACAATGATTTTACTGGAAGTTTAAGATGCCATGTAAATATGCTATATATGGGGCGGCGCGGTGGCACAGTGGTTAGCACTGCTGCCTCACAGCGCCAGGGATCTGTGTTCGATTCCCAGCTTGGGTCACTGTCTGTGTGGAGTTTGCACATTTTCCCTGTGTCTACGGGTGCTCCGGTTTCCTCTCACAGCCCAAAGATGTGTGGGTTAGGTGGATTGGTCATGCTAAATTGATGTCATATACACGGATTTTAGTAAGGCGTTTGATAAGGTCCCCCATGGTCGGCTTATGATGAAAGTAAGGAGGTGTGGGATAGAGGGAAAGTTGGCAGATTGGATAGGTAACTGGCTGTCTGATCGAAGACAGAGGGTGGTGGTGGATGGAAAATTTTCGGACTGGAGGCAGGTTGCCAGCGGAGTGCCACAGGGATCAGTGCTTGGTCCTCTGCTCTTTGTGATTTTTATTAATGACTTAGAGGAGGGGGCTGAAGAGTGGATCAGTAAATTTGCTGATGACACCAAGATTGGTGGAGTAGTGGATGAGGTGGAGGGCTGTTGTAGGCTGCAAAGAGACATAGATAGGATGCAAAGCTGGGCTGAAAAATGGCAAATGGAGTTTAACCCTGATAAATGCGAGGTGATTCATTTTGTAGGACTAATTTAAATGTGGATTACAGGGTCAAAGGTAGGGTTCTGAAGACTTGTAGAAGAACAGAGAGATCTTGGGGTCCATATCCACAGATCTCTAAAGGTTGCCACTCAAGTGGATAGAGCTGTGAAGAAGGCCTATAGTGTGTTAGCTTTTATTAACAGGGGGTTGGAGTTTAAGAGCCATGGGGTTATGCTGCAACTCTACAGGACCTTGGTGAGACCACATTTGGAATATTGTGTGCAGTTCTGGTCACCTCACTATAAGAAGGATGTGGAAGCGCTGGAAAGAGTGCAGAGGAGATTTACCAGGATGCTGCCTGGTTTGGAGGGTAGGTCTTATGAGGAAAGGTTGGGGGAGCTAGGGCTGTTCTCTCTGGAGCGGAGGAGGCTGAGGGGAGACTTGATAGAGGTTTATAAAATGATGAAGGAGATAGATAGAGTGAACGTTCAAAGACTATTTCCTTGTGTGGATGGAGCTATTACAAGGGGGCATAACTATAGGGTTCGTGGTGGGAGATATAGGAAGGATATCAGAGGTAGGTTCTTTACGCAGAGAGTGGTTGGGGTGTGGAATGGACTGCCTGCAGTGATAGTGGAGTCAGACACTTTAGGAACATTTAAGCAGTTATTGGATAGGCACATGGAGCACACCAGGATGATAGGGAGTGGGATAGCTTGATCTTGGTTTCAGATAAAGCTCGGCACAACATCGTGGGCCGAAGGGCCTGTTCTGTGCTGTACTGTTCTATGTTCTATATGTTCTAAGTTGCCCCTTAGTGTCAGGGGGGTAACTGCATGGGATTATGGGGATTGGGCCTGGGTTGGATTGTGGTCAGTGCAGATGCGATGGGCAAAATGGCCTTCTTCTGCACAGTAGGGATTCTATGATTCTATTTGAGCAGGAAGAGGAACCAATGCAAGAGATAGTCTGGCTTTGAAAGAATTGATAGGAATTTAAGATGCTCTTTAAATACAAGGTGTTTTCATTGGCGTGGGTAGGTCAAATAATGTTGTGCATTTAAAATTAGGCTTCAGTTAACAACATTTAAAGGAGACTGTTTCTTTTCAAACCACTCTGTGCTCTGGCTCCTCTCCATCTCTGTAATCTCCTCCAGCCCTCCTGCTCCAAGATCTCCACAATTATCTCATTCTGGTCCCTTGAGCATCCCCAATCTTAGCTGTTTCACCATTGGTGGCCGTACTTACAACTGCTGGGCCACAAACTCTGCAATTCCCTCCCTAAACCTCTCAGTCGCTCCATCTTTCCTTCTTCCTTTAAGCCACCCCTTAAAACTTCCCTCTTTGACCAAAGTTTGGGCTATCACCCCTCATATCACCGTCTGTGCCTTGGTGACAAATTTCTCTTTAAAACTCTCCTGTGAAGCACCTTGGAAAGCTTTATTACTTCCACAAATTTCATGCAAATCTCACAGAATCTCATAGAATCTCTCCAGTGTAGACGGAGGCCATTTGGCCCATCGGGTCTGCACCGACTCCCTGTAACCCCGCTAATTCCTGTAACCTACATATCTTGGAACACAAAGTGGCTATTCAGCATGGCCAATCTACCTAACCTACACATCTTTGGAGTGTGGGAGGAAACCGGAGCACCCGGAGGAAACCCCCGCAGACACGGGGAGAAAGCATCTGTGTGGAGTTTGCACGTTCTCCTCTTTGCACGGTTATGGGGATGGAGCCGGGGATAGGGCTTGGGTAAGATACTCTGTCAGAGAGTCGGTGCAGACTCATTGGACCGAATGGCCTCCTTATGCACCCTAGGCATCCAGTGATCCTAACGTGCAAACTCCACACAGACTGGAACCCGAGGCTGGATTCGTACCCAGGTCGCTGGCATTGTGAGGCAGCAGCGTTAACCACTGTGCCACCGTGCCACCCTACATGAGTTGTTGTTCCGCCTTTAACTGCAAGCGGAGGTTCGGAGCATAACATCCTACCTCAAGATCGGAGCCAGTTTCAAAAGGAATAAACTGGCTTCCATTTAGTAGATTACTCTCAGAGAGTTCCTTGTTCCTTGAATTTCACAGTAACTTCACCGCAGTGTTAATGTAAGCCTTACTTGTGACTGACAAATAAACTTTACTCTCCTTTGTTCCGGACAAAGTGATTTGTTATTTTTCTCAGGCGATTTCATTCCTGCTATCAGAGTCAGTCCGGTTATCTCCAGGGAATGTCCTACCAGACGGAGCCCAGCAACAACATGCTTGCCCATTGAAGTCAGCTTCTTCGTCCTTCAGATGTCAGGAGCTGAAATCTGGTATCTGATTGACAGCGCTAATGTGGTGGAAATCTGCATTGATTGACAGTTCCAAATCCAAAGGCTGGGAATATATATTACAACCACTGCCAATTGCTGAGTTCTGTGTAATTCAGCCATTAAACTCCTTGTCACAATAATATAAAATTTCAGTTGTAAGACTTTGCGGAAAATGGTATAAAGAATTTTAAAGTCTTTTGTTTTCATTTTAAACTCAGCGAAGTGATATACACTGTGCCGTCACACAATGGTTAGCACGGCAGGGAGCCAGGTTCAATTCCTGCCCCGGTGAGTGTCTGTGTGGAGTTTGCACATTCTCCCCGTGTCTGGGTGGGTTTCCTCCGGGTGCTCCGTCCACATTCCACAAATGTGCAGGTTAGGGGGCTTGGCCCTACTAAATTGCCCCTTAGTGTCAGGGGATCTATAGCAGGGTAAGTATGTGGGGTCATGGGGCTAGGGCCTGGATGCAGGTTTGATGGGCCAAAAGGCCTGCTTCTGCACAGTAAGGATCTTATGGTTCAATAGTTCCATTGCTATTCGGTGAGTCTTCTTTCAGTAAAATTTTGCTCTTCATGATAAATTCATGTCAGTAAATTAACCAGATCAATATTGCCTTTCAAACATGGGGTGGGCAATTTTACGAGTGTCCAGCTAGCATGAGTACGGGAGAGTTTCACATCCGTTTTTTGGATGAGTCTTTACTCCGAATCTTATGGACTTAAACAGTGAAAAAATGGGTTAGACCATTTTCAGCCACTAGAGGGAGGCAGCAGGGCTTAAATTACCAGCCAGCTTGCCGTAGCAGCAGAGAGAGCTATTGCGCATGGACTAACATCTACCGCCTCACAACCTATATCTGTGACCTCTTGTTCTAGAGTGCCCCGTAAGAGGAGACATTTGTGCCGGAATTCTACCGCTCCACCCGCCATAAGACCATAAGACCATAAGACCATAAGACATAGGAGCGGAAGTAAGGCCATTCGGCCCATCGAGTCCACTCCACCATTCAATCATGGTTGATTTCAACTCCATTTACCCGCTCTCTCCCCATAGCCCTTAATTCCTCGAGAAATCAAGAATTTATCAATTTCTGTCTTGAAGACGCTCAACGTCTCGGCCTCCACAGCCCTCTGTGGCAATGAATTCCACAGACCCACCACTCTCTGTTCTAAAGTGACTCCCTTTTATTCTAAGGCTGTGCCCCCGCGTCCTAGTCTCCCCTGTTAATGGAAACAACTTCCCTACGTCCATCCTATCTAAGCCGTTCATTATCTTGTAAGTTTCTATCAGATCTCCCCTCAACCTCCTAAACTCCAATGAATATAATCCCACGATCCTCAGACGTTCATCGTATGTCAGGCCTACCATTCCTGGGATCATCCGTGTGAATCTCCGCTGGACCCGCTCCAGTGCCAGTATGTCCTTCCTGAGGAATAGGAGCGGGTGAGGGCAACAGAAATATCCATTGACCTCGAGCAGGAATTTCCGGTCTCGCTTGAGCAAGGCCATAAAATCTCGCTCTTGGTCTACACTTACTTGATCAATCCCTTTTAAAATTTTAAATACCTCGATAAGATCCCCTCTCATCCTTCTGAACTCCAGTGAGCACAAGCCCAAACTGTTTAATCGTTCCTCACACGCCAACCCTTTCATCCCCGGAATCAATCTGGTGGACTTCCCCTGAACTGCCTCCAGCGCCACCACACCCTTCCTCAAATAAGGAGACCAAAACTGGACACAATGGGTGGAATTATCCCATCCCACCCACCACGGGTATGGTCATGGCGGGCAGGACACAGACCATGCAAAGGTCCATTGACCTCGGGCAGGGTTTGCCGGAGTTGGGGCCGGAAAATCCCACCCTATTCCTCAGATGTGATCTCACCAACACCCGATACAACTGCAGCAACTTTTATACTGCACTCCTTTCGCAATCAATACCAACGTCCCATTTGCCTTTTTTATTACACGATGCCCCTGCATACCAACATCTTCTGATTCACGACCAAGAAATCCATGACCAAAGGGATGGCACGGTGGCACACTGGTTAGCACTGCGGCCTCACAGCGCCAGGGACCCGGGTTCAATTCCAGCCTCGGGTCATTGTCTGTGTGGAGTTTGCACATTCTCCCCATCTCTGCATGGGTTTTCCTCCCACAGTCCAAAGATGTGCGAGTTAGGTTGATTGACCATGGCAAATTACCCTTTAGTGTCAGGGGGATGAGGAGGGTAAATATGTAGGGTTATGGGGATGGGATATGGGTGTGATTGTTGTCGATGCAGTATCGATGGGCCAAATGGCCTCCTTCCGCACTGTAGATTCGATGATTCTACGAAATAAGAACCAATGCTGGAAAATCTCAGCAGGTCTGACAGCATCTGTGGAGAGAGAACAGAACCAGCCAGGATGTGCTGTAAATCTTTTTATATTTTAATCCAAAAAAAACCAGCTGAAATGAATTAAACCCTCGATTCGACAATCTGGTATTCCGAAACTCTGCGATAATTTGAATTTAAGTGCTTAGGTTTCCTCAAATTTTAGAATTAAGTTGACGATCGCAGCAGCAATGAATCCTTAATTATAGTGGAACTATGGGACACTATTATAAGACCTGAATACCTGCACCGAACTAATTTGCTCTATTCTGATGAATAATTAGTCTCCAGCATCGCTGACAATTCATTCTCGATTTGTCCCTCAGTGTTAAAAGCTCTATTTAATAAAGCACAAACTGAATGTTCATTGTGTCTGGATCATTCCTTTGCAGACTGCCGGAGTATTGTTATCCAATTCATCTGAACCCTGAAATGATTAGCATCAACTAATTGGTTTGATTTTTTGAGCACAATGGACTCTCATCCACCCAAGACTTCTTTTTACACTTTTTCGATGTCTTCTGTCATCTCGGAACGGCCGCATAACCAGACGCACTTGTAACATTCAACCAAGCGTGGGAACTCCCCGCTTGTCAACCCTGCCTCTCAGACAAAAGAGTTTAATTATGGCCTTCAATCTCCGTCTTCCTCCACCGCCCGTCACTAACGCTTTGGTAAAGATTCCGTCGCCACCGCGGGGGAAGCAAATTAAAAACAACTCGACACGAAAGCAGAAAAGGCTGGAGATACTCGGCAGGTTCTGGCCTGGTTCAGGGGGCAGCCACGGTGGCACAGTGGTTAGCACTGCTGCCTCGCAGCGGCAGGGACCTGGGTTCGATTCCCGGCTTGCGTCACCATCTAAATGCTTTTTAAAAGACAACATTGAACCCACCTCTACTACTACATCTGGCAGCTTGTTCCAGACACTCACCACCCTCTGTGTGAAACAATTACCCCTCTGGACACTTTTGTATCTCTCCCCTTTCACCTTAAATCTATGCCCTCTAGTTTTAGACTCCCCTACTTTTGGGAAAAGATATTGACTATCTAGCTGATCTGTGCCCCTCATTATTTTATAGATCTCTATAAGATCACCACTCAGCCTCCTACGCTCCAGAGAAAAAATACCCAGTCTATCCAGCCTCTCCTTATAACCCAAACCATCAAGTCCAGGTAGCATCCTAGTAAATTTTTTCTGCACTCGCTCCAGTTTAATAATATCCTTTCTATAATAGGGTGACCAGAATTGCACACAATATTCCAAGTGTGGCCTTACCAATGCCTTGTACAACTTCAACAAGACGTCCCAATTCCTGTATTCAATGTTCTGACCGATGAAACCAAGCATGCCGAATGTCTTCTTCACCACTCTGTCCACCTGTGACTCCACTTTCAAGGACCTATGAACCTGTACCCCTAGATCTCTTTGTTCTGTAACTCTCCCCAACGCCCTACCATTAACTGAATAAGTCCTACCCAGGTTCAATCTACCAAAATGGATCACCTTGCATCACCTCGTACGTTGGCCTTCATTGCGAGAGGTTTCAAGTACAGGAGCAGGGATGTGTTGTTGCAATTATACAGGGCCTTGGTGAGGCCACACCTAGAGTATTGTGTGCAGTTTTGGTCTCCATTTCTGAGGAAGGATGTTCTTGCTCTTGAGGGAGTGCAGTGAAGGTTTATCAGGCTGATTCCTGGGATGGCAGGACTGCCGTATGAGGAGAGATTGACTAGGTTAGGATTGTATTCGCAGGGGTTCAGACGAATGAGGGGGGATCTCATAGAGACTTATAAAATTCTCACAGCATGAGACATGGTAAATGCAGGAAAGATGTTCTCGATGGTGGGGGAGTCCAGAACCAGGGGTCACAGTCTGAGGATTCAGGGTAGACCATTTAGGACAGAGAAGGGAGAAATTTCTTCACCCAAAGAGTGGTGAGCTTGTGGAATTCACTACCACAGGAAGTAGTTGAGGCCAAAACATTGAATGTTATCAAGAAGGAATTAGATACAGATCTTGGGGCAAAGGGGGTCAAAGGGTATGGGGGGAAGACGGGATCAGGCTATTGAATTTGATGATCAGCCATGATCATGACGACTGGCAGAGCAGGCTCGAAGGGCCGAATGGTCTCCTCTTGCTCCTATTTTCTATGTTTCTATGATTTTATTTCCAGGTTCCAACATCCACAGTATTCTGATTTTCAATTGAAACAAAAGTCATGTTGGGTTGTATTACAGTTCACTCAGGGAGTCTGGGTTGCTGTGGCCACAAGCACCTTTACATGTGCACTGCAGTCTGGACCTATGGATAGTAAGAGTTTTAACAACACCAGGTTAAAGTCCAACAGGTTTATTTGGTAGCTTCTCCTTCGTCAGATGGAGTGGAAATCTGCTCTCAAACAGGGCACAGAGACACAAAATCAAATTGCAGAATACTGATCAGAATGCGAATCTCTACAGCCAACCAGGTCTTAAAGATACAGACAATGTGAGTGGAGGGAGCATTAAGCACAGGTTAAAGAGATGTGTATTGTCTCCAGACAGGACAGCCAGTGAGATTCTGCAAGTCCAGAAGGCAAGCTGTGGGGGTTACTGATACCCCCACAGTGTTGTTAAAACTCTTACTGTGTTTACCCCAGTCCAACGCCGGCATCTCCACATCATGACTACTTATGGATAGTGACAGTAGAGGCTTTAACATTAGATCACATGGCTGACCCAAATCTCTCCTGCTCTTACCACCTGCCATTGGCATGTGTTGGAAGGATTAGTGTTAAAAATAGGCTGTAAATATTTATAAATAACTAGGAACTACTTAGCTAGGAACCAATGTGTTATGCATAGTTGTTCTGGGGCCTGATTTCATAGCAGCACGAGAGACGAGGGGTGGGATTTTGCGGCCGCGCTCACCCCAAGGTCAGAAAATCCTGCCCGAGGTACATAGAAACATAGAAAATAGGAACAGGAGGAGGCCATTCAGCCCTTCGAGCCTGCTCCGCCATTCATCACGATCATGACTGATCGCCCAACTCAATAGCCAAATCCTGCTTTCTCCCCATAACCTTTGATCCCATTCGCCCCAAGTGCTATATCCAGCCGCCTCTTGAATACATTCAATGTTTTGGCATCAACTACTTCCTGTGGTAATGAATTCCACAGGCTCACCACTCTTTGGGTGAAGAAATGTCTCCTCACCTCCGTCCTAAATGTTCTACCCCGAATCCTCAGACTGTGACCCCTGGTTCTGGACTCCCCCACGATCGTGAACATCCTCCCTGCATCTACCCTGTCTAGTCCTGTTAGAATTTTATAGTAAGAAGTCTCTCAACACCAGGTTAAAGTCCAACAGGTTTATTTGGAATCACGAGCTTTCAAAGCGCTCATTCCTCAGGTGAATGGGTGAGGGATTGCCCACTCACCTGATGAAGGAGAAGCGCTCCGAAAGCTCGTGCTAGCAAATAAACCTGTTGGGCTTTAACCTGGTGTTGAGAGACTTCTCACTGTGCCCACCCCAGTCCAACCCCGGCATCTCCACATCATAGAATTTTATAAGTCTCTATAAGATCCCCCCTCATTTGTCTGAACTCCAGCAATTTTATTGCCCAAGCCTAATTGCCCCTTAAGAAAGTGGTAGTGAGCTGCCTTCTTGAGCTGCTACAGTCCCTGTGGTGTAGGAACACATGCCATTAGCTTTCGGAGCGCTGCTCCTTCGTCAGATGGCGTGGATATGGTATCCACTCCATCTGACGAAGGAGCAGCGCTCCGAAAGCTAATGGCATTTGCTATCAAATAAACCTGTTGGACTTTAACCTGGTGTTGTTAAAACTCTTACTGTGTTTACCCCAGTCCAACACCGGCATCTCCACATCGTGTAGGAACACATGCAGTGCTGTTAGGGAGGGAATTCCAGGATTTTCCCCCAGAGCCAGTGAAGGAACGGCCAATATATTTCCAAGTTAGGATGGTGAGTGACTTGGAGGGGAACCTCCAGGGATGGTTTTCCCAGGTATCTGCTGCCCTTGTCCTCTGAGTTGGTAGCAGTTGTGTGTTTGGAAGGTGCTATCTAAGAAGCCTTGGTGAGTTCCTGCAGTGCATCTTGTAGATGGTACACACAGCTGCCACTGCGTCAGTGCTGGAGGGAGTGACTATTTAAGATGGTGCCAATTAAGTATGTGGTCAGGATGGAGTAGTTAGAATGGTCGGTGCCTTGAAGGGCAACTTCCAGTTGGTGATGTTTGCATGTATCTGCTGCCCTTGTCCTTCTGGGTGGTAGATGTTGTCGGTGATGGAGGAAGTGTATGTGGCCAGAATCTAAATGAAGGTTATGTAGGAATGGAGAATTGGAAGCTCAGAGTCAGATCAGCTATATACCGGATAGGCTTCTCAAAAGACATTGAAAGAACAGTGCCTACAGGCTATATGTTCCAAAAGTACGGAAAGACACAGCAGAAAGAGGAGATGAAAGTTATCGGAGTATCGCCCAGACTATGGCGTGCTGAGGGAGCTGATTTATTCCCACTCAATCAAGAACAGTATCTCTCAGTCGCAGACTACTGTGCAAAGCTCCCTTTTATCAGAAAGATGAAAGACTTGAGAACCACAACATGCACCTCAGGAGATCGAGCTACGTTAGCTGAGCATGGAATTCCTGAAAGATTAATATGTGATATTGGTACTCAGTTCACATCCAGGGAGGTTCAGGATTTGGTGGACAGTATGGGTTCGCAATCACCTCATCATCACTTTACCCTCAAGGATTTGATTTTGATTTGATTTATTATTGTCTTATGTATTAACATACAGTAAAAAGTACTGTTTCTTGCGCACTATACAGACAAAGCATACCATTCATAGAGAAGGAAAGGAGAGAGTGCAGAATGTAGTGTTACAGTCATAGCTAGGGTGTAGAGAAAGATCAACTTAATGCGAGGTCGGCCCATTCAGAAATCTGATTGCAGCAGGGCAGAAGCTGTCCCTGAGTCGGTTGGTACGCGACCTCAGACTTTTATTTCTTTTCCCGACGGAAGAAGGTGGAAGAGAGAATGTCCAGGGTTCGTGGGGTCCTTAATTATGCTGGCTACATTTCCAAGGCAGCGGGAAGTTAGACAGAGTCAATGGATGGGAAGCTGGTTTGAGTGATGGACTGGGCTTCGTTCACGACCTTTTGTAGTTTCTTGCAGTCTTGGGCAGAGCAGGAGCCATACCAAGCTGTGATACAACCAGAAAGAATGCTTCCTATGGGGCATCTGCAAAAGTTGATGAGAGTCATAGCTGACATGCCAAATTTCCTTAGTTTTTTGAGAAAGTAGAGGCGTTGGTGGGGCTTTCTTAACTATAGTGTCGGCATGGGGGGGACCAGGACAGGTTGTTGGTGATCTGGACACCTAAAAACTTGAAGCTCTCGACCATTTCCACTTCATTCCCATTGATGTAGACAGGGGCATGTTCTCCACTACACTTCCTGAAATCGATGACTATCTCCTTTGTTATGTTGACATTGAGGGAGAGAGTATTGTTGCTGCACCAGTTCACCAGATTCTCCATCTCAATCCTGTGCTCTGTCTCGTCATTGTTTGAGATCCGACCCACCCCGTCTATGTCTCTGTGATGGCAATAAATCACAATCCAAGGGCCAATGCATGCTCTTAACTCATCAGTCTTATCTATAATACTCCCAGCATTAAAGTAGATGCCATTGTTATGAAGTTGCATATATAAGGTTAAAAATGCGGTGTTTGACAAATGTAAATATTGAAAAGAAATGCTGAACTAAAAGAAGAAATCTTATAGCATTGTCTCTTTAAAAAGCATCTGTCTTTCTGTGGATTTTAAACTTCGATGGTAGTCATGGTGTGGAGATGCCGGCGTTGGACTGGGGTAAGCACAGTAAGAAGTCTCACAACACCAGGTTAAAGTCCAACAGGTTTATTTGGTAGCAAATACCATAAGCTTTCGGAGCTTGCTGCTCCTTCGTCAGATGGAGTGGTCTCTGTTCTCCAACTGTGCACAGACACAGAAATCAAGTTACAGAATACTAATTAGAATGCAAATCTCTACAGCCAGCCAGGTCTTAAAAGGTACAGCTAATGTGGTTGGAGGGAACATTAAACACAGGTTAAAGAGATGTGTATTGTCTATACACAGCTCTTTAACCTGTGTTTAATGTTCCCTCCAACCACATTAGCTGTACCTTTTAAGACCTGGCTGGCTGTAGAGATTTGCATTCTAATTAGTATTCTGTAACTTGATTTCTGTGTCTGTGCACTGTTGGAGAACAGAGATCACTCCATCTGACGAAGGAGCAGCAAGCTCCGAAAGCTTATGGTATTTGCTACCAAATAAACCTGTTGGACTTTAACCTGGTGTTGTGAGACTTCTTACTGATTTTAAACTTCAGCAGTGGTTTGCAACATTTGTATCCCGAGCAGCAATCAGTGATCCAACATAGCAAAACAGGCTTTTGAATTGAACCAATGAGTTTAAAGCAAGCACACAGAGACACGGGACCAATGGAATTCAAATGTGAGGTTTGTTGACAGCCTCAAGCCACTCAGATTGCAGGAATACTGTGAGGTAATTCCAGGTATATAAACCCAGACAAGGGGGAGGAGAGGGGGGGTTAAGTATTCTGTTAGAGTAAGCTTGCCACCTCTTTAGTCGGAAGGAGGGGAGGTGAGGCTCTCGTATAGAATCTTGCAGTAATATATATATCTTCAGAAAATCATCATCTAAATTGAAGGAGATACCAGCTCAGAAAGTATTCCAGATGAGAGCATCACAAAATAATGTTCATACTTCCAAAAGATGCCTGGTTGTATATTCTTTGAGAATGACTGTCTTCGATAAGGATTTATTTCATTATTCCTGAATGAGACTTGTAATATTTGCACAGCATTCTATTGGGATTTTATTCAGTTTGTTAATTGTTTAATAAGGTCAGCAGTTTTAAAAACAAAGACTTGTTCATGATAGAGAGTGGCAGAACCTGCTTTTATTTACCAAAACGCGTAGCTTCCTACGACCTCACGCACATTCGTATAAGATTACAAAGCGAGGTATAACCCTTTGGGTGGTTCCAAAATCACACGGAGGGAATCATCACCTCCGTGTCATAACACCATGCAACCTTGTCTTACTCTATTGGAACTCAACTTGGCTGTGACTAGTCAGGAGGTGGGGGTAGTCTTTGAGGACAATAGGGTCAGGTGGCTCCACCGCTGATAATATAACCATTTTTGTCAATGATCGTGAGCCCATTCTACCATTTTACTCTCTACAGATTAAACCAAGCTGTGTGTTTACAATTCCTTTTCGAAGGCACCATGATAGATCATGGAGTGCACAATGGTTTTGTCGATTGGCTAGGGGATTGCTGTCAGAATTGGTGGAGGGAACATCAAAAAGTTCCCGTCTATGTTTTGATTCGATTTGATTTATTATTGCCACATGTATTGGGATACAGTGAAAAGTATTGTTTCTTGCACGCCAAACAGACAAAGCATACCATTCATAGAGAAGGAAAGGAGAGAGTGCAGAATGTAGTGTTACAGTCATAGATAGGGTGTAGAGAAAGATCAACTTAATGCGAGGTAGTCCATTCAAAAGTCTGATGGCAGCAGGGAAGGAGCTGTTCTTGAGTCAGTTGGTACGTGACCTCAGACTTTTGTATCTTTTTCCCGACGGAAGAAGGTGGAAGAGGGAATGTCCGGGGTGCATGAGGTCCTTGCTTATGCTAGCTGCTTTGCCGAGGCAGCAGGAAGTGTAGACAGAGTCAGTGGATGGGAGGCTGGTTTGTGTGATGGACTGGGCTACATTCACAACCTTTTGTAGTTCCTTGTGGCCTTGACTTTAAGCTAATTAAACTGCAGTAATTACAGGTAGGTGATTAATATTCACTAATGTGCTTCCATCACTGGAAATCTAGGATCGACTTTTTACATAATCTAAATGAAAAATTATGGCCGGAATTCTCGCGGCCGTTCACGTTCCGTCGCCGCAAGCCAAGGAGGAGAATTTGATGCTCAGCCAAATTTATTTTTTTAATTCATTTGTGGGCTATGGACATCACTGGGTGGCCAGCATTTATTGCCCATCCCTAGTTGCCCTTGGAGGGCAGTTGAGATTCAACCACATTGCTGTGGCTCTGGAGTCACATGTAGGCCAGGCCGGGTAAGGACGGCAGATTTCCTTCCCTAAAGGACATCCGTGAACCAGATGGGTTTTTACGACAATTGACAATGGTTTCATGGTCATCAGTAGATTCTTAAATCCAGATATTTTTTGTTGAATTCAAATTACACCATCTGCCGTGGCGGGATTCGAACCCAGATCCCCAGAATATTAGCTGAGTTTCTGGATTAATAGTCCAGCGACAATACCACTGCACCATCACCTCTCCGTTTACTGCAGCAGGATGAGTATAATGTGGATAAATGTGAGCTTATCCACTTTGGTAGCAATAATAGGAAGACAGATTATTACTTCAATGGGTATAAATTGAGAGAGGTGGATACTCAGCGAGACCTTGGAGTTCTCATGCATCAGTCACTGAAAGTAAGCGCACAGGTACAGCAGGCAGTAAAGAAGGCAAATGGTATGTTGGCCTTCATAGCGAGAGGATTTTAGTATTGGAATAGAGACGTTTTATAGCAATTGTATAGGGCGTTGATGAGACCACACCTGGAGTATTGTTTTAGTGTCCTTATCTGAGGAAGGATGTCCTTGCTATAGAGGGAGTACAATGAAGGTTTACCAGGCCGATTCCTGGGATGGCTGGACTGTCATATGAAGAGGGACTAAGTCGGTTGGGATTATATTCACTGATGTTTAGAAGAGTGAAAAGGAACCTCATATAAACTTATAACTTCTAACAGGATTAGACAAGGGAGATTCAGAAAGAATGTTCCCGATGGTGGGGGAGTCCAGAACTAGGGGTCATAGTTTGAGGATAAGGGGTAAAAACTTTAGAACTGAGGTGAGGAGAAATTTCTTCACCCAGAGAATGGTGAAGGTGTGGAATTCACTACCACAGAATGTAGTTGAGGCCAAAACACTGTCTGATTTCAAGACGAAATTAGATATAGCTCTTGGGGCTAAAGGGATCAAGGGATATGGGGGGGAGGGGGATCAGGATATTGAATTTGATGATCAGCCATGTTCAAAATGAATGGTGGAGCAGGCTTGAAGGGCCAAATGGCCTCCTCCTGCTTCTAGTTTCTATGTTTCTATGAATCCTGCTGGCTAGTTGAAACTAATCAGAGTCATTGGATCTCCCCCATCCTACTGGCCCTGAAGCAGGATGCATCAAAATGGTTCTTCATTGATTACCGAGGAGTGACGGCAGTAACCAGGGCCGACTCCTACTCAATCCTTTCCACTTTGAGGATTGTTTAGACAAAGTGGGCCACTCGGCCTACCTCAGCAAACTGACCTTTTAAAAGATAGTGGCCAAATTCCCCTCCAATTCGATTTTCAAGTTTGCTGATGACACCACGGTAGTGGGTCGGATCTCAAACAATGACGAGACAGAGTACAGGAATGAGATAGAGAATCTGGTGAACTGGTGTGATGACAATAATCTCTCCCTCAATGTCAACAAAACAAAGGAGATTGTCATCGACTTCAGGAAGCGTAGTGGAGAGCATGCCCCTGTCTACATCAACAGGGATGAATTGGAAATGGTTGAGAGCTTCATGTTTTAGGTGTCCAGATCACCAGCAACCTGTCCTGGTCCCCCCCATGCCGACACTGTAATTAAGAAAGCCCCACCAATGCCTCTACTTTCTCAGAAGATTAAGGAAATTTGGCATGTCCGCTACGACTCTCACCAACCTTTACAGATTCACCATAGAAAGCATCCTTTCTGGATGTATCACAGCTTGGTATGGCTCCTGCTCTGTGCAAGACTGCAACTACCAAGGGTCATGAATGTGGCCCAACCCATCACGCCAACCAACCTCCCATCCATTGACTCTGTCTCCAGTTCCTGCTGCTTTGGAAAAGCAGCCAGCATAATTAAGGACCCCGGACATTCTCTCTTCCATCTTCTTCTGTTGGGAAAAAGATACAAAAGTCTGAGGTCACTTACCAACCGACTCAAGAACAGCTTCTTCCCTGCTGCCATCAGACTTTTGAATGGTCCAACCTTATAATGTTGATCTTTCTCTACACCCTAGCTATGACTGTAACACTACATTCTGCACCCTCTCTTTTCCTTCTCCCCTATATATTCTATGAACGGTATGCTTTGCCTGTATAGCAAACAATACTTTTCATTGTATCCCAATACATGTGACAATAATAAATCAAATCAAATCAAAATCAAATCCACTCCCCGTGTCTCCCAGGGTGAGAGAAATCTCAACTTTTGTCCCCCTGGATGACCCATACCAGTCTAAGGTCATGCCCTCTGGCCTTACAAATGTGCAAGCAACCTTTCAGAGGTTGACCAACCCGGGAGTGGCTGGACTCAGCAATTGTGTCGTGTGCCTGGGTGACTTAATCATTTATGGCAACACCTGGAGTGACGACTGAGACAAAATAAAATCAAATCACTGCGGACGCTGGAATCTGAAACCAAAAGAGAAAATGTTGGAAAACCTCATTGGCTCTACCTCACCGCGACCTCTTTGTTTTTATTCTATTTTATTTCATTTTTTTACTGTTCTCTACCTTTTATTTCTTTATTGTCTTTCTTCATTTTTCTTCCCCCCACTCTTTCCCCCTACTTTATCCCCCTTCATTTACCTTTCCTCCCCCTTTGCTTCCCCTTTTCTAAATTTTAATTCTGTCCCATCTCCCCCCCCCCCACCACAAACCACCCCCCCCCCCCCTCCCCACCCCAACATCTTCATCTGTCACAGCTGGCTGGAGGCCTGTGACTAGTGGTGTTCCGCAGGGCTCTGTATTGGGACCTCTGCTGTTTGTGATTTATATAAATGATCTGGAAGAAGGTGTAACTGGGGTGATCAGTAAGTTTGCAGACGACACAAAATTGGCAGGACTTGCAGATAGTGAGGAGCATTGTCAGAGGCTACAGAAGGATATAGATAGGCTGGAAATTTGGGCAAAGAAATGGCAGATGGAGTTCAATCCTGATGAATGCAAAGTGATTGAATTGAATTAGCATTTTGGTAGAAATAATGTAGGGAGGAGCTATACGATAAATGGCAGAACCATAAAGGGTGTAGATACGCAGAGGGACCTGGGTGTGCAAGTCCACAGATCCTTGAAGGTGACGTCACAGGTAGAGAAGGTGGTGAAGAAGGCAGGCTTGCCTTTATAGGACGGGGCATAGAGTATAAAAGTTGGGGTCTGATGTTGCAGATGTATAGAACGTTGGTTCGGCTGCATTTGGAATACTGCGTCCAGTTCTGGTCACCACACTACCAGAAGGACGTGGAGGCTTTGGAGAGAGTACAGAGGAGGTTTACTCGGATGTTGCCTGGTATGGAGGGGCTTAGTTATGAGGAGAGATTGGGTAAACTGGGGTTGTTCTCCCTGGAAAAACGGAGGATGAGGGGAGACTTAATAGAGGTGTATAAAATTATGAAAGGCATAGATAGGGTGAAGGGTGGGAAGCTTTTCCCCAGGTCGGTGGTGACGTTCACGAGGGGTCATAGGTTCAAGGTGAAGGGGGGGAGGTTTAACACAGATATCGGAAGGACATATTTTACACAGAGGGTGGTGGGGGCCTGGAATGCGCTGCCAGGCAAGGTGGTGGAGGCGGACACACTGGGAACGTTTAAGACTTATCTAGACAGCCATATGAACGGAGTAGGAACGGAGAGATACAAAAGAATGGTCTAGTTTGGACCAGGGAGCGGCACGGGCTTGGAGGGCTGAAGGGCCTGTTCCTGTGCTGTATTGTTCTTTGTTCTTTGTTCTTTGTTCTTACTGCTTCTCTGCCATTTGGCCATTCACACCCTTTATTCTCTCTGTGGGCTGCCATTAGCAGCCTTTCCCCTGGTTTCTGTGGCTATGACTCATCTTCCATTCCCTCCCCCTGCAGTATAAATATCTCCCACTTTCTCCGCCTTTTAGCTTTGACAAAGAGTCATCTGGACTCAAAACGTCAGCTCTTTAGTCTCCTTACAGATGCTGCCCGACCTGCTGAGATTTTCCTACATTTTCTCTTTTGGTTGACAACTTCAACAACCTGAGGGCTATATTCTAGGGCCTGAAAAGGGCAAACCTAATAAAACAATAGTGAGGCTGGGATGACGTACCTGCGACATGTAGCGGGACAGGAAAATGTGCTACCCCGCGATGCCAACTTCTGTACCTTAGTGAAGTTCCCAACTCCAAAAACAACCAGAATGAAACATTTTCTTGGGATGCGCGTGTTCTCCAGAGGAATTCATCCTGAAACTAACTGGAGTGCTACCGTGGATGGATATGGGTTTTTAAAAAAAGTTTATTTCTTAGTTTTTTTATTAGTGTCGCAAGTAAGGCTTACATTAACACTGCAATGAAGTTACTGTGAAAATCCCCTAGTTGCCACACTCCAACGCCTGTTCAGGTACACTGAGGGAGAATTTAGCATGGCCAATAGAGTCATAGAGTCATAGAGGTTTACAGCATGGAAACAGGCCCTTTGGCCCAACTTGTCCATGCTGCCCCTTTTTCTTTAACCCCAATAGCCCACATTTGGCCCTCTATACCTATCGTACCCATTTTACTGTCTAAACGCTTTTTAAAAGACAAAATTGTACCCGCCTCTACTACCAGCTCTGGCAGTTCATTCCAGACACTCTCTGAGTGAAAGAATTGCCCCTCTGGACCCTTTTGTATCTCTCCCCTCTCACCTTAAACCTATGCCCTCTAGTTTTAGACTCCCCTAGTTTGGGATTGCACCTAACCAGCACGTCTTTCGGACCGTGGGAGGAAACCCACGCGGACATGGGGAGAATGTGCAAACTCCGCACAGAAAGTGACCCAAGCCGGGAATTGAACCCGTGTCCCTCGTGTTGAGGCAGCAGTGCTAACCACTGTGCCACCATGGGGTAGGCCATGTAGGACTGAGATAAGGAGAAATGTTTTCACTCAGAGGGTGGTGGATCTGTGGAATTCGCTACCACAGAAAGCTGTGAAGGCAAAAGAACTGAATGATTTGAGAAGGAAATAAATAGATTTCTAGATTCTTAAAGATGTCAAGAGGTATGGGGAGAGTGCTGGAATGGGGTATTAAGTTAGAGGATCAGCTAGGATCATGTTGGGTCTCTGGGTAGAGGATCAGCTAAGATCATGTTGGGTCTCTGGTTTATTAATCCAACCACAATACCACTAGTGACCCAGGGTAATGCTCCGGGGACCTGGGTTCGAATCCCACCATGGCTGATGGTGAAATTTGAATTCAATAAAAATCTGGAATTAAAAGTCTATTGATAATCATGAAACCGTTATCGATTGTTGTAAAAACCCATCTGGTTCACTAATGTCCTTTAGGGAAGGAAATCTGCCGTCCTTACCCGGTCTGGCCTACATGTGACTCCAGAGCCACAGCTGTTAACTGCCCTCAGGGATGGGCAATAAATGCTGGCCTAGCCAGGGATGCCCACATCCCATGAACGCGTAAAATAAAAAAACTCCTGCTCCTATTTTCTTTGGCCGGAATTCTCCCATCCTGCCCGCCTGTTTTCATCAGGCGGAAATCTTCGGTTTCCAGGCGAGTGCGGCCGGAGAATCCCGCCCTGTGTTTCTGTAAGGAATTTAATCAGGCAATTGAGGTTGGCCTGCTTGAATATGAACTCCCTGATTAAGGGCCAAATTGGTGGTTCAATCAGGAAGCCCCATGCTCTGTACTTAACCAGGAGTGACGGTTCCTGTGGCACTGCGGGTGTAGACTGCAGACTGAGAGCACTGTGTATAGTGTTGTTGGATCTTGTAAATGAAGGAATTTTGGTGAAGGGATTTCCGCCTCCAAGGACTGATTACAGCTTCGATTACTCAATGGGCTGAATAGCCTCCTTCTGTGCTGAAATGACTCAATACGACCATCTCTTTAACCAAAACTAACAGCATTCATCGTCGCTCTTTGTTGATTTCATAGAAATCATAGAAACCCTACAGTACAGAAAGAGGCCATTCGGCCCATCGAGTCTGCACCGACCACAATCCCACCCAGGCCCTACCCTCTTATCCCTACATATTTTACCCACTAATCCCTCTAACCTACGCATCTCAGGACACTAAGGGCAATTTTTTAGCATGGCCAATCAACCTAACCCGCACATCTTTGGACTGTGGGAGGAAACCGGAGCACCCGGAGGAAACCCACGCAGACACGAGAAGAATGTGCAAAGTCCACACGGACAGTGACCCAAGCCGGGAATCGAACCCAGGTCCCTGGAGCTGTGAAGCAGCAGTGCTCACCACTGTGCTACCGTGCCGCCATTTTGCCACCTTCTGTTGGGATCAAATTCAGGGACAGTTTTCCAGCTGTGAATTCATCCTGACTGGCAACCGGATTAACTTGGCACCGTTACGTTTCACTTGCAACCTTTCAGAACTGACAAGGAAAGAGCTTTTCATTTATAACCACTGGCCCAAACTCAACTCCTCAATGCTGAGAAGGCAATCCTCTGGCCAATCCAACACCTACCCAACTACACGGGCGTAGTTAATGAGCGACAAGAATGGAAATTGTCAATGGGTGGAATGTAGCACCAGTCACGGAGATTACAACTGCTTCATGCAATTTCAGAGGCCGGCGCGGAATTGAAAGGAGTATTTGATGTGAACTGTGAAAGCTTTCTAAGTCTTTGTCTACGGATTCTAATGAGAGGATTTGTTACAGCTTGAGCCACAGATTAGAGAACGCTCTCCCAGGGACAGAACTCAGCCCTAGAGTGAAAGTGCTGATGCTGAAGGAACATTGATTTGTGTGACAAGTTGCCTTGGTCTAATCAAATTATAATAATATCAATCCGTGACCTTTTCTTTAATTCGCGAATTCATCTGTGGTTTAATCCCCTATTCCCTCTCCACAATGGCAAAATGCACTGCTTACCGGCTAATTACTTTAAAATCTCATAACACTCGTTGCATCGTGGTGATAACTTGCGGAGAAAGGCTTTGGAAAGTTGCAGCAGAGATGATCGTGGGTGAGAAAATAACATCAACTCATAATTGTACAACAATTTTAACATATTAAAACACCCCCAAGGGATTTCCCTGGCGCATTATCAATCAGAATTTGACACCCAACACATAATGAGTCTTTCGGTCAGGCGACCAAAGGCTCAGTCAAAGAGGTTGGTTTTAAGAAGCGTCTTCGTGGAGGAGAGGGAGGGAGAGAGAGAGAGACGGAGAAATACAGGGAGGGAATTTCAAGGCTGAGGGATCCTGGCTGCCAATAGCGGTGGAATGAAAGCCAGTGATTCACACGAGGCCAGTATTTGAGGAGTGTAGATACTCAGAGGGTTCTGAGGCTGGAGAGCAGTACAGAGATAGTGGACGCGATTCTCCCTAATTGGCTCTAACTGCCCACGCCAGCGGGAAAACAAGATTGTTTCCCATTGGGGTTGGCTGTGGGGTGGGATTCACCCACCTGATTGATGCAAATCTTAGCACTGTGGGAAACAGAGAAACATAGAAGCTTGAAGCGGAATAGACCCTTCGAGCTTGCTCTGCCATTGATTTTGATCATGGCCAATCAGCGAATTCAATATCCTGATCCCCTCCTTCCCCCCATATCCCTTGATCCCTTTAGCCCCAAGAGCTATATCTAATTTGTTCTTGAAATCACACAACGTTTTGGCCTCAACTATTTTCTGTGGGAGTGAGTTCCACACATTCACCACCCTCTGGTCCTAAACCTCGATCCTAAAAGGTTCACCCCTCCCCCTCTCACAATTTACACCCATTCAAATAATAATCTGCCTTTCTATTATTGCTACCAAAGTGGATAACCTCACATTTATCCACATTATACTGCATCTGCCATGCAGATACCCACACATTCAGCCTGTCCAAATCACGCTGAAGCATCTCTGCATCCTCCTCACAGCTCATTCTCCCACCCAACTTTGTATCATCTGCAGATTTGGAGATAATACATTTTGTTCCCTCTTCCAAATTATTAACATATAATAGCCTTGCTGGGCAAGAACCAGATTAGCATATTTAAATCATGAGTAAAGCTGGCCCCTAAAATTCACCCACCACCCGGCACAATGTGAAACCAACAGGAATTACTACTCATCTCCGCAAACGGAGACAATGATGACCACACCGGGGGCCTTGGATGCCATTGGAGCCCCCTGGGTGGCTAGGGACATGGCTCGGCAGTGCCCTGGCACTGCCCCCTAGCACCCTAACACTGCCAGGTTGGCACTGCCAGGGTGCCAGAAGACTGTGTCAGTTTCACACTGCCAAGGGACAGGACCTAAATGGGGGACATGAGGGATGGGGGCTGAAGAGGGGGATTGAGGAGGGGAATGTGGGGGGCATAAAGGGAATTGAGAGGGCTGAAAAGAGGGGGTCTTTGTTTACCCCATAGTGGGCTTTCACTCATTGGGGCGGGGGGGGGGGAATGCTGTTATCGGTGATTGGAGTGGGGAAGGGGGGAGGTGGCTGATGCCAGGGCTTAGGGGTGGGGTGGTCTTTCCCAGTGATTTGTGGCAGGGGGGTGCTGTAAGATTGTCAGAAGATTGAGGTACCAATTAAAGAGAGCGCCCCGATCTCGGAGGAACCAACCCTGCCAAGGAATTTCAGTCCCACGCTTCTCTTTTCCTGCGGGAATCACCCCAAGCTCCAAACAAAATGTTAAAGTTTGGGTGCAGTTAGATCGGAATCGCGTCAACCTATCGGAGGGGAATCGCGCCACATTTCCCACCGGAGACCACACTCAGAAATTCTTTGGGAGAATTGCGCCCCAGATTTGCATCTTTTTCAAATCATCTTAAATCTATGCCCTCCCGTTCTTGATCATAGAATCATAGAAATCATACAGTGCAGAAGGAGGCCATTCAGCCCATCGAGTCTGCATCGACCACAATCCCACCCAGGCTCCATCCCCATAACCCCACATATTTATCCCATTAATCCCTCTGACCTATACATCGCGGGACACTAAGGGTCAATTTAGCATGGCCAATGCGGCTAACCAGCACATCTTTCGGACTGTGGGAGGAAACCGGAGGAAACCCACGCAGACATGAGGAGAAGGTGCAGACTCCATGCGGACAGGGACCCAAGCCGGGAATCGAACCCAGGTCCCTGTCGCTGTGAGGCAGCAGTGCTCACCACTGTGCCGCCTGCTTTTATGAGCGGGAACAGCTCATAATTTTGAACATCCCTCTCAGACTGTTTTGAAGAAGAGTGCGAGGAACTTCTCCCCGGTGTCGGGGCCAATACTCTTCCCTCAAGCAACATTATTCAAGCCAATTGCTGAGCCATTTTTACATTGCCATGAAGTCGAGCTTTGTGCAAATGCTCCTCTAAGTTTCCCGCACAGCAAATACTTCAAAAAGTACTTCATTTGCTGTCCAATGCTTGGGCAACTCCTGAGGATGGGAAAGGTGATATATAAATTCTTTTCTTTTTGCTATTGGGTTCAGCCTAAAGCATGCAGTCCGATCGCACTCACATGGAACAATTCAACTCCATAGAAATGTTTGATTCCTTCAAATTAAAATGCCCTGTTACTTCCCTCAACTTACAAACTCAGTCTATTCTATTAAGAAGCTAATTTTGACCTGCCAAATGTACAATTAGGAAGTCTCCTCTCTGGAGGAGTTGCTTTATTTGTAGCAATTACAACTTGGCAGGTGGAGAACTCTCAGCCCTCCAGTTATCTACGTTTAACTCTCTGAGCTCACCATGCCCAAGACATTTTGGTGAATCAAACTCAATCAATTAGAATCGTGGAATCATTCAGCACAGGAGACACCCATTTGGCCCATCGTGTCTGTGCTAGCTCTTTGAAGGAGCTATATTGATCCTATTCCCTCACTCTTATTCCACTCACCTGAACTGCAAAAGGTTGTGAATGTAGCCCAATCCATCACGCAAACCAGCCTCCCATGCATTGACTCTGTCTACACTTCCCGCTGCCTCGGCAAAGCAGCCAGCGTAATTAAGGACCCCACGTGCCCCGGACATTCTCTCTTCCACCTTCTTCCATTGGGAAAAAGATATAAAAGTCTGAGGTCACGTACCAACTAACTCAAGAACAGCTTCTTCCCTGCTGCCGTCAGACTTTTGAATGGACCTACCTTGCATTAAGTTGATCTTTCTCTACACCCTAGCTATGACTGTAACACTACATTCTGCACTCTCTCCTTTCCTTCTCTATGAACGGTTTGCTTTGTCTGTATAGCGCGCAAGAAACAATGCTTTTCACTGTAGGTTAATACATGTGACAATAATAAATCAAATCAAAAATGAAGGAGCAGTGCTCCGAAAGCTCATGATAGCAAATAAACCTGTTGGACTTTGGTGTTCTGAGACCTCTTACTGTGCCCACCCCAGTCCAACGCCGGCATCTCCACCTCATCCTAACCCGTAACAAAGCAATCTTTTTTTCCTCCTTTTCAAGTATTTATCCAAGTCCATTTTGAAACCTGCTTCCACTGTCCTTTCGGGAAGTGCATTCCAGACCATAATAACTCTGTGTAAATAAAAAAAAAAACCTCTTAATTTCCCCTCCTGTTCTCTCGCTAATTACTGGAATCTCACATTGGATGATGAAAGCAATATCACTGCTTCTTCGTTCATATCACAGCTGCATTCATGGTAAGAAGGGAAAACGAGCACTGGGGTGACTGCCCCTTTAAGGATCAATCTGCAGAGTAAGGGCCAAAATCGGGAATTAAGAATCTACTGATGACCATGAAACCATTGTCGATTGTCCGAAAAACCCATCTGGGTCACTAATGTCCTTTAGGGAAGGAAATCTGCCGTCCTTACCCGGTCTGACCTACATGTGACTCCAGAGCCACAGCAATGTGGTTGACTCTCAACTGCCCCTCGGGCAACTCGGGATGGGCAATAAATGCTAGCCAGCCAGCGACACCCATGACCCACGGATGAATAAAAAAAGACAAATGCTGTCCAACTCTGCTTCCTGTTAGCTAACAAGTCCTTTATTGATGCCAACATGTTACCACCTACACCATCTAATCTTATCTTTCGTAGTAACCTTCGATGTGGCACTTTACCAACTGCCTTCTGGAAATCCAAGTACACCACATCTACAGGTTCCCCTTTATCCACCTTGCTTGTTAGTTCCTCAAAAAACTCTCAATATAGAATCCCTAAAGTGCAGAAGGAGGCCATTCGGCCCATCGAGTCTGCCTCAACCACAATCCCACCCAGACCCTATACCCATAACCCCACATATTTACCCTGCCAATCCCCCTGACACTAATTGGCAATTTAGCACGGCCCTAGTGTCAGGGGGAAACCCACGCAGACACGGGGAGAACATGCAAACTCCACACAGACAGTGACCCGAGGCCGGAATTGAACCCAGGTCCCTGGCGCTGTGAGGCGGCAGTGCTAACCACTGTGCCACCGTGTCGTCCGGTTTAATTTAAATTAATTAAACATGATTTTCCTTTGGCAAACCCATATTCACTCTGCCTGATCAAATTAAGATTTTCTGAGCGTTCTGCATAACCTCCTTAATAATGATTCTAGCGCTCTACCTAAGGCAGATGTTAGGCTAAGTGACCTGTAGTTTCTTGCTTTCTGGCTCTAATGTTGCACTTCCATTGACTTCATTAGAAACACAAAAGGTGTTTATTAATAAGAAAAATTGTACAACATTTCAGCAGCCCACACAGCTGCCCCAGCCTCCTACATTCTTGTGCCTAAGAGAGGAATTTACCCCCTGGGGTGATTATCCACTCTCAGTCCCAATTGGTCCCCAAGCCAGGTGACCCTCTTCTGCTGTGTTGCCCTGAAAGGGACAATCACCACAAATCGCCATACGGACTCTCTCCTTTCTTGGATACATGTGTTACATTAGCTATTTTCCAACCCATCGGATACCAAATAACATATTTGCCAGAACAGTCAATAACGGTGTGCGTTGTTGCATAAGCCAAATAGCTCATGTCCTGTTTTCCATCTCGTCCAGTCCGGTACAAGGTGGAGTGGGTTAGCATCTCTGCCTCTGAGCCAGAAGCACCGAGTTCGAGTCCCACCCCAAGTCTTGATGGTCAATGAAGGTGTGTACATAACGTGGTCAAAATGGTTGAGTGTCAACCTGCAAAATCCTTCCAACACAAGACAGGCAGTAAGAGTGGGAGAGAGTCTGAGTCAGCCGTAGTATAGGAAGAATGTTGGATCCTTCATTATCACAATGCATAGCAACAGGTAAAAATGCATGTTGCCACAGTAACGTGGACTCCCTGAGTTAATTATAACACATCATCACTCGTTCATTTCATTTGAAGAGGATATCTACATTTGGAAACAAGATAAGTGAATCTCTGATCCTCTGAGATCTCTGCACTCCTCCAATTCTGACCTGGTGCATCCTCAAGTTCCTCTGCTTCACAATTAGCGGTGGTGCCTTCAGTTGTTCAGTTGATCTGATATCATAACAGGTACCGCATGGTAGGTTGTTTCATAAGATTAAATCTCACGGGATCCAGTGTGAGATTGGATACAAAATTGGCTTGATGACAGAAGACAAAGGGTGGTTGTAGAGGGTTGTTTTTCAAACTGGAGGCCTGTGACCAGCGGTGTGCCTCAGGGATTGGTGCTGGGTCCACTGTTATTTGTCATTTATATTAATAATTTGGATGAGAATTTAGGAGACATGGTTAGTAAGTTTGCAGATGACAACAAGATTGGTGGCATAGTGGACAGCGAAGAAGGTTATCCAGGATTGCAATGGGATCTTGATCAATTGGGCCAGTGGCTGACAAATGGCAGATGAAGTTTAATTTAGATAAATGCGAGATGTTGCATTTTGGTAGATTGAACCAGGACAGGACTTGATCAATTAATGGTAGGGTGTTGGGGAGAGTTATAGAACAAAGAGATCTAGGGATACAGGTTCGTAGCTCTGGATAGACTGGGACTTTTTTCTCTGGAGCATAGGAGGCTGAGGGGTGATCTTATAGAGGTCTATAAAATAATGAGGGGCATAGATCAGCTAGATAGTCAATATCTTTTCCCAAAGGTAGAGGAGTCTAAAACTACAGGGCATAGGTTTAAGGTGAGAGGGGAGAGATACAAAAGGGTCCAGAGGGCAATTTTTTCACACAGAGGGTGGTGAGTATCTGGAACAAGCTGCCAGAGGTAGTAGTAGAGGCGGGTACAATTTTGTCTTTTAAAAAGCATTTCGACAGTTACATGGGTACGATGGGTATAGAGGGATATGGGCCAAACATGGGAAATTGAAACTAGCTTTGTGGTTAAAAAAAAGGGGCGGCATGGACAAGTCGGGCTGAAGGGCCTGTTTCCATGCTGTAAACCTCTATGACTCTATGAACACATTGAATGGCAGAGCAGATTGATGGGCTGAATGGCCTACTTCTGTTCCTCTGTCTTAGGGTCTTATAGTCCTAAACTCTGAAATTCCCTCCTTGACCATCTCCACAGCTGAACCTCAGTATGGCACGGGCATGGTGGCACAGTGGTTAGCACTGCTGCCTCACAGCGCCAGGGACCCGGGTTCAAATCCTGCCTTGGGTCACTGTCTGTGAGGAGTCTGTATGTTCCCCCTGTCTGTGTGGGTTTCCTCCGGGTGCTCCAGTTTCCTCCCACAGTCTGAAAGCTATGCTGGTTAAGTGCATTGGCTGTGCTAAATTCTCCCTCAGTGTACCCGAACAGGCACCAGAATGTGGCGACTAGGGGATTTTCACAGTAACTTCATTGCGGTGTTAATGCAAGCCTACTTGTGACAAATAAACAAACTTTTTCTCTCTTTCCCCCTTTGAGACAGTCTTTAAAATCAACCCTCTGACCAAGCTTTGTTGTCTACTCTGACATCTCCACCTGTGTCTCAGTGTCAAGTCTTGTCTGATAACTCCCCTGTGAATTGACTTAGAAGGTGCTATTTAAATTGCAGGTTGTTGTTGTTGCAAGTACAACTTTTATCTGATGACCCAGTTACCACAAATTCTTGGAGTATTAGATGACATTCATATTGTCACTGGACTAGCAGGGTAATGTTCTGGGGTCCCTGGTTTGAATCCCACCACGGCAGGTGGTGGAATTTGAATTCAATAAAAATCTGGAATTAAAAGACTGGACAAATGTGAGGTAACGCATTTTGGAAGGTCCAATGTATGTAGGAATTATACAGTAAATGGTAGAACCCTTAGGAGCATTGGCAGACAAAGAGATCTGGGTGTACATGTCCACTGATCACTGAAAGTGGCAACGCAGGTCGATAAGGTCGTCAAGAAGGCATACGGCATGCTTGTCTTCATCGGCCGGGACATTGAGTATAAAAATTGGCAGGTCATGCTGCAGCTGTACAGAAATTTAGTTAGGCCTCATTTGGAATATTGTGTACAATTCTGGTCGCCACACTACCAGAAGGATGTGGAGGCTTTGGAGAGGCTACAGAAGAGGTTCACCAGGATGTTGCCTGGTATGGAGGGTATTAGCTATGAGGAGAGGTTGGATAAACTCAGTTTGTTCTCACTGGAACAACGGAGGTTTAGTGGCGACCTGATAGATGTTTACAAGATTATGAGTGACATGGACAGAGTGGATAGTCAGATGCTCTTTCTTAGGGGAGAAAAGTCAAGTGCTCTGGAATATAGGTTTAAGGTGCGTGGGGAAAAGTTTAGAGGAGATGTGCGAGGCAAGTTTTTTACACAGAGGGTGGTGAATGTCTGGAATGCGCTGCCCGGGGAGGTGGTGGGAGCAGGTAGGATAGCGACATTTAAGGGGCAACGAGATGAATACATGAATAGGATGGGAATGGAAGGATATGGACTCCATAAGTGCATATGGTTTTAGTTTAGGCAGGCATCATGATCGGCGCAGGCTTGGAGGGCCGAAGGGCCTGTTCCTGAGCTGTACTGTTCTTTATTCTTTGTTCATTGTTTTTTTTGTTTTGATGACCGTGAAGCCATTGCCGATTGTTGGAAAAACTCATCTGGTTCACTAATGTCCTTTAGGGAAGGAAATCTGCCATCCTTACCCAGTCCGGCCTACATGTGACTCCAGACCCACAGCAATGTGGTTGATTCTTAACTGCCCTCTGAAATGGCCAAGTGAGACACTCAGTTCAAAGGCAACTAAGGAAGGGTCGCAAATGTTGGCCCAGCCAGTGACACCCACATCCCATGAATGAATAAGAAAAATCCAGTTTTAATGACTCAACTAATTGATGGGGGGGAGGATGCAGGGGTAAGGGGAATTACAAAATTAATGGTAGAGGAGACGGTGCAAGTGAATGAAGGCGGTAATTTAGATAAGGGAGTAGAGGGAGACGGTGTTCGCGACTCATCAAAGCGGGTCCAGATAAAAGCTGGAATAAGGACACTTTGCCTGAATGCACGAAGCATTCGGAACAAGGTAAATGAGTTGATGGTGCAAATCAGCACAAGTGGGTACGATCAAGTGGCCATTACAGAAACGTGGCTGAAAGGTGACCAGGACTGGGAGATGAATATCCAGGGGTATCAGGCGTTTAGGAAGAATAGACAGGAAGGAAAAGGTGGTGGGGTCGCGCTATTAATAAGAGATAATATCAGGGTAGTACTGAGGGATGACATAGGCTCTGAGGAACAAAACGTGGAATCATTATGGGTAGAGATGAGGAATAGTAGAGGGAGAAAGACACTAGTAGGTGTGGTATATAGGCCCCCAAATAATAATGTTGAGGTAGGGAGGGCTATAAACAAGCAGATAAGGGATGCGTGTAAAAACGGAACGGCAATAATCATGGGGGACTTCAACATGCACATTGACTGGCAGACTCAAGTCGGTAAGGGTGGAATGGAGGAAGAGTTCTTAGAATGCTGTCGGGATAGTTTCCTTGAACAGCATGTTACGGAACCGACGAGGGAACGAGCTATTTTGGATCTGGTATTGTGTAACGAGGGAGGTAGAATTAAGGATCTTATTGTGAAGGACCCTCTTGGGTCTAGTGACCACAATATGGTCGAATTTCTGATTCAGATGGAAGAGGAGAAAGTTTGGTCTCAAACCAGTGTCCTCTGTTTGAACAGAGGGAAATATGATAGGATGCGGGATGAATTGGCTAAGGTAGACTGGGAGAGCAGGCTGGCAGGTAGGATAGCTGAGGAACAGTGGAGGATTTTTAAGGAGATCCTTTTCAGTTCTCAGCAAAAATATATTCCAGCAAAAAACAAGGATTGTAAGAAAAGGGAGAACCAGCCGTGGATAACGAAGGAAATAAAGGAGAGTATTAAAATAAAAACAGCTGTGTACAGAGTGGCCAAAAATAGTGGAGAAACAAGTGATTGGGAAAAATTTAAGAAACAACAAAGAGAGACGAAGAAAGCAATAAAGAAAGGAAGGATAGACTATGAAGCTAGGCTAGCAATTAATATAAAAAATGATAGTAAAAGTTTTTATAAATATATAAAAAGGAATAGAGTGGCTAGAGTGAATGTTGGACCCTTGGAGGACGAGAGGGGGGAGTTAATAGTGGGAAATGAGGATATGGCTGAGTCTTTAAATAAGTTTTTTGTGTCGGTCTTCACGGTGGAGGACACAAATAGTTTGCCAAATATTAACGATAGAGGGTTGGCAGCAGGAGAAATACTTAATACAATTAATGTGACCAGAGAGGCAGTGCTGGGTAGACTAATGGGACTGAAGGTGGACAAGTCCCCGGGTCCGGATGGAATGCATCCCAGGGTATTGAAAGAAATGTCAGAGGTAATAGTGGATGCGTTAGTGATTATTTATCAAAACTCGTTGCATTCTGGGGTAGTGCCGGTTGATTGGAAAACGGCTAATGTTACGCCGCTGTTTAAAAAAGGAAGGAGACAAAAGGCGGGTAACTATAGGCCGGTCAGCTTAACGTCTGTAGTAGGGAAAATGCTGGAATCCATTATTAAAGAGGAGATAGCAGGGCATCTGGATAGAAATGGTTCGATCAATCAGACGCAGCATGGATTCATGAGGGGAAAGTCGTGCTTGACGAACATGTTGGATTTTTATGAAGATGTGACTAGGGCGGTTGATGGAGGAGAACCGGTGGATGCGGTGTTTTTGGATTTCCAAAAGGCGTTTGATAAGGTGCCCCATAAAAGGCTGCTGAAGAAGATTAGGGCACACGGAGTTGGGGGTAGTGTGTTAAAGTGGATTGGGGACTGGCTATCCGACAGGAAGCAAAGAGTCAGAATAAATGGGTGTTTTTCCGGTTGGAGGAAGGTAACTAGTGGCGTGCCGCAGGGATCGGTACTCGGGCCGCAACTGTTTACCATTTATATAGATGATCTGGAGGAGGGGACGGAGTGTAGGGTAATGAAGTTTGCAGACGACACAAAGATAAGTGGAAAAGTGAATCGTGTGGAGGACGGAGAAGATCTGCAGAGAGATTTGGACAGGCTGAGTGAGTGGGCGAGGATATGGCAAATGGAGTATAACGTTGAGAAATGCGAGGTTATACACTTTGGAGGAAATAATAACAAATGGGATTACTATCTCAATGGAAACAAATTAAAACATGCTACCGTGCAAAGGGACCTGGGGGTCCTTGTGCATGAGACGCAAAAGCCCAGTCTGCAGGTACAACAGGTGATCAAGAAGGCAAATGGGATGTTGGCCTATATTGCGAGGGGGATAGAATATAAAAGCAGGGATGTCTTGATGCACCTGTACAGGGCATTGGTGAGGCCGCAGCTGGAATACTGTGTGCAGTATTGGTCCCCTTATATGAGGAAGGATATATTGGCATTGGAGGGAGTGCAGAGAAGGTTCACCAGGTTGATACCGGAGATGAGGGGTTTGGATTATGAGGAGAGGCTGAGGAGATTGGGTTTGTACTCGTTGGAGTTTAGAAGGATGAGGGGGGATCTTATGGAGACTTATAAGATAATGCGGGGGCTGGATAGGGTGGAGGCGGAGAGATTCTTTCCACTTAGTAAGGAAGTTAAAACTAGAGGACACAGCCTCAAAATAAAGGGGGGTCGGTTTAAGACAGAGTTGAGGAGGAACTTCTTCTCCCAGAGGGTGGTGAATCTCTGGAATTCTCTGCCCACTGAGGTGGTGGAGGCTACCTCGCTGAATATGTTTAAAGCGCGGATGGATGGATTCCTGAGCGGTAAGGGAATTAAGGGTTATGGGGATCAGGCGGGTAAGTGGTACTGATCCACGTCAGATCAGCCATGATCTTATTGAATGGCGGGGCAGGCTCGAGGGGCTAGATGGCCTACTCCTGCTCCTATTTCTTATGTTCTTATGAATAGATCTGGCAGCTTAAAAATGGGCCTCCAGGAGGCGCTGTGGGCCATCAGCAGCAGCAGAATTGGACTCAACTACAATCTAACCTCATGGCTCAGCATATCCCCCACTCTACCATTACCACCAAGGCAGTGGATCAACCCTGGGTCAATGGAGGGTGCAGGAGGCATGCCAGGAGCAGCACCAGGCAGACCTAAAAATGAGGTGTCAACCTGGTGAAGCTACAACCCAGGATTATTTGCAAGCTAAACAGTGGAAGCAGCAAGTGATAGACAGAGGAGGCAGACAGTGCCCACCAGGCAATGCCCCTGGCTGATGCATTAGCTGTGGCTCAGTGAATAGGACTTTGAGTCAGGGGGTTGTGCAGAGAAGTCCCACTCCAGAAACCTGAGTACATGATCTAGGCTGACATTCCAGTGCAGTGCTGAGAGACTGCCGCACTCACAAAGATGCCTTCTTCCAAACACAGGTCCCGTCCACTACTTCGAGCTGATGTGAAAGATTTAGGGTGGGATTTTCCAGCCGCACCCACCCCAAGACCGGAAAATCCCACCTGAGGACAACAGACCTCTGCATGGTCCTGTCCCGGATGCTACAATTCCGGTGGTGGGCAGGACGGGAAAATTCCACCCCCAGTGTACCTGTTGCACAGAATGAGGGAGATATTCAAACAGAGGGTGGTGAGTGTCTGGAACAAGCTGCCAGAGGTAGTAGTAGAGGCGGGTACAATTTTCTCTTTTAAAAAGCATTTAGAGAGTTACATGGGTGATGCGCGATTAATTCACTCGGGAGGCTGGATCGTACCCGGGAAATCAAGGCTTTTATTAGCAACAAAAATAGAGCATACTGCTTAACAATACAATCCCAGACTAAAGGGTCACTAGGAAGTACAGTGACCTTTACACTCCTATAGGAAGGCGGAGCCAACCGGAGTGTACCACAGAACAATGCCAAAAGGTGGAACACCCCAACCCTAACCCCAACAGTAACAAGAGTAACATATGTACAAGTACCCATAGTGCTGACCATCTATGGTTCAGTACCCATAGTGGTAACCATCTATGGTTCACCACATTGGGTATGATGGGTATAGAGGGATATGGGCCAAATGCGGGCAATTGGGATTAGTTTAGGGGTTTTTTAAAAAAAGGGTGGCATGGACAAGTTGGGCCGAAGGGCCTGTTTCCATGCTGCAAACCTCTATGACTCTATGGCTCTATATCCTGTGTGTCCTGGCCAATATTGATCCCTCAATCACCACTAGGCAGATGATGGAATTTGCATTCATAATAAAAATAAAATCTGGAATTAAGAATCTACTGATGACAGTGAAACCATTGTCGATTGTCAGAAAAACCCATCTGGTTCACTAATGTCCTTTAGGGAAGGAAATCTGCCATCCTTACCCGGTCTGGCCTACATGTGACTCCAGAACCACAGCAATGTGGTTGACTCTCAACTGCCCTCAGGCAACAAGAGATGGGTAATAGATGCTGGTTGGCCCAGACAGCGACGCCCATGTCCCATGAATGAATAATAAAAAAACTAAAAACAGATGATCTGGCCATTGCTGCTTGCGGGATCTTGCTGTGTACAAATGGGCCACCGCGTTTCCTACATTACAGCAGTGACCGTTCTTCAGTCAGTGCTTCATTGGCTGTGAAGTGATTTGGGACGTCCAGGAGTTGTGAAAGGGACACGACATAAAAAATCTAAAGGATATGAGGGGTCGGTGGTGAAGGGGGGGATGAGGATATTGAATTTGATGATCAGCCATGGTCAAGATGAATGGCGGAGCAGGCTCGAAGGGCCGAATGGCCTCCTCCTGCTTCTGGTTTCTATGTACTTATTTTCTGAAGAGAGAAGGAATATTAGAACCACTGCACTAATCTGAGGAGAGAAGTTATTCAATTCCATCCTGTGTTGAGTGCTGCTTTGATTTGAATATTGTGGTTTTTTACTTCATTAAAGTTTGATCTGAGTACCAAACATGTTCATTTTTATTTAATTACTCTGGGGCTTTGCTATTTATCCGTGTGTGTGCGTGCGCGTGAGAGAGAGAGAGAGAGAGTATGTACGTGTGTGAATGTGAGATTGTGACCTTAATTAACAGGAAAACTAACAGTCCATTAAATGAATATGCGGTGTCAAGCACTGAGGATCATGCATTGATCATCAGTGTTTGGATGTTTCTTACACTCTACCTGACTGACACTATATAAATCATGAGGTCTATTAATAGAAAGATAATTAGCAGAGTGGTGAACTTAACACCTCAGCTACCTTTGCTTTGAGCATATGGGTGAAGGGTTCCTGCCAAAAACTGTATATAGTGGACCCGACTATAACATAGAAACAGTCACAGATAAAGCTGGGCTGGAGTGCTTGCCACAAATTGACCCTGGCCTCCCAATGATCCTGGCTGTGATTATATTTACACCATTCTTATCTGGATAGACATGTGAACAGACAGGGAATAAAGGGATATAAGCGGTTGGTCCAGATACGTGATCGGTGCAGGCTTGGAGGGCCGAAGGGCCTGTTCCTGTGCTGTGTTGTTCTGTGTTCTTTGCCACTTTGCGATTGCAAAGGTAATTATTTGTAAACTGGCCCTTTGAGGACTTTGATCCAACTTGCTCACGGTTCAGGAAATTAAGCAATGAGTTGGAGCAAAACAAAATGAGAGAGGATGCTGGGAAAACTCAGCAGGTCTGGCAGCATCCGTAAGGTTTAAGTTGAAAGTTTATTTATTAGTGTTACGGAGGGGCTTACATTAACACTGCAATGAAGTTACTGTGAAAATCCCCTAGTCGCCACACTCTGGCGTCTGTTTGGTTGCACTGAGGGGGAATTTAGCATGGCCAATGCGCCCTAACCAGCACATCTTTCAGACTGTGGGAGGAAACAGGAGCACCCGGAGGAAACCCACGCAGACATGGGGAGAATGTGCAAACTCCACACAGACAGTGACCCAAGGCCGGAATCGAACCCGGGTCTCTGGCGCTGTGAGGCAGCAGTGCTAACCACTGTGCCACCGTGGGTGGGACTCTCTGGCCGCGCTCGTGTGAAAACCGGATGGAGGGGATGGGAGAATTCCGGCTCCTGTGTTTCAAGTTATTTTAGCTCATGGTCAGAAAAGTGTGCATGTGGGTGGAGGGGGTGGTGGTTTACATTGAGGCAATACATGTGTGGGTATTTTTTTACAAAGAGGGCTTAAGATACTGATGCGCATCAATTGGACACGAGGCTCAAAGCTTCGGTAAAAGAAGGCTTTTATTAACTAACAATGGAGCTATCAGAACTTTAACACACTATCCCAGACTGAAGGGGTCCCGTCCGAGCAGGGGGTCTTATACCTCTCCCAGGAGGCGGAGCCCGACTGGGATGTGCCACAACAGTAACAATCACAGGTGTATCAATCCCACCCTAGCCCAACAACAACATTAGTACAATCCCACAGTAACCTATATACATTCCCATAGTGCTGGCCAGCCCTAGCCCAGTACTATCCAGTGGGAACCAACGATGGTTCACCACATTCACCCCTCCTTTGAGAACAAAGGCCGGCGGGGTACGAAAACAGACTAAAATGTCAACAGATTATAAGTTCAGACGGTCTGGAGGACCGCACCGTCGTTGTGACCTCCTCAATACCGGCGGTGACACCGGAGTAGGCACTTGCGGTGGCGTTCTCCCCAAAACGGCGTCCAGCTGTTCTCCCACGGACTCACAGGCCGGTTGACCCTGATGAAGCGGTAGTGCAGGGGATCCTGACACATTCTGCGGTGGCGACGATCTTCGGGGCTCAGGCAAGCTGTGCATTGGAGTAAAACTGTTAAGCACTGGTCCCGATGCTGTCCGCGCCACGTCCGGGGGAGAAATAAGGGATAAGGGATTCGTCACTGGGGGTATGGGAGCGACAGGAGTTGCTACGTCCCCTGCGGGCGCCAGGTCTCGGATCGAGATTTGTTGGTAGGCGGACTTAAGGTCTATGGTGGAGAACACCCGGTACTGCGCAATCTGATTGACCATATCAGATATGCGCGGGAGAGGATACGCATCCAGCTGCGTATATCGGTTAATGGTCTGACTGTAATCAATGACCATCCGGGGTTTGTTCCCGCTCTTGACCACCACAACCTGTGCTCTCCACGGACTAACACTGGGCTGTATGATCCCTTCTTTGAGGAGTCGCTGAACCTCAGATCTGATGAAGATCCGATCCTCAGTGCTGTAACGCCTACTTTTAGTAGCGATGGGCTGGCAGCCTGGTACCAGATTCTGAAATAAAGAGGGTGTGGTGATCTTTAATGTAGAAAGATTGCAGGCGGGGCGCTTTGGACAATTTGGAGACTGCAGCTGTTCTCCCACTGTCAGCGAAGGGAGTGGCCCACCGTACTGTAGGATCACACTCTTCATATGGACCATAAAGTTTAGTCCGAGGAGAATTGGTGCACAAAGATGCGGCAACACAAGGAGCCTGAAACGCTCGTAAATTGTGCCTTGCACTTTCAAAGTTACCACACAACGTCCTAGCACAGCAACAGACCGGGACCTTGATGCCATAGAGATTGTCTGTTTGGCAGGTTGAATCTGGAGTCCACACCTCTTCACCGTGTCAGGGTGGATAAAGCTCTCAGTGCTCCCGCTGTCAAACAGACAATAAATTGCATGATCATTCACCTGTATATCCATCATCGAACAATCAAGCCTGTGAGGCTTAGCCTGGTCCAGGGTGATCGACGCCACCGTTGGTCTGTGAACGTCACTGCAGGCAGCTGAGGTCGATGCTGAGGACCCCTGCTGGTCGCTCATGGTCATCGTCGACCAAAATGGCCGCCCCCATGAATCGCACATGGGTGAGGGCGCCAAACGTAGCGACCCCTGGTGGTCATCCTCCTCCGACTCCGTCGACCGCAATGGCGTCGTCCTGGACTCGCACGTGGACGAACCCCGTGAGTACTTCGACGACGATGGTGATGATCCCCGTTCCGAAGGGTCACAGGCCGCACTGCCGTTCCTGGGCTTCGATCTGCACATCTTCGCATAATGCCCCTTTTTACCGCATGCGGAACAGACTACCACTTTAGCGGGACACTTTTGTCGTGTATGTTTGGCTCCTCCGCAGAAGTAGCACCGCGGGCCGCATGGGGCTGCAGCCGTCGTCTGGTCCACATGGGAGCACGCCATAACACTGCACTTCAAGCCCGAGGGGCGAGGAGGGATTTGCGACTGCTCCTGCCACGTTGTCTCCACGTGGTCCTCCGGATACAGGACCAAGATCTTCGAAGCCGCCTCAAGCATTTCAGCTAATTCCATGGCTTGGGTCAGGTTGAGAGTCCCCTTTTCTAGCAGCTTGAGACGGATGTATGAAGACCCGACCCCGGCCACAAACGCATCTCGGGCGAGGTCGTACATGTACTGCTCAGCCGACACAGCTTTGCAGTCACAGCCCCTGGCTAGCTGCAAGGGCTCATTGGCGTAGTCCTCCATGGTTTCGCCCGACTGCCGACGTCGTGTAGCGAGGAGGTAACGAGCGTGGATCTCGTTAGGAGGTTTCGTATAGCGCTTTTTTAGAAGCTCGAAGGCCCTCGGGTAAGTGATGGCCGCATGGATCGCGAGGTAGACTGTGTCGCTTACCCTCGCATGGAGGACCCGGAGTCTGTCATCATCTGTGGTGACCGCTGC
This sequence comes from Mustelus asterias, assembly GCF_964213995.1. Lineage (NCBI taxonomy): Eukaryota > Metazoa > Chordata > Chondrichthyes > Carcharhiniformes > Triakidae > Mustelus > Mustelus asterias. The sequence goes on from NC_135807.1 coordinate 6,830,077, forward strand.
GGAGGCTGCCAGGTAATCTTCAAAACACTTCAGCCAGTGGTCGAAGGTGTTAGAAGCGCCCACCGCACGTGGATCTAGCGTCAGACGTTCTGGCTTAAGGATTTGCTCCATACTGTCCTTTCTTTTTTTTCCCTTCCGTCAAGAGTTTAATTTTAGGTAATAAAATTGATGCGCATCAATTGGACACGAGGCTCAAAGCTTCGGCAAAAGAAGGCTTTTATTAACTAACAATGGAGCTATCAGAACTTTAACACACTATCCCAGACTGAAGGGGTCCCGTCCGAGCAGGGGGTCTTATACCTCTCCCAGGAGGCGGAGCCCGACTGGGATGTGCCACAACAGTAACAACCACAGGTGTATCAATCCCACCCTAGCCCAACAACAACATTAGTACAATCCCACAGTAACCTATAAACATTCCTATAGTGCTGGCCAGCCCTGGCCCAGTACTATCCAGTGGGAACCAACGATGGTTCACCACAGATACCAAACTCAATGTTGGTTGACTTTTAAGTGCCACCTCAAATGGCCGAGCAAACCACCCAGTTCACGGGCACTTCAGGATGGACAATAAATGCTGACCCAACCAGTGACCCCCTGGAGAAATAAAACAAATCCCTTTTTGTGAATATCACATGCGTGTATTGCCTGAGTGCGAACCTCCCCCACCTCTCTCCCCCACACCAGGCTCTCTGTCTTCTGTTCCGAAAGTTGCTGCATCTTATTGCGACCTCTCACAGCCACACTTTAATGCCTAACACTCCCTGTCCTCAGCTCTGAGGAGGAGTCTAAGGGACTCAAACCGCTAACTCTGCTTCCTCTCCTTACAGGTGCTGCCAGGCCTGTTGGGCGGAATTTTCCCGTTCCGCCCGCCAAGGGAATGGTGGCGGGCGGGGACAACCATGCAAAGGTCCGTTGACCTCAGGCGGGAATTTCCTGCCTTGGGGCGAGTGCGACCGGAAGATCCCGCTCATTGAGTTTTTCCAGCATCCTCTGGTTCAGATTCCGGCATCCGCAGTATTTTGCTTACAGCACAGAAGGAGTCCATTTAGCCTACCAAGGCTCTTTCAAAGAAGATTCTACTCAGTCCCATTCCTTCACTGGCTTTTCCCACATCCCTGCTAACCATTCTCTAGGTTGGGAAAGGGGAGAACCACACTTCGATCTGCTAACTACTTTATGCAGCATCATTGAAGCTACATTTCCCAGTCAATTAAATTCAGAGTAAGTTTCCCTCTCACTCAGACACACACGAGTATTGAGGACATAGTGAGCCCACAGATACATTGTCATGAAGAGTGAGTGGATGTCAGCACTCAAATATGAACAATCCCAGGAATGGCTGAAACCAAATTGGTTTAATTTGGAATCTATCGTCAGTTGCCATGGAAATTGAACATTCCATCAGTTGAGGGCCTGCACTCGAGGCCTCTCACCAGATTATAAGGACATGATTTGGGAACCGGACTGTGTTAAATATGAGGTTGAATATTGCCCACTGGGTAAATAGGTGTAAAACAAACAGGAACGGTTTATTCACTGTCTTGTCTGCAGCACAGTCAGTATATTTGGGCGGCACGGTGGTTAGCACTGCTGCCTCACAGGGACTCAGGTTCAATTCCGGCCTCGGTCACTGTACGTGCAGAGTTTGCTTTTTCTCCCCGTGTCTGCGTGGGTTTCCTCCAGCTGCTCCGGTTTCCTCCCTGGTTGATTGGCCATGTTAAATTGACCCTAGTGTCGGGGGATTAGCCAGGTAAATGTGTGGGGTTATGGGAATAGGGCCTGACTGGGATTGTAGTTGGTACAGACTCAATGGGCCGAATGCCCTCCTTTTGTACTGTAGGGATTCTATGATTCTATGACTGACCTGGCAAGCACCAGCCAGGGTGGAGCTTGCGCCCCAGGGTCGCCTGACCCAATCTCTTAAAGGGGCATTCACCCAACTACATGCATTATGGGTTGTCATTGACTGTCATTGATTGACTGTATTCCTTTGCAGTTTCATCTAATGACTTACCCCTACGCTCCAACCATTAGTTGGCCAACATACCACTCCTGGCAATGCACTGTCTTCCTAGGCCAATCGGAAAGCAAAAAGACTCAAACCCCAATTGGATGATGACTGTCAGCCCTGTCAGCCAAAAGCCTCCCCCCTCCCCCCCCATCCCCCCACCCCCAACAATTTTTATATCTTGTAAAAAGGGATGTTGAAAAAAATGAGAGAATATGAAACTGTTTTTAATGCCCCTGTGATTTTTCTCCAGAGTCGCACACGGCAATGTCGCTGGAGAGTGATCTCCAATTCTTGGAGACTCCAGGCCAATCCCGGAGAGATGGCAAACCCGAGGGGGGAATGCCTTACCTGACGGGTTTTAAAGAGTAAGGGGGGGTGTAGGTCACCACTTGGTGAATGAGACCAATTGTTGCAAGCTGCTTCTGCCTGCGAAAGCAGAGCATCAAGCTCGCAGGCAGATCCAGTTTGGCTGGTTGAGGAGTCACCCCTTCACTGGGTGACACAGGGAGATCCCTGACCTGATCCCTGCTCTGATCCACTTGCCTAGCCAATCCCAACAATGACAAGCCTGAAAATCACTTTCAGCACCCAAGTACCTTGTCAAGATTATTTGCAAATCCACCGAGGATCTTCTGGTCGGAGTGAGTCAACAGGTCCCACCCCCTACATCTTAGACAGCTTTGATTGGTTTGTTTCCAATCTTGCTCAATGCACATTTGCTTTTATTCATTCATGGGTCAGGGGTCAGCCTTTATTGCCCATCCCTAGTTGCCCGAAGACAGTTGAGAGTCAACCACATTGCTGTGGCTCTGGAGTCACATGTAGGCCAGACCGGGTAAGGTCGGCAGATTTCCTTCCCAAAAGGACATTAGTGAACCAGGTGGTATTTTCCGACAATCAACAATGGTTTCATGGTCATCAGTAGATTCTTAATTCCAGATATTTTGTATTGAATTCAAATTCCACCATCTACCGGGGCGAGATTCGAACCTGGGTCCCCAGAACATTAGTTGAGTTTCTGGATTAATAGTCTAGCGATAATACCACAAGGTATATCCATTTAGAAGGCCACATAGCAGTACCTTAGCTTGTACAGCACTCCGGTCTGTTGCTTGGTAACATAAAACCTAGGAATATAGGACCTAGGAGCAGGAGTAGGCCTTTTGGCCCATCGACCAATAAGGTTATCACTGATCTGGGTGGGTTCTCAACTCCCCTTTCCTGCCATTCCCCATAACCCTTCATTCCCTTGTCGATCAAAAATCTGTTTAACTCAGCCAGGGATCAATTCAATGACCAGTCTCCACTGCCCTGTTTGGAAGAGACGCACACTAACAAGCCTTATCCCTGTCTTCCGAGGTAAACCTCTGATTCTTAAACTCTGTCCCCTGATTCTAGTTTCTCCTTCAAGAAGAAACACCCTCCTGCATCCACCCTGTCAAATCCCCTCAGGATCTTTTATAATTTTTTTATGTTTCAGTAAGATCTCCTCTAATTCTTCTTGATAGCAGCTCAAACGTGTTCAACCTTTAGAATCATAAAATCCCTACAATGCAGAAGGAGTCCATTTGGCCCATCGAGCCTGCACCACATCCGGAAAGATGGTCTGACCCAGGCCCACTGGAAAATCCTGCTTGTGTAAGGTAAGGCCTGGAAAGTTCCATCCCTGGTTATAGAGTCATAAAGTCATAGAATCCAACAGTGCAGAGGAGTTCATTTGGCCCATCGAGTCTGCACTGACCACGATCGGTTAGCAGCAGTGCTAACCACTGTGCCACTCCTGATCTCCTGCATGGGTGTGGTCGTCAGATGAGGCTACTTGCCTTAGACGCCTTTGTCTCACCCCCATCCGACCACAATCCCACCCAGGCCCTATCCCCAAAATATCACCGTGGGATCCTTTAGGTCCATCTGAGAGGGCAGGCCAACCCTCAGTGTGACATTTAATCCAAAAAGCTGGAATCGCTGACGGTGTAGCACACCCTCAGTACCGCACTGGGAATGTCACTTTGGATTTTGTGCTCAATTCTCTGGAATGGGGCTGAAGAACCCACTCATTTCTGAATTCAAGGCGAGAATTTTGCCCTTTGAACCATGGTTAATATCAAATCTGTAGGTGAACCAAGAGAACCCAGAGCAGGTGCAAGAAGGCACCAGGTCGAATTCAGTGTTTAGTGCAGTGAGTTTGACCCAAGTAACTTCCTTTTTGGTAGTGAAGGCAATGGCCTCGTGGTATTATTGCTAGACTATTAATCCAGAAACTCAGTTAATATTCTGGGGGACGCAAGTTCAAATCCCGCCATGGCAGATGGTGGAATTTGAATTCAATTTTTAAAAAATCTGGAATTAAGAATCTACTGATGACCATGAAACCATTGTCGATTGTCAGAAAAATCCATCTGGTTCACTAATGTGCTTTAGGGAAGGAAATCTGCCATCCTTACCTGGTCTGGTCTACATGTGACTCCAGAGCCACAGCAATGTGGTTGACTCTTAACTGCCCTCGGGCAACTAGGGATGGGCAATAAATGCTGGCCAGCCAGAGACGCCCATTGCCCACAAATGAATAAAAAAAAGTAGAGAGTTTGAATATTGTTGATGCTCTTCATCCGGACAAACACCAGAATGCTAAATTTTCAGTCGAGCTTGCAGCGTGGCTCATTTATACTTGCTCTAGGTGACGAAGGTTCACGCACAGAATCCATCCTCTCCAAACAAAGGGAATATGTTCAAGCTTTGCTCCTTTTATTGAATTAACCCAGAGCCTGGGGAGCCTATGGGCAGAATTCTCCCATCCTCCACGCCACAAGAATCAGAGTAGGCGGGACAGAAGAGTTGATGGACCATGCAAAGATTTGTTGACCTCGGGCGGGAATTTCTGGCTTTGGGGCGAGCACAGCCAGAAAATCCAGCCCCTGTGGCTCCCCATTGCTTGCACCATGAACAATCAGAGTCGGTTTGCCAACTAACCAGCTCCGCACAGTGGTTAGCACTGCTGCCTCACAGCGCCAGGGACCGGGGTTCGATTCCGGCCTTGGGTCGCTGTCTGTGTGGAGTTTGTACGTTCTCCCCATGTCTGCGTGGGTTTCCTCCGGGCGCTCCAGTTTCCTCCCATAGTCCAAAGATGTGCAGGTTATGTTGATTGGCCATGAACAATTGACCCTGAGTGTTAGGGGGATTAGGAAGGTAAATGTGTAGGGTTACAGGGATGGGACCTGAGTGGGATTGTTGTTGGTGCAGACTCGATGGGCCAAATGGCCAAATCTGCACTGTAGATTCTATGATTCCCTTTCCTCCTGCAGTACAAAACATGGTGAAGGTTTGAAATTTGGCATTCTTGCATTTGTCCTGATGAGTGTAGAACAAAAAACTTTGGCGACGTGCCTCTCTTTTGGGAAAATATTCAACTGCTCTTTCACATGTTTTCATATTTCCAAGTATCTTTTTGAAGGAGAAAGAAGCGCAATAAAAATGTCAACACAGTGAGAAGCCAAGTGTAATCAGTATTCATGTACACATACAACCAATATATTATTCATGTTTAAAGTGGAATTTGAGTGCATGGCTTCATATCTGTGCCAATTAATTGAATTGCGACGGATCAGGTGCAATCAGGATTCTTTGGCACTAGAAAGCAGTCTTTCATCAAGCTGGGATGTGGGAGACTCCAACCTTTATTTTCTTAGTCAGCGGCTGTCAGGCGGAGTGTGCTATTACCCCTTTGATTATGTTGGCTGATTTACTGTACATCGGTGCTCTGTATTCAGATGGGAGGGAGGGGGGTGGCTGTCATCACACTGTGTTGCCCTTTCTTGTCCTTCGTCCTTCAATGTTTGTATTCTCTCCAATTCCATTTCCTGGTTATCCAGTCACAAGGACACCTCAAACTCTTTTCCACAAACGATCGCAAAGTCTGGACAATATCCAGGCTTGGACTGACAAGTGGCAAGTTATATTTGCGCCACGCAAGTGCCAGGCAATGACCATCATCAACAAGAGAGGATTTAACCATCTCCCCTTGACATTCAATAGCATTACCATCACTGAATCCCCCACTATCCACATCCTGGGAGTTACCATTGACCAGGAACTGAACTGCGACCCAGCCATATAAATACTGTGGCTACAAGAGCATGTCAGGTTAGGAATCCTGCGGTGAGTAACTCACCTCCTGACTCCCCAAATCCTATCCACCATCTACAAGGCACAAGTCAGGAGTGTGATGGAATACTCTCCACTTGCCTGGATGGGTGCAGCTCCAACAACACTCAAGAAGCTCAACACCATCCAGGACAAAGCAGCCCACTTGATTGGTACTCCATCTCTAAAAGTTCACTCTGTCCACCACCAACAGTGGCAGCCATGTGTACCATCCACAAGATGCACTGCGGGAACTCACTAATACTCCTTCGGCAGCACCTTCTAAACCACCATCATCTAGATGGACAAGGGCAGCAGACACATGGGAACACCACTACCTGGAAGTTTCCCTTCAAGCCACTCAGCATCCTGACTTGGAAATATATCGCCGTTCCTTCACTGTCGCTGGGTCAAAATCCTGGAGCATCCTCCCTAACAGCACTGTGGGAGTATCTACACCACATGGACTGCAGCGAAGGCAGCTCACCACCACCTTCTCAAGAGCAATTAGGGATGGGCAATAAATGTCGGCCTAACCAGCGATCCCATAAATCCCATAAATGAATTTTTAAACAATGACTATATCAAGAGTGAGATCAGTAAAGGGGGTCATGTGATAAGGAGAATGATGGGTAAATGAAGTTGAGAAACACCTCAGCCATGATCTTATTGAATTGTGTAACAGGCTCCAGCAGCTGAATGGTTCTTGTTTCTATGATGCTATCAGCCTGGGTTTATACAGGAATATAGAAACGGGCCATTCAGCCTCTTGAGTTTGTTCTAGCATTCAATCATAGAATCATAGAATCACTACAGTGCAGAGGAGACCATTCGGCCCATCAAGCCTGCACCGACCACAATCCCACCCAGGCCCTATTCCCATAACCCCACATATTTATCCTGCTAATCCCCCGACACCAGAGTCCATTTAGCATGGCCAATCAACCTAACCCACACATCTTTGGACTATGGGAGGAAACTGGAGCACCCGGAAGAAACCCACGCAGACACGGGGAGAACGTTCAAACTCCACACAGACAGTGACCCAAGACCAGAATTGAACCCGGGTCCCTGGCACAGTGAGCCAGCAGTGCCAACCACTGTGCCACCGTGCCACCCAAGTCCCCACTCAAGAGACTTGAGCATGCAATCTAGGTTTACCATCCTGAGCAGTACTGGGGGAGTCCGGGGTTTAGATGTTTCTGTAAGATCAGGGAAGGTGGTAAAAGAGGGGGAGGTGTGGCATTGTTAGTCAAGGACAGTATTACGGAGGCAGAAAGGACGTTTGATGAGGACTCGTCTACTGAGGTAGTATGGGCTGAGGTTAGAAACAGGAAAGGAGAGGTCACCCTGTTGGGAGTTTTCTATAGGCCTCCGAAAAGTTCCAGAGATGTAGAGGAAAGGATTACAAAGATGATTCTGGATAGGAGCGAAAGTAACAGGGTAGTTGTTATGGGGGACTTTAACTTTATAAATATTGACTGGATAAGCTATAGTTTGAGTACTTTAGATGGGTCAGTTTTTGTCCAATGTGTGCAGGAGGGTTTCCTGACACAGTATGCAGATGGGCCAACAAGAGGCAAGGCCACATTGGATTTGGTACTGGGTAATGAACCAGGCCAGGTGTTAGATTTGGAGGTAGGTGAGCACTTTGGTGACAGTGACCACAGTTCAGTTACGTTTACTTTAGCGATGGAAAGGGATAGGTATATGCCACAGGGCAAGAGTTATAGCTGGGGGAAAGGAAATTATGATGCGATTAGGCGAGATCGGTACTCGGGCCGCAACTGTTTACCATTTATATAGATGATCTGGAGGAGGGGACGGAGTGTAGGGTAACGAAGTTTGCAGACGACACAAAGATAAGTGGAAAAGTGAATCGTGTGGAGGACGGAGAAGATCTGCAGAGAGATTTGGACAGGCTGAGTGAGTGGGCGAGGATATGGCAAATGGAGTATAATGTTGAGAAATGCGAGGTTATACACTTTGGAGGAAATAATAACAAATGGGATTACTATCTCAATGGAAACAAATTAAAACATGCTACCGTGCAAAGGGACCTGGGGGTCCTTGTGCATGAGACGCAAAAGCCCAGTCTGCAGGTACAACAGGTGATCAAGAAGGCAAATGGGATGTTGGCCTATATTGCGAGGGGGATAGAATATAAAAGCAGGGATGTCTTGATGCACCTGTACAGGGCATTGGTGAGGCCGCAGCTGGAATACTGTGTGCAGTATTGGTCCCCTTATATGAGGAAGGATATATTGGCATTGGAGGGAGTGCAGAGAAGGTTCACCAGGTTGATACCGGAGATGAGGGGTTTGGATTATGAGGAGAGGCTGAGGAGATTGGGTTTGTACTCGTTGGAGTTTAGAAGGATGAGGGGGGATCTTATGGAGACGTTTAAGATAATGCGGGGGCTGGATAGGGTGGAGGCGGAGAGATTCTTTCCACTTAGTAAGGAAGTTAAAACTAGAGGACACAGCCTCAAAATAAAGGGGGGTCGGTTTAAGACAGAGTTGAGGAGGAACTTCTTCTCCCAGAGGGTGGTGAATCTCTGGAATTCTCTGCCCACTGAGGTGGTGGAGGCTACCTCGTTGAATATGTTTAAAGCGCGGATGGATGGATTCCTGAGCGGTAAGGGAATTAAGGGTTATGGGGATCAGGCGGGTAAGTGGTACTGATCCACGTCAGATCAGCCATGATCTTATTGAATGGCGGGGCAGGCTCGAGGGGCTAGATGGCCTACTCCTGCTCCTATTTCTTATGTTCTTATTTAAGATGCATAGGATGTGGAAGGAAACTGCAGGGGATGGTCACAATTGAAATGTGGAGCTTGTTCAAGGAACAGCTACTGCGTGTCCTTGATAAGTATGTACCTGTCAGGCAGGGAGGAAGTGGTCGAGCGAGGGAACCGTGGTTTACTAAAGAAGTTGAATCTCTTGTGAAGAGGAAGAAGGAGACTTATGTAAAGATGAGATGTGAAGGCTCAGTTAGGGTGCTTGAGAGGTACAAGTTAGCCAGGAAGGACCTAAAGAGAGAGCTAAGAAGAGCCAGGAGCGGACATGAGAAGTCTTTGGCAGATAGGATCAAGGAAAACCCTAAAGCTTTCTATAGGTATGTCAGGAGTAAAAGAATGACTAGGGTAAGATTAGGGCCAGTCAAGGACAGTAGTGGGAAGTTGTGCGTGGAGTCCAAAGAGATAGGAGAGGCGCTAAATGAATATTTTTCGTCAGTATTCACACAGGAAAAAGACAATGTTGTCGAGGAGAATACTGAGATACAGGCTATTAGACTAGACGGGATTGAGGTTCATAAGGAGGAGGTGTTAGCAATTCTGGAAAGTGTGAAAATAGATAAGTCCCCTAGGGCGGATGGGATTTATCCTAGGATTCTCTGGGAATCTAGGGAGGAGATTGCAGAGCCCTTTGCTTTGATTTTTATGTCATCCTTGTCTACAGGAATAGTGCCAGAAGACAGGAGGATAGCAAATGTTGTCCCCTTGTTCAAGAAGGGGAGTAGAGACAACCCTGGTAATTATAGACCGGTGAGCCTTACTTCTGTTGTGGGCAAAGTTTTGGAAAGGATTATAAGAGATAGGATTTATAATCATCTAGAAAGGAATAATTTGATTAGGGATAGTCAGCACGGTTTTGTGAAGGGTAGGTCGTGCCTCACAAACCTTATTGAGTTCTTTGAGAAGGTGACCAAAGAGGTGGATGAGGGTAAAGCAGTTGATGTGGTGTATATGGATTTCAGTAAAGCGTTTGATAAGGTTCCCCACGGTCAGCTATTGCAGAAAATACGGAGGCATGGGATTGAGGGTGATTTAGTGGTTTGGATCAGGAATTGGCTAGCTGTAAGAAAACAGAGGGTGGTGGTTGATGGGAAATGTTCATCCTGGAGTTCAGTTACTAGTGGTGTACCGCAAGGATCTGTTTTGGGGCCACTGCTGTTTGTCATTTTTATAAATGACCTGGATGAGGGCGTGGAAGGAAGGGTTAGTAAATTTGCGGATGACACAAAAGTCGGTGGAGTTGTGGACAGTGGGGAAGGATGTTGCAGGTTACAAAGGGACATAGATAAGCTGCAGAGCTGGGCTGAGAGGTGGCAAATGGAGGTTAATGCGGAAAAGTGTGAGGTGATTCACTTTGGAAGGAGTAACAGAAATACAGAGTACTGGGCTAATGGTAAGATACTTGGTAGTGTGGATGAGCAGAGAGATCTTGGTGTCCATGTGCATAGATCCCTGAAAGTTGGCACCCAGGTTGATAGGCTTGTTAAGAAGGAGTACGGTGTGTTAGCTTTTATTGGTAGAGGGATTGAGTTTCGGAGCCATGAGGTCATGTTGCAGCTGTACAAAACTCTGGTGCGGCCGCATTTGGAGTATTGCGTACAGTTCTGGTCGCCGCATTATAGGAAAGATGTGGAAGCATTGGAAAGGGTGCAGAGGAGATTTACCAGGATGTTGCCTGGTATGGTGGGAAGGTCTTACGAGGAAAATCTGAGGGACTTGAAGTTGTTTTCGTTAGAGAGAAGAAAGTTAAGAGGTGACTTAATAGAGGCATACAAGATGATCAGAGGATTAGATAGGGTGGACAGTGAGAGCCTTTTGGTGATGGCTAGCACGAGGGGACATAGCTTTAAATTGAGGGGTGAGAGATATAGGACAGATGTTAGAGGTAGGTTCTTTACTCAGAGATTAGTAAGGGCGTGGAATGCCCTGCCTGCAACAGTAGTGGACTCGCCAACATTAAGGGCATTTAAAAGGTCATTGGATAAACATATGGATGATATTGGAATAGTGTAGGTGAGATGGACTTTAGATTGGTTTCACAGGTCGGCGCAGCATCGAGGGCCGAAGGGCCTGTACTGCGCTGTAATGTTCTATGTTCTATGAGTGCTACATGATCAGAGGTGCTGTCTTTAGATGAAGTAATAAACAGGAACCTCATCTGTCCTCTTGTGAGTCATTCTGGGCAGATGTAAATAGTTTATTGGCTATAAGGTAAGAAGATCAATGAAAGTCTCCACTGTGTCCCTGACAACATTTAGCCCTTAGCTGAGATCACTGTCACGGTGCTGCTTTTGGGATCTTGCTGTGCACAAATTGGCCATTACCGCAGCAACAAGACTTCAAAAGTACTTAACTGGCTGTAAAGCGCTTTGAGATGAATGTATTTAAGAAACGACTAGATATAGCACTTGGGGTGAATGGGATCAAATGTTATGGAGAGAAAGCAGTATTGAGTTGGACAATCAGCCATGATCGTGATGGGTGGCGGAACAGGCTTGAAGGGCCGAATGGCCTCCTCCTGCTCCTATCTTCCAAGTTTCGATGACATGAATGGTGCTACATAAATATGTGGCTTTCTGTTTAATAATCTATTTCCATCTGTAATTTTTATGAATAACGTTCGGAGATTCCTCAGGCAGGAGAAACTGAGACAGATATAAAATAATGCTGAAAATCTAGCAAACATATTTCAGCTTAATCTGGTACAGAATCAGATCTCCCAGCATGATCATCGGAATCTCCAGGAGAGCTATGAAGATTATTGTTGGTCTCTGGGGCAAACATTGATAGGAAGCGTACGCACCACTGTGATCTTAATTATAACCACCGCATGCAGCTGTCTCCAAATATACGGGCTGATTGGAAGGTATAGATTTGTGAATCGAGTTTCACAGTTGGATTAATTAAACAATTGCTGCTGCCTTGCTGCTCCCTGAGATTAATGTTTTCAAATTAACCCTTTGAATGTACACATCAATGCGAGCTACATTTTCCAAGAAAGGTGATGAATCAGAATGAACTTAAACCTTATTCCCATGATTCACAGAATCATTGGGCAGAATTTTTGCCAGCTGAGAGGGATGCTGTTGTCAGGTTTTAAAATGTATTCATTCATGTGATAAAAGCATAGAAGATAGGAGCAGGAGGAGGCCATTCGGCCCTTCGAGCCTGCTCCGCCATTCATCACGATCATGGCTGATCATCCAACTCAATAGCCTAATCCTGCTTTCTCCCCATAACCTTTGATCCCATTCGCCCCAAGTGCTATATCCAGCCGCCTCTTGAATACATTCAATGTTTTGGCATCAACTACTTCCTGTGGTAATGAATTCCACAGGCTCACCACTCTTTGGGTGAAGAAACATCTCCTCACCTCTGTCCTAAATGGTTTACACAGTAAGAAGTTTAACAACACCAGGTTAAAGTCCAACAGGTTTATTTGGTAGCAAAAGCCACAAGCTTTCGGAGCCTTAAGCCCCTTCTTCAGGTGAGTGGGAATTCTGTTCACAAACAGGGCATATAAAGACACAAACTCAATTCCAACTCACCTGAAGAAGGGGCTTAAGGCTCCGAAAGCTTGTGGCTTTTGCTACCAAATAAACCTGTTGGACTTTAACCTGGTGTTGTTAAACTTCTTACTGTGTTTACCCCAGTCCAACGCCGGCATCTCCGCATCATGCCTAAATGGTTTACACAGTAAGAGTGTTAACAACATCAGGTTAAAGTCCAACAGGTTTATTTGGTAGCAAATGCCATTAGCTTTCGGAGCGCTGCTCCTTCATCAGATGGAGTGGCTATCTGTGTTTACCCCAGTCCAACGCCAGTATCTCCACATCATGACTAAATGGTTTACCCTGAATCCTCAGAATGTGAGCCCTGGTTCTGGACTCCCCCACCATCGGGAACATCCTCCCTGCACCTACCCTGTCTAGTCCTGTTAGAATTTTATAAGTCTCTATGAGATCCCCCCTCATTCGTCTGAACTCCAGCGAAAACAATCCTAACCTAGTCAATCTCTCCTCATACATCAGTCCTGCCATCCCCGGAATCAGTCTGGTAAACCTTCGCTGCACTCCCTCGAGAGCAAGAACATCCTTCCTCAGAAAAGGAGACCAAAACTGCACACAATACTCTAGGTGTGGCCTCACCAAGGCCCTGTATAATTGCAACAACACATCCCTGCTCCTGTACCCGAAACCTCTCGCAATGAGGGCCAACATCCCATTTGCCTTCTGTACCGCCTGCTGCACCTGCATGCTTACCTTCAGCAACTGGGGCACAAGGACACCCAGGTCCCGCTGCACACTCCCCTCTCCCAATTTACAGCCATTCAGGTAGTAATCTGCCTTCCTGTTTTTGCTTCCAAAGTGAATAACCTCACATTTATCCAAATTATACTGCATCTGCCATTGATTTGCCCACTCACCCAAGCTGTCTAGATCATTCTGAAGGATCTCTGCATCCGTGTCAAACAACTCACCCTGTCTCACCCAACTTGGTATCATCTGCAAACTTTGAGATGTTACATTTTGTTCCCTCATCTAAATCATTAATATATATTGTGAATAGCTGGGGTCCCAGCACAGATCCCTGTGGCATCCCACTTGTTAATTTGAAAAGCACCCATTAATTCCTACTCTTTGTTTCTTCTCTGCCAACCAGTTTTCTATCCATCTCAATAAACTTTCCCCAATCCCATGCGCTTGATGTGGGTCATAGAGCCATAGAGACATGGAGAGTTGCAACATGGAAACAGGCCCTTTTGTCCAACTTGTCCATGCCGCCATTTTTTTTAACCACTAAGCTAGGCCCAATTGCCCATGTTTGGCCATATCCCTCTATATCAGTCTTACCCATGTGTGTCACTGGCTAGGCCAGCGCATATTACCCATTTATTACCCATCAGAAAAATGTGTTGTCACACATCCCTAATTGCCCCTTGAGAAGGTGGTGGTGAGACATTTTCTTGAACCACTGCAGTCCATGTGCTGTCGGTGCACCCACAGTGCTGCTAGGGAGGGAGTTCCAGGATTTTGATCCAGCCACAGTGAAGGAACAGGGATATATTTCCAAGTCAGGATGATGAGTGGCTTGGAGGGGAACCTCCAGGTGGCGGTGTTCCCATGAATCTGCTGCCCTTGGTAGGGGGGGGTGAAAAGCAAGCTCCGAGCTTGCATTTGCTGGCCATGAGACCCACTGGCAACTTTAGCACAGCTTGCCTCCTAATTGATTGTCTGTGGGTCCACCGTCCAATTAAGGGAAGGAAATCTGCCATGTCGGCCAGACCAGGTAAGGATGGCAGATTTCCTTCCCTAAAGGACATTAGTAAACCAAATGGTTTTTCCGACAATCGATTCTTAATTCCAGATTTTTTATTGAATTCAAATTCCACCATCTGCCGTGGCGGGATTCGAACACAGGTTCCCCATAACATTAGTTGAGTGTCTGGATTAATGGTCCAGCGATAATATCACTAGGCCGCCCATGCCGACACTATAGTTAAGAAAGCCCACCAATGCCTTTGCTTTCTCAGAAGGCGATGGAAATTTGGCATGTCCGCTACGACTCTCACTAACTTTTACAGGTGCACCATAGAAAGTATTCTTTCTCATCCATTGACTCTGCCTACACTTCCCGCTGCCTCGGAAAAGCAGCCAGCATAATTAAGGACCCTATACATCCCGGACATTCTCTCTTCCACCTACTTCCATTGGGAAAAAGATTCAAAAGTCTGAGGTCACGTACCAACCAACTCAAGAACAGCTTCTTCCCCGCTGCTGTCAGACTTTTGAATGGACCCACCTCACATTAAGCTGATGTTTCTCTACACCCTAGCTATGACTGTAACACTACATTCTGCACTCTATCATTTCCTTCTCTATGAACGGTATGCTTTGTCTGGATAGTACGCAAGAAACAATACTTTTCACTGTATACCCAGCACATGTGACAATAATAAATCAAATCAAATCAAGACCATTGCTATTCCCGATCCGCACTGTCCCTGCCCCTGGGAGTTGGGAAACCAATGAGATGGACTGCCCAATCGTATGCACTCCCCCATTACCCCCTCCTCCTCCACTGCAGTCCTCCCGTCTCCAGGGGGCAGTGTTAAACTATTCCCATATTTAATTTGGAAACGCGGTGACCGCAGTGTGCTGTTGATGTTGATGCAAGCTGCCACAATGGCTAAACCCCCGTGGCAGAGTTTATTAACATATTCTGTGGTTTCACTCGTGTGACTGTGGGTTGTTAATGGTGATTAATGGAGTGGGTTACAGGACAAAAGGGTACATGCTCAGCTTTGTTCATTGGCATGCACTGCAGCTCATAAAAAAAAATAACTTGTTTATAAAAAAGATTGCTTGGGTCAGGGATTTAGTAGCTTCGAGATTAATGAGGCAAACTGTTCTTGCCATTTTGCTGAAATATTTAGCAGGGCAGAAAAGAATAATTGCAAATTCTAGAAAGCTAACTCAAAAGATTAAAGCGCTGGAGATGCAAAATATAACACACAGCTCGTGGAGGAAGGCTGTTGTAGGGGGTAACGGTTATCCCAAATTTATCTATTTATCTTTCATTCGTTCATGGGACCGCGTGGGTGTCACTGGCCGGGCCCAGCATTTATCACCCATCCCTAATTGCCCCTTGAGAAGGTGGTGGTGAGCCGCCTTCTTGAGCCGCTGCAGTCCCTGTAGCGTAGGTACACCCACAGTGCTGTTAGGGAGGGAGTTCCAGGATTTTGACCCCAGCGACAGCGAAGGAAATAGAATACTCTGATCCCAGAGGACCCATTATAGGAATGAATAAAAGATGGAAAGATAAACATGTCACACAGCGGTGGGTAACCTGCAGCCCGGGGGTCACATGCGGCCTATCTGGGTTCCAAGTGCGGACCCACTAGACATTTTGTTGACCGTTGCCCAGGTGCGGGGTCACCACATTCCGCTGATTCCTGTCCGTGCACTTTTTTTCCTCCTGGTGTGACTGAAGTGAGGGTGAGTGAAGTGAGGCGGGTGCTGATTGCTCACAACACTGACTGTGAGCGCCGTGCGCTCCCTCTGTGTCCAAAGCTTCAATATTCCTTTCGTTTTTACCATTTGAAGTTGATGACAGTTCCATTAATGTAGAAATGATGAAGCATTTTCTATAACTCGTTATGGAATATTCAGCGTGTATTAAATGTATTTAATCTGATTCACGGGGTCACGGAGAGTGAACAAGCCCGATTTCAATCTTGTGGCCCACTGAGATGAAGGAGGGTCCCTCACGCGGCCCACTATGTTGCCCATCGCTGATGCAGAAAGATATGGAAAGAATTGAATTCCTATAGCAATTTCCCATACCCAGGATGTCCCAAAGCACTTTACAACCAATCAAGTCTGTTTGGAAGTGTAGTGACTATTGTAATGGAGAGAAAGCAGCTGCAATTTTTAACACAGCAAGCTGCCACAAATAACAATGGGATAAGCCATCAGCTAGTCATTAGGGATATTGGGGATGAGGCAGACGGGAGGGCCTCGGGGGATGCTCTTTTGGAAAGTTGGTGCAGACTCGATGGGCCAAATAGCTTCTTGCTGCACTGTCGGGATTCTGCGATTCTATAATCAGTTTATTGCTGGTGTGGACCCTGAGAAATTATTTTTGCTGGTTGGGGAATCGGGGGAACAGTCGCAGGATGTACAGTGGCACAGTGGTTAGCACTGCTGCCACATAGTGCCAGGGACCTGGGTTCGATTCCCGACTTGGGTCACTGTCTGTGTGGAGTTTGCACGTTCTCCCAGTGTCTGCATGGGTATCCTCCCACAGACTGAAAGACGTGCTGGTTAGGTGGATTGGCTGTGCTAAATTCTCCCTCAGTGTACCCGAACAGGCGCCAGAGTGTGGTGACTAGGGGAATTTCACAGTAACTTCATTTCAGTGTTAATGTAAGCCTACTTGTGACACTAATGAATAAACTTTACTGTAGCGTAAGTGGTCAGTAATTCAGAACTGAGTTAGTGGCGCTGTCACTGGACTAGTAATCCAGTGACCCAGGGTAATGTTCTGGGGACCTGGGTTCGAATCCCACCACGGCAGATGGTGAAATTTGAATTTGACAAAAAAAAACTAGAATTAAGAATCTACTGATGACCATGAAACCATTGTCGATTGTCAGAAAAACCCATCGTTCACTAATGTCCTTTAGGGAAGGAAATCTGCCGTCCTTACCTGGTCTGGCCTACATGTGACTCCAGAGCCACAGCAATGTGGTTGACTCTCAACTGTCCTCTGAAATGACCTAGGAAGCCACTCAGTTCAAGAGCAACCAGGGATGGGCAATAAATGCTGGCCAACCAGCAATGCCCATGTCCCATGAATAAATTTTAAAAAAAAGATTAACACAATTACTCCAAAGACTGTGCGACAAGATCCTTATCTTCCTTGATGAATGCTCTATCAAATGGTATGGTTACAGTTGGGGGTCTATGAACTACTCTCCTCACATCAATTCTACTCTGTATTTTTCTAAGCCAAGATCATTTCTGACTACTGTCCTTATGGCATCCTTTTTTTAATCAGGTCGACCCCACCCCACTCTTCCTACCATGGCAGATGGTGAAAATTGAATTGAATAAAAATCTGTAATTAAAAGTCTAATGATGACCATGAACCATTGTCAATTGTTGTAAAAACCCATCTGGTTCACTAATGTCCTTCAGGGAAGGAAATCTGCTGATCCTTACTCGATCTGGCCTACATGTGACTCCAGATCCACAACAATGTGGTTGATTCTTAAATGCCCGCTGAAATGGCCGAGTGAGACACTCAGTTCAAGGGCAACTAGGGATGGGCAACAAATGCTGGTCCAGCCAGTGACACCCACATCCCAGTAAATTATAAAAGAAAATAACCATTCTGTGATTCATGCCTTTAATTTATCCATCCTGTTACCAATGTTTTACCAACTTTTATAGATGCACCATGGAAAGCATTCTTTCCGGTTGTATCACAGCTTGATACAGCTCCTGCTCTGCCCAAGACCGCAAGAAACTACAAAATGTCGTGATTGTAGCCCAATCCATCACGCAAACCAGCCTCCCATCCATTGACTCTGTCTACACTTCCCGCTGCCTCGGCAAAGCAGCCAGCATAATTAATGACCCCACGCACCCCGGACATTCTCTCTTCCACCTTCTTCCATCGGGAAAAAGTTTCAGAAGTCTGAGGTCACGTACCAACCGACCCAAGAACAGCTTCTTCCCTGCTGCTGTCAGACTTTTGAATGGACTTACCTTGCATTAAGCTGATCTTTCTCTACACCCTAACTATGACTGTGACACTACATTCTGCACTCTCCCGTTTCCTTCTCTCTGAACGGTGTGCTTTGTCTGCATAGCGCGCAAGAAACAATACTTTTCACTGTATGTTAATACATGTGACAATAATAAATCAAATCAAATGTTTCTTGTGTTCAGATAAAACGGCTTTAATTTGAACAGTTTATTGCCATTTATCCCTGGTTTGACCTTGTTCACTGTGCACTGTTACTGTTAAACTCTCCGCCTCTCCCTGCCACACTCTAAATATCCATCTTGCCTCAGAAGGATCCCAGCTTGGAAATTCTCACTCAAGCTGGGAATTAAATACATCTGGCTGCACTACAGCATCTGAGTAAATAAAGCTTCTTGGTGCTATTTGCTCATGCTAAAATGTTGCAATACTGAGACACTTACCATTTAAAGAGGCAGTGAGCAAGCCTTGGGGCTCATTAACCTGCAATTATCATTATTCATTTTCTCTGTTTAAACCCAACTCACTCTAATTGTCTGGAGCTGGTTTGAACATATGGTGCTATGATACATTTCACTGGAGATGCGCCGTTATCTCAAGGTTTCTGAAAACATGCCTCCATATTTTAAACAAACCTTTCGTCATCAAGTCATCCTTGGACATTTGCGAGCGGAACCCGAAATAATTGACGTGCTGCTTATTTGTCATGACAGGATCTGAAGGTTTATCAGTCTTGAAGATAGATGACCTTTCAAATGTAGACATGATTGAGGTCCGTAGTCATTCCCACAAAGGGCAACGGAAATCAGGAATTCTCGCCAGTATCTGGCTACCATCCACGCTGGTGGGATCTTACTGTCCCATTGAATGTGCCTCTTCCCGGCGTCGAGAGGTGCATTCAATGGGAAACCCCTTGGACAATCGGCAGGACCCGAAAATCTCACCATCAGTGAGCGGCGTGCAGTCTCCCACCACCGTGAAACACGCCTGGAATCAGCCTGGTAAACCTTCGCTGCACTCCCTCGAAAGCAAGAACATCCTTCCTCAGAAAAGGAGACCAAAACTGCACACAATATTCTAGGTGTGGCCTCACCAAGACTCTGTATAATTGCAACACATCCCTGCTCCTGTACTCGAAACCTCTCGCAATGAAGGCCAACATGCCATTAGCCTTCTTTATCGCCTGCTGCACCTGCATGCTTACCTTCAGTGACTGGTGCACAAGGACACCCAGGTGCCACTGCACATTCCCCTCTCCCAATTTACAGCCATTCAGGTAGTAATCTGCCTTCTTGTTTTTGCTTCCAAAGTGAATAACCTCACACTTATCCAAATTATACTGCATCTGCCAATGATTTACCCACTCACCCAACCTGTCCAGATCATTCTGAAGGATCTCTGCATCCTCGTCACA
This sequence comes from Mustelus asterias, assembly GCF_964213995.1. NCBI lineage: Eukaryota > Metazoa > Chordata > Chondrichthyes > Carcharhiniformes > Triakidae > Mustelus > Mustelus asterias. Next base: position 6,849,715 of record NC_135807.1, read on the forward strand.
GTTCACCCTCCCACCCAACTTGGTATCATCTGCAAACTTTGAGATGTTACATTTTGTTCCCTCATCCAAATTATTAATATATATTGTGAATAGCTGGGGTCCCAGCACCAATCCCCATGGCAGCCTACTAGTTACTGCCTGCCAATTTGAAAAGCACCCATTAATTCTTACTCTTTGTTTTCTCTCTGCCAACCAGTTTTCTATCCATCTGAATACACTTCCCCCAATTCCATGCACTTTAATCTTGCATGATAATCTCTTATGTGGGACTTTGTCAAACGCTTTCTGAAAGTCCAAATATACCCCATCGACTGGTTCCCCCTTGTCAATTCTACTAGTTACATCTTCAAAGAATTCCAACAGATTTGTCAAGCATGATTTCCCCTTCATAAATTCACGCTAACCCTGTCTGATCCTGTCACTGCTTGAAATGCTCCGCTATAAAGTTCTTGGTAATGGATTCAAGAATTTTCCTCACTGCTGATGTTAGGCTGACTGGTCTATAATTCCCTGTTTGCTTTGGGTCATTCCACATCTACAACTTCCCAGGCAGCTCACCACACCATCCACCCGCTGTCCACTGACTCCAGGAGAGGTCCAAATCAATGACCTCTGCTGTTGGATCACCGATGAGGTATTGGTTCTTTGACTGTGTGTCCCATTGTGTTTTATGCCTCGGAGATATGCAGGGATGACACACCACCTTCTGCGCATGTGAGATGATTTTTATTCAATGCTTTAAAATGGTTCCCCTCAGGGTTACAACAGTTTGAATATGGTTCACTTCCTTTTACTAAGTGACCACACCCAGGTTTAACTATTTATGCACAATGAGCAGTCAACAGACACACATAATCAAACACTGAAAAACTCAACACCAAGTCGTTTCCACACTTGTAAAATTATCACATTGCGCCCGTCTGCCCAGCTGGAGAGTGGGCGAAAGCCAGTTGCAGTAATGACGGCTGTTTCCCAGGACGGCTGGTCTGATTTGAAGTGCTTTTACCTCTGGTGGGTTTTTCATGCCTTTGTGAATGGAAAGGTGTGTGATGTGTATGACCCAGAGTGCGATGGGGTTGAAGTGAATGTCACGGTGGGGTGATCACCAAGACTCTCGGTTACGGCGAGCTTCAACACCGCTGGCACCAATTGCTTCACATCCTGGTGTTCTCTGGTAAGGATGTAAATGGAAAGTGGGAGGCCTTCAAAGGAGAAATTTTGAGAGCGCAGAGTTTGTATGTTCCTGTCAGGATTAAAGGCAAAGTAAATAGGAATAAGGAACCTTGGTTCTCGAGGGAGATTGTAACACTGATTAAGAGGAAGAGAGAGTTGTATGAAATGTACAGGCAGCAAGGAACACATCAGATACTCGAGGAGTATAAAAAGTGCAAGAAGCTACTTAAGAGGGAAATCAGGAGGGCTAAAAGAAGACATGAGGTTGCTTTGGCAGACAGAGTGAAGGAAAATCCAAAGAGCTTCTATAGGTATGTTAGGAGCAAAAGGATAGTGAGGGATAAAATTGGTCCTCTTGAAGACCAGAGTGGTAGACTGTGTATGGAACCAAAAGAGATGGGGGAGATACTAAATGGTTTTTTTGCATCCGTATTTACTGAGGAAACGGGCATGGAGTCTACGGAAATAGGGCAAACTGGTAGGGAGGCCATGGAACCTTTACAGATTAAAGGGGAGGAGGTGCTCGCTGTCTTGAGGCAAATCAGAGTGGATAAATCCCCAGGACCGGACAGGGTATTCCCACGGACCTTGAGGGAAGCTAGTGTTGAACTTGCAGGGGCCCTGGCAGACATATTTAAAATGTCAGTATTCACGGGGGAGGTGCCGGATGATTGGAGGGTGGCTCATGTTGTTCCGTTGTTTAAAAAAGGTTCCAAAAGAAATCCGGGAAATTATCGGCCAGTAAGTTTGACGTCGGTGGTGGGCAAGTTATTGGAAGGTGTGATACGGGATAGGATCTACAAATATTTGGATAGACAGGGACTTATTAGGGAGAGTCAACATGGCTTTGTGCGTGGTAGGTCATGTTTGACCAATCTATTAGAGTTTTTCGAGGAGGTTACCAGGAAAGTGGATGAAGGGAAGGCGGTGGATGTTGTCTACCTGGATTTCAGCAAGGCCTTTGACAAGGTCCCTCATGGGAGGTTAGTTAGGAAGGTTCAGTCGCTAGGTATACATGGGGAGGTAGTAAATTGGATAAGACACTGGCTCAATGGAAGAAGCCAGAGAGTGGTTGTGGAGGATTGCTTCTCTGAGTGGAGGCCTGTGACTAGTGGTGTGCCGCAGGGATCGGTGTTGGGTCCATTGTTGTTTGTCATCTATATCAATGATCTGGATGATAATGTGGTCAATTGGATCAGCAAGTTTGCTGATGATACAAAGATTGGAGGTGTAGTGGACAGTGAGGAAGGTTTTCAAAGCTTGCAGAGGGATTTGGACCAACTAGAAAAATGGGCTGAAAAATGGCAAATGGAATTTAACGCAGACAAGTGTGAGCACTTTGGAAGGACAAATCACAGTAGAACGTACAGGGTAAATGGTAGGACTCTGAAGAGTGTAGTTGAACAGAGGGATCTGGGAATACAGGTGCAAAATTCCCTAAAAGTGACGTCACAGGTGGATAGGGTCGTAAAGAGTGCCTTTGGTACATTGGCCTTTATAAATCAGAGTATCGAGTATAAAAGTTGGAGTGTTATGGTAAGGTTATATAAGGCATTGGTGAGGCCGAATTTGGAGTATTGTGTACAGTTTTGGTCACCTAGTTACAGGAAGCATGTAAATAAGATTGAAAGAGTGCAGAGAAGGTTCACAAGGATGTTGCCGGGACTTGAGAAGCTGAGTTACAGAGAGAGATTGAATAGGTTGGGACTTTATTCCCTGGAGCGTAGAAGATTGAGGGGAGATTTGATAGAGGTGTATAAGATTTTGATGGGTATGGATAGAGTGAATGCAAGCAGGCTTTTTCCGCTGAGGCTAGGGGAGAAAAAAACCAGAGGGCATGGGTTAAGGGTGAAAGGAGAAAAGTTTAAAGGGAATATTAGGGGGGGCTTCTTCACGCAGAGAGTGGTGGGAGTGTGGAATGAGCTGCCGGATAAAGTGGTAAATGCTTTTAACATTTAAGAAAAACTTGGACGGGTTCATGGATGAGAGGGGTGTGGAGGGATATGGTCCAAGTGCAGGTCAGTGGGACTAGGCATAAAATGGTTCGGCACAGACAAGAAGGGCCAAAGGGCCTGTTTCTGTGCTGTAATTTTCTATGGTTCTATGGTTCTATCCTGTGACAGCCGAGACAGAGCAGTATTCTCAGCAAAGCAGAGTAGGACCATCATCGCTGTGCTGCCCTCCTGATGTTCAGTGAGTTCCCAGACTGGATACACCATTGATTTTGACTTGATGAGATGAAACCAATAGAATCCCTACAATGCAAAAGGAGGTGATTCATCTCATCAAGTCTTCACTGACTCTCCCCCGCCTTTTCCCCATAACCCTACATTATTCCCTTGGCTAATCCCCCTAATCTACACATCTTGGGACACTAAGGGACAATTTAGCCTGGCCAATCCACCTAACCTGCAAATCTTTGGATATTAAGGGACAATTTATCATGGCCACTCCACATAACCTGCACATCTTTGGACTGTGGGAGGAAACCAGAGCACCCGAGGAAACCCATGCAGGCACGGGGAGATCGTGCAAATTGCACACAGACAGTGACCCAAGCCAGGAATCAAACTGGAGTCCCTGGCGTTGAGAGGCAGCCGTGCTAACCACTGTGCCACCGTGTTGCCCTAGGTTAGAGTCCTCTCCCAGTGACAACCTAGATAGCGTTGGAGCATTGTCCCATTTTACATAATATTGCAATGGATTTACAGAACAGAAATAGGCCATTCGGCCCTTGAAGTCTATGCTGGGGCTTATGCTCCGCACAAGCCTCCTCCAACATCTCTTGAAATCAGCATCTCAATCTGATTTGATTTGATTTAATTTGATTTGATTTAATTTGATTTGATTTAATATTGTCACATATATTAGTATACAGTGAAAAGTATTGTTTCTTGCGCGCTATACAGACAAAGCATACCGTTCATAGAGAAGGAGAGAGGGTGCAGAATGTAGTGTTACAGTCATAGCTGGGGTGTAGAGAAAGATCAACTTAATGCAAGGTAAGTCTATTCAAAAGTCTGACAGCAGCAGGGAAGAAGCTGTTCTTGAGTCGGTTGGTACGTGACCTCAGACTTTTGTATCTTTTTCCCGATGGAAGAAGGTGGAAGAGAGAATGTCCGGGGTGCGTGGGGTCCTTAATTCTGCTGGCTGCTTTGCTGAGGCAGCGGGAAGTGTAGACAGAGTCAATGGGCCCCATTTTACCAAAACCTCACACCTGTTTTCGGGCGCGGAATCGCGGTAAAGTTGGGTGTCGGGCCTATACCGCGATCTGCACCCAATTCCTAGCAGATTGCGGCTTTACCGACACCCGATTTGGGCGCGGGTCCGGCCTGCGCCCGAATCGGGCGGCCCGACGATTTAAATGCATTAGCATGCATTTAAATCGACTTAATGAACCGCGCGCCCAACCCTACCGCCAAATCCCACTTTACCGTCTTCTGGCCCATTCCGGATCCGCGCTTTTAGCGACCTGCAGAATAAAAGTCCGAAGCGGATTTCTATTCTGCAGGGGAACCTCCGAAGCCCTCTCTGCCCTTGTGAAGTCACCACCCTCCCCGACCATCCTTCGTGGGCCCCCCTGCTAACCACCCCGGCAGAACCCCCCCCGGATCAGACCCCCCTGGGAGGCAGCCCCCGCCCCCACCCCCCCCCCCCCCCCCCCCCCGTGATGGACTGGGCTTAGTTCATGACCTTTTGTAGTTTCTCGCGGTCTTGGGCAGAGCAAGAGCCATACCAAGCTGTGATACAACCAGAAAGAATGCTTTCTATGGTGCATGTGCAAACGCTGGTGAGAATCATAAAGGACATACCAAATTTCCTTAGTCATAGAGAAAATAGATGTGTTGGTGGGCTTTCTTAACTATAGTGTCAGCGTGGGGGGACCAGGACAGATTGTTTGTGATCTGGACATCTAGGAACCTGAAGCTCTCAACCATTTCTACTTCATCCCCATTGATGTGGACAGGGGCATGTTCTGCTTTACGCCTCCTGAAGTCGATGACTATCTCCTTCATTTTGTTGACATTGAGGGAGAGATTATTGCAGTTGCACCAGTTCACCAGATTCTCTATCTCATTCCTCTTCTCTGTCTTGCCATTGTTTGAGATCCGACCCACTACGGTGGTGTCGTCAGCAAACTTGAAAATCGAATTGGAGGGGAATTTGGCTGCACAGTCATAGGTGTATAAGGAGTATAGTAGGGGACTGCAAACACGGCCTTGTGGGGCACCAGTGCTGAGGATGATCGTGGAGGAGGTGTTGTTGCCTATTCTTACTGATTGCAGTCTATGGGTTAAGAAGTTCAGGATCCAGTCGCAGAGGGAGGAGCTGAGGCCCAGGCCACGGCGTTTGGAGATGAGTTTCGTGGGAATAATGGTGTTGAAGGCTGAGCTGTAGTCAATAAATAGGAGTCTGACATAAGTGTCCTTGTTATCCAGGTGTTCCAGTGATGAGTGCAGGGCCAGGGAGATGGCGTCTGCTCTGGACCTGTTGCAGCGATAACCGAACTGTAGTGGATCCAGGTAATCCGGGAGGCTGGAATTGATTCGTGCCCTGACTAACCTTTCGAAGCACTTCATAATGATGGATGTCAGAGCCACGAGACGTATCCAGCTCATCTTCTCTGAAGCGAAGAAGAAATAAAAACAGAAAAAATGCTGGATAAGCTCAGCAGGTCCAGCAGCATCTGTGGAGAGAGAAACAGAGTTAACGTTTTGAGTCGATATGATTCATCTCTCTATTTCAGATAGTCAGAAACTTTTGCCCAGGGTGGAAGAGTCAATTACTAGGGGGCACAGGTTTAAGGTGCGAGGGGCAAGGTTTAAAGGAGATGAACGAGGCAAGTTTTTTTATACAGAGGGTGGTGGGTGCCTGGAACTCGCTGCCGGGGGAGGTAGTGGAAGCGGATACGATAGTGACTTTTAAGAGGCGTCTTGATAAATGCATGAATAGGATGGGAATAGAGGGATATGGTCCCCGGAAGGGTAGGGGGTTTTAGTTCAGACGGGCAGCGTGGTCGGTGCAGGCTTGGAGGGCCGAAGGGCCTGTTCCTGTGCTGTAATTTTCTTTGTTCTTTGTTCTATTTTGTTACCAGTCGGATGATTGGTCGGACCGATTGTCTCCAATCTGAGAATCTCAGTTTTTCAGGGAATGTCACCGCACACCGATCAGAAATCTTTCCACGTTTTTCAGCGATTTAAAAATACTTTTGTTTACGGGGATGTTGTGAGTTGTGATCTGGAGCGAAAAATTTGCAGGTGTTCAAATTGTTAGCTGAGGAGTGTAAATTAATTTAATTCATGTCAACTTAAGAGTGAAGGATCCTCCTTCCCATTTCTATATTAGGATCACCTTTGCAGGAGAGAGCAGTGTGAACAGCGCTGCTAATTTAGCAGATGCTGCTAATCTCAGTAAGATGAGAAGTCAACGTGTTTGCAAATACTGCACCTTCAAACTTATTTTCTCCCTAAAGATAATTCCCTGTGTTTATTCAAAAGATTATTAAAAACAAATTGTTTCAAATTACAGAGCACGGCATCACCAGAATGTTAGACATTTTAAGTAAGCTTCTTCTCGAATTCTCTAGATTGTTCCAGAGCTTTGTCTTGTGAAGAGAGGTTGAGCAGTTGGGGCCTATACTCCAGATGAGAGATCTAATTGAGGTATATAAGGCAATAAAAAGGTATTGACAAAGTAGACTTCGAGAGGATGTTGCCTCTTGAAGGGCAATCTAGAATGAGAGGTTAGTTTTAAAGTTTATTTATTAAAGTCGCAGGTAGGCTTACATAAAACTGCAATGAAGTTACTGTGAAAATCCCCTCGTCGCCACACTCCGGTGCCTGTTTGGGTACACTGAGGGAGAATTTAGCACGGCCAATGCACCTAACCAGCACGTCTTTCAGACTGTGGGAGGAAACCGGAGGAAACCCACGCAGACACGGGGAGAACGTGCAGACTCCGCACAGACAGTGACCCGAGCCGTTAATAGAACCCAGGTCCCCGGAGCTGTGAGGCAGCAATGCTAACCACTGTGCCAGCGTGCCAACCGGTTTAGGATAAGGGGTAGCAGATTTAAAACCACAGCAGACGAACCATAGAACCCTCACAGTGCAGAAGGAGGCCATTCAGCCCATTGACTCTGCACCGACTCTCTGGAAGAGCATCCCATCCAGGCCCTCCCCTCTGCCCTATCCCCCGTAACCCCATGCATTTATTATGGCTAATCCCTCTAACTTACACATCTTTGGATCTAAGGGGCAATTTAGCATGGCCAGTCCACCTAACCTACACACCTTCGGACTCAGTAAGAAGTCTCACAACACCAGGTTAAAGTCCAACAGGTTTATTTGGAATCATGAGCTTTCGGAGCGCTGCTCCTTCACCCACCCGGGTCCCCTGGTTATATGAGACAGCAACTGTAACAACTGTGTCACCGTGCCGCCCATTGCCAGATGAGGAGAAATAACTTCACCCAAAGGGTGGTGAATCTGTGGTATTCACTACCCCAGAGTGCAATGGATGCTGGGACATAAATAGGAGATAGAGAGATTTTTCATTAGCAATGAGTTGAAGGGTTATGGAGAACGGGCAGGGGAGTGGAGTTGAGGCTGAGATGAATCACAGAATCACAGAATATTATAGTGCAGAAGAGGCCCTTCAGCCCATCAATCTGCACCAACGCATGAAAGATCCTGACCCGCCCACCTAATCCCACTTGCCAGCACTTGGCCCATAGCCTTGAATGTTATGTCGTGCCATAACATTCTGAAAACGCATATCAGCTTACTCAAGAACAGTTTCTTCCCTGCTGCTATCACACTTTTGAATGGTCCTACCATAAATTCAGCGAATCATTCTCTTCACCCTAGCTATGACTGATTTGATTCTGATTTGATTTATTATTGTCACATGTATTAGTATACAGTGAAAAGTATTGTTTCTTGTGCGCTATACAGACAGAACATACCGTTCATAGAGAAGGAAAGGAGAGGGTGCAGAATGTAGTGTTACAATCATAGCTAGGGTGTAGAGAAAGATCAACTTAATGCGAGGTAGGTCCATTCAAAAGTCTGATGGCAGCAGGGAAGAAGCTGTTCTTGAGTTGGTTGGTAAGTGACCTCAGACTTTTGTATCTTTTTCCCCGACGGAAGAAGGTGGAAGAGAGAATGTCCGGGGTGCATGGGGTCCTTAATTATGCTGGCTGCTTTGCCGAGGCAGCGGGAGGTGTAGACAGAGTCAATGGATGGGAGGCTGGTTTGCGTGATGGATTGGGCTACATTCACGACCTTTTGTAGTTTCTTGCGGTCTTGGGCAGAGCAGGAGCCATACCAAGCTGTGATGCAACCAGAAATAATGCTTTCTATGGTGCATCTGTAAAAGTTGGTGAGAGTCGTAGCTGACATGCCAAATTTCCTCAGTCTCCTGAGAAAGTAGAGGCGTTGGTGGGCTTTCTTTACTGTAGTGTCGGCACGGGGGGGGGGACCAGGTTAGATTGTAACACTACATTCTGCACCCTCTTCTTTCCTTCTCCCCTATGTACTCTATGAACGGTATGTTTTGTCTGTATAGCACCAAGAAACAATACTTTTCACTTATACCAATACATGTGAGTTCTTATGTTCTTATTCCACAGGCGGGTGAAACTAGAACTAGGGGGCATGGCCTCAAAATAAGGGGGAGCAGATTTAGGACTGAGCTGAGGAGGAATTTCTTCACACAAAGGGTTGTGGAATTCCCTGCCCAGTGAAGCAGTTGAGGCTACCTCATTGAATGTTTTTAAGGCAAAGATAGATAGATGTTTGAACAGTAAAGGAATTAAGGGTTATGGTGAGCGGGCGGGTAAGTGGAGCTGAGTCCACAAAAAGATCAGCCATGATCTTATTGAATGGAGGAGCAGGCTCGAGGGGCCAGACGGCCCACTCCTGCTCCTAGTTCTTACGTTATCTTATGTTCTTAATAAATCAAATCAGATCGATTCAATTCGACAGTTTGCCCCGCTTTACTCTGTCCGGGCCTCTCAAGATTTTGAGTACCTCTATCAAAACAGAAGAAAATAAAACAAGGACATTGCACAGCCGCAATCATCAGTGCTATCTGAATCTGTCGAATAATACCACTCTAACCAGTCAGAAAACACAAGCAGCCACTTGGTGCCTGGATCCACATTTGAATCGCATTAATTATTGAGTGTGTTGCTGCTGTCTGGAGCTCTCCTAGGCCCAGTGCATATTCCGTCTCAAGAATGAAGCTGACAACACGTGACTTCCACTAGCAGCCGGGTTTGTGCCAATTATTATCTTGGAGGGCATCGAACAAGAACCTCGCCCGGATTCAATGTAAAAAACAATGCTGCGAGTGGAACAGTAACCCTAACGACCACAAGATGTTCTGTAGCGGTGTTGTTTTGGAGATCCTTTTCCATTCATCTCTTCAGCAGCGTACTCACCGGATAGAGAGCTCTGCTGCAGGCAGCAGCCAGGTTCTGAATCATTTATGGGGATTGAATGCTGATGGAGATGTTAAATATTTCCCGTTGTTGGTACAACTATTTCAACAGGAGCTGCAGAGGGCACAGATTGAGTCTGTTCCTATCTGGAATTGTCCACAATATTGCAACTGAAGCCCAACCAATCATTTATAAGGTTTAGCCTGATGTCTTGGTTTTTATATTCTGTTCCCCCGTTTATGAATTGAACTAACTCATCTGCCCTTTTAGCCCCTTTATGTTGATAGAGTCATAGAGTGATCGAGAAATACAGCACGGAAACAGGCCCTTCAGCCCAACTGGTCCATGCTGACCATAGTGCCCTCCCAGCTAGACCCAATTGCCACTTTTGGCCCATATCCCTCTAATCCTTACATAGAATCCCTACAGTGCAGAAGGAGGCCATTCGGCCCATCGAGCCTGCACTGACAACAGTACCACCCAGGCCCTATCCCCATAACCCCACATATTTACCCTGCAAATCCCCCTGACATTCCCTTAACACTGAGGAGCAATTTTAGCATGGCCAATCAGCTTAATCCACACATTTTTCGACTGTGGGGGGAAACCGGAGCACCCGGAGGAAACCCACGCAGACACGAAGAGAACGTGCAAACTCCACACAGACAGTGACCCAAGCCGGGAATCGAACCCGGGTCCCTGATGCTGTGAGGCAGCAGTGTCACTGTGCCGCCCCTCCCATCCATGTACTTACCCAAATGCTTTTTAAATGTTGCTATTGTACCTGCCTCAGCCACTTCCTCTGGCAGCGCATTCCATACACACACCACCCTCTGCGTGAAGTTGCCCCTCGGGTCCCTTTTAAATCTTTCCCCTCTCACCTTAAACCCAGGCCCTCTAGTTTTCAATTCCCTTTCCCTGGGAAAAAGATTATGTGCGTCCATCCTATCGAATGATTTAAACACCTCAATAAGGTCACCCCTCATTCCCTTACGTTCCAAGGAATAAAGTCCTAGCCTGGCCAGCCTCTCCCTATAAGTCAGGCCTAATAGTCCTGACATCCTCAGAAATCTTCTTTGCGCTCTTTCCAGTTTATCAATATATTTCCTATAACAGGGTGAACAAAACTGTACACAATACTTCCAAGTGCGGCTTCACCAACGATTTATACAACTGTAACATAATGTCCCAACTCCTACACTCAGTGCCCTGACTGATAAAAGCCAGTGTGTTAAACACCTTCTTCACCACCCTGTCTAACTGTGGCGCCGCTTTCAATGAACTATGTACTTGACATATATTTGTTCTATGATTGGAAAAGAGTTAGGAACTATATTGTTATGTGCATGTATATCCAGAATGCCACATTGCTCATTTTTACTGCATGGCTAATGTACCAAAAGCAAACCACAATAGCAATATTGCTGAAAGGAGAAATGTGTTGTCGAAGTTTTTCATCTTGCACTCATCAGGACAAACACAAGAATGCCAAATTTCAAACGACCACAACAATTGGTACCACAGGAGAAGAAGGAGAGCTGATTGGGCGGCACGGTAGCACAGTGGTTAGCACTGCGGCTTCACAGCTCCAGGGACCTGGGTTCGATTCCCGGCTCGGGTCACTGTCTGTGTGGAGTTTGCACATTCTCCTCGTGTCTGCGTGGGTTTCCTCCGGGTGCTCTGGTTTCCTCCCACAGTCCAAAGATGTGCGGGTTAGGTTAGGTTGATTGGCCATGCTAAAATTGCCCCTTAGTGTCCTGAGATGAGTAGGTTAGAGGGATTAGCGGGTAAAATATATGGGGATGGGGCCTGGGTGAGATTGTGGTCGGTGCAGACTCGATGGGCCGAATGGCCTCTTTCTGCACTGTAGGGTTCTATGAAATCTTTTGATTGGTCGGTGTGTCAACTCTGATTGGCCGAGGCATGTCCAGGGGCATCACAATGGGGAACTCAACCCAAGTTCCTGCATAATTAAAAAACTCCTGTATCATTCCACGACACATGGAGATCTGGAGAAGTACCCTGGAGGTCCCCTCCAATATCTGTGTGAACGTCTGGAAGTTCAAGTCACAAAAATGCCACAATTACTGAGGCTAGCTTCCCTTCCAGATTTTTCTTTTCAACTTAATTTAAATTCCAGCTGTCATGGTGGTATTCGAATCCATGTCCCCTGGGCATTAGCATGATGAGTGCAGCGATATTACCCCTTCCCTGCTGTGTCTGCCGTTACTGGCGCAATAGTCCAGCTGACTGGTTTATAAAAGGTTTACGATTGCTTTCTTTGCCTCCGTTTATGAAGCAGGGGGATCTCTCACATGCTTTCTAACAACCTTATCAACTTAATGACCGGGAAGAAGAGAAACAATTCTTTCAGACAACAGCCTTGCCACATAGAACAGAGAGTTCAATAGCAGCCCTGGCGAAAAACCTCATTTTCAACTCATTAAATACAGGCTTGGAACTGGAGAGCGAAAATCAGCGGACGTCATTTCTTTTCTAAAGATTAAAGGAACAGATTGAAATTATGGGCCAATTAGCATGAGGGACATTGGAATCTGTTGCAAAAGGAAAGGTTCCAAATGCCTTGAATTGAGAGCGCAGTAATTACAGCACAACATGGTGTTTGTGACAAATCGCAATGACCAGATGTAATCAAATTCTGCTGTTTGATGCAGTGACAGCAGACAGTACATCCTGACCTTCAGAGAGTGTTTAATGCGCGGCTCACAAGAACGTTATGCCGAAAGTGAATGAATGCTCTCGGGATAAAAGGTGTAGATTAATATCGATCGATTAAATAATGGAAAACAAAGTGTGATGATGCATGACGGCACAGTCATTGGACAAGCTCTGGCCTGCAGAGTGCCTGAGGGGAGGGACGCCCGTAGGACATTTACCACTGGCAATGTGTAAGTTTGCAGGAGAGAACAAAGCTGGAAGGCGGATTGCAAACAGTTCGCAGTGATCCACAGAGAATTAACGACGGGGTAAAGGTTCACCAATGCTACGATGTTTTGAAATTCCCCTAAACTTTCCCTCTTCACTCGTTCACCAACAATGTTGCTTAGTTATGACAGTTTGACCGCACTAAAGTTTTTTTGAAAGTTTATTTATTAGTCACAAATAAGGCTGACATTAACACTGCAATGAAGTTACTGTGACATTCCCCTAGTCACCACAGCCCGGCACCTTTTCGGGTAAATGTACCTAGCCAGCACGTCTTTCAGACTGTGGGAGGAAACCGGAGCACCCGGAGGAAACCCACGCAGACACGGGGAGAACGTGCAGACTCCGCACAGACAGTGACCCAAGCCAGAAATCGAACCCGGGTCCCTGGTGCTGTGAGGCAGCAGTGCTAACCACTGAGTCACCATGCCACCCACCAGAACTTGGAACAGTGCATTGCATTATATAGTTATTTATACAGTATAACATATTATCATATAGGGGGGTTTGTGATGCGGAGTGACACCAACAGTGCAGGTTCGATTCCCGTACCCGCTGAGGTTAATCATGAAAGCTCCACCTTCCCAACCTTGCCCCTTGCCTGAGGTGTCTTGATCTCAGGTTATATCACCACCAATCACCGCCTATGGACATCAGGGACTATGACGATTTTACCCTTTATAGTATTTACAGCACAGAAACAGGCCATTCATCCCAACTGGTCATAAAATCATAGAATCCTTACAGTGCAGAAGAGGCCATTTGGCCCATCGAGTCTGCACCGACTCTCAGACAGAGAATCTCACCTAAGCTCTCTCCCCCGTCCTATCCCCATTAACCCCACATATTTACGATGGCCAATCCATCTAACCTATACATTTTGGGACACTACAGGAATATTTAGCATGACCAATCCACCTAACCTGCACATCTTTAGCATGTGGGAGGAAACGGGAGCACCCTGAGGAAACCCACGCAGGCACAGGGAGAACGTGCAAGCTCCACACAGATAGTCACCCAAGGTTGGAATTGAACCTGAGTCCCTGGCGCTTTGAGGCAACAGTGCTAACACTCTGCCACTGTGCCACCATACTGTGGTGCTTATGTTGTACACAAGTCTCCTCCCAACCCTCCTCATTTAACGTTATTAACATATTCATGTATTCTCTCACTCTCATGTACTTGGGGCAGCACAGTGGCACAGTGGTTAGCACTGCTGCCTCACAGCGCCGGGGACCCGGGTTCGATTCCTGACTTGGGTGATTGTGTGGAGTTTGCACGTTCTCCCCGTGTCTGCGTGGGTTTCCTCCGGGTGCTCCGGTTTAAGAACATAAGAACATAAGAAATAGGAGCAGGAGTAGGCCATCTGGCCCTTCGAGCCTGCCCCGCCATTCAACAAGATCATGGCTGATCTGAAGCGAATCAGTTCCACTTACCCGCCTGCTCCCCATATCCCCTAATTCCCTTATCGATCAGAAAACTATCTACCCGTGATTTAAACATATTCAACGAGGAAGCCTCCACCACTTCAATGGGCAGAGAATTCCAGAGATTCACTACCCTCTGAGAGAAGAAGTTCCCCCTCAACTCTGTTCTGAACCGACCCCCCCTTATTTTGAGGCTGTGCCCTCTAGTTCTGGTTTCCCTTCTAAGTGGAAAGAATCTCTCCACCTCTACCCTATCCAGCCCCTTCATTATCTTATGTGTCTCTATAAGATCACCCCTCATCCTTCTAAACTCCAACGAGTACAGACCCAATCTGTTTAATCTCTCCTCATAAGCTACACCCTTCATCTCCGGTATCAACCTGGTGAACCTTCTCTGCACTCCCTCCAAGGCCAATATATCCTTTCGCAAATAAGGGGACCAAAACTGCACACAGTACTCCAGTTGCGGCCTCACCAGTGCCTTGTACAGTTGCAGCAAGACCTCCCTGCTTTTATATTCTATCCCCCTCGCGATAAAGGCCAACATTCCATTCGCCTTCTTGATCACTTGCTGCACCTGCAGACTGAGTTTTTGCGATTCGTGCACAAGGACCCCCAGGTCCCTCTGCACAGTCGCACGATGTAATTTTTCTCCATTTAAATAATACTCCAATTTACTATTATTTCTTCCAAAGTGGATAACCTCACATTTGCTAACGTTATATTCCATCTGCCAGATCCTCGCCCACTCGCTCAGCCTATCCAAATCTCTCTGCAGACTTTCCGCGTCCTCCACGCAATTCGCTTTCCCACTCACCTTCGTGTCATCAGCAAACTTGAATACCCTAGATTCCGTCCCCTCCTCCAGATCATCTATGTAAATGGTAAACAATTGAGGCCCCAGCACCGATCCCTGCGGCACGCCACTGGTCACCAACTGCCAACCAGAAAAGCACCCATTTATCCCAACTCTCTGCTTCCTGTTAGATGGCCAATCCCCAATCCACGCCAACACCTTACCCCTAACTCCGTGTACCCCAATCTTCTGCAGCAACCTTTTGTGAGGCACCTTATCGAACGCCTTCTGGAAATCTAAAAACACCACATCCACCGGTTCCCCTCTGTCAACCGCACTAGTGACATCTTCATAAAAGTCCAGTAGATTCGTCAAACACGAATTTCCCTTCATGAATCCGGTTTCCTCCCACAGTCCAAAGATGGAAAAAAGGTTGGAATTGAACCTGAGTTCCTGGCGCTTTGAGGCAACAGTGCCACCATACTGTGGTGGCACTCTGCCACCGTGCCACCATACTGTGGTGCTTATGTTGTACACAAGTCTCCTCCCAACCCTCCTCATTTAACGTTATTAACATATTCATGTATTCTCTCACTCTCATGTACTTGGGGCAGCACAGTGGCACAGTGGTTAGCACTGCTGCCTCACAGCGCCGGGGACCCGGGTTCGATTCCTGACTTGGGTGATTGTCTGTGTGGAGTTTGCACGTTCTCCCCGTATCTGCGTGGGTTTCCTCCAGGTGCTCCGGTTTCCTTCCACAGTCCAAAGATGTGCGGGTTAGGTTGATTGGCCATGCTAAATTGCCAATTACTGTTAGGAGATTGGCAGGGCAAATATGTGGGACGATGGGGATAGGGCCTGGATGGGATTGTGGTTGGTGCAGACTCGATGGGCCAAATGGCCTTTTTCTGCACTGTCGGGATTCTATGGTTCTATGAATACAGTTCATCCTCATGTCCCCCCTACATCTAAAGCCATGACAGTGATTAAATCACTGTAGGTTCCATGTGTTAAAAAGTTGCTCTTCCCTGAGCGACAATATTGATAGCTTTTCAAATGTTCTTCGAGTAGCTCGTCAAATTCACTGAGATATTCAAGGCAGCCTGAAAAATTACCTCTTCGAGTTGACACTGATGACTCATCATGTCCTCTTAAATGAAGGCACTGGGAAAATATCTGACAGTAAGAAGAATATCTGACACCAGGTGGTCTATTCATGCAGGTGCTGGTTTGGCTTTGAAACTGCACTTTGTCGATATAAAGGATTGTTTAGTCTTAGCCACGTCAAATTCAGAAAAACCATCGACCTCCATTCTTAATGGTCTATCATTGACTAATAGTCTTACCATGACGGAGCTCTCTTCTACATTACCTTTCACATTAGTTAATGACAGGTCGTTTCTCTCACCTGCATGGTGCCATGCTGTTCATTCTATTCCTACTAGACAGGTTCTGCTTACTCTTACAGCTACACCTCAGATGGGGCTTGCCACCATTTGAAGCACTCCTTGAATCTGCTATTCTCTGGGAAGTGATTTCCGATACCGTTCTGGACTGATCCTAGGCTGTTGATTCATTCTCCTGAATCTTCTAACTCTGCCAGCTTCTGTATATGTTTCTCAGCTTAAACTGGCATCTTCGCTTTTGGTGCCACTGCCGCCGGCAGCTGCCCGCCCTAACTGGAGGACTGTATCATTCTGAGTGCTCTGAAAGTTCCTCGGCACCCTTCTCAGTGCTCCCCATTGCAAATGCTAATTCCAGCACCTTTTTAAAAATGTCTCTCAGTTTCTGCCAGCAACTGTGTAGCCTTGTCATTCACTCCACAGACCATTCGATCTCTCAGCATGTCATTTAGTGTTGTCCCATAAGTTGCAATGCTCCACAATTTACTTGCGCCTTGCTGTGTAGATCGCAATGGTCTCCCCCGGGAGTCTCCCCATGGAATCGAACCACAATCATTGCAAAATCATAGAGGTTTTGGGTGGTAGTGCCCTTTTACTAGACCCACAATCTCTGATCAAAATGAATTGTGGAGCAGCCTCAAAAGGCTGAATGGCCTATTCCTGCTTCCAGATGGAGTTTAATCCGGATAAATGCGAAGTGATGCATTTTGGAAGAAATAATGTAGGGAGGAGTTATACAATAAATGGCAGAGTCATCAGGAGTATAGAAACACAGAGGGACCTAGGTGTGCAAGTCCACAAATCCTTGAAGGTGGCAACACAG
The DNA here is from genome assembly GCF_964213995.1 of Mustelus asterias. Lineage (NCBI taxonomy): Eukaryota > Metazoa > Chordata > Chondrichthyes > Carcharhiniformes > Triakidae > Mustelus > Mustelus asterias. The sequence goes on from NC_135807.1 coordinate 6,866,729, forward strand.
GTGGAGAAGGTGGTGAAGAAGGCATATGGTATGCTTGCCTTTATAGGATGGGGTATAGAGTATAAAAGCTGGAGTCTGATGATGCAGCTGTATAGAACGCTGGTTAGGCCACATTTGGAGTACTGCGTCCAGTTCTGGTCGCCACACTACCAGAAGGACGTGGAGGCGTTAGAGAGAGTGCAGAGAAGGTTTACCAGGATGTTGCCTGGTATGGAGGGTCTTAGCTATGAGGAGAGATTGGGTAAACTGGGGTTGTTCTCCCTGGAAAGACGGAGAATGAGGGGAGATCTAATAGAGGTGTACAAGATTATGAAGGGGATAGATAGGGTGAACGGTGGGAAGCTTTTTCCCAGATCAGAAGTGACGTTCACGAAGGGTCACGGGCTCAAGGTGAGAAGGGCGAAGTATAACTCAGATATTAGAGGGATGTTTTTTACACAGAGGGTGGTGGGGGCCTGGAATGCGCTGCCAAGTAGGGTGGTGGAGGCAGGCACGCTGACATCGTTTAAGACTTACCTGGATAGTCACATGAACAGCCTGGGAATGGAGGGATACAAACGATTGGTCTAGTTGGACCAAGGAGCGGCACAGGCTTGGAGGGCCGAAGGGCCTGTTTCCTGTGCTGTACTGTTCTTTGTTCTTTGGTCTTTGGTCTTTGTTCTATGTTTCTGCAAATGAACTTGCATCGGGTGCATTTGGGGACATTAGACTACGGATTAATTTATCGGTTTGGATCCCACGTGCTCTTAATAATATCACCTTCTTCTTTCCCTCCACTACTTGTCCATTTGCTTCAAAGAGATATCCAATCGCTCACTGTATCCACTCCTCAGTGGAGGTGTCGAAGAAATGCACTCTGTCAGATACAAGCATCTCTGCCGTTCTGTTCTACTTTGCAAGCTTGACTTTGCCTGGGCTCGGCTCTGTGCGGATGAGCTTGTAATTACACTTGCTGCTTTTTAACCTCGTCGCCAATGTAGTAATTTGGTTCCACCAGTTAAGACCAAACTGGAGAAATTTATGAATGAACAACAACTATTTACAGAATGATTCACATCCAATGCTTTCAGACATGACTCTAGGATCTAACTGCGGGGGCAAGTCCAGACAAGTTGGAGTGAAGCCCCAACTCGGATCCTAATTGGTAAGACCAGGTCATGTGATCCATTCAGAAGATCCCCACCCCTCCTCCCTCCCTCCCCCCCCCCCCCCCCCGTTAAATGTGCCCGACATCACACAAACCCTCACTCCAAACCTCCTCTCTGTGTATTCAAACCCAGTCCCTTGCTGGGGTTTCCCAGGCAGACCTTGCTGACACCGCAGATTTCCATGCCTTGAAGTCCGGCTCCACAACCTCTTCTTGTTCAGGGACTGGTTGCAATGCCAGCAGTAACCACCGCCCAACCTGGCGCTGTTGGGACCACAGCACTGATGGACAATCTGAGTGGGCAGCCATTCGTCGGAATTTGACTGCCCAGCCTGCCACGGGAATCAGAGCAGGCGAGGGACGGACAGTGGGAAGGTCCATTGACCTCGGGCAGGATTTTCCGGTCTCGGGTCGAGCGAGGCCGTAATATTCTGCCCATTATCTCGGGTGAGAGGTCCTCCTCAGTTGGGGATGTAAGTCCCACCCTGAGCAAATGAACACTGCTCCTGGTGTACAATGGCTGTGGGCAGCCAGCTATTTGAGGGAGGCGAAGGGGCTGGAAATATGACACGCTGTTATGAAGGGATGGTTAATCTCCTCTCTGAGAAGTAACATTCAACCGCTCAAAGAGAAGTACCTCAGCTTCATAACCTGTTAAAATGAGTGTGAGAAGGGGGAATATTTGCGCTTCTGTAACTTTTAGTGGTTAAAACAAAATAACTACCATAGAAGCCCTACAGTGCAGAAGGAGGCCATTCAACCCATCACGTCTGCACTGACAACAATCCCACTCCAGGCCCTATCCCCACACATTTACCCCGCTAATCCCTCTCACCTGCACATCTTGGGACACAAAGGGGCAATTGAACATGGCCAATCCGCACGTCTTTCAGACTGTGGGAGAAAACCGGAGCAGCCGGAGGAAATCCACGCAGACACGGGGAGAACATGCAGACTCCGCACAGACAGTGACCCAAGCCAGGAATCGAACCCGGGTCCCTGGTGCTGGGAGGCAGCAGTGCTAACCACTGTGCCACTGTGCCACCCACTACCTGAGACTCTCTGTAAAAGCAACAAGTAACACTTTATTTATCTATCAGTGATCAGATTAATGAAACTATTAACAAACCAAATAAAACACTATTCTAATGGAATCTGTTTAGATAAATAAAATTCCCACTAATTAACAAAAAAATAGAAATTTTAGTCACTCTCAAAATTTCAATCAGGTTTGTCGTCTTCTAGAATCTTCCGTCTTCTTTGCTGCTTTCTTCTGTCTTCACTATCGAGATGAGGCTTTCCTTTAAGACATAAATGTGGCTGTTACGCTGGCAGAGATAGTCTCTGGCTGGCTCTCTGGAGCTGGGAGCTGGCTCTTATACCCCTGATGACATATCAAAATCTCCACAACAGGATTTGTTTACAGGTTACGAAAACATCAAATTCAAATCTGATAGGCTGCTGCTATTCAAATTTGATTTGATTTATTATTGTCACATGTATTAACATACGGTGAAAAGTATTGTTTCTTGCGCACTATACAGACAAAGCATACCGTTCATAGAGAAAGAAGCGAGAGAGTGCAGAGAGTTACAGTCATAGAAATTAAATTAAAGCATTGTTAGTGAGTTTAAAAGAGTTAGAATGAAGTTTTAGAAGCATAGAACGAGAGTAAAAGACAGAATTAGAAGGTACGCTGGGCACAGCTTGCAAGAGGTCGCCTCGCCTTGGCGCCATCTGAAATCTAGTTTGAATACCTAGTTTAATTTGATTGGTTAAAATTCAAAAACAACCTGTTGTCTTGGCAGCACCACTGCCTAGGCTGGCGATATAATGTTACACTCTGTGCTCTCTGTGTACTTGCACTTTGCACCTGAGTTCTTTTAAAAACACCATTTTTTAACATAACCATTAAATTTTACAACTCTTAGGATTTTAAATTTTTTGTTTAGAATTTTACAAACATGAACTTCACAGTACAAGCCAAACAATCCAACCCGGTGACTCACTGTGATATGGCAAGTGTTCTTGTCAGCAAGATCTTATCCCGCCCCCACTACCAACCGGATAGGAGGCAGTTCTTGTAAAGCGCAAGTTATTAACTTGCTTACCAGTAAACATGCAAATCATCATCTTGATCTCCACCTTGACTATCCTGTTTCATAATTTATTGACCAATCTGAATCAGTGGACAGGAGCCAGCAGATGCTGAACATCATCAGGAAACGAGCAGCGCCCGTCAGGTGAATGAACCAATGCATTAAATGCTGAAACATCCTCGGAATGAATATCTTTTAACCATTTCATTACTTCCAGCTGCAACACAAACGCTCAAACCACCCACAAGTCACAGAATCATACAGTGCTGAAGGAGGCCATTCGGCCCATCGAGTCTGCACCGATCACAATTCCACCCAGGCCCTATCCCCGTAACCCTATGCATTGATCCGAGCTCCAGGGACCTGGGTTCGATTCCCGGCTTGGGTCACTGTCTGTGTGGAGTTTGCACATTCTCCCCGTGTCTGCGTGGGTTTCCTGCGGGTGCTCCGGTTTCCTCCCACAGTCCGAAGATGTGCGGGTTAGGTTGATTGGCCATGCTAAATTTGCCCTTAGTGTCCTGAGTGGCGTAGGTTAGAGGGATTAGTGGGTAAATATGTAGGGATATGGGGATAGGGCCTGGGTGGGATTGTGGTCGGTGCAGACTCGATGGGCCGAATGGCCTCTTTCTGTACTGTAGGGTTTCTATGATTCTAGTCTCCCTGACACTAAAGGGGCAAATCAGCATGGCCAATCAACCTAACCCACACATCTTTCGGACTGTGGGAGGAAACCGGAGCACCCGGAGGGACGGAATCCCAGAGAGGGGTGGAAGAGGTCTAGAGACGGAATCCCAGAAAGAGGGGGAGAGATCTGAGACAGAGGGAGGGGTAGTGACCTGGAACTTGCCTACAAGGGGGGTGGAGGTGGAAGCAGAGGTGATAAATGATTTCAAAAGGTACTTCGTAGAATCCCTACAGTGCAAAAGGAGGCCATTCAGCCCATCAAGTCTGCACCAACAACAATTCCACCCAGGCCCTATCCCCATAAACCCGCATATTTGCCCTGCTAATCCCCTGACACTAAGGGGCAATTTAGCATGGCCAATCCATCTAACCTGCACATCTTTGAACTGTGGGAGGAAACCAGAGCACCCGGAGGAAACCCACACAGAACGTGCAGACTCCACACAGACAGTGACTCAAGCTGGGAATCGAACCCGAGTCCCTGGCACTGTGAGGCAGCAGTGCTAACCATTGTGCCACTGTGCTGCCAAGTGAAAAGAAAGCAAAAAAAAACCTTACTCAGATGAGACGAAGCCAAATCCTGATCCGACGTTGTGATTTTGAGAAGAAGTTGGATGGGTGTGTGAGGGAAACAAACTCACAGGGCTACGAGGATAGAGTGGGAATGGATTGTTCAGTGAGGGGCTAGCATGCACTCAATGGGCAGTGTGGTCTCAGTCGGTGTCATAATGACTCCAATGACACTGGCATATATGTGTGGATGGATTGAGTGTGTTATAATGGCCAGTGACAAGCCATCTTTTTGGACCATCGCATTCTGTGGGCACGATTTTCCCAGCCTGCTGCACTGTTCGGACAGTGCAGTGGGCTGGGAAATTTAAGAGGTGAGGGGGTGTGGAAAATGGGATTCCCTGCCCTTTTTTGGGGAACAGCGTGAGCCTGATTACATAAGAACATAAGAACTAGGAGCAGGAGTAGGCCATCTGGCCCCTCGAGCCTGCTCCGCCATTCAATAAGATCATGGCTGATCTTTTCGTGGACTCGGCTCCACTTACCCGCCCGCTCACCATAACCCTTAATTCTTTTACTGTTCAAAAATTTATCCTTGTCTTAAAAACATTCAATGAGGTAGCCTCAACTGCTTCACTGGGCAGGGAATTCCACAGATTCACAACCCTTTGTGTGAAGAAGTTCCTCCTCAACTCAGTCCTAAATCTGCTTCCCCGTATTTTGAGGCTGCCACTGGAAACAACTTCCTTGCCTCTATCTTATCCATTCCCTTCATGATCTTATAAGTTTCTGTCAGATCGCCTCTCATTCTTCTGAATTCCAATGAGTATAGCCCCAGTCTACTCAGTCTCTCCTCATAAGCCAACCCTCTCAATATGGAAATTCTGATTTCCCTGTATTTACCAAGCCCAGGACACAATCGTCTGGGCTCAGGGGAAGGGGGTTCCAATTGGGCAGTGCCAGCCTGGCATTGCCAGCTTGGCATCCTGGCATTTCCCACTGGGAATCCTTGCACTTCCAGCCTGGCACCCTGGTGCTGCCTACCAGACATCCTGGTGCTGCCCTGTGGGCACCAGGCACTGCCAAGGGCGGGGCCTGAGGGGGAGGCAGGGCCAGACAGGGGCCAAACTGGGGTTGGGGGGAGGTAGGATGCCAAGGAATGGGGGGCAGCCATTGGAAGGCTGGGTCTGGCGATCAGAGACCAGGTCCAGCCGTTGTGGGGGTTCAGAGCTAGTGATCAGGAGGCTGGCAATGTCAGGGTGGAGCGGGGGAGGTGAAGTGCTTGCCGACTGATCTCCCAGCATGCGGGGAGACTGGCTCATGCGCAGTAGCCCCCTCTGCAGTCTGATGCCGGCTTGTGGGCGGAATTAGTCCCCTCCTTCCCCCCAACTGGTGTAAATCCCCTGACGGACTCTGTAATGGACTAAGCTCACCCAAAAGGGTCTCTTCCGGGGCAGGTGGGACCTGTACAAGAAGGACGGGTTGCAACTAAACTGGAAGGGCACAAATATTCTGGCCAGGAGGTTTGCTAGTGTCACACAGGAGGATTTAAACTAGTTTTCTGGGGGATGGGAATCAAAACAAAGGTGAATTAGCCGAAGGGGAACCAGAGAGTAGATAGATAGATAGATACCCTACAGTGCAGAAAGAGGCCCTTCGGCCCATCGAGTCTGCACCGACCACAATCCCACCCAGGCCCTATCCCCATATCCCACCCACTAATCCCTCTAACCTAGACATATCAGGACTCGAAGGGGCAATTTTAAAATGGCCAAACAACCTAACCTGCACATCTTTGGACGGTGGGAGGAAACCGGAGCACCCGGAGGAAACCCACGCAGACATGAGGAGAATGTGCAAACTCCACACAGACAGTGACCCAAGCCGGGAATCGAACCCAGGTCCCTGGAGATGTGAAGCAGCAGTGCTAATCACTGTGCTACCGTGCCGCCCCGTAGGGCCCGTATGACCCAGAGAAACAGCAGGCAGGGTGGGATTGCTAATCAGAGAGGGTCTGGTGGACTGAAGTGCATTTGTTTCAATGCGAGAAGTGTAACAGGTAAGGCAGATGAACCTAGAGCGTGGATTAGTACGAGGAACTATGGTGTTTTTGCCATTACAGAGACTTGGTTAAGGGAAGGACAGGATTGGCAGCTTAACATTCCAGGATACAGATGTTTCAGGTGGGATAGAGGGGAATGTAAAAGGGGTGGGGGAGTTGCACTACTGGTTAAGGAGAATATCACAGCTGTACTCCGGGAGGACACCTCGGAGGACTCATACAGCGAGGCAATAGGGTAGAGCTCAGGGATAGGAAAGGTGTAGTCACAATGTTGGGGGTTTACTATAGGCCACCCAACTGCCAGCAGGAGATTGAGGAACAGATATGTAGGCAGATTTTGGCAAGGTGTACAAGTAACAGGGTTGTTGTGGTGGGAGATTTTAATTTCCCCTATATTGACTGGGACTCACTCAGTGCTAGGGGCGTGGATGGGGCAGAGTTTGTAAGGAGCATCCAGGATGGCTTCCTGAAACAGTATGTAGATAGTCCAACTAGGGAACGGGCCACACTGGACCTGGTATTGGGGAATGAGCCCGGCCAGGTGGTCAGTGTTTCAGTACGGGAGCAATTCGGGAACAGTGACCACAATTCAGTAAGCTTTAAGGTACTGATGGTTAAAGATAAGTGTAGTCCTCAAGTTAAGGTGCTACATTGGGGGAAGGCTAATTACAACAATATTAGGCAGGAACTGAAGAATGTAGATTGGGGGCAGATGTTTGAGGTCAAATCAACATCTGGCATGTGGGAGGCTTTCAAGTGCAAGTTGATAGGGATTCAGGACCGGCACATTCCTGTAAGGATGAAGGGTAAGTATGGCAAGTTTTGGGAACCTTGGATAACGAGAGATATTGTGAGCCTAGTCAAAGAGAAAAAGGAAGCATTTGTCAAAGCTAGGAGGCTGGGAACACACGAAGCAAGTGTGGAATACAAGGAAAGTAGAAAGAAACTTAAGCAAGGAGCAAGAAGAGCTAAAAGAGGTCATGAAAAAGCTTTGGCCAGCAGGATTAGGGAAAATCCCAAGGCTTTTTATACAGATATAAAGAGCAAGAGGGTAGCCAGGGAGAGGGTTGGCCCACTCAAGGACAAGGGAGGGAATCTATGTGTGGAGCCAGAGGAAATGGGCGAGGTATTAAATGAGTACTTTGCGTCAGTATTCACCAAAGAGAAGGACTTGGTGGATGATGAGGCTGGGAAAGGATGCGTAGATAGTTAGAGTCATGTTGAGCTCAAAAAGGAGGAGGTATTGGGGTTCTTGAGAAACATTAAGGCAGACAAGTCCCCAGGGCCTGATGGGATATACCCCAGAATACTGAGAAAGGCAAGGGCAAGGCAAGGAATACTGAGAAATTGCTGGGGCCTTGAGAGAAATCTTTGTATCCTCACTGACTCCAGGGGAGGTTCCAGAGGATTGGAGAATAGCCAATGTTGTTCCTTTGTTTAAGAAGGGTAACAAGAATAATCCAGGTAATTACAGGTCGGTGAGCCTTACATCAGTCGTAGGGAAATTATTGGAGAGGATTCTTCGACACAGGATTTATTCCCACTTGGAAATAAGTGGATGTATTAGTGAGAGGCAACATGGTTTTGTGAAGGGGAGGTCATGTCTCACGAACTTGATCGAGTTTTTCGAGGAAGTGACGAAGATGATTGATGAGGGTAGGGCAGTGGATGTTGTCTACATGGACTTCAGTAAGGCCTTTGACAAGGTCCCTCATGGCAGACTGGTGCAGAAGGTGAAGTTGCATGGGATCAGAGGTGAGCTGGCAAGGTGGATACAAAACTGGCTCGGTCAAAGAAGACAGAGGGTAGCAGTGGAAGGGTGTGTTTCTGAATGGAGGGCTGTGACAAGTGGTGTTCCTCAGGGATTAGTGCTGGGACCTTTGCTGTTTGTAATATATATGAATGATTTGGAGGAAAATGTAACTGGTTTGATTAGTAAGTTTGTGGACAACACAAATGTTGGTGGATTTGCGGATAGCGATGAGGACCATCAGAGGATACAGCAGGATACAGATCAGTTGGAGACTTGGGCGGAGAAATGGCAGATGGAGTTTGATCCAGACAAATGTGAGGTAATGCATTTTGGAAGGTCTAATGCAGATAGGAAATATACAGTTAATGGCAGAACCCTTAAGAGTATTGATAGGCAAAGGGATCTGGGTGTACAGGTACACAAGTCACTGAAAGTGGCAATGCAGTGAAGTGGAGAAGGTAGTCAAGAAGGCATACGGCATGCTTGCCTTCATCGGCCGGGGTATTGAGTTTAAAAATTGGCAAGTCATGTTGCAGCTTTATAGAACCTTAGTTAGGCCGTACTTGTAATATAGTGTTCAATTCTGGTCGCCACACTACCAGAAGGATATGGAGGCTTTGGAGAGGGTACAGAAAAGATTTATCAGGATGTTGCCTGGTATGGAGGGCATTAGCTATGAGGAGAGGTTGGAGAAACTTGGTTTGTTCTCACTGGAGCGACGGAGATTGAGGGGAGACCTGATAGAAGTCTACAAGATACCTGATAGAAGATACAAGTCTACAAAGGCATGGACAGAGTGGATAGTCAGAAGCTTTTTCCCATTGTGGAAGAGTCAATTACTAGGGGGCATAGGTTTAAGGTGCGAGGGGCAAGATTTAAAGGAGATGTACGAGGCAGATTTTTTACACAGAGAGTAGTGGGTGCCTGGAACTCGTTGCCGGGGGAGGTGGTGGAAGCGGATACAGTAGTGACTCTTAAGGGACGTCTTGACAAGTACATAAATAGGATGGGAATAGAGGGATATGGTCCCCGGAAGGGTAGGGGGTTTTAGTTCAGTCGGGCAGCATGGTCGGTGCAGGCTTGGGGGGCCGAAGAACCTGTTCCTGTGCTGTAATTTTCTTTGTTCTTTGTTCTAAAAGCTGAGCCGGAAAAACTCCTGTATTCCCACCCGATGGGCACTTAATTTTCTTTTGGAAAATCCCCCACCCGTGTGTTTATATCTCCCACGGTGCAAGTAGATAATGTGTACCCGTGTTTTAATGCTGAAGGAACTACGATATAATGCCACGAGTGCAGAAAATATTTACTCGGATGCTACCGGGACTTGATGGTTTGAGTTATAAGGAGAGGCTGGATAGACTGGGACTTTTTTCTCTGGAGCGTAGGAGGCTGAGGGATGACCTTATAGAGGTCTATAAAATAATGAGGGGCACAGACCAGCTGGATAGTCAACATCTTTTCCCAAAGGTAGGGGAGTCCAAAACTAAAGGGCATCGGTTTAAGGTGAGAGGGGAGAGATACAAAAGGGTCCAGAGGGGCAATTTTTTCACACGGAGGGTGGTGAGTGTCTGGAACAAGCTGCCAGAGGTAGTAGTAGAGGCGGGTACAATGTTGTCTTTTAAGTTACATGGATAAGCTGGGCATAGAGGGATATGGGCCAAATGTGGGTAATTAGGACTAGCTTAGGGGTTTTTTAAAAAACAGGGCAGCATGGACAAGTTGGGCCAAAGGCCTGTTTCCATGCTGGAAACCTCTATGACTCTATGATTCGGATGGTATGTGACTCGGAGGGGAATTTGCATATATGTTGGTGTTCTCACGCAGCTGCTGCTTTTTCCCTTCCAGGCGGTGGAGATCACGAATTTGGGAGGTCCTGTCCAAGAAACTGTTGTGATTCACTGCAATGCATCTTGTCGATGGTATGCACTGCATAGACACATAGAAAGAGGCCATTCAGCCCATCTTGTCTGCGCCAGCCAAAAAAAAGAGGGCTCATCTTAATCCCATTCTCCAGCACCCAATCCATAGCTTTGCAGCTTCCAGCATTTCACATTCAGCTCCTGGTCCCTTTTAGATGACTTGAGCTTTTCGGCCTCAATCACCAATTTAGGCAGTGAACACCCCCACCCTGGATACACTGGCACTGGAGGGGGTGCAGAGGGGATTCACTCGGTTGATTCCGGAGTGGAGAGGGGTGGCTTATGAGGAGAGACTGAATAGACTGGGGCTATACTCATTGGAATTCAGAAGAATGAGGGGAGATCTTATAGAAACATATAAGGTTATGAAGGGAACAGATAAGATAGAAGCAGGGAAGTTGTTTCCACTGGCAGGTGAAACTAGAACTATGGGGCATGGCCTCAAAATAAGGGGGAGCAGATTTAGGACTGAGTTGAGGAGGAACTTCTTCACATAACGGGTTGTAAATCTGTGGAATTCCCTGCCCAGTAAGGCAGTTGAGGCTATCTCATTGAATGTTTATAAGGCAAGGATTATTCGTGTCACAAGTAGGCTTACATTAACATTGCAATGATGTTACTGTGAAAATCCCCTAGTCGCCACACTCCGGCGCCTGTTCAAGTACACTGAGGGAGAATTTAGCACGACCAATGCACCTAACCAGCACATCTTTCAGACTGCGGGAGGAAACCGGAACGCCCGGAGGAAACCCACGCAGACATGGGGAGATCATGCAGACTCCGCACAGACAGTGACCCAAGCAGGGAATCGAACCTGGGTCCCTGGCGCTGTGAGGCAGCAGTGCTAACCACTGTGCCACTGTGGTGCCCCCACATCTTTTTTGAAAGAATGGCACAATGTTTGCAGGGCTGCAATACCATGGCAAGTGCTGAAGTGACTTTCCTGACCCCCAACTAGGCTCGGTGCTGGGGCAGCAGCAGTTACGTAACCAGGTGAAGCTACAACACCTGGTGATACCTGGTGAAGCCACAGGACAGGATTATTTGCATGCCAAACAGCGTAAGCAGCAAGTAATATAGGCAGATAAGTGATTCACACAACCAAAGGATCAGTTCTAAGCTCTATAGTTCTGCCACATCGAGCTATCAATAGTGGTGGACAATTGACAACTCGCTGGAGGACTTGAAGCTCCACAAATATCCCCACCCTCAATGGATTTGTGCTCCAGAATTTGCCACGCCCCTGGCAAAGCTGTTCCAGAATGGCTGCAACATTGGCATCTCCCCAGCAATGTGGAAAATTGCCCAGGTATGCCGTGTACACAAAAACCAGGACAAATCCAATCTATCAGTCTACTCTCGATCTTCAGTAAAGTGATGGAAGGGGCCATCAGCAGTGCTATCAAGCAGCACCTGCTCAGCAATAACCTGCTCAGTGACGCCCAGTTTGGGCATCGCCAGGGTCACTCAGCTCCTGACCTCATTCCAGCCTTGGTTCAAACATGGACAAAAGAGCTGAATTCCAGAGGTGAGGTGAGAGCGACAGCCCTTGACATCAAGGTCGCATTCGACCGAGTGTGGCATCAAGGAGCCCCAGCGAAACTGGAGTCAATGGATATCCAGGGAAGAACTCTCCGCTGGGTGGAGTCATACCCGGTACACAGGAAGATTGTTGTGCTGGTTGGAGGTCAATCATCTCAGCTCCAAGACATCTCTGCAGGAGTCCCTCAGGGGAGTGTCCTCGGCCCAACCATCTTCAGCTGCTTCATCAATGACTTTCCTTCCATCATAAGGTCAGAAGTGGGGATGTTCGTCGATGATTGCACAATGTTCAGGACCATTCTCGACTCCTCAGATACTGAAGCAGCCCATGTCCAGATGCAGCAGGACCTGGACAATATCCAACCTTGGGCTGGCAAATGGAAAGTAATGTTAGGACCACACAAGTGCCAGGCAATGACATTCTCCAACATGAGAGGATCTAACCATCGCCCTTGGACATTCATTGGCATCACTGTTGCTGAATCTCCCACTATCAACATCTGGGGGTTACCAATGACCAGAAACTGAACTGGACTAGCCATTTAAATACTGTGGCTACCAGAGCAGGTCAAAGTCTAGAAATCCTCACCCCCAGACTCCCCAAAGCCTCCCCAAAGCCTCCCCAAATCAAGAGTGTGATGGAATACTCCCCACTTGCCTGGATGGGTGCAGCTCCAACAACACTCAAGAAGCTCAACACCATCCAGGACAAAGCAGCCCCGCTTGATCGCTACACTTCCACAAGCATTCACTCCCTTCACCACCAACACACGGTGGCAGCCATGTGTACCATCTACAAGATGCACTGCAGGAACTCACCAAGACTCCTTAGGCAGCACCTTCCAAGCCAGTGACCTCTAAGATCTAGAAAGACAAGGGTAGCAGGTACCTGGGATCACTGTGATTGTACCTACAGTAAGAAGTCTCACAACACCAGGTTAAAGTCCAAACCTGTTGGACTTTAACCTGGTGCTGTGAGACTTCTTACTGTGCTTACCCCAGTCCAACGCCGGCATCTCCACATCATCGTACCTACACTACAGGGGGAGCAGCGGTTCAAGAAAGCAGCTCACCACCACCTTCTGATGGGGCAACTAGGGATGGAGGGTAAATGATGGCCTCGACAGCAATACCCGCATCCCATGAATGAGCAAAAAAAATTGATTGGAAAATCAATGTGACAATGTAAACCAACAAATAGCTGATAGAGATTAAGAATTGCATTTTGTGCCTCATGCCTCTATTATAAAACCTAGAATGCATTATGCTTATTTTTAAACAGCTTTATCCATTATTGGCCTCCTTTTAAAGATTTGTGTGACTGGATCCTGTTCTTTCACCTTTGTAATTCAATATGGATTGCCTCAACTATCTTTCCTCCCAAAGTATGTGACATCTCCGTTTGCTGTATTAAATCTCATTCAATACCCATCTGACTATGTCTCTTAATCATCTTTCCTGTTACTCAAGCTTCCTATCCTGTGTCAGCCTGGAACGAAACATTGCAGAAGGGAGGCCATTCGACCCAGTGTGCCTGTGCTGCCTCTTTGGAGGAACCATCAAATTAGTTCCACTCCCCAGTCTTTCCCGATAGCCCTGCACATTTTTCAAGTATTTATCCAATTCTCTTTCAGAAGTGAGGATTGAATCTGCTCCCAGCCCCCTGACAGAAGATTCCAGATCACATCAACCTGCTGCACAAATCATTTCTCCCTTTCTCCCCTCTCGTTCTTTTGCCTATTGTCTTAATTCTGTGTCTTCTGGTCACCCTCCTTATTTATTCGCTGAAAATCCTTTAGAAACACAGATTCAAAGGGTGGGATTTCCGTCGCCAAACCGGAAAATCCCGACCGAGGTCAACGGACCTTTCCATGGTCCGCCCTTCGCCCGCTCCAATCCTCATGGCGGCGGGACAATAAAATTTGCTCCCATCGAGTTTTATAGCATGGAAAGAGGCCCTTCAGCCCATCATTTCTGTGCCAGCCATCAAGCCCCTATATATTTCAATCCCATTTTCCAGCCCTTGGTCCTTAGCCTTGTCTGCTATGGTATTTCAGGTGCTCATCTGAATGCTTCTTAGATGTTGTGAGGGTTCCCGCCCCGACCACCCTTTCAGGCAGCGAGTTCCAGACTCCCTCCACCCTCTGGGTGAAAATGAGTTTCCTCAAATCCACTCTAAATCTCCTGCCCCTTATCTCAAAATCTATCCCCTTGGTTATTGGGAGGCGCGGAGGAGCGGCACGGTAGCACAGTGGTTAGCACTGCTGCTTCACAGCTCCAGGGACCCAGGTTCGATTTCCGGCTTGGGTCATTGTCTGTGTGGAGTTTGCACATTCTCCCCGTGTCTGCATGGGTTTCCTCCGGGTGCTCCAGTTTCCTCCCACAGTCCGAAAGACATGCTGGTTAGGGTGCATTGACCTGAATAGGTGCCGGACTGTGGCGACGAGGGGAATTTCACAGTAACTGCATTGCAGTGTTAATATAAGCCTTACTTGTGACTAATACATAGACTTTACACTTATTGACACCCCCCCCCCCCCGCCGAAGGGAAATATTTCTTCCTATTCTATGTCCCTCATAATTCTGTACCCCTCAATCAGGTCCCCCTCAGCTTTCTCTGCTCAAAGGAAAACAACCCCAGCCTAACCAACCTCTCTTCGTAGCTGAAATGTTCCATCCCAGGCAGCATCCTGGTGAATCTCCTCTGCATCCTCTCTCGTGCAATCACATCCTTCCTATAGTGTGGTGACCAGAACTAATACAGTACTCTCGCTGTGGCCTAATCTCTCTGCTCTAATATTCTTTTAAAGTTTACTTATTAGTCACAAGTAAGGCTTACATTAACACTGCAATGAAGTTACTGTGAAATTCCCCTAGTCGCCACACTCCGGCGCCTGTTCGGGTCAATGCACCCTAACCAGCACGTCTTTGAGAATGTGGGAGGAAACCGGAGCACCCGGAGGAATCCCACGCAGACATGGGGAGAATGTGCAAACGCCACACAGACAGTGACCCAAGCTGGGAATCGAACCCAGGTCCCTGGCGCTGTGAAGCAGCAGTGCTAACCACTGTGCCACCGTGCCGCCTCAGCTAACAAAGGCAAGTATCCCATATGCCTTCTTAACCACCTTAACTACCTGTTCTGCTGCCTTCAGGGATCTTTCAAGGATCTTATCATTTCACAATGAAGCCTCTACTTAACCCTTTCTGTTCTAGCAATCCCATTCTCTCCAAGACATTGACAGTGAACACAAATAACTTCCTACATCCTGGTCGTGTATGATGATACATGGTGCTTTATAAGTGGGTCATGGAAGAAAATAAAAACAAAACATATTTACACAGTATCTTCGGTGGGCTAAGTACTGGAAACAAAATGGCCAATGGGTAATTGGATTCCAACGCTCTCCGACCTGGGTGCCCACCATGTACCTGCTGTGAATATGCGCTCATCTAAGATTTTGTATCCTAACTTGCACCAATTCCCACCCTCTGCTCACTGAGCTACATTGGCTCCCAGTCATAGAATCATAGAATCACTACAGTGCAGAAGGAGGCCATTCGGCCCATCGAGTCTGCACCGACAACAATCCACCCGGGCCCTATCCCCATAAGCCCACATATTTATCCCACTAATCCCTCTAACCTATACATCCCGGGACACTAAGGGGCAATTTAGCATGACCAATCAACCTAACCTGCACATCAGAAATCGGAGCACCTGGGGGAAACCCACGCAGACACGGGGAGAATGCACAAACTCCACATAGACAGTGACCAAAGCTGGGAATTGAACCCAGGTCCCTGGAGCTGTGAGGCAGAAGTGCTAAACACTGTGCCACCGTGCCGTCCTGTAACATCTTGAAGGAAGATATAGATAAATTGGTCAGAGCAGTGGCAAATGGTATTTAACCCTGATAAGTGCGAGGTGATGCACTTTGGAAGAAGAAACAAGATGAGGGAGTATTTAATGAATGGCAGGGCACTGGGAAGCTCCGAGGAACAGATGGATCTTGGGGTAATTATTCACAGATCCCTGAAGTTGGCAGAGCAGGTGAATAAGGTAGTTCAGAAGGCATATGGGACACTTATTGTTATCAGTCGTGGTTGAGAGTGTAAGAGCAGGGAGGTAATGTTGGAGTTGTACAGAATGTTGGGTAGGTCACAGTGGGAATACTGTGTGCAGTTCTGGTCACCTCACTATAGGAAGGGTGTGTTAGATCTAGGGGTATTGACAGGGTGGATGTGGGAGAATCTACAACTAGGGGGTCACTGCTTAAAAGTAAAGAGTCGCCCCATTAAGACGGAGATGAGGAGCACTTTCTCTCAGAAGGTGGTGAGTCTCTGGAACTCTCCTCCTCAAAAGACATATGGAAGAAGAACCTTTAAATATTTTTTTTAGGCAAAAACAGATAGATTCTTGGTGAATAAGGGGGTGAAAGGTTATTGGGGGCGGGAATGTGGGGTTGAGGTCACAATCAGATCAGCCATGATCCTACTGGATGGGAGAGCAGGCTCGAGGGGCCGAGTGGCCTCCTCCTGCTCCTAATTCATATGTTTGTGTGTTCATAAATCAATCAATTCGAGGAGGTTCGGGTTTAAAATAGTTCCCTTCCACTTTAAGAGTAGACTTTCTGCCTGGTTTACAAAGCCACTCAGCAGCAGTCTAGATTTATGTGACCACGTCTTCAAGGACTGACTGACGATGTGTGAAATTACTTAATGTTTGTGCAAGTGTTGTACATGCTGAAATCTCCAGCACTTAAGCCATTAATAGAGTCAACCTTCCGAGTATGGGTTAAGGTGAAGCTCGCCCGGCTCTCGCGCTGCTTAGAACACCCCCCCCTCGGTGTGTGAGCGTTCCAAAATATCCCTCAACCCTGGCTCAATTGTCTTTGACACCAATAGGTCATTCCTCCAAGTCCCACTCCAGTGACATGGGCAGGATATCGCAGGTCGGGTGGTTAAAGGAAGACTTGGTAGTGTTTAAAGCATTGAAGGATTTTGATAGAGTAAATGAGGGGGAAGGGTTTCCCTGTGGCTGAAGAGGTCAGTAACCTGAGGTCGTATCATGAGGTTTTTGGCAAACGAATCATGCGGGAAGATGAATGGGTAAAGAATTTAAGAGGGAGTTATGTTAAGGAATATGTTGGCTTTTTGATTTGATTTGATTCATAAAAACATAGAAGATAGGAGCAGGAGGAGGCCATTCGGCCCTTCGAGCCTGCTGCGCCATTCATTACGATCATGGCTGATCATCCAACTCAATAGCCTAATCCTGCTTTCTCCCCATAACCTTCAGTCCCATTCATCCCAAGTGCGTTATCTAGCTGCATCTTGAATACATTCAATGTTTTATTATTGCCACATGTATTAACATACAGTGGAAAGTATTGTTTCTTGCGTGCTATACAGACAAAGCATACCGTTCATAGAGAAGGAAAGGAGAGAGTGCAGAATGTAGTGTTACAGTCACAGCTAGGGTGTAGAGAAAGATCAACTTAGTGCGAGGTAGGTCCATTCAAAAGTCTGACAGCAGCAGGGAAGAAGCTGTTCTTGAGTTGGTTGGTATGTGACCTCAGACTTTTGCATCTTTTTCTCGACGGAAGAAGGTGGAAGAGAGAATGTCCGGGGTGCGTGGGGTCCTTAATTATGCTGGCTGCTTTTCCGAGACAGCGGGAAGTGTAGACAGAGTCAATGGATGGGAGGCTGGTTTGCGTGATGGACTGGGCTACGTTTATGACACTTTGTAGTTTCTTGCGGTCTTGGGCAGAGCAGGAGCCATACCAAGCTGTGATACAGCTGACAGCATCTGTGGAGAGAGAGCAGAGCCAGTGTTTTGAGTCTGGATGACCTTTCGTTAGAACTTTCTTCCTCCTTAATTGAATTGTAAGAAGTCTCACAACACCAGGTTAAAGATCAACGGGATTATTTGGAATCAGGAATCTCGGAGCGCTGCTTTTTCATTCCACTTACTGGAATTGCCTTGTGAGTTTAGGAGGTTTCATTTAGTTCCTTCCTCCAGATACACAAACTGAAATAAGTGTGAGGGTTAGGGTAATCAGATAAAATATCAACACTTTAGAAAGAAAGATATTAGCTACGTCTAACGCACCCCGACAAAATAATCCATTGAGACCACCTTCATTTGAATATAATCCATAAACATCTGACTCAGAACTCTATGTCAAATTAACACTCATATTGAATTAACACGAGTGATTTGCTTTAATTGGATATACAAATTATAAATAATTTCCATCGTTATTTGCTATGGTTCATTGTGTTTTTAATCAGCTTCATTTTATTTGAGGGGATGATTTTTTTTGTACCATGCTGCAACAATCAAATATTAAACAGACGCAAGCCTCCTCCCTCAATGGTCACGAGTTAACTTTTCAAAGGAATTCTTTTTCAAAAGAAGGCAAATGGTTTGTTGGCTTTCATAATGAGAGGATTTGAGTATAGGGATAGGGACGTTTTACGCAATTGTATCGGGCGTTGGTGAGGCCACACCTGGAGTATTGTGTGCAGTTTTGGTGTCCTTATCTGAGGAAGGATGTCCTTGTTATAGAGGGAGTGCAGCGAAGGTTTACCAGGCTGATTCCTGGTCTGTGATATGAGGAGGGACTAAGGGCCCTATTTTACCATTTTGATTCTAAGTGCCGGGCAGACTTGAAACTGGGAGTGTTTCAGATCCGACTTTTAGACCCGTTCTCAGGCGCCCCCAGACACACTGCCTGGAAACATATCAGCGATTCCGAATCGCGCTGCACAAGCCTGTGGGCGGGGCTTAACTCACCCAAAACCCTGCAGCTCCGATCGGCGCCTCCAACTCCGCACACGCAGAAATAAAATGATAGAATGCGGCTCCCCTGCCACATCCCTCCCGGGCCGGATAATGTACCCCGGCCCCCACAGACATTGCCCCCCCCACAACATTACTGACCCCCTTATCCCCCCACCCCCCACCACCCAGACCGATCACAGCCCCCTCCCCCCCCTCCAGCCACCAATCTCAGGCAGAATAGCAGTGGAAACCCCCTTTTCCCCCACTGACCTCAGGCAGAGTGGCAGCGGACCCCCCCTTACCCCCCACCGACCTCAAGCAGAGAGCCGTCAGACGCTCGGCACCTACCTCCTCACGAACTGGAGCGCCCGAATCGGACTTACATGGAGCATGTCTGTTGCGTGCCGATTCTGGATGGGCGAATGCGGTGGTAAAGGGGGAAGTGCCGGTAAGGTTGGGCATGCAGCCCATTAATTCAATTTAAATGCATGTAAATGCATTTAAATGGCTGTTGCGCCCATTTCAGGCGTGGTCCCGATCGTGGCCATTTTAGGGCCTTGGTAAAGGGAGAACCGGCGCAGAGGCGGGCGCGGATCGCGCTACTCACCTCGCATCCGACTTTACCAAGTTTTCGCACCCGAAAATGGGCGCAAGTTAATGGTAAAATCTGCCCTAAGTCAGTTAGCTTTATATTCACTGGAGTTTTGAAGAATGAGAGGGGATCTCATAGAAACCTGTAAAATTTTAACAGGATTAGACAGGGTAGATTCAGAAAGAATGTTCCCGATGGTGGGGGAGTCCAGAACTAGGGGTCATAGTTTGAGGATAAGGGGTAAACCTTTTAGAACTGAGGTGAGGAGAAATTTCTTCACCCAGAGGGTGATGAACGTGTGGAATTCACTACCACAGAAAGTAGTTGAGGCCAAGATGTTTCAAGAAGAAATTAGATATAGCTCATGGGGCTAAAGGGATCGAGGGATTTGGGGGGAAGGGGGGGATCAGGATATTGAATTTGAAGACCAACCATGATCAAAATGAATGGTGGAGCAGGCTTGAAGGGCCGAATGGCCTCCTCCTGCTTCTAGTTCCTATGTTTCTGTGGGCGAGATTTCGCGGTCTCGTTCTAGCGAGACCGGAAATTCCCACCGGAGGTCAATGGAGATTTTCGTTGTCGGACCCCCGCCCGCGCCAATTCCGGGGCAGGCGATGTGGTAGAGCTCCGGCCTATGACTTTATGAATGGTGAAAATAATATTAAAAACTTAGCACGACTGAGGTAAACCTTTTCCCTCTTTGAACCCCCATTAGGGAGTATTACCCCATGCCTGAGTCTCACCTTAATGTCAGAATATCAAAATTGGGGAGGACAATGACAACCTTCGCTGTTACTGGTCCGACATTGCAGATGGTTGACCAGTCATTGAGTTCTGTGTTAGCCAATAACAAGCTAGTTCCTTGGGAATCTGAGCCACTTTGTTCCTCCATTATGCCTGGTGGTCAGTTCTAGACCATAGAACATAGAACAGTACAGCACAGAACAGGCCCTTCGGCCCACGATGTTGTGCCGAGCTTTATCTGAAACCATGATCAAGCTATCCCACTCCCTATCATCCTGGTGTGCTCCATGTGCCTATCCAATAACCGCTTAAATGTTCCTAAAGTGTCTGACTCCACTATCACTGCAGGCAGTCCATTCCACACCCCAACCACTCTCTGTGTAAAGAACCTACCTCTGATATCCTTCCTGTATCTCCCACCATGAAACCTATAGTTATGCCCCCTTGTAATAGCTCCATCCACCCGAGGAAATAGTCTCTGAACGTTCACTCTATCTATCCCCTTCATCATTTTATAAACCTCTATTAAGTCTCCCCTCAGCCTCCTCTACTCCAGAGAGAACAGCCCTAGCTCCCTCAACCTTTCCTCATAAGACCTACCCCCCAAACCAGGCAGCATCCTGGTAAATCTCCTCTGCACTCCTTCCAGCGCTTCCACATCCTTCCTATAGTGAGGTGACCAGAACTGCACACAATATTCCAAATGTGGTCTCACCAAGGTCCTGTACAGTTGCAGCATAACCCCACGGCTCTTAAACTCCAACCCCCTGTTAATAAAAGCTAACACACTACAGGCCTTCTTCATAGCTCTATCCACTTGAGTGGCAACCTTTAGAGATCTGTGGATATGGACCCCAAGATCTCTCTGTTCCTCCACAGTCTTCAGAACCCTACCTTTGACCCTGTAATCCACATTTAAATTAGTCCTACCAAAATGAATCACCTCACATTTATCAGGGTTAAACTCCATTTGCCATTTTTCAGCCCAGCTTTGCATCCTATCTATGTCTCTTTGCAGCCTACAACAGCCCTCCACCTCATCCACTACTCCACCAATCTTGGTGTCACCAGCAAATTTACTGATCCACCCTTCAGCCCCCTCCTCTAAGTCATTAATAAAAATCACAAAGAGCAGAGGACCAAGCACTGATCCCTGCGGCACTCCGCTAGCAACCTGCCTCCAATCCGAAAATTTGTTCTGTTGCAATGTATGCAGCATCTGTCTAAAGAACAAACAAAGAACAAAGAACAATACAGCACAGGAACAGGCCCTTCGGCCCTCCAAGCCCGCGCCGCTCCCCGGTCCAGGATTGAATCCTGAATCCAGGATCCCCGCCCAATTTTCCAGCCTATCTACATACCAATATCCTATCCACCGAGCTGTCCCTCACAGCTACGATGCTTTGTTCATTACAACCTATTAACTCACCCCCACCCCCCCATTCCAGACCATGTGATCTCCAGGGAGAGGCGAAAACCCAGAGTGAAAAACCCCAGGGCCAATATGGGGAAAAAAAAAAATCTGGGAAATTCCTCTCCGACCCCCTGAGGCGATCGAAACGAGTCCAGGAGATCACAATGGCCCTGATCGGAAAATGCTTCCCAACCCGTCATTTCCACTTCCACGAACACCATATGAATTCCCTGCCCCCGAGACAGGTTCCCAACTATCCGCAGTCTCGCTCTGTACTGGCACCAGCAAGATGATCATAGAATGAAGCCTTGAAACGAGAAACAAGGAACAATTAGCCCGCGCCGCTCCCTGGTCCAAACTAGACCACTCTTTTGTATCCCTCCATTCCCACTCCGTTCATATAGCTGTCTAGATAAGTCTTAAACGTTCCCAGTGTGTCCGCCTCCACCACCTTGCCCGGCAACACATTCCAGGCCCCCACGACCCTCTGTGTGAAATATGTCCTTCTGATATCTGTGTTAAACCTCCCCCCCTTCACCTTGAACCTATGACCCCTCGTGAACGTCACCACCGACCCGGGGAAAAGCTTCCCACCGTTCACCCTATCTATGCCTTTCATAATTTTATACACCTCTATTAAGTCTCCCCTCATCCTCCGTCTTTCCAAGGAGAACAACCCCAGTTTCTCCAATCTCTCCTCATAACCAAGCCCCTCCATACCAGGCAACATCCGGGTAAACCTCCTCTGTACTCTCTCCAAAGCCTCCACGTCCTTCTGGTAGTGTGGCGACCAGAACTGGACGCAGTATTCCAAATGCGGCCGAACCAACGTTCTATACATCTGCAACATCAGACCCCAACTTTTATACTCTATGCCCCGTCCTATAAAGGCAAGCATGCCATATGCCTTCTTCACCACCTTCTCCACCTGTGACGTCACCTTCAATGATCTGTGGACTTGCACACCCAGGTCCCTCTGCGTCTCTACACCCTTTATGGTTCTTCCATTTATCGTGTAGCTCCTCCCTACATTATTCCCACCAAAATGCATCACTTCGCATTTATCAGGATTGAACTCCATCTGCCATCTGTCTACTACAATTCATTCGCTTCATTTTTTTACCAGTTTACTTTTATTAGTTACTTATTCTTTTAAGTCTATTTCTTAGTGTCACAAGTAGGCTTACATTAACACTGCAATGAAGTTACTGTGAAAATCTAGTCATCACACTCCGGCGCCTGTTCGGGTACACTGAGAGAGAATTTAGCACGGCCAATGTGCCTAACCAGCACATCTTTCGGACTGTGGAAGGAAACCAGAGCACCCGGAGGAAACCCACACAGACACGGGGAGAAGGTGCAGACTCCACACAGACAGTGACCCAAGCCGGGAATTGAACCCGGGTCCCTGGCGCTGTGGGGCAGCAGTGCTCACCACTGTGCCGGCCATGCCAACACTTGCTGTAAAAACCCATCTGGTTCATTGTTCTCCTTTAGGGGGAAGGAAACGTGCCATTATTACCCGTTCTGGCCTACACGTGACTCCAGACCCACAGAAATGTGGTTGACTCATCACTGCCCTCTGAAATGGCTGAGCGAGACATTCAGTTTGAGGGTAATCAGAGATGGAGAGCGCATGCTGACCAGTAATGCTGACACCCCATGAAAGGATAAAGCACTCTCAGTACATATTTCATTCTCTTCCACTTCTCTCTGCTCTGCCTTCGATACAATCTATTCTGTGGTCAAAATCTCACCTTTCCATCACACTCATTATGTTGGAGACGACATTGAAAACCGAGACTGCCTGTCTTCTCAGGGGGGAGGAACCCATCCCATGACTCCATTGTGAAGAAGAGCAGGGGGGGTAAATTTCCCCATTCCACCTGCCACAGGAACCGTAGCGGGCGAGGGGCAGACCATGGAAAGGTCCGTTGACTTACGTGGGATTTTCCAGTTTTGGGGCGAATGAAGCTGGAAAATCCCACCTGGGGAGTTCACCCCGGTGTCCAAGCCAATATTCACCCCTCAATCAACATTGCAAAAACAGATTTGCTGGCCATTATCACATTGCAGGTTGTGGGAATTTGCTGTGCACAGACTGTTACGATTGTTTCTGTTTCCGTACAAGAACACAGTGGCACAGTGGTTAGCACTGCTGCCTCACAGCACCAGGGACACAGGTTCAATTCCCGGCTTGGGTCACTGTCTGTGTGGAGTTTGCACGTTCTCCCCGTGTCTGCGTGGGTTTCCTCCGGGTCCTCTGGTTTCCTCCCACAGTCCGAAGATGCACAGGTTAGGTTGATTACCCATGGGAAATTGCCCCTTAGTGTCAGGGGAACTAGCAGGGTAAATGCGTGGGGCTAACGGGGGATAGAGGTTGGGTGGAATTGTGGTCGATGCAGACTTGATGGGCCGAATGGCCTCCTTCTGCACTGTAGGGATTCTATGATTCTATGATCCAACACAGCAAAGGCTTCATTGTCTAGGGGAGGCGGTGGCCTAGTGGTATTATCACTAGACTATTAATCCAGAAACTCAGCTAATGTTCTGGTGACCCGGGTTCGAATCCCGCCACGGCAGATGGTGGAATTTGAAGTCAATGAAAGAAATATCTGGAATTAGGAATCTATTGATGACCATGAAACCACTGTCGATTGTCGGAAAAACCCATCTGGTTTAGGGAAGGAAATCTGCCATCCTTA
This sequence comes from Mustelus asterias, assembly GCF_964213995.1. Classification (NCBI taxonomy): domain Eukaryota; kingdom Metazoa; phylum Chordata; class Chondrichthyes; order Carcharhiniformes; family Triakidae; genus Mustelus; species Mustelus asterias. The sequence continues at coordinate 6,890,690 of NC_135807.1, forward strand.
CCCGGTCTGGCCTACATGTGACCTCAGAGCCACAGCAATGTGGTTGACTCTTAACTGTCCTTCAAGGGCAACTAGGGATGGGTAATAAATGCTGGCTCGGCCAGAGATTTCCATGAGTTAATTTTTAAAATAAGTGCTTTAAGTTGTCTCGAGATGGTGAAATGTGCTAATTGGTCCTCTCTGCAGCAATGAATCTGACCTCCAACAAAATAAAGTAAAATATTCACCGCTGTTCTTGTTCCGATCAATGTGACTCAGTAACTGCACACATTCACCACTAATTATATTTCACCAAGCCTTTAACAGGTTGAGCGTGACTTCTCTTTCTCACTTTCTGTTGCTACAGAGGTAACTACACTTCAAAAAGTACTTAATTAGTTGTAAAGTCCTTTGAGAGTGCGACTGTGAACGGTGCTAAAGAAATGCATATCCTTAAAGCATTTCTTTTCTTTTTAACAAGAGTAGAAACGTTTAGAACGATGTCAAGGATCATTTGCTCTCATTTTTACCTGGCTATGCATCTTTATTCATGCTTAGGCTTGTCTGATGATCAATGAACACAGGACTACTGAACCTCAGATGAACAGATCTATAGCAAGTCGACAAGGGAGGACCAGTGGAAATATTTGATTCACGCAGACTCATTGTAAGCTTCCAATTGATACTCGAGTCCCTTTGGATTATTCTGCATTGACTTTTTCCGGTAACTGGTTAGTATGTCCGCTCCTCGAGAGCATAAATTGGTTTCACTGAATCTATTCTTTGGGAGTTTAAGTTCGGAAAATCGTAGCAGTTTCTTGCTCTACACAGCCCACTGTGTAGGGAGAGTGTGTATACAGCACTGTGCCATACGCCCACAGGAAGAGGGACGAGACTGGTGGCTTGTGTGGGTGTCTCCATTGTGCTCTGCCACCTTGTCGAAGATATGATAAAATGAATTAAATAAAGGAACAGCCCTCCAGCCCTCATCCCCTTCACCAACCCCCTCCAACACAAATCTTCTATGTCCTATCCATGCCAGCTTATGCCTACTCATGTCCCCCATTCCCCCATGACCCTTCATATCCAATCTATGCCTTCCACCCACTCCCTGTGATCCATTGTAGCCCCTATGCCAACTTCATGCCAACACATGCCTGCCACCCACCATCCATTGCCCTTACACACTCCATGCTAACTCACCCAGTATCCATCATGGGCAGTTCTCAGGAGCCATGGTGAGATTTACAAATGTTCTCAAGTGTCTATTGACAAATTAGCCATTAAAAAACACTCAATAATAAAACCCCATTCGCCACAGTTAACTTCCTTTACTTCCTTTACTTTATGTCATATACATGGATTTTAGTAAGGCATTTGATAAGGTCCCCCATGGTCAGCTTATGCTGAAAGTAAGGAGGTGTGGGATAGAGGGAAAGTTGGCCAATTGGATAGGTAACTGGCTATCTGATCGAAGACAGAGGGTGATGGTGGATGGAAAATGTTCGGACTGGAGGCAGGTTGCTAGCAGAGTGCCTCAGGGATCAGTGCTTGGTCCTCTGCTCTTTGTGATTTTTATTAATGACTTAGAGGAGGGGGCTGGAGGGTGGATCAGTAAATTTGCTGATGACACCAAGATTGGTGGAGTAGTGGATGAGGTGGAGGGGTGTTGTAGGCTGCAAAGAGACATAGATAGGATGCAAAGCTGGGCTGAAAAATGGCAAATGGAGTTTAACCCTAATAAATGTGAGGTGATTCATTTTGGTAGGACTAATTTAAATGTGGATTACAGGGTCAAAGGTAGGGTTCTGAAGACTGTGGAGGAACAGAGAGATCTTGGGGTCCATATCCACAGATCTCTAAAGGTTGCCACTCAAGTGGATAGAGCTGTGAAGAAGGCCTATAGTGTGTTAGCTTTTATTAACAGGGGGTTGGAGTTTAAGAGCCGTGGGGTTATGCTGCAACTGTAGAGGACCTTGGTGAGACCACATTTGGAATCTTGTGTGCAGTTCTGGTCACCTCACTATAAGAAGGATGTGGAAGCGCTGGAAAGAGTGCAGAGGAGATTTACCAGGATGCTGCCTGGTTTGGAGGGTAGGTCTTATAAGGAAAGGTTGAGGGACAAAGAACAAAGAACAATACAGCACAGGAACAGGCCCTTCGGCCCTCCAAGCCCGCGCCGCTCCTCGGTCCAGGATTGAATCCTGAATTCAGGATCCCCGCCCAATTTTCCAGCCTATCTACATACCAATATCCTATCCACCGAGCTGTCCCTCACAGCTACGATGCTTTGTTCATCACAACCTATTAACTCACCCCCACACCCCCATTCCAGACCATGTGATCTCCAGGGAGAGGCGAAAACCCAGAGTGAAAACACCAGGGCCAATATGGGGGAAAAAAATCTGGGAAATTCCTCTCCGACCCCCTGAGGCGATCGAAACGAGTCCAGGAGATCACACTGGCCCTGATCGGAAAATGCTTCCCAACCCTAGTCATTTCCACTTCCACGAACACCATATGAATTCCCTGTCCCCGAGACAGGTTCCCAACTATCCGCAGTCTCGCTCTGTACTGGCACCAGCAAGATGATCATAGAATGAAGCCTTGAAATGAGAAACAAGGAACAATTAGCCCGCGCCGCTCCCTGATCCAAACTAGACCACTCTTTTGTATCCCTCCATTCCCACTCCGTTCATATAGCTGTCTAGATAAGCCTTAAACGTTCCCAGTGTGTCCGCCTCCACCACCTTGCCCGGCAACACATTCCAGGCCCCCACGACCCTCTGTGTGAAATATGTCCTTCTGATATCTGTGTTAAACCTCCCCCCCTTCACCTTGAACCTATGACCCCTCGTGAACGTCACCACCGACCCGGGGAAAAGCTTCCCACCGTTCACCCTATCTATGCCTTTCATAATTTTATACACCTCTATTAAGTCTCCCCTCATCCTCCGTCTTTCCAAGGAGAACAACCCCAGTTTCCCCAATCTCTCCTCATAACCAAGCCCCTCCATACCAGGCAACATCCTGGTAAACCTCCTCTGTACTCTCTCCAAAGCCTCCACGTCCTTCTGGTAGTGTGGCAACCAGAACTGGACGCAGTATTCCAAATGCGGCCGAACCAACGTTCTATACATCTGCAACATCAGACCCCAACTTTTATACTCTATGCCCCGTCCTATAAAGGCAAGCATGCCATATGCCTTCTTCACCACCTTCTCCACCTGTGACGTCACCTTCAATGATCTGTGGACTTGCACACCCAGGTCCCTCTGCGTCTCTACACCCTTTATGGTTCTTCCATTTATCGTGTAGCTCCTCCCTACATTATTCCCACCAAAATGCATCACTTCGCATTTATCAGGATTGAACTCCATCTGCCATTTCTTTGCCCAAATTTCCAGCCTATCTATATCCTTCTGTAGCCTCTGACAATGTTCCTCACTATCTGCAAGTCCTGCCAGTTTTGTGTCGTCCGCAAACTTACTGATCACCCCAGTTACTCCTTCTTCCAGATCATTTATATAAATCACAAACAGCAGAGGTCCCAATACAGAGCCCTGCGGTACACCACTAGTCACAGGCCTCCAGCCGGAAAAAGACCCTTCCACTACCACCCTCTGTCTTCTATGACCAAGCCAGTTCTCCACCCATCTAGCCACCTCCCCCTTTATCCCATGAGATCCAACCTTTTTCACTAGCCTACCATGAGGGACTTTGTCAAACGCTTTACTAAAGTCCATATAGACAACATCCACGGCCCTTCCTTCGTCAACCATTTTGGTCACTTCTTCAAAAAACACCACCAGGTTAGTGAGGCATGACCTCCCTCTCACAAAACCATGTTGACTATCGTTAATGAGTTTATTCCTTTCTAAATGCGCATACATCCTATCTCTAAGAATCTTCTCCAACAACTTCCTTACCACGGACGTCAAGCTCACCGGCCTATAATTACCCGGGTTATCCTTCCTACCCTTCTTAAATAACGGGACCACATTGGCTATCCTCCAATCCTCTGGGACCTCACCTGTGTCCAGTGACGAGACAAAGATTTGCGTCAGAGGCCCAACGATTTCACCTCTCGTCTCCCTGAGCAGCCTTGGATAGATTCCATCAGGCCCTGGGGATTTGTCAGTCTTTATATTCTCTAACAAACCTAACACTTCCTCCTTTGTAATGGAGATTTTCTCCAACGGTTCAACACTCCCCTCAGAGACACTCCCAGTCAACACATCCCTCTCCTTTGTGAATACCGACGCAAAGTATTCATTTAGGATCTCCCCTACTTCTTTGGGCTCCAAGCATAAGTCCCCACTTTTGTCCCTGAGAGGTCCGATTTTTTCCCTAACAACCCTTTTGATCCTAACATATGAATAAAATGCCTTGGGATTCTCATTAATCCTGTCTGCCAAGAACATTTCGTGACCCCTTTTTGCTCTTCTAATTCCCCGTTTGAGTACTTTTCTACTTTCATTGTACTCCTCCAGAGCTCCCTCCGTTTTTAGCTGCTTGGACCTAACATACGCCTCTCTTTTCTTTTTGACCAATCCCTCAATTTCCCTGGTTATCCACGGTTCTCTAATCCTACCCTTCCTATCCTTCTTTTTTACAGGCACATGCTTGTCCTGTAGCCCTAACAACCGTTCCTTAAAGGACTGCCACATACCAGATGTGGATTTACCCTCAAACAGCCTCTCCCAATCAAGAGCTGCCAATTTCTGCCTGATCCCAATAAAGTTAGCCTTCCCCCAATCCAACACCTTACCCTTGGGACACTACTCATCCTTTTCCATCACTATCCTAAAGCTAACAGAATTGTGGTCACTATTTGCCACATGTTCCCCAACCAAAACTTTGAAGACCTGACCGGGCTCATTCCCCCGTACCAGGTCCAGTATAGCCCCCTCTCTAGTTGGGCTGTCCACATATTGTTCCAACGAACCCTCCTGTACACATTTTACAAATTCCTCCCCATCCAGAGTCCCTGCCCTCAGCAATTTCCAGTCTATACCAGGGAAATTGAAGTCTCCCACTACAACAACCCTATATTTCCTGCACCTATCCAGTATCTCCTGACATATCCATTCTTCCACTTCCCTTGGGCTGTTGGGGGGCCTGTAGTACACCCCCAACATAGTGACTGCGCCTTTCCTGTTTCTAAGCTCCACCCAGAGTCACTCGTTACACGACTCCTCTGAATTGTCCTCCCTCTGCACCGCTGTAATATGCTCTCCAACTAATACTGCTATTCCCCCACCTCTTTTGGCCCCTCCTCTGTCTCGCCTAAAACACTTGTACCCTGGAATATTCAGCTGCCAGTCCTGTCCCTCTTTCAACCAAGTCTCTGTCACCGCAACCACATCCAAATTCCTCGTGCGCATTAAGGCCCCAAGTTCGTCTGTCTTACCTGCTACGCTCCTTGCATTGAAGTATAAGCACTCCAGACCTCCAGGCTCAGTGAGGTCGTCCTCCCCCAGAGTGCTCTTCTTCTTTGCCAGCCTTGTCCCAGCCCCAAGCTCGTCCCCAGCCACCACACTTATAGACCTAATAGTTTGATCCCCACCCCCCTGCCATACTAGTTTAAACCCCCCCGAACTGCACTAGCAAAGCTCCCAGCCAGGATATTTGTGCCCTTCCAACTTAGTTGTGACCCCTCCCTCTTGTACAGGTACAGGGAGCCAGGGCTGTTCTCTCTGGAGCGGAGGAGGCTGAGGGGAGACTTGATAGAGGTTTATAAGATGATGAGGGGGATAGATAGAGTGAACGTTCAGAGACTATTTCCTCGGGTGGATGGAGCTATTACAAAGGGGCATAACTTTAGGGTTCATGGTGGGAGATATAGGAAGGATATCAGAGGTAGGTTCTTTACGCAGAGAGTGGTCGGGGTGTGGAATGGACTGCCTGCAGAGATAGTGGAGTCAGACACTTTAGGAACATTTAAGCGGTTATTGGATAGGCACATGGGGCACACCAGGATGATAGGGAGTGGGATAGCTTGATCTTGGTTTCAGATAAAGCTCGGCACACCATTGTGGGCCGAAGGGCCTGTTCTGTGCTGCACTGTTCTATGTACTGTTCTATGTTCCTTATAAAACAGTAAGAAGTCTTACAACACCAGGTTAAAGTCCAACAGGTTTATTTGGAATCACCAGCTTTCAGAGCGCTGCTCCTTCATCAGGTGAGTGAGCCAACCTGGTGTAGCTACAACACAGGGCTACTTGCATGCCAAACAGCACCATCCTAACTCATAAATATATCACTGTTCTTTCACTGTGCCTAGTCTAAATACTGGAATGTCCTACCTAACAGCACGGTGGGTGTACCTACACCACAGGGACTGCTGCAGTTTAAGAAGGCAGCTCACCATCACCTTCTCGAGGGCAATTAGGGATGGGCAATAAATGCTGGCTGAACCAGCGATGCCCACATTCTGTAAATGAATTGCAGAAGTGGGTGCAGCCAAAATACTCTCTCAGTTTTAGGGAGTGCAGTGTGGGGGAAAAAGGAAGCACCAATAAATGAACTATTCTTTTAGTTCACTGACCTAAGTGAACTAAAGGAACAGTTAGGCTAAAACATAAGGCCTCTAGGGTAGCAATCTCTGGACTGATCCCAGTGCCTAGTGCTAGTGAGGCCACGAACAGGGAGATCCTACAATTGAACACATGGCTAAAGGACTGGTGCAAGAGGGAGGGTTTCAAATTCATAAATCATTGGGAAGTCTTCAAGAGAGGATGGCACCTGTACGGAAAGGATGGGTTACAACTTAACTGGAAGGGCACAAATACTCTAGTTTTGCTAGAGTGTTTCGGCAGGGTTTAAACTAGTGTGGCAGGGGGGTGGGGATCAAAACAGTAGGTCAGTAAGTACTGAGGCTGGGGTCGAGCGGGGGGCCCGGGCAAGGCTAGATAAGAAGAAGAGCATCCTGGAGCAGGATGACCTGTGTGGGCCTGGAGATCTGGAGTGCATCTGCTTCAATGCGAGGAGCGTAACGGGTAAGACAGACGAACTTAGGGCCTTAATGCTTATGCGGAATTTGGATGTGGTTGCGGTGACGGAGATATGGTTAAAAGAAGGACAGGACTGGCAGCTGAATATTCCGGGGTATAAGTGTTTTCGGCGAGACAGAGGAGGGGCTAAAAAAGGTGGGGGAGTATTTTGGCTGCACCCACTTCTGCAATTCAGTAGTTAGTTAGGGAGCATATTACAGCGGTGCAGAGGGTGGACAATTTAGAGGGGTCATGTAATGAGTCGCTGTGGGTGGAGCTCAGAAACAGGAAAGGTGCAATCACTATGCTGGGGGTATACTACAGGCCACCCAACAGCCCACGGGAAGTGGAGGAACGGATGTGTCAGGAGATTCTGGATATGTGCAGAAAAAATAGGGTTGTTGTAGTGGGAGACTTCAATTTCCCTGGTATAGACTGGAAAGTGCTTAGGGCTGGGGGTCCGGACGGGGAGGAATTTGTAAAATGCGTACTGGAAGGTTCTTTGGAACAGTATGTAGATAGCCCAACTAGAGAGGGGGCTACACTGGATCTAGTTCTGGGAAATGAGCCCAGTCAGGTCATCAAAGCTTCGGTGGGGGAACATGTGGCAAATAGTGACCACAACTCTGTTAACTTTAGGATAGTAATGGACAAGGACGAGTGTTGTCCTAAGGGTAGGGTGCTAAATTGGGGAAAGGCTAACTATAGCCGGATTAGGCAGGAATTGGTGGCCGTTGATTGGGAGAGGCTGTTCGGGGGTAAGTCCACGTCTGGCATGTGGGAATCTTTCAAGGAACAGTTGATAGGGCTGCAGGACAGGCATGTACCTGTAAAAAAGAAGGATAGGAAAGGTAGGATTCGAGAGCCATGGATAACCAGGGAAATTGAGGATCTGATCAAAAAGAAAAGAGAGGCGTACGTTAGGTCCAGGTAACTGAAAACAGATGCAGCTCTGGAGGATTACAGAGAGAGTAGGAAAGAACTCAAACGGGGAGTTAGAAGGGCAAAGAGGTCACGAAATGTTCTTGGCAGACAGGATTAAGGAGAATCCTAAAGCATTTTATTCATATGTTAGGAACAAAAGAGTTGTCAGGGAAAAAGTCGGACCTCTCAGGGACAAAGGAGGGGAATTATGCTTAGAACCGAAGGGAATAGGGGAGATCCTAAATGAATACTTTGCATTGGTATTCACAAAGGAGAGGGACTTGTTGACTGGGAGTGTCTCAGAGGGAGGTGTTGACCCGTTAGAGAGAATCTCCATTACAAGGGAGGAAGTGTTAGGTTTTTTAGGTAACATTAAAACTGACAAATCCCCAGGGCCTGATGGCATCTATCCTAGACTGCTCAGGGAGACAAGAGATGTAATTGCTGGGCCTCTGACGGAAATCTTTATATCTTCATTGGACACAGGTGAGGTCCCTGAGGATTGGAGGATAGTGAATGTGGTACCGTTATTTAAGAAGGGTAGCAGGGATAAACCGGGTAATTATAGGCCAGTGAGCTTGACGTCCGTGGTAGGGAAGTTGTTGGAGAGGATTTTTAGAGACAGGATGTATGCGCATTTAGAACGGAACAATCTCATTAGTCACAGGCAGCATGGTTTTGTGAGAGGGAGGTCGTGCCTTACAAATTTGGTGGAGTTTTTTGAGGAAATGACAAAAACGGTTGATGAAGGAAGGGCCGTGGATGTCGTCTATATGGATTTCAGTAAGGCATTTGACAAAGTCCCTCATGGCAGGTTGGTTAAGAAGGTTAAGGCTCATGGGATACAAGGAGAGGTGGCTAGATGGGTAGAAAACTGTCTTGGCCACAGGAGACAGAGGGTAGCAGTCGAAGGGTCTTTTTCCGGCTGGAGGTCTGTGACCAGTGGTGTTCAGCAGGGCTCTGTACTGGGACCTCTGCTATTTGTGATACATATAAATGATTTGGAAGAAGGTGTAACTGGTGTTATCAGCAAGTTTGCGGATGACACGAAGATGGCTGGACTTGCGGATAGCGATGAACATTGTCAGACAATACAGCAGGATATAGATAGGCTGGAAAATTGGGCGGAGAGGTGGCAGATGGAATTTAATCCAGATAAATGCGAAGTGATGCATTTTGGAAGAACTAATGTAGGGGGGAGTTATACAATAAATGGCAGAGCCATCAAGAGTATAGAAACACAGAGGGACCTAGGTGTGCAAGTGCACAAATCCTTGAAGGTGGCAACACAGGTGGAGAAGGTGGTGAAGAAGGCATATGGTATGCTTGCCTTTATAGGACGGTGTATAGAGTATAAAAGCTGGAGTCTGATGTTGCAGCTGTATAGAACGCTGGTTAGGCCACATTTGGAGTACTGCGTCCAGTTCTGGTCGCCGCACTACCAGAAGGATGTGGAGGCTTTAGAGAGAGTGCAGAGAAGGTTTACCAGGATGTTGCCTAGTATGGAGGGTCTTAGCTATGGGGAGAGATTGGGTAAACTGGGCTTGTTCTCCATGGAAAGATGGAGAATGAGGGGAGACCTAATAGAGGTGTACAAAATTATGAAGGGTATAGATAGGGTGAACAGTGGGAAACTTTTTCCCAGGTCAGAGGTGACGATCACGAGGGGTCACGGGCTCAAGGTGAGAGGGGCGAAGTATAACTCAGATATCAGAGGGACGTTTTTTATACAGAGAGTGGTGGGGGCCTGGAATGCGCTGCCAAGTAGGGTGGTGGAGGCAGACACGCTGGCATCGTTTAAGACTTACCTGGATAGTCACATGAGCAGTCTGGGAATGGAGGGATACAAACGAATGGTCTAGTTGGACCAATGAGTGGCACAGGCTTGGAGGGCCGAAGGGCCTGTTTCCTGTGCTGTACTGTTCTTTGTTCTTTGTTGTTCTTTGACCTTGTTTCCACAAAGCCTTTGTTCTGACAGGTCTGTGGTAGCAATGGTTTACTGATATCTGGGCCATGTGCTGATAGAGCTATAGCACTGATCCGTAATCCTTCATTTCATGCCTTCCCTATAGACAGATTATAAATGCTTAAAGCCTTTGGTGATATATTGGTATATCAATGGGCAACTTCACAGTAACAGTGCATCAAGGCTTTTTAATTTCCTCTTGGGTTTGGAGGCAACAGAACGGTTAATAAATAATAACAGGCAAACCAATGTTCCTTTCGTCCAATAAATTCAATTAGTCATAATGTTACTGCTGTAGTGTTCCTCAAAACTGGGCTTTAACTGCCTATTAACTGGACATTATAACTCTGCACAGTATTAATCTCTATATTACACCATAGGATATAGAAGCGTGGAGTAGGTGCAAAAACAAATCACACGGGTGATATCAAGCTGAAAGGATATATTTATTAGTATGGGCAGCACGGTGGCACAGTGGTTAGCACTGCTGCCTCACAGCACCAGGGACCCGGGTTCAATTCCGGCCTCGGGGCACCGTCTGTATGGAGTTTGCACGTTCTCCCCGTGTCTGCGTGGGTTTCCTCCGGGTGCTCCAGTTTCATCCCACAGTCTAAAAATGTGCGAGTTAGGTGGATTGGCTGTGCTAAATTGCCCCTTAGTGTCCCAAGATGTGTAGGTTAGGTGGATTGGCCATGTTAAATGTGTGGGGTTGCACGGATAGGATGGGGAAGAGAGCCCGGGTAAGATACTCTGTCAGAGTCAGTGCAGACTCGATGGGCCGAAAGGCCACTTCTGCACTGTAGGAATTGTATATATCCATGATAAATCTGAAGGTGAGGTTTGCAAACAGGGCACTGAGTAACATCTTCCCACTCAGATAATACCAGAAGATCTTTCTTGAAAACTTGAAAGAAAATAGCTATCCAAAGAAAGATGTTCTTAAATGGAGCAATGTCTTGTTAACAGCACACTGGGGAAACTGAGATTCGACAGCTAGGTGTTTGATGGATGTGCCCGGCCTTGTATCTTGCGACTAGAGACTGCAGACAGACCCGAGTATTTATCTAAAGTGACTTTATTTACATTACATACAACACGGACAGGGTATCTTAGTGAGTTGGGGCATCTTCTCTGAGTGCTGTCTGCTACATAGAGTCTCCACCACATGACTGCTGATGTCACACATACATCATAACCTACATCACTCATTAGCATATCTATCCTATTAATCTGTTGCACCCGGACCTTCCTGCTGCCTCACAGCGCCAGGGACCCAGGTTCAATTCCAGCCTTGGGTCACTATCTGTGTGGAGTTTGTACGTTCTCCCCGTGTCTGCGTGAGTTTCCTCCGGGTGCTACGGTTTAAGCACATAAGTACATAAGAAATAGGAGCAGGAGTAGGCCATCTAGCCCCTCGAGCCTGCCCCGCCATTCAATTAGATCGTGGCTGATCTGATAGTGGTTTAGTTCCACTTACCCTCCCGCTCCCCATAACCCTTAATTCCCTTATTGATCAGAAATCTATCTACCTGTGACTTAAACATATTTAATGAGGTAGCCTCCACTGCTTCAATGGGCTGAGAATTCCAGAGATTCACTACCCTCTGAGAGAAGAAATTCCTCCTCAACTCTGTTCTAAAATGACTCCCCCTTATTTTGAGGCTGTGTCCCCTAGTTCTTGTTTCCTTTCTAAGTGGAAAGAATCTCTCTGCCTCTACCCTGTCTAGCCCCTTCATTATCTTATATGTCTCTATAAGATCTCCCCTCAGCCTTCTAAACTCCAACGAGTACAGGCCCAATCTACTCAATCTCTCCTCATAAGCTAACCCCCTCATCTCCGGTATCAACCTGGTGAACCTTCTCTGTACTCCCTCCAAGGCCAATATATCCTTTCGCAAACAAGGGGACCAAAATTGCACACAGTACTCCAGTTACGGCCTCACCAGTACCCTGTACAATTGCAGCAAGACCTCCCTGCGTTTATACTCCATCCCCTTCGCGATAAAGGCCAACATTCCATTTGCCTTCTTGATCACCTGCTGCACCTGCAAACTGAGTTTTTGCGATTCATGCACAAGGACCCGCAGGTCCCTCTGCACAGTAGCATGTTGTAATTTTTCACCATTTAAATAATAGTCCATTTTACTACTATTCCTTCCAAAGTGGATAACCTCACACTTGTCAACGTTATACTCCATCTGCCAGATCCTCGCCCACTCACTGAGCCTATCCAAATCTCTCTGCAGACTTTCCGCATCCTCCACGCAATTTGCTTTCCCACTCATCTTTGCGTCATCCGCAAACTTTGTTACCCTACACTCGGTCCCCTCCTCCAGATCGTCTATGTATATGGTAAACAGTTGAGGCCCCAGCACCGATCCCTGCGGCACACCACTAGTCACCAACTGCCAACTAGAAAAGCACCCATTTATTCCAACTCTCTGCTCCCTGTTAGATAGCCAAACCTCAATCCACGCTAACACTTTACCCCCAACTCCATGTACCTTAATCTTCTGCAGCAACCTTTTGTGAGGCACCTTATCGAATGCCTTCTGGAAATCCAAAAACACCACATCCACCGGTTCCCCTCTGTCAACTGCACTCGTTACATCTTCATAAAAATCCAGTAAATTCATCAAACATGACTTTCCCTTCATGAATCCATGCTGTGTCTGCTTGATCAAACCATTTTTTTCCAGGTGTCCTGCTATTTCGTCTTTAATGTTGGATTCCAGCAATTTCCCAACTACGGACGTTAAGCTAACCGGCCTGTAGTTACCCGCCTTTTGTCTACCTCCTTTTTTAAACAGTGGTGTCACATTAGCTGTTTTTCAATCAGCCGGCACTTCCCCAGAGTCCAGCGAATTTTGATAAATTACAACCAACGCATCCGCTATTTCTTCTGCCATTTCTTTCAGTACCCTGGGATGCATTCCATCCGGGCCCAGGGACTTGTCTACCTTCAGTCCCATTAGCCTACCAAGCACTACCTCTTTAGTAATAGCAATCGATTTAAGGACCTCACCTCCTACAGTCCCACGACCGTCAATTTTCGGTAAGCTATTTGTGTCCTCTACCGTGAAGACCGACACAAAAAACTTGTTTAAGGCCTCGGCCATTTCCTCGTTTCCCATTATTAAATCCCCCTTCTCGTCTTCTAAGGGTCCAACATTTACTTTAGCTGCTCTTTTCCTTTTTATATATTTGTAAAAAATTTTACTATCAGTTTTAATATTTTGTGCTAGTTTAGTTTCATAATCTATCTTTCCTTTCTTTATCGCTTTCTTAGTAGTTATTTTTTAAAGCTTTCCCAATCTTCTAATTCCCCACTAGTTTTGGCCACTCTGTACGCATCGGTTTTTAATTTAATACTCTCCTTTATTTCCTGAGTAACCCACGGCTGGTTATCCCTTTCCTTACATTCCTTTTTTATCACAGGAATATATTTTTGCTGAGTACTGAGAAAAATCTCCTTAAAAATCCGCCACTGTTGCTCAGCTGTCCTACCAACTAGTCTGCGCTCCCAGTCTACATTAGCCAATTCTGCCCTCATCCTACTGTACTCCCCTCTGTTCAAGCAGAGGACACTGGTTTGGGACCCTACTTTCTCACCCTCCATTTGTATTAGGAATTCAACCATATTGTGATCACCCATTCCAGGAGTTTCCCCCCTCAGTCCAAAGATGTGTGGGTTAGGTGGGTTGGCCATGCTAAATTGCCCCTTAGTGTCAAGGGGACTAGCTAGGGTAAATAGGTGGGGTTATGGGGATAGGGCCTGGGTGAGATTGTTGTCAGTACAGGCTCAATGGGCCGAATGGCCTCCTTCTGTATTGTGGGGATTCTATGAATATAGTAGCTACTTTTTATTCACAGCGTTAAGTCCCAACTATTCACACATTTACTTGAAGCTATTTACATTACTTCAGTTGTGGCTCCTCCTGCCATAACACACCCCTTCCTCCCCCCCACCCAGTGCCTTGGCTAGAGGTTAAGTCTCTATGGACCCTTCACCCACTCTCCTGAACCGTATTGTTGTAACTGCGCCACACACATGGAACCCAAATATTCTTAGGGTCTTTGTCCGACATGGTGTGGCAATCGAAGATTTCTGGCCATGTGGGTACCTGCGAAATGAGAGGCTCTCCTGTTGACATTGGGCAGTGCCAAGTGGTGTCTGGACTAAGTATGCGCATGGGCATTCAGTTCTGATAAGGATGACATCCTCTGCCTTGCGGAGTTTCCTGGGCAGGAGAGGAACATGCCGTCTTTAGATGTCAGCCCATGAGCAATGTAGCCGGAGAGAATCCATTAGCCAGATGCGTGGCTCGATAATGTGACAGAGCTGAACGCCTCCGAGTCCAGCTGGTCCTGACCACTTAATTATAGAATCTATGGAGACAGGCCCTTCGGCCCAAACTGATCCACACTGCCTAAAAAACCCATCTAAGTGAACCCCATTTGCCTGCATTTGGTCCATATCCCTCTAAACCTTTCCTATCCATGTATCTGTCCAAATGCCTTTTAAATGTTGTCAATGTCCCTGCCTCAACCCCTTCCCCCGGCAGCTCATTCCACACACGTACCACCCTCTGTGTAAAAAAGTTGCTCCTCAGGTTCCCATGAATTCTTTCCCCTCTTAACTTAAACCTATGCCCTCTAGTTCTCGATTCCCCAACCCTGGGAAAAAGACTGAGTGCATTCACCCTATACGTGCCTCTCATGATGTTATACAGCTCTATAAGGTCACCCCTCAGTCTCCTGCACTCCAATGAAAAAAATCCTAGCCTGTCCAATCTCTCCCTATGACTCAGTCCCTTGAGTCCTGGCAACATCCTTGTAAATCTCTTCTGCACTCTCTCTAGTTTAATAACATCTTTCCTATAGCAAGGCGACCAAAACTCACCAACGTCCTGTACAACTGCAACATAACTTCCCAACTTCTATACTCAATGCCCTGATTGATGAAGGCCAGTGTGCTAAAAGCCTCCTTCACTGCCCTATCTACCTGTGACTCCACCTTTAGAGAACAGTGTACCTGAACTCCAAGATCCCTCTGTTCCACGATACTCCCTAAGGTCCTACCATTCACCGTGACAGTCCTACCTTGAGTTGACTTTCCAATCACTTGCTCACCATTCTCAGGTTTTGCATTGTCAGTATAAGGACTTCAGAACTGAATTAAGAAGCAGAACCTCAAAGGTCATAATCTCTGGATTATTACCTCAGCCCTGTGCAAATTGGCATAGGACAAATTGGATTAGAGAGACAAATGTGTGGCTCAAAGAGTGGAGTGGGAGAAGTGGATTCGGGTTCATGGACATTGGCACCAGTATTGGGGAAAGTGGGATCTGTACCATTGGGACCAGGGATCTTGCAAGCTGCATAACTAGGGAAGTAGAGAGAGTTTTAAATGAAATAGGAGGCGCAAAGGATCAAATTTGGGAAGATAAGGTGGATCAAAGATCAGAGACAAGACAAGACAGGTCATGTTGCAACTGTACAGAAACCTTAGTTAGGCCTCATTTAGGATATTGTGTACAATTCTGGTCGCCACACGACCAGAAGGATGTGGATGCTTTGGAGAGGCTACAAAAGAGGTTTACCAGGATGTTGCCTGGTCTGGAGGGTATTAGCTATGAGGAGAGGTTGGATAAACTCAGGCTGTTCTCACTGGAGCAACGGAGGTTGAGGGATGACCTGATAGAGATTTACAAGATTATGAGTGGCATGGACAGATGCACTTTCCTGTGGTAGAAAAGTCAAGTACTCGGGGACATAGGTTTAAGGTGCCTTGTGGAAAAGTTTAGAGGAGATGTGCGAGACAAGTTTTTACACAGAGGGCGGTGAATGTCTGGAACGCGCTGCCCGGGGAGGTAGTGGGATGATAACGGCATTTAAGGGGCAACTAGACGAATACATGAATAGGATAGGAATGGAAGGATACGGACTCTGTAAGTGCACACGGTTTTAGTTTAGACAGGTATCATTATTGGCGCTTGGAGAGCCGAAGGGCCTGTTCCTCTGCTGGACTGTTCTTTGATCTTTGTTCTCTTTGTTCTTTGTAAGACAAAATAGAGGGGAATTATTAAGGGAAATGTAAAACAGACTGTGATAGGAAGGGATAAAGATAAAATCTAACAATAAATCAACAGATAAGACGAGAGGTGATAAAATTATTTTTCTATTCGTGGGACATGGGTGTCATTGGCTGGCCAGCATTTATGACGTGGAGATGCCGGCATTGGACTGGGTTGGGCACAGTAAGAAGTCTCACAACACCAGGTTAAAGTCCAACAGGTTTATTTGGCAGCACGAGCTTTCGGAGTCTCAAGCTCCTTCATCAGGTGGGTGGGAGTTGTGTTCACAAACAGGGCACAAAGACACAAACTCAATTTACAAGATAATGTTTGGAATGCGAGTCTTTACAGGTAATCAAGTCTTAAAGGTACAGACAATGTGAGTGGAGAGAGGGTTAAGCACAGGTTAAAGAGATGTGTATTGTCTCCAGCCAGGACAGTTAGTAAGATTTTGCAAGGCCAGGCAAGTCGTGGGGGTTACAGATAGTGTGACATGAACTCAAGATCCCGGTTGAGGCCGTCCTCATGTGTGCGGAACTTGACTATCAGTTTCTGCTCAGCAATTCTGCGTTGTCGTGTGGTGAAGGCTGCTTTGGAGAACGCTTACCCGAAGATCAGAGGCTGAATGCCCGTGACCGCTGAAGTGTTCCCCGACTGGAAGGGAACGCTCCTGCCTGGTGATTGTTGAGCGGTGTTCATTCATCCGTTGTCATAGCGTCTGCATGGTCTCCCGAATGTACCATGCCTCGGGACATCCTTTCCTGCAGCGTATCAGGTAGGCAACGTTGGCCGAGTTGCAAGAATATGTACCGTGTACCTGGTGGATGGTGTTCTCATGTGAGATGATGGCATCCGTGTCAATGATCCGGCATGTCTTGCAGAGGTTGCTGTGGCAGGGTTGTGCGGTGTCGTGGTCACTGTTCTCCTGAAGGCTGGGTAGTTTGCTGCGGACAATGGTCTGTTTGAGGTTGTGCGGTTGTTTGAACGCAAGAAGTGGGGGTGTGGGGATGGCCTTGGCAAGACGTTTGTCTTCATCGATGACATGTTGAAGGCTCTGGAGAAGATGTCGTAGCTTCTCTGCTCCGGGGAAGTACTGGACGATGAAGGGTACTCTGTCCGCTGTGTCCCGTGTTTGTCTTCTGAGGAGGTCGGTGTGGTTTTTCGCTGTGGCGCGTCGGGACAGTCGATCGATGAGTCGAGTGCCATATCCTGTTCTTATGAGGGCATCTTTCAGCGTCTGTAGGTGTCAGCTGACCTTTGATCCGGACCTTCAGAGCACCCTCCTTGCTCTCATCCCACGTACTCCCCGCGTTGGAGATCTCTACTGCCTCCCGAAGATACACAAGGCCAACACACCCGGCCGTCCCATCGTATCGGGCAATGGGATTCTGTGTGAGAACCTCTCCGGCTACGTCGAGGGCATCCTGCAACCCATTGTACAAAGAACCCTCAGCTTCTGTCGTGACACTACGGACTTCCTACAGAAACTCGGCACACATGGAGCAGTTGAACCAGGAGCACTACTCGTCACAATGGATGTCTCGGCACTCTACACTAGCATCCCCCACAATGATGGCATTGCTGCAACGGCCTCAGTTGTCAACGCCGACAACTGCCAATCTTCAGATGCAATTCTACAACTCATCCGCTTCATCCTGGACCACAATGTCTTCACCTTTAACAACTAGTTCTTCATCCAGACACACGGGGACCAAATTCGCACCTCAATATTCCAACATCTTCATGCATAGGTTCGGACAAGACCACACAGGACCTTCAACCGATGCTATACACTAGATACATCGATGACATTTTCTTCCTTTGGACTCATGGCGAACAATCATTGAAACAACTATAGGATGACATCAACAAGTTTCATCCCACCATCAGACTCACCATGGACTACTCTCCGGAATCGGTTGCATTCTTGGACACACGCATCTCCATCAAGGACAGTCACCTCAGCACCTCACCGTACCGCAAGCCCACAGATAACCTCACAATGCTCCACTTCTCCAGCTTCCACCCTAAACCCGTTAAAGAAGCCATCCCCTACGGACAAGCCCTCCGTATACACAGGATCTGCTCAGATGAGGAGGATCGCAACAGACACCTCCAGACACTGAAAGACGCCCTCATAAGAACAGGATATGGCACTCGACTCATCGATTGACAGTTCCGACGTGCCACAGCGAAAAACCGCACCGACCTCCTCAGAAGACAAACAGGGGACACAGTGGACAGAGTACCCTTCATCGTCCAGTACTTCCCCGGAGTGGAGGAGCTACGACATCTTCTCCGGAGTCTTCTGGAGACAATGCAGAGTCGCTGAGCAGAAATCGATAGCCAAGTTCCGCACACATGAGGACAGCCTCAACTGGGATCTTGGGTTCATGTCACACTATCTGTAACCCCGATGACTTGCCTGGGCTTGCAAAATCTCACTAACTGTCCTGGCTGGAGACAATACACACCTCTTTAACCTTGGCTTGGCCCTCTCTCCACTTACATTGTACCTTTAAGACTTGATTACCTGTAAAGACTTGCATTCCAACCATTATCTTGTAATTGAGTTTGTGTCTTTATATGCCCTGTTTGTGAACACAAGTCCTCACTCACCTGATGAAGGAGCTTGAGACTCCGAAAGCTAGTGCTGCCAAATAAACCTGTTGAACTTTAACCTGGTGTTGTGAGACTTCTTACAGCATTTATTGCCCATCCCTAGTTGCCCGAGGGCAGTTGAGAGTCAACAACATTACTGTGGCTGTGGAGTCACATGTAGACCAGACTGGGTAAGGATGGCAGATTTCCTTCCCTAAAGGACATTAGTGAACCAGATGGGGTTTTCCGACAATAGATAATGGTTTCATGGTCACCAGTAGATTCTTAATTCCAGATATTTTTTATTGAATTCAAATTCCACCATCTGCCGCGGTGGGATTCGAACCCGGGTCCCCAGAACATTGGCTGAGTTTCTGGATTAATGGTCTAGCGATAATATTACTCAGCCATCATCTCCCCATAAAAGGGGAAAACTAAAAGCTCTGTATCTAAATTCAGGTAGTATTTGAAACAAAATAGATTTGTACCTACAGCACAGGGACTGCAGCGGTTCAGGAAGGCGGCTCACCATCACTTTGCTGAGGGCAATTAGCGATGGGGAATAAATGCTGGGTCTAGTTAGCGATGTCCATATCCCATGAGTAAATTATAAAAGCAGAAGCTGGGCCGAATGGCCTGTTTCCTGTGCTGTTCTGGGTAACTGTATATAACCTGCACACAAAAGGACAAGCATCTGAACCTTTAAACAGCAAACGAATATCTGTCTTCCAATCGAAGAAGATCAGATTGCACTGTCAGGTTCCAAACGCCTTAATTCACACTTATCAATAAATCAAAGGCTTTGTACCATCAGCAGAATCAACACCTCTGAGTCAAGGGTTCTCCAATCGTTACATCAAATGTTAAAAATAGATTCAATCTGTTTCATATTCCAGTGCAAATTATGCTTCGAAATTTAGCAGCGCAAGTCTTTGCAAAAATACTTATAAATCCGTCCAGCATTTGCTTTAGTAGAAATTGTTAATGGCAAATGGAAGAGCTGAACTGATGACAGATAACATTATGGATTTTAGCTAATAGCACTGTATTGGTGTTAATAGGGTTTGAATGAAGGGAAAGCAGAAATGAATTCATTAGCAGAGCAGAGACAACTTAATTTTCGTTCCAGCCGAGATCCTGAATGATTTTCGTGGGTTTTTTTTTGTTTAATCGATACAAGCGAAAGTGTTTCCTGGGGCAGGCTGATCAGTAACCTGAGGACACAGATTGAAGATAATTGGCAAAAACAAAGCAGAGGGGGATAATTCTTTTCCTCTTTTACTGAACGTGTTGTTGCGATCTGGGACATGCTGCCCAGCCAGATTTTAAAATAACTTATAAAAGGGAGTCGGACGAATTCTTGAATAGGAAAGGCTTGCAGGGATATGGGGAAAGGATGGGAGCGTGAGCGAAGTTAGACAGATTTTCAAAGAGCCAACACAAAGAGACAAATGAGTTGTTCAATGATCCTATCTGGCTGAAAAACTCAACAAAAGAATTATTGGTTTGATTTGATTTGATTTATTATTGTCACATGTATTAACATACAGTGAAAATATTGTTTCTTGCACGCTATACAGACAAAGCATACCGTTCATAGAGAAGGAAAGGAGAGTGCAGAATGTAGTGTTACAGTCATAGCTAGGGTGTAGAGAAAGATCAACTTAATGCAAGGTAAGTCCATTCAAAAGTCTGATGGCAGCAGGGAAGAAGCTGTTCTTGAGTCAGTTGGTACGTGACCTCAGACTTTTGTATCTTTTTCCCAACGGAAGAAGGTGGAAGAGAAAATGTCCAGGGTGTGTGGGGTCCTTAATTATGCCGGCTGCTTTTCCGAGGCAGCGGGAAGTGTAGACAGAGTCAATGGATGGGAGGCTGGTTTGAGTGATGGATTGGGCTACATTCACGACCTTTTGTAGTTCCTTACGGTCTTGGGCAGAGCAGGAGCCATACCAAGCTGTGGTACAACCAGAAAGAACACTTTCTATGTTGCACTTGTAAAAGTTGGTGAGAGGCGTAGCTGACATGCCAAATTTCCTTAGTCTCCTGAGAAAGTAGAGGCATTGGTGGGCTTTCTTCACTATAGTGTCGGCATGGGGGGACCAGGACAGGTTGTTGGTGATCTGGACACCTAAAAGCTTGAAGCTCTTGATCCTTTCTACTTGAACATCATTGAAATTTACTATTTGAATTTTGCTACAACAATCTATACCTCACCCAATCAGAGATGACTTGCTATTCAATCAGCATCCTTTTCTTTGGTCTTGTGAATCGTTAACCTCATTTGAAATTTGGCATTCTTGCATTTGTCCGAATGAGTGCAAGATGAAAATTTCAGAAACTTGTCTCTTCCCTCAGCTCTGTAGAACAATTTGCATTTATATAGCACCTTTAACATAATACAACATTCCAATAGGCTTCATAGTAATGATATCAGAAAGATATTTGATTCTTTGAGCCATGCAATGTGATATTAGGTCAAATGGTTTGACATCACATATCAGGGGTGGCACGGTGGCACAGTGGTTAGCACTGCTGCCTCACAGCGCCAGGAACCCGGGTTCAATTCCCGGCTTGGGTGACGATCTGTGTGGAGTTTGCAAGTTCTCCCTGTGTCTGCATGGGTTTCCTCCGGGTGCTCTGGTTTCCTCCCACACTCCAAAGATGTGCAGGTTTTATGGATTGGCTATGCTAAATTGTTCCTTGTGTCAGGGGGAGTAACAGGATAAATACGTGAGGTTACAGGGATAGGGCCTGGGGTGGAATTGTTGTCGATGCAGGCTCGATGAGCTGAAAGGCCTCCTTCTGTACTGTTGGGATTCTATGATCTTATCGAATGGCACAGGAGGCTCGAGGGGCTGAGTGGCCTCTACTCCTGCTCCTAATTCGTATGTTCGAATGACCAAAAGTTCAGTCAATGATGTCGGTTTTAAGGAGCGTCTTCATAGAATCATAGAATCATAGAAACCCTACAGTGCAGAAGGAGGCCATTCGGCCCATCGAGTCTACACCGACCACAATCCCACCCAGGCCCTATCCCCACATATTTTACCCACTAATCCCTCTAACCTACGCATCTCAGGACTCTAAGGGGCAATTTTTAACCTGGCCAATCAACCTAACCCGCACATCTTTGGTCTTGAAGGAGGAGATGCGATGGAGAGATGGAGGGATTTAGTTGGCGGATGGGGAGTTCTGAGATTAGGGCTGAGACAGCTGAAAATATAGCCATCAATGGAGGTGTGATGGAAATCCCTTTAAAAACAATTTGCCAAATTTACCAACCTTCAGCTGAAATATCGGCAATGGGAAAGCAACGCCTCCTGAAGTGTTGATTTATCCTTGTTGGGTTTTTTTCATTGATAACCTAAAGAGCTGGCTTTCCTTGCTCGAAAACAAACTGTCTCACACAAATTGACTACATTAATACCTAGAGCGAAATAACCTTGTTTTTCTACTCGTGATGTAATGTTTTCATTAAAAAGTGAACATTTTATTACAGTGACATAAACATAAGCTTCTCATGAGCCTCCTTTAGAAAGATGAGCACCATTAGAAGGGAAAGTACTGGAAAATTATGAGATCAGGCATTTGCATTAAAGTAAAATATCAATAGGTGCCTTGGGAACCCAGCGTGATTATCTGGCAGAATCTATAATGTTAGGCCCAAGCTCTTATGTTTTTGTCTTCTACAACTTACCTGTTCCTTAGTACATTCTCCATGGCAATGCCTTGACCAATCAGAATCGATTTGTCAACCAATCAGCACCCCTTTCACATAGAGCAGAAACTGTTGCTCCCTTTGAAATTTGGTATTCTTGCATTTATTCTGATGAGTGCAAGATGAAAAGCTTTGACAACATGCCTCGATTTTTCAGCAGTAGATACACATCAGTGATGTAGAACAGTGATGTGCCACTGTGTACAGTGCAGAAGGAGGCCATTTGGCCCATTGAGTCTGCATTGACTCTCTGAAAGAATGTCTCACCCACAGCCTCCCCTCTGCCCCATCTCCATAAACCAACACATACGTTTGCCATGGCCAATCCACTTTCACCTACACAGCTTTTCACTGTGGACTTGATTAATAGTCTAGCGGTAATATCACTAGGCCGTCGCCTCCCCAGATAAGGAGAGACTAGATAAGTAAGCACTGGAATGATAGAAGAATATGTTGAGGTGAAGAGTAGTGAGGGGAGGATCGTGTGGAGTGTAAACAGCAGCATGAAGCAGTTGGGCCTACCTATCTAATGCTCCTAATTCATATCTTCATATATTTGTAATGGCCAGATTCAGTGAGCCTAGTTCAATGTAAAACAGCTCCCTCGCAGGTAATCTTTCTTATCTTTACCTTTCTTATGTTTTTCAGAAAAGCCCACTCGAGAGTCACCTACTTATTTGTCTTGGCTACATGGTGTGGTGTTATTTTACTGAATGTAGTGCATGGTAGCACGGTGGTTAGCACCACTGCCTCACAGCCCCAGGGACCCGGATTCGATTCCTGGCTTAGAGTCATTGAGGTTCACAGCATGGAAACAGGCCCTTCGGCCCAACTTGTCCATGCTACCCCTTCTTTAACCCCTAAACTCAATAATCCCAATTGACCAGATTTGGCCCATATCCCTCTATATCCATTTTACCCATGTAACTGTCTAAATGCTTTTTAACAGATGAAATTGTACCCGCTTCTACTACTACCTCTGGCAGCTTGTTCCAAATACTTATCACCCTCTGTGTGAAAAAATTGTCCCTCTGGACCCTTTTGTAAATCTCCCCTCTCACCTTAAACCTATGCCCTCTAGTTGGGAAAAGATGTATAAATGACAAATAATAGTGGACCCAGCACTGATCCCTGAGGCACACCGCTGGTCACAGGCCTCCACTTTGAAAAACAACCCTCTGCAACCACCCTCTCATAGAATAGAATCCCTACAGTGCAGAAGGAGGCCATTCGGCCCATCGAGTCTGCACCGACCACAATCCCACCCAGGCCCTATCCCCACATATTTACCCGCTAATCCCTCTAACCTACACATCTCAGGACTCTAAGAGGCAATTTTTAACCTGGCCAATCAACCTAACCCGCACATCTTTGGACTGTGGGAAGAAACCGGAGCACCCGGAGGAAACCCACGCAGACACGAGGAGAATGTGCAAACTCCACACAGACAGTGACCCGAGCCGGGAATCGAACCCAGGACCCTGGAGCTGTGAAGCAGCAGTGCTAACCACTGTGCTACCGTGCCGCCCTCTGTCTTCTGTCATCAAGCCAATTATGTATCCATTTGGCTACCTCACCCTGGATCCCGTGAGATTTAATCTTATGCAACAACCTACCATGCGGTATCTTGTCAAAGGCCTTGCTAAAGTCCATGTAGACAACATCAACTGCACTGCTCTCATCTACCTTCTTGGTTACCCCTTCAAAAAACTCAATCAAATTTGTGAGACATGATTTTCCACTCACAAAGCCATGCTGATTGTCCCTAATCAGTCCTTGCATCTCTAAATGTCTGTAGATCCTGTCTCTCAAAATACCTTCCAGCAACTTACCCACTACAGATGTGAGGCTCACCGGCCTGTAGTTCCCAGGCTTTTCCCTGCAGCCCTTCTCAGTGACTTGGGCCACTGTCTGTGCGGAGTCTGCACATTCCCCCCGTTCCTGCGTGGGTTTCCTCCGGGTGCTCCAGTTTCCTCCCACAGTCCAAAGACGTGCTGGTTAGATGCATTGGCCGTGCTAAATTCTCTACATATTTACCCACTAATCCCTCTAACCTATGCATGTCAGGACACTAAGGGCAATTTTTAGCATTGCCAATCAACCTAACCCGCACATCTTTGGACTGTGGGAGGAAACCGGATCACCCGGAGGAAACCCACGCAGACACGAGGAGAATGTGCAAACTCCACACAGACAGTGACCCAAGCCGGGAATCGAGAGGTTGGGACTGTTCCCCTTGGAGAAAAGAAGGCCAAGAGGAGATTTGATAGAGATGTTCAAAATCATGAGGGGGCTGGACAGAGTAGACAGGGAGAAAAAAACAGGATAAAAGCAAATTACTGCGGATGCTGGAATCTGAAATCCAAAAGAGAAAATGCTGGAAAATCTCAGCAGGTCTGGCAGCATCTGTAAGGAGAGAAAAGAGCTGACGTTTCAAGTCCAGCCGACCCTTTGTCAAAGCTGGACTAGACAGGGGAGAAACTGTTCTTGCTCATAAAAGGATCAAGAATGAGAGGGCACAAAGTTAAAGTGATTAGTCAAAGGAACAAATGGAATGTAAGGAAAAATCTTGTTCACCCAGCGACTGGTTGAGTCTGGAATGGACTGACTGGAAATGTGGTGGAGGCAGGTTCAATCGAGGCATTCAGAGGGTCTAGATGATTAAGTTTAAAGTTTATTTATTAGTGTCACAAGGAGGCTTACATTAACACTGCAATGAAGTTATTGTGAAATTCCCCTAGTCACCACACTCCGGCACCTTTTCGGGTACACTGAGGGAGAATTTTGCATGACCAATGCACCCAACCAGCACGTCTTTGGACTGTGGGAGGAAACCAGAGCACCCGGAGGAAACCCACACAGACACGGGGAGAACGTGCAGACTCCGCACAGACAGTCACCCGAGGCGAGAATCGAACCCAGGTCCCTGGCACTGTGAGGCAGCAGTGCTAACCACTGTTTCACCGTGCCGCCCCATTCTATTTGAATTGAAACAATGAGCAGGGGTACGGGGAGAAGGCAGGGGGATGGCACAAAGTCATGATGCTCGTTTGGAGAGCCGGTGCAGACACAATGGGCTGAATGGCCTCCTGCACCGTAACAGTTCAGATCCTGTGAAATACTCAACAAATCTGGAAACAACTATGGGGAGAGCCACAGTGAGCTGAACTTTTTGGAATGATATGAAGTACAGTACTTGAGCCAAGGTCCTGTCTTAACCTTGCCCAGCTGAACAAAGTGCTTGATACAATGAGGGACATTCTCTCCCTTCCCCATTCCCCCTACCTATGCAGTCAGCATTCTTGAAAGGATCATCAACTCTGATTCTTTTTTATATTTGTGAATCATTTGCAGGATGTGGGCATCACTGGCTGGGCCAGCTTTTATTGCCCTTGAGAAGTGGTAATCCCATAAAACACAATGGAAGCTACCCTCAATGTGAAGGTGGGATGTCATCTTCACAAGGACTGCACCGTGGTCACTCTTACCGATACTGCCATGGACAGATGCATCTGCGGCAGACAGGTTAGCGAGGATGAGGTCAAGTATGTTTTTCCCTCTTGTTGGTTCCCTCAGTAGCTGCTGCAAACCCAGTCTTGTTTCAGGATCCAGCCAGCTCAGTCTATGGTGGTGTTACCGAGACACTCTTGGTGATGGACATTGAAATTCCCCACCCAGAATACATTCTGTACCCTTGCCCCCCCTCAATGCTTCCTCCAAGTGGTGTTCAACATGGAGGAATACTGATTCATCAGCTGAGGGGGGAACGATACGTGATAATCAGCAGGTTTCCTTGCCCAGGTTTGATCTGGAGCCATGAGACTTTATGGGACCCAGAGTCAGTTTTGAGGACTCCCAGGGCAACTCCCTCTCCACTGTATACCACTGTGCCACAAGCTGGTACCTTGCCGGTGAGACAGGATATATGATGGTGGTGTCTGGTACAGTGTAAGGTCTGGTTCGATGAGTATAACTATATCAGGCTGTTGCTTGACAAGTCTGTGGGAAAGCTCTCCAAATGTTAGTGAGGGGGACTTTGCAGGGTTGACAGGGATGAGTTTGCCATTGACATGTCCGGTGCTTAGGTCATCCATCTGATTTCATTGCCTTTGTACATAGGCACAATTGGAGGAAAATGGACCAGTTATGACAGGCAGCATAGTTTTGTACGGGGAAGGTCAGGTTTCCCCAACTTGATTGAGTTTTTTGAAGAGGTGACAAAGAAAACTGATGAGGCAAGGGCTGTGGATGTAGTTTATATGGACTTCAGTAAGGCAGACAGGTACAAAAACTAAAATCACATGGGATTCGGGGTGGACTGGCTAGATGGATACAGAACCGGCTTGGTTATAGATGACAGAGAGTAGCAGTAGAAGGATGTTTTTCAGAATGGAGATCTGTAGCTAGTGGTGTTCTGCAGGGATCAGCGTTGGGGCCTCTGATGTCTATAGTATATATAAATGATCTGGAGGAAAATGTGGGTGGTCTGATTAGTAAGTTTGCAGATGACACGGAGATTGGTGGAGTTGCTGATAGCGCCGGGGATTGTCAGAGGATACAACAGGATATGGACAGATTGGAGACTTGGACACAGAAATGGCAGACAATTTCTGTGGACAAATGTGAGGTGATGCATTTTGAAGGATCAAATTTAGGTGTGAATTATACTGTAAATGGCAGAACCCTGAGGAACATTAACATACAGAGGGATCTGGGCGTGCAGGTCCACAGTTCCCTAAACGTGGCAACACAGGTGGCCAAAGTGATTAAGAAAGCATATCGCTTACCTTCATCAGCCGGGGCATTGAGTACAAGAGTTGGCAAATCATGTTGCAGCTATATAAAACCATGGTTAGGCTGCATTTGGAGTATTGCGTGTAGTTCTGCTCACCGCACTACCAGAAGGACGTGGAAGCTTTGGAGAGAATGCAAAGAAGGTTCACCAGGATGTTCCCTGGTCTCGAGGGTGTTGACTATGAGGAGAGGTTGGATAAACTAGGATTGTTTTCACTGGAAAGACGGAGGCTGAGGGGAGACCTGATAGAGGTCTACAAAATTATAAGAGGCTTAGACAGGGTGGATAGTCAGAGGCTTTTTCCCAGGGTGGAAGTGTCAATTACAAGGGGACACAGGTTCAAGGTGAGAGTGGGAAAGTTTAAGGGAGATGTGCGGGGGAAGTTTTTCACGCAGAGAGTGGTGGGTGTCTGGAACGCACTGCCAGAGGAGGTGGTGGAAGCAGGCACATTAGTAACATTTAAGAGGCATCTGGATGGGTACATGAATAGGGAGGGAATAGAGTGATACGGACCAAATAAGGGCAGAAAGTTTTATTTTTAGTTTAATTAGGGCATCATGATCGGCACAGGCCTGGAGGGCCGTAGGGCCGGTTCCTGTGCTATATTTTTCTTTGTTCTTTGTAGTGGTTTGATACAACTGGGTTGCTTGTGGGGCATTTAAGAGTCAACCACATTGCTGTGGGTGTGGAATCACATCTCGGCCGACTAGATAAACACGCTGCTAAGATTCCTAAAGGACTACAAGATCATAATTAGGCTATTCGGCCCATCGAGTCTGCTCCGCCATTCAATCATGGCTGAAATGATTCTCATCCCCATTCTCCTGCTTCTCCCTGTAACCCTTGATCCGCTTATTGGTCAAGAACCCATCCATCTCTGTCTTAAATACACTCAATGACCTGGCCTCTACAGCCCTCCGTGGCATTGAGTTCCACAGATTCAGCACCCTCTAGCTGAGGACGTTAGCATACCAGATGGATATTTAGTTTACTGTTTACTGGTCAGAATTAGACTTTTAATTCCAGTTATCTTTTGATTGAATTTTACCATGATGGATTTGAACCCAAATTCCCAGAGCATTAGCCGTCATCTCTCTCTTGTCAATACTCAAAGTCCTGCCTACCATGTCTCCTCCGTTCAATGGCAATGGAGCTTGTATGACTTTTTAAATATGTTTTCTTGACCAGATGAGGCCATTCTCATGTTCAGCTTGCTTCATTATCCCGTAATGAGCAGGTTAGAGGATTCAATATGGGCGCTTTAATCAAATTGCATTTTTAATTCCAGGCATTAACTTTAATTATACCGTGTTACAGGCGGAGAAAGGACATTAGGAGAGAATTGATTCCATTGATTCCTGGTGGAGGTTCGGAGACGGCGTGGAGCAGACCTAGCGTTGCAAGATGGAAATGTGCCAAAGTTTCAGAAAGTGAATGAACCAGTCAGAGCTCAGGGTACAACAGTCGATCAATTAAGAACATAAGAACATAAGAAATAGGAGCAGGAGTAGGCCATCTAGTCCCTCGAGCCTGCCCCGCCATTCAATAAGATCATGGCTGATCTGACGTGGATCAGTACCACTTACCCGCCTGATCCCCATAACCCTTAATTCCCTTACCGATCAGGAATCCATCCATCCGCGCTTTAAACATATTCAGCGAGGTAGCCTCCACCACCTCAGTGGGCAGAGAATTCCAGAGATTCACCACCCTCTGGGAGAAGAAGTTCCTCCTCAACTCTGTCTTAAACCGACCCCCCTTTATTTTGAGGCTGTGTCCTCTAGTTTTAACTTCCTTACTAAGTGGAAAGAATCTCTCCGCCTCCACCCTATCCAGCCCCCGCATTATCTTATAAGTCTCCATAAGATCCCCCCTCATCCTTCTAAACTCCAACGAGTACAAACCCAATCTCCTCAGCCTCTCCTCATAATCCAAACCCCTCATCTCCGGTATCAACCTGGTGAACCTTCTCTGCACTCCCTCCAATGCCAATATATCCTTCCTCATATAAGGGGACCAATACTGCACACAGTATTGTTAATAAAGCAATGACAGAAATGGGCAGAGTAAGGTATCCAACTTGAAGGACAAAAATTCATGCAATTCATAAAATCCTACAGTGCAGAAGGAGGCCATTCAGCCCATCGAGTCTGCACCGATCACAATCCTACCCAAACCCTGTCCCCATGACCCCCTGCATTTACCCTAGCTAGTCCCCCTGACACTAAGGAGCAATTTAGCACGGCCAATCCACCTAACCCACACATCTCTGGACTGTGGGAGGAAACCGGAGCACCCGGAGGAAACCCACGCAGACACGGGGAGAACATGCAAACTCTGCACATACAGTTACCCAAGCCGGGAATCGAATCTGGGTCATTGGCGCTGCGAGGCAGCAGTGCTAACCACTGTGCCATCATGCCATCCTTGAGTAAATGACAAAACAACAAGAGGTCTTCCAGACTTATACTTTCAGCAGAAGAGTTGACTTACTTAATTATGATGGAATCATACAGCACAGAAAGAGGCCATTTGGCCCATCTTGCCTGTGCCAGCTCCTTGAATGTGCTGTCCAGTTAGTCCCAATGTTTTGTTCTTTTCATATAATCTCCTGCCATGATTTCCTTTTCCAGCTGAGATACTTTTGAATGTTTATTTTGTTTATTTATTTGTTTATTTATTTATTGGTGTCACAAGTAGGCTTACACTGGGCGGCACGGTGGCCCATCTCTAGTTGCCCTTATTCAGAGTTGAGAGTCAACCACATTGCTGTGGCTCTGGAGTCACATGTAGGCCAGACCAGGTAAGGACGGCAGATTTCCTTCCCTAAAGGACATTAGTGAACCAGATGGGTTTTTACGGCAATCGACAATGGTTTCACGATCATCTTTTAATTCCAGATTTTTATTGAATTCAAATTACACCATCGGCCATGATGGGATTCGAACCCAGGTCCCCAGAACATTACCCTGGGTCTCTGGATTCCTAGTCCAGTGATAATACCACTCAGCCATCGCCTCCGCTTTGCACAGGTTGTATGCTGTGATACTTGTCATAGATGTACCGTGATCTGCATGTGAAGCATGTGTGGCACAGTGGTTAGCACTGTTGCCTCACAGCACCAGAGACCCGGGATCGATTCCCAGCTTGGGTCACTACCTGTGTGGAGTTTGCATGTTCTCCCCATGTATGCGTGGGCTTCCTCCGGGTGCTCCGGTTTCCTTCCACAGTCCAAAATGTGCAGGTTAGGTGGATTGGCCATGTTCAATCGCCCCTTGGGGCCCAGGAGTGTGTAAATCGAGTGGATTGGTAATGATAAATGAGCGGGGTTGAGGGGGTGGGCCTGGGTGAAATGCTCTTTTGGAGGGTCGGTGCAGACTTAATAGGCCGAATGACTTCCTTCTGCACTGTAGGTATTCTATGGATATGGATGTTTACACACAAAGCTTGGGAAGCAGTGGGACCTGCATCTTAGGGGCTGCTCCTCTCATTGTCTGCAGATATTATCTCAATGGGTGCACCTCACATAGCAGGGAGATACACTCATAGAATTATTCCCCATTTGGAACTACCTCTGGGCCTGCCAATGAAAATCAGCCTAGGGGAAGCAGAAGGGTTTATTTCAACAAATAGGTTTAAGGTGAGAGGGGAGAGATACAAAAGGGTCCAGAGGGACAATTGTTTCACACACAGGGTGGTGAGTGTCTGGAACAAGCTGCCAGAGGTAGTAGTAGAGGTAGGTACAATTTTGTCTTTTAAAAAGCATTTAGACAGTTACATGGGTAAGATGGGTATAGAGGGATATGGGCCAAATGTGGGCAATTGGAACCAGCTTAGGGGTTTAAATAAAAGGGCGGCATGGACAAGTTGGGCCGAAGGGCCTGTTTCCATGCTGTAAACCGCTATGACTCCAGGGACAGAATTTTACCGGTTCAGGATCATGCCCGATTTCTCGGCTCTCGCGATTTTACGAGACCCAGAGGTGGGGGGGTGGATGCTGCTTGTGGCTGCCTGCAGTAGCAGGGGCCTGACAGCTCTCTGTCTGTCTGTCAGACCCCTGCTATTGCTCATGCGCAGTTGCAGCATCAGAGGTCTGCGCATGCTCACTACCTCCCTCTACAGGCTGTCTGGTGAGTTAAGCCTCTCTGGCAAGAAACTGACTAGCCCAAAATTTCAGAGACAGAGAAACTCACCCAAAAAACGGATCAGGAACTCTCCCATTTTCACACTAGAGAGAGAGAATCTGGTGAACTGGTGCAGCGACAAAAATCTCTCCCTCAATGTCAACAAAATGAAGGAGATTGTCATCGACTTCAGGAAGCGTAAAGGAGAACATGCTCCTGTCTACATCAACGGGGATGAAGTAGAAAGGTTTGAAAGCTTCAATTTTTAGGTGTCCAGACCATCAACAACCAGTCCTGGTCCCCCCATGCCGACACTATAGTTAAGAAAGCCCACCAATGCCTCTACTTTCTCAGAAGACTAAGGAAATTTGGCATGTCAGCTACGACTCTCACCAACTTTTACAGATGCACCATAGAAAGCATTCTTTCTGGTTGTATCACAGCTTGGTCTGGCTCCGGCTCTGCCTAAGGCCGCAAGAAAGTGCAAAATGTCATGAATGTAGACCAATCCATCACGCAAACCAGCCATCCATTCATTGACTCTGTCTACACTTCCCGCTGCCTCGGCAAAGCAGCCAGCATAATTAAGGACCCCTCGCACCCTGGACAGTCTCTCTTCCACCTTCTTCCGTCGGGAAAAAGATACAAAAGTCTGAGGTCACCTACCAGCCGTTTCAAGAACAGCTTCTTCCCTGCTGCTGTCAGACTTTTGAATGGACTTACCTTGCATTAAGTTGATCTTTCTCTACACCCTAGCTATGACTGTAACACTCCATTCTGCACTCTCTCCTTTCCTTCCCTATGAACGGTATGCTTTGTCTATAAAGTGCACAAGAAACAATATGTTAATACATGTGACAATAATAAATCAAATCAAATCAAATTAGCTGGACACTTAGAATCAATCTCGTAAAGTTTCGCCCCATGACTATAAATTATGCTGATGAAGGGAGGTGTAATGTTGCTGTATGTTTGATCTGCACTGATAAGCCAGAGTGATACTTTCTGAAACGCCCAGCCGTGTGTATTGCTGATATCTGCCGTGCTGAATCATTCATGGAGCAAATACTAGTCAAGGCAACAAGAGATCACATCTATACCATAGAAATCATAGAAACCCTACAGTACAGAAAGAGGCCATTCGGCCCATCGAGTCTGCGCCAACCACAATCCCACCCAGGCCCTACCCCCATATCCCTACATATTTTACCCACTAATCCCTCTAACCTACTCATCTCAGGACACTAAGGGGCAATTTAAGCATGGCCAATCAACCTAACCCGCACATCTTTGGACTGTGGGAGGAAACCGGAGCACCCGGAGGAAACCCACGCAGACACGAGAATGTGCAAACTCCACACAGACAGTGACCCAAGCTGGGAATCGAACCCAGATCCCTGGAGCTGTGAAGCAGCAGTGCTAACCACTGTGCTACCGTGCCGCCCTTTTCTTATGTCTCCAGTGCCGGAACACATGCCTTTATTGGAAAGCCTCTCTTACCTTACAAGTTTTGAAGTTATATCTTTCATATTAGTACCTCCAGGATTGTAAGGATTAATGTGAGACTGGGGAAACAGTACAGCCCACGTCACAGAGAATCATCTGGGACTGGTAGAGTGCATTTGTGAGTCTGGTCGAAGTCACCACGATGGAATGGCGCCTTTTACATATTTTGGATGTGTAGATGATACCAAAGTTTTTATTTTATTTATTAGTGTCACAAGTAGGCTTACATTAACACTGCAATGAAGTTACTGTGAAAATCTCCCAGTCGCCACACTCCGGCACCTGTTCGGGTACACCGAGGGAGAATTTAGCACGGCCAATGCACCCTAACCAGCACGTCTTTCAAACTGTGGGAGGAAACTGGAGCACCAGGAGGAAACCCATGCAGACACGGGGAGAACGTGCAGACTCTGCACAGACAGTGACCCAAGCTGGGAATCAAACCCAGGTTCCTGGCGCTGTGAGGCAGCAGTGCTAACCACTGTGCCACCAAGCCACCCCTTTGCAACAAACAAAGAACAAAGAACAGTACAGCACAGGAAACAGGCCCTTCGGCCCTCCAAGCCTGTGCCGCTCCTTGGTCCAACTAGACCAAGTGTTTGTATCCATCCATTCCCAGGCTGCTCATGTGACTATCCAGGTATGTGCTTACCTCGCATTAAGTGTTAATACATATACTTTGCTGTATGTGAATCCACAGCTGTATGTACTAATTTCCTTACACATCTTAATGGGCTCCTTCCTGTGGTCAAATTCACCTTGGAAATGGAGCAGTCAAATGAGCTCTCTTTCCTTGATGCGCTTGGCGGGAAATCTGCCAGGGTGTTCTCTATTACCATCGAGTGTAGCCCACCTTCAGCGGTCAACACACATGTTGGGAATACTATGGTTCCACATGGTACCAGATTGGTCTATTGGCAGCCTTGTCAATTGGGCCCAAGCCATTTGCTCACCATGAGGTTGAAATATCGCACATCAGAGGCTTCCTGCGGCATTATCACCACCCTGACCGG
Source organism: Mustelus asterias (assembly GCF_964213995.1). Taxonomy (NCBI): domain Eukaryota; kingdom Metazoa; phylum Chordata; class Chondrichthyes; order Carcharhiniformes; family Triakidae; genus Mustelus; species Mustelus asterias. The sequence goes on from NC_135807.1 coordinate 6,924,388, forward strand.
GGCATGGCGCAAACTCATGGATGGGCCTAAGGCAGCCACATTTGACCCTGTAAAGCCCCCAGTTTACCTCAAATTACCCTGGATGGGTAAGTTACCTCAGAAACCTGAGCAACATCTTATTGTTCCACAATGCTACAATGAAGTAGCAACACAAGTAGTGTTCAGAGAAGGTTTACTAGCCTAATACCTGGAATGAGTAGGTTGTCTTATGAGGAAACTTATGGGGACTAGCAGGGTAAATACGTGGGTATGTGGGATTACGGGGATAGGGTCGTTGGTGCAGGCTCGATGGGCCGAATAGCCTCATTCTGCACTGTAGGGATTCTATTCTATTCTATGAAAAGTTGGAGAGGTTGGGCTTGTATCCACTTGGAGTTTAGAAGAGTAAGAGGCAACTTGATTGAAACACATAGGGGGGAATTTTCCCATCCCACCCACCACGGGAATCGTAGCGGGCGGGTGGTGGGGGGGGTGGTGGGGTGGACCGTGCAAAGGTCTGGTGATCTCGGGTGGGAATTTCCGGTTTTGGGGCGAGTATGGCTGGAAAATCACACCCTGAGGGTGTCTTGACAGGGTGGATGTGGAGGATCTAGGACTAGGGGTCACTGTTTAAAAATAAGGGGTCACTCATTTAAAACAGAGATAAGGAGAATTTCTTTCTTTCAGAGGGTGGTGAGTCGCTGGAACTCTCTTCCTCAAAAGGCAGTGGAAGCAGAGTCTTGGAATATTTTTAAGTCAGAGCTGGATAGATTCTTAATTAATAAGGGAGCAAAAGGTTATCGAGGGTAGACAGGAATGTGGAGTCGAGGTTACAATGAAATCAGCCATGACATGTAATTCATAACATATGAATTAGGAGCAGGAGGAGGCCACTCGGCCCCTCGTTGATTTGATTTATTATTGTCGGATATATTAGTATACAGTGAAAAGTATTGTTTCTATAGAGACAAAGCATACCGTTCATAGAGAAGAAATGAGAGAGTGCAGAATGTAGTGTTACAGTTCTACATCCTAGCTATAACTGTAACACTATATTCTACACTCTCTCATTTCCTTCTCTATGAACGGTATGCTTTGTATAGCATGCAAGAAACAATACTTTTCACTGTATGCTAATATATGTGACAATAATAAATCAAATCAAATCAAAGAGGGGCCGAGTGGCCTCCTCCTGCTCCTAATTCATATGTTCGCACTAATAGCTGCCGCTGTCAAGCTAAAATGGCATTCTGCCTCTCACACAAATAAGTAATGTGGTCTGTGAATTTCAGTGCCAGTGTGATGCTGGGTGATGCCATCCCAAAGATTGGCAGATTATATTTAATAGTATGTCCCTTCGCTGTTCACAGCAGGCAAAGCAGTGACCAGAACCAACCAGCCCATGCTTATGAAACGTAAAACACATTATCCAACATTAGATGTGATACAGAAGCTATTTATATTATGCAACAGGACCCTGCCCATTGCAGACAGAAAGAACAGATACACACATTGCACCTGTTTCAGCTAAACAAAATAGGCGACAGCCATTCTCTGATCCATTCCACACAATGCCATGACCAATCAGAGTCAACCTGCCTGAAACCGAAAGAGAAAATGCTGGAAAATCTCAGCAGGTCTGGCAGCATCTGTAAGGAGACAAAAGAGCTGACGTTTTGAGTCCAGACGATCCTTTGTCAAAGCTAAAAGGCATAGAAAGTGGGAGATATTTATACTGCAGGGGGAGGGAATGAAAGATGAGTCATAGCCATAGAAACCAGGGGAAAGGCTGCTAATGGCAGTCCATAGGTCGGTCACCAGTGGAGTGCCCCAGGGATCTGTTCTGGGACTCTCACTCTTTGTGATTTTTATAAATGACCTGGATGAGGAAGTGGAAGGATGGGTTGGCAAGTTTGCTGATGACACAAAGGTTGGTGGTGTTGTGGATAGTGTAGAGGGATGTCAGCAGTTGCAACGGGACATAGATAAGATACAAGACTGGGCGGAGAAGTGGCAGATGGACTTCAACCCAGATAAGTGTGTGGTGGTTCGTTTTGGCAGGTCGAATAGGATGAAAGAATATAATATTAAGGGTAAGACGCTTGGCAGTGTGGAAGATCAGAAGGATCTTGGGGTCCGGGTTCATAGGACGCTCAAAGCGGCGTCGCAGGTAGAGGCTGTGGTTAAGAAGGCGTATGGAATGCTGGCCTTCATCAATAGAGGAATTGAGTTTAGAAATCGGGAGATAATGCTGCATCTGTATAGGACCCTGGTCAGACCCCACCTGGAATACTGTGCCCAGTTCTGGTCGCCTCATTACAGAAAGGATGTGGAAGCCATAGAAAGGGTGCAGAGGAGATTTACAAGGATGTTGCCTGGATTAGGTGGCATGCCTTATGAGGATAGGTTGAGAGAGCTAGGTCTTTTCCCCTTGGAGAGGCGAAGGATGAGAGGTGACCTGATAGAGGTGTATAAGATGTTGAGAGGTATTGATAGAGTGGATTCTCAGAGGCTTTTACCCAGGGCTGAAATGGTTGCCACAAGAGGTCACAGGTTTAGGGTGCTGGGGAATAGGTACAGAGGAGATGTTCGGGGTAAGTTTGTCACTCAGAGGGCGGTGGGTGCGTGGAATCGGCTGCCAGTAGTGGTGGTGAAGGCGGACTCGATAGGGTCTTTTAAGAGACTTTTAGATAAGTTCATGGAAGTTAGTAAGATAGAGGGTTATAGGTCAACCTAGTAGGTAGGGACATGTTCGGCGCAACTTGTGGGTCGAATGGCCTGTTTGTGCTGTAGCTTTTCTATGTTCTATGTTCTATTGAGAGAATAAAGGGTGTGAACAGCAGAGAAGCTGAAATCGGAGGGTAAACTGTGACAGATAAAGATATGGGGGGAAGGGGGGAATGGGTGGGAGAGAGGTAAAATTAGGAACAAGGGGCAAAGGGGAAATAAAGGGAGAGAAAAGGTAAGGAAAGGGGGGATAAAGTAGGGCGAAAGTGTGGGGGGGAAGAAAAATGAAGAAAGACAACAAAGAAACAACTTCAGATGATTAGCTCTACCCCATCCTGACCCCTTTGTTTTCATTTTATTTCATCAGTTAACTGGTGTATTCTCCATGGCAACGCCTCTACCAATGAGAATCCACTTGCCACCCAATCAGCACTCTTTTCTCATGAAGTACAAATTGTTGTTCCCATTACATTTGGTATTCTTGCTATTAGTCCTGATGAGTGAACGATGGAATGCTTGACAACAGCTGTATTTTATCAACAATACTCAAGTTCTGTGCTCCCAAATGATTATTTGAACTTAACTTCCACCGCTGCCATAATAGGCTTTGAACTCATGATTGCAGATGACTATTCCAGCAATATAATCACCATGCCACCGTACCATTCAGATACTGTCAAAAGCTGAGACATGGCCGATACCTAATGATATGCAGTGGTTGCATAACACCTATTTTTTGATTTGATATGATTTGATTTATTATTATTACATGTATTAACATACAGTGAAAAAGTATTGTTTCTTGCATGCTATACAGACAAAGCATACCGTTCATAGAGAAGGAAAGGAGAGAGTGCAGAATGTAGTGTTACAGTCATAGCTAGGGTGTAGAGAAAGATCAACTTAATGCAAGGTAGGTCCATTCAAAAATCTGACAGCAGCAGGGAAGAAGCTGTTCTTGAGTCGGTCGGTACATGGCCTCAGACTTCTGTACCGTTTTCCCAAGGGAAGAAGGTGGAAGGGAGAATGTCCGGGGTGAGTGGGGTCTTTAATTATGCTGGCTGCTTTCCCGAGGCAGCGGGAAGTGTAGACAGAGTCAATGGATGGGAGGCTGGTTTGCGTGATGGATTGGGCTTCATTCATGACCCCTTTGTAGTTCCTTGCGGTCTTGGGCAGAGCAGGAGCCATACCAAGCTGTGATACAACCAGAAAGAATGCTTTCTATGGTGCATCTGTAAAGGTTGCTGAGAGTCATAGCTATACCTTAAGGGATGCAGATTCAGTCTGATTATGTCAGGTCATTGCGACAGGGGTGCATCATGGGGCCGGGGGGGGTGCATTTTAATTTAGATTTGATGCATCCACTTGACTCAAATCAATCTTCAAGACTTGAACCCAATGATATATTCCCCGTGAGCTTCAGAGTGTTTTACATTCCAGGTAAAGAGAGCTGAAATATTTGATACAATCACCTTTCTATGTCACCGGAACCACTTAAAGAATTATTATAAATCAATCTCCCCGTGATATTTAATTACCATTAAGGTGTCCCCCACCGCCCCCCCCGCCCCCCCCCCCCCCCCACCACCTCCCTCACAATGTGATGGGATTAGTTGGATTATTAACTTACTGGGAACTTTATAATTGGAAAATGAGGTAACTCAGTTGGACAGCTCTGCAAGTGTGTGTGATAAATGAGGTGACTGGAAAGCTATGGCAGAAAAATGCCTTTATATGGATGGAATTAATTTGGGAGGATGTTACTATCATAAAGTTGGTTAAGGGGAGATTTAATTGAGGTGTTCATGATCATGTAGGATTTTGACAGAGTGGGCAGGGCGAAACTAGGAGTCCGTGACCAGAGGACACAGATTTATGATAACAGCAAACCATCCAAGGGCAAGATAAGGAGACTTCTTTTCCTTTTGCATAGAAAGCATCCTTTCTGGTTGTATCACAGCTTGGTATAGCTCCTGTTCTGTCCAAGACCACAAGGAACTACAAAGGGTCATGAACGAAGCCCAGTCCATCACTCAAACCAGCCTCCCATCCATTGACTCTGTCTACACTTCCCGCTGTGTCAGTACAGTTCTGGTCACCCTATTATAGAAAGGAGATTGCGTTTAATAGTATTTAACAGTAATAGTAATACTATTAAGGAAAGGATATTATTAAACTGTAAAAAGTGCAGAAAAGATTTACTAGGATGCTACTGGGACTTGATGGTTGGGGTTATAAGGAAAGGCTGGATAGACTGGGGCTTTTTTCTCTGGAGCGTAGGAGGCTGAGGGGTGATCTTAAAGAGGTCTATAAAATAATGAGGGGCACAGATCAGCTAGATAGCCAATATCTTTTCCCAAAGGTAGGCGAGTTTAAAACTAGAGGGCATAGGTTTAAGGTGAGAGGGGAGAGATACAAAAGGGTCCAGAGGGGCAATTTTTTCACACAGAGAGTGGTGAGTGTCTGGAACAAGCTGCCAGAGGCAGTAGGAGAGGTGGGTATAATTTTGTCTTTAAAAAGCGTTTAGACAGTTACATGGGTAAGATGGGTATAGAGGGATATGGGCCAAATGTGAGCAATTGGGACTAGCTTAGTGGTTAAAAAAAGAGGCGGCATGGACAAGTTGGGCTGATGGCCCTGTTTCCGTGCTGCAAATCTCAATGACTCTGTGGCTCTATAAAAGCAGCCAGCATAATTAAGGACCCTACGCACCCCGGACATTCTCTCTTACGCCTTCTTCCGTCAGGAAAAGATACAAAGTCTGAGATCACGCACCAACAGACTCAAGGACAGCTTCTTCCCTGCTGCCATCAGACTTTTGAATGGACCTACCTTGTATTAAGTTTACCTTTCTCTGCACCCTAGCTATGACTGTAATACTATGGGCATGATGTCAGCAGGGAGATCTGTCGCAAAAATCTCCCATTTTCTTGCCCATTGGGCACTTAGACTTTTGTTGGGAAAATCGCCCCCTACATTCTGCACCCTCTCCTTTCATTCTCCCCTCTGTACTCTATGAATGGTATGCTTTGTCTGTATAGTGCGCAAGAAACAATACATTTCACTGTATCCCAATACATGTGACAATAATAAATCAAATCAAATCAAAATGTCCTTTCAGGAAGGAAATCTGCCATCCTTACCTGGCCTGGCCTAGACCCACCTTATATCACATTTATCCTTCTCTGCTCCCTAACTATTACTGTAACACTACACTCTGCACCTTCTCCTTTCCTTGTCCCCCATGTACTCTATGAACGGAATGCTTTGTCTGTATAGCGCACAAGAAACAATATTTTTAATTGTATCCCAATACATGTGACAATAATAAATCAAATCAAAATCAAACCAAATTCTGTTTGTGTTGTTACAATCTGTAATTCATAGTCTGAAAGGGTGGTGGAAGCAGATTCAATAGTAACTTTCAAAAGGGAACATATGCTTACACAGGAACATGTTTCAGCGCGCTAGGGGAAGGAGAGGTTAGTGGGACAGTGGTCGGGTAGCTCTTTCTGAGAGTCAGCACAGGCTGAGTGGTTTCTGTCTGAGAAGTCTCATTCTCTGAAACAACTGTGAAGATTTCTCTTTTCCCCCTGATATATCCCTCATTACCTCTGTGGAGTGAGAAGGTTTCCTGACTGGAGTCGTGAGCAATCCTGGCACACTGGAGACTCACGTAAACCTCCTGAACCTTGTAACTGTAATGTTGTCCATTTGAGATGCAGACGTGGGGAATTTGGAATTCAACAATGTCAGAACCCCATTTCAGAACCCCACCTTCACCCCATTTTATTTCATTTCTTCTTTTCATCACATAATTCCATTATTATTACTAAGAATCATAGAATCATAGAAACCCTACAGTGCAGAAGGAGGCCATTCGGCCCATCGAGTCTGCACTGACCACAATCCCACCCAGGCCCTACCCCCACATATTTACCCGCTAATCCCTCTAGCCTACGCATTTCAGGACTCTGAGGGGCAATTTTTAACCTGGCCAATCAACCTAACCCGCACATCTTTGGACTCTGGGAGGAAACCGGAGCACCCGGAGGAAACCCATGCAGACACGAGGCGAATGTGCAAACTCCACACAGACAGTGACCCGAGCCAGGAATCGAACCCGGGACCCTGGGACTGTGAAGCAGCAGTGCTAACCACTGTGCTACCGTGCCGCCCAACTGTGCTACCGTGAATCTACGGCATGGTGACAGGCCCTTCGGCCCAAACTGGTCCATGCCGACCAAAAAGCCCATTTAAGCCATTTGCCTACATTTGGCCCATATCTAAACCTTTCCTATCCATGTATCTGTCCAGATGTCTTTTAAATGTTGTCAATGTCCCTACCTCAACCATTCCCTCCAGCAGCTCATTCCACACACGTACCACCTTCTGTGTAAAAAAGTTGCTCCTCAGGTTCCCATTAATTCTTGCCACTCTTAACTTAAACCCTTGCCCTCTAGTTCTCGATTCCCCAACCCTTGGAGATAGACTGAGTACATTCACCCTATCCATGCCTCTCATGATCTTATACACCTTTATATGATCACACCTCAGTCTCCTACGCTCCATAGAAAAAAGTCCCAGCCTGTCCAATCTCTCCCTATAACTCAGTCCCTTGAGTCCTGGCAACACCCGTTATATTCTTATTTTTTATTTTCCCACTTCTGAAATCTCGCACCCCGCTGCAGCCCCAACCCCCCCACCAAAGGGCCGACTGCCACATTCCTCAGGTTATCCGTTTACAATCTGTACCTTTGTTCTGCCATTCACACATTCCGATCCCTTAGTACCTTTCTCAGCCTTAATCATCGCCATTTACATTCCCTTTGTCCAATTACAGCCACCGCCCCAACATCATAGTATAACTCCTATCCGATTTTCTTTGTCTTCAGCTCTGACGAAGGGCCATCCATTCTCGAAACGTTGGCTCTATTCTCTTTCCACACATGCTGTCAGACCTGCTGAGATTTTTCCAGCATCTTCTGCTTTTGTTGGGGAATTTGGTCTCATTAACTGAGGCTGCTAATCTCTGTTTCACAATGTGTAACAAGTGTTCTATTTCACATCTCAGGGTGAAGAGATGTCCCTCCATCAATCTTACTCACCTGATTTGGTTGCTCAGACTTCTTGAATACAAACTTACCCAATTCATCAAGGTTTTGCTCCCCAGTGAATGCACATATAGGTGCACATTGCACCTGACTTATATCGTGTTGTAACTAAGAAAGAACATTGACCTGTCAACATCCTTGGGGTTACCATTGACCAGAAACTCAACCGGACTCACCACATAAACACAGTGGCTACAAGAGCAGGTCAGAGGCTCGGAATACTGCGGCGAGTAACTCACCTCCTGACTCACCAAAGCCTATCCACCGTCTACAAGGCACAAGTCAGGAGTGTGATGGAATACTCCCCACTTGCCTGGATGGGCGCAGCTCCAACAACACTCAAGAAGCTCAATGCCATCCAGGACAAAGCAGCCCCGCTTGATTGGCACCACATCCACAAAAAACTCCCTCCACCACCGACGCTCAGGAGCAGCAGTGTGTACTATCTACAAGGTGCACTGCAGCAATTCACCAAAGTTCCTTAGACAGCACCTTCTAAACTCACGACCACTTCCATCTAGAAGGACAAAGGCAGCAGATACATGGGAACACCACCACCTGCAAGTTCCCCTCCAAGCCACTCACCATCCTGACTCAGAAATATATCGCCGTTCCTTCGCAGTCGCTGGATCAAAATCCGAGAATTCCCTCCCTAACGGCATTGTGGGTCAACCCACAGCACATAGACTGCAGCGATTCAAGAGGGCAGCTCACCACCACCTTCTCAAGGGCAACTAGGGATGGGCAATAAATGGTGTAAGAAGTTTAACAACACCAGGTTAAAGTCCAACAGGTTTATTTGGTGGCAAAAGCCACACAAGCTTTCGAAGCTCTAAGCCCCTTCTTCAGCTCACCTGAAGAAGGGGCTTAGAGCTTCGAAAGCTTGTGTGGCTTTTGCCACCAAATAAACCTGTTGGACTTTAACCTGGTGTTGTTAAACTTCTTACTGTGTTTACCCCAGTCCAACGCCGGCATCTCCACACAATAAATGGTGGCCAGCCAGCGACGCCCATGTCCCACGAATAAATAAATAAGAATCTACATTGCAACTTTATGGCCTCAGCACACAGCCAGCACACTCAGATCCTCCACAGCCAGTTAATACTTTTAAAGCACTGTTATCATGCAGCAGGTTACTTCTGAACAGCAAGGTCACGTAAACATCAATTAAATGGGCAACACGATAGCACAGTGGTTAGCACTGCTGCCTCACAGCACCAGGGACCCGGGTTTGATTCCTGGCTTGGGTCACTGTCCGCGCGGAGTTCTCCCCGTGTCTGCGTGGGTTTCCTCTGGGTGCTCCGGTTTCCTCCCGGTGCTCCGGTTTCCTCCCACACTCCAAAGATGTGCAGGTTAGGTTGATAGGCCATGCTAAATTGCCCCTTAGTGTCCCAAGATGCGTAGGTTAGGAGGATTAACGGGGTCACAGGGATAGGGCCTGGGTGGAATTGTTGTTGGTGCAGCCTTGATGGGTCGAATGGCCTCCTGTTGCACTGTAGGAATTATATGATTCTAAATGACTGGATAAGCTACTTGGGAGGTGTGAGCTGAGGGATAAATGCTGACTAGGATTTTAAGGGAACTACCGCCCCCGCACCCCCCCCCCCCCCCCCACCCTCCCCACCCCCCCCAGCCCCACTGCTGTTCTTCAATATAGTGTCATGGAAGCTCTAACATGGCCACCTGAGAGGCAGAAGGAGCCCCGGTTTAACTGAAAGGCAGCATTCACAGGGCAGCTTTCAGTCAGAGGCAGAAGTGTTACCCACCGAACCATGACTAACATGGGTAACACATTGTCCATGGGGTTACCTCGATTGGTTTGAGGTGAGGTGGACAGATTCAATGATTAACAGACACTGCCCCTACCCACTCAAACACCAAAGAACAAAGAAAAATACAGCACAGGAACAGGCCCTATGACCCTCCAAGCCCCTGCCAATCATGATGCCCTAACTAAACTAAAATAAAACCTTCTGTCTTTACTCTGTCCGTATCTTTCTATTCCCTCCCCATTCATGCACCCATCCAGATGCCTCTTCAATGTTGTTAATGTGCCTGCTTCCACCACCTCCTCTGGCAGCGCGTTCCAGGCACCCGCCACTCTCTGCGTGAAAAACATCCCCCGCACATCTCCCTTAAACTTTTCCCCTCCCACCTTGAACCTGTGCCCCCTTGTAATTGACACTTCCACCCTGGGGAAAAAGCCTCTAACTCTCCACCCTGTCTGTGCCTCTCAAAATTTTGTAGACCTCTATCAGGTCTCCCCTCAGCCTCCGTCTTTCCAGTAAAAACAACCCTGGTATACAGATGCATAGAAGACCATCCGACGTCAAGGATCTGAACTCACACAGTCTGTCCATCTCACGGGGTACGTCAAGAATGAGATACATAACCATTATAATATCATCCCTCTACACAAGCATAGATTCAAATTTAATTTTAAAATGGCACCCAATTTAAGCATTATAGCTGGAGGCAAAGTCACTGTAATGGGGAAGATATGTGTTGGGATGGCAACTATCTGATTAGCATCTGCAGCGTATACAGGGACCCGTACTGCTGCACTGCTATTTTATTTAAAGTGACAGATATATCAAAAATTAATTTGGAAAAATATGTAAAGGGTTGATAACCAGGAGACACAGATTTGAGGTAAATTAACCACGTGAGGAGGTGAGGAGAATTTCTATCAAACACAGTTAAGTTGTAAGAATCTGGACTGTGCCGCCTGAACCAGCGGAGCGCTTATTAAAATTTTCTGGAATTTTCATGGAGTTGGTTGGTTTGGCATGAGGCGGCCTGGCTAAAATGTTTCCTCATCTCTCTGGAAGCACACAGAGAAACAGTCCTTAGCAATGTCGAGGTCTCCTGATTCATACATGTTGGCGTCTCGGAGTGAATAAGGGGGTTAGGTTTTTGGGGTCGGACAGAGAGAGGAAACGTTCCGTTTTCTTTGTGCTCTGCCACTTTTCTTTCGGCTCACGTCTGGAGGGTTAGGATTTGGGTTAGGGTTAGGGTTAACCCTCATCCGTGTTTAACAGCATGAGGTAAAGTTGTGCTAAAGTGATGGAAACGGGGAGGTGTCATCGTGGATATTGGTCCTGCAGTCATTGGCCAGAACTAAATGATTGATTTTTTCTTTTTAATTCATTCATGGGACATGGGCGTCGCTGGCTGGCCAGCATTTATTGCCCATCCCTCGTTGCCCTTGGAGGGCAGTTGAGAGTCAGCCACATTGCTGTGGCTCTGGAGTCACATGTAGGCCAGACCGGGTAAGGACAGCAGATTTCCTTCCCTAAAGGACATTAGTGAACCGGATGGGTTTTTCCGACAATTGATGATAGTTACGCAATCACTGCTGGACTAACTTTCAATCACAGACAGCATTCGATAAATTTAGATTTTCTCCAGTTGCTACGATGGGATTGGAACCCATATTTCTGGCCTCTTCATTACTCGCCCATTCACATTGCCATCACACCAGCCACACACCCAGTCCCCGCATTACAGAATCACTGAATCGTCATGATGCAGAAAGAGATCATTCGGCCCCATCGGGCCTGCACCAGCTCTCCAAACGAGCATCACGATTTAGTGCCATTCCCCTGCCTTTTCCCCGTAACCCTGCACATTGCTTCCCCTAAATGCCTCGATTGAATCTGCCTCCAACACACTTCCAGTCAGAGCATTCCAGACCCCAACTACTCGCTGTGTGAGCAAGTTTATTCTCAAATCACATCTGCTTCTTTGGCAAATCACTTTAAATCTGTGCCCTCTTCTTCTTCATCCTGTTACAAATGGGATGCGTCTGTCCCCATCTACTCTATCTATCCCTCTCATGATTTTAGACAACTCTATTAAATCTCCTCTCCAAGAAGAACAGTCCCAATCTCTCCAATCATCCTTGGAACCATTCTCGTAACCCTCTTTCGCACTTTCTCCAATGAATTCAAATTGTCCCTCCGGTGTGATGCACAGAGCTGTACACAATTACTGATAATGACGACACTTTAAAAGGATGCCATTGGTTGTAAGGTGACTTTGAGATGTTCGATGGTTCTGAAAGGTGCTATTTAAATGCAACTCTTCCTATTGTTTCAAAACCTACCTCATTTGATTTATTATCTGTCCTAATTTCTCCTTCTGGAGTGCAATAGCACACCTCTGAAGTGATTTTGATTTGATTTGATTTATTATTGTCACATGTATTAACATACAGTGAAATGTATTGTTTCTTGCGCGCTATACAGACAAAGCATACCGTTCATAGAGAAGGAAATGAGAGAGTGCAGAATGTAGTGTTACAGTCATAGCTAGGGTGTAGAGAAAGATCAGCTTAATGTGAGGTAGGTGCATTCAAAAGTCTGACAGCAGCAGGGAAGAAGCTTTCCTTGAGTCGGTTGGTACGTGACCTCAGACTTTGGTATCTTTTTCCCGACGGAAGAAGGTGGAAGAGAGAATGTCCGGGGTGGGTGGGATCCTTAATTATGCTGGCTGCTTTGCCGAGGCAGCGGGAAGTGTAGACAGAGTCAATGGATGGGAGGCTGGTTTGCGTGATGGATTGGGCTACATTCACAACCTTTTGTAGTTTCTGGGGTCTTGGGCAGAACAGGAGCCAAACCAAGCTGTGAAAATTGCTTTAGGACTTCTTGCTCTACTAAAGGTGCTATATGAATACAAGTTGTTGCTGTTACAGAGTCATACAGCAATACATTAGAAAAGGAGGCCATTCAGCCCACCCCGTCATTGATGGCTCCTTTAAAGAGCTATCCAATTGGTCCCACTGCCCTGCTCTTCCCCTGCAGCCCTGCACACTGTTCCCCATCAAACATTTTTCGAACAAGTCGAGGCATCGTGACAGCTGGTGAGGTAAAGAGCAGCACTAATTGGAATAAGGTCGGTTCAAAGAGCTAAGTGATATCTTCGGGGAACCGTTCCTTTGATAATGCTAAGCCATCCCTGAGATAGACCACAGAGAATTAAGGGTTTATGAGGTTTACTTTTAATTATTTGGTTGCTTGTCATTTCAATACTCTTCCTTTGGTGAGGAGATTTGATCTGGAATAGAGTCTGACATGGTTAAAAGTTGATGGCATATTTATATTTCCAATTACAATGAGCTGCCTCTCTGGTTAATTAAGTTATGTCATTAAGTTATCATCTTCCATTCATTAATGCGGTCAATTTCAGACACTTCAGTAACGTTAAACAATTACAAATGAGGATTCCTTGACTCTGGCTTGATCCAAATCCATCATTCTTTAAGTCTCGGCTCAAGAATGCAAATTGCAAGGGGATCAAGGGAAGGATTTGATTGCATCAGCTTAAAATCCTCTCTGACACTGACGGGACTTTCAAGATCACATCAAAATTGTCAAAGGACACTGATTCCAAGCGGGGCATGGCACAGACCAAAGATTTAACACATCCAGACTGGGTTTCGAAATCTTTTGGGCGGCACGGTGGCACAGTGGTTAGCACTGCTGCTTCACAGCGCCAGGGACCCGTGTTCGATGCCCACCTTGGGTCACTGTCTGTGTCGAGTTTGCACGTTCTCCCCGTGTCTGCACGGTTTTTCTCCGGGTGCTACGGTTTCCCCCCACCGTCTGAAAGGCGCGCTGGTTAGGTGCATTGGCTAAATTCTCCCTCAGTGTATCCGAACAGGCGCCAGAGTGTGGCAACTAGAGGGATTTTCACAGTAACTTCATTGCAGTGTTTAAAGTTTAAAGTTATTTATTTGTGTCACAGGTAGGCTTACATTAACACTGCAATAAAGTTACTGTGAAAATCCCCTAGTCGCCACACTGTGGCGCCTGTTCTGGTACACTGAAGGAGAATTTAGCATGGCCAATGCACCGAGCCAGCACATCTTTAGACTGTTGGTGGCAATGTTAATGTAAGCCTACTTTTTTTTCATAGCATCCCTACTGTCCAGAAGGAGGCCATTCAGTCCATTGAATCTGCAACGACAACAATCCCACCCAGGCCCTATCCCTGCTTAGTTACCCTGCTAACCCCTCTAACCTATCACATCCCGGGACACTAAGGGTTAATTTAGCATGGCCAATCAACCTAACTTGCACATCTTTGGATTGTGAGAGGAAATCGGAGCACCCGGAAGAAACCCACGCAGACATGGGGAGAACGTGCAAATTCCACACAGACATTTACCCGAGTCGGAAATCAAACCTGGGTTCCTGGGGCTGTGAGACAGCAGTGCTAACCACTGTGCCACCGTGCTACCCCTCTGTTTAGAACATTTAAAAAATACACCACTTATGACACTAATAAATACACTTTAAAAAATTCACATCCAGTCTGTGGTTCAAAGCCTTTTGCCTCATCGCGCACTCAACATGAAAGAGCTAAATTAGTGACCCGTTCTAAACTCCCGCTCCAATGAAGCGACTGCGGTGATGCCTGAGGAGGAAAGGTACTTCCTCAAGAAGGAAACTTAATAAAAACAACTCAACCTAAACGGCAGCAGAGGGCAGCTGGAGGTGAGGAGATCTGGGGGAAGGGTCTTCACTCCAGCAGCAATTGCAAAGTGAGGAAGCTGATTCACCCGCATTCCCCTTAACACTGTGAGCATCAGGGGAGGCCATGGCCTTGTGGTATTGTCGCTAGACTATTAATCCAGAAACTCAGCTGATGTTCTGGGGACCCGGGTTCGAATCCCGTCACGGCAGATAGTGGAGTTTGAACTCAATAAAAAAAAATCTGGAATCTACTGATGACCATGAAACCATGTGGAAAAACACATCAGGTTCACTAATGTCCTTTAGGGAAGGAAATCTGCTGTCCTTACCTGGTCTGGCCTACATGTGACTCCAGATCCAGTGCAATGTGGTTGACTCTCAACTGCCTTCTGAAATGGACTAGTCAAGGACAACTATGCGACAACAATAATCCCTCAATGTCAGCAAAATGATGGAGATAGTCATCGACTTCAGGAAGCATAGTGGAGGACATGCCTCTGTCTACATCAATGGGGATGAAGTGGAAATGGTCGAGAGTTTCAAGTTTTTAGGTGTCCAAATCACCAACATCCTGTCCTGGTCCCTCCATGCCGATGCTATAGTTAAGAATGCCTCTACTTTCTCAAAAGATGAAGGATACTTAGTGTGTCTGCTACGATTCTCACCAACTTTTATAGATGCACCATAGAAAGCATTCTTTCTGGTTGTATCACAGTTTGGTATGGCTCCTGCTCTGCCCAAGACCGCAAGAAACTACAAAGGGTCGTGAATGAAGCCCAGTCCATCACTCAAACCAGCCTCCCACCTATTGATATTGTCTACACTTCCCGCTGCCTCAGAAAAGCAGCCAGCATAATAAAGGATCCCATGCACCCGGACATTCTCTCTTCCACCTTCTTCCAATGGGAAAAAGATACAAAAGTCTGAGATCATGTACCAACCGACTCAAGAACAGCTTCTTCCCTGCTGCCATCAAACTTTTGAATGGACCTACCTCATATTAAGTTAACCTTTTTCTACAGCCTAGCTATGACTGTAATAGTACATTCTGCACCCTCTCCTTTCATTCTCTATGAACGGTATGCTTTGCCTGTATAGCGCGCAAGGAACTGTATGTTAATACACATGACAATAATAAATCAAATCAAATCAAACTAAATCAAATCTCTCCTTTCCTTCTCCTCTATGTACTCTATGAACGGTATGCTTTGTCTGTATAGCACGCAAGAAACAATATTTTTCACTGTATGTTAATACATGTGACAATAATAAAGCAAATCAAATCAAAATGTCGAATGAATTTTAAAAATTTAAAAATCGCAAGCTTCTTGGGGCGTGTGGTGAACCATCGTTGGTTCACCACTGGGGTTTGTTACCATGTTACTGTTGGGCTAGGGTGTTATTACTGTGGGGGTTGTACTATGTTGTTGGGTTAGGGTGTTTACCTGTTATAAGTGTTACCATGGCACATTCCAGTGGGGTCCCGCCTCCGGTGGCAGGGTATAAGACCCCCTGCTCCGGCAGGACCCCTTCAGTCTGAACTGGTGTATTCGTGTTAGTAGTTTCATTGTTACTGTATTAAAGCCTTCAATACTAAAGCCTTGATTCCATGTGCTCATTGACGCGCATCAATTTAATACAGTAAACAGAGAGTATGGAACAGATCCTAAAACCGGATCGTCTGACACTGGACCCGCGTGCGGTCGGTGCAGCTAACACATTCGACCATTGGTGGAAGTGCTTTGAGGACTACCTGGCAGCCTCGGTAGCTATCACTACGGACAGTGATAGACTCCAGGTCCTCCACGCGAGGGTAAGCGACACGATTTACCTAGCCATTCGTGCAGCTCCCACTTACCAGGGTGCCGTCGAGCTCCTAAAGAATAGGTACATTACGCCACCCAACGAGATACATGCTCGTTACCTCCTCGCTACACGACGTCGGCAGTCGGGCGAAACCATAGAGGATTATGCCAATGAGCTCCTGCAGCTTGCCAGGGGTTGCGACTGTAAGGACGTCTCCGCCGAGCAGTATATGTACGACCTCGCCCGAGACGCGTTCGTAGCAGGGGTAGGGTCCTCGTACATCAGGCTTAAATTACTAGAAAAGGGGAAACTCAACTTGACCCAGGCAATGGGGATGGCCGTGAGGTTGGAGGCGGCGTCGAAGAGCTTGGCGCTGTACCCCGAGGACCACGTGCAGTCAACGTGGTTGGAGCAAGCTCTGCTCCCTCCTCGCCCCGCGAACCCGCGCTCTCAGATCGATTCGACGACGGCGGCAGCTCCAGGTGGCCAGCGATGCTATTTTTGCGGTGGGGCCAAGCATCCACGGCAACAGTGTCCGGCAAGAACGGCAATCTGCAGCCAGTGCGGTAAAAAAGGCCACTACGGCAAAGTCTGCAGGTCCAAACCTAAAAACGGCAGTGCAGTTTGTAACCCTCCAGAACGGAGACCATCTCTTTCGGCGTCGCAGTACCCACGAGGTCCGACCACGTGCGATCTCAGGACGGCGCCATCGTGGCAAACAGAGGAGGAGGAAGACCACCAGGAGTCGCTGCGCTTGGCGCCCTCGCCCACGTGCGATTCATGGGGGCGGCCATCATGGTCCACGACGACTAGGAGCGACCAGCAGGGGTCCTCAGCATCCACATCGGCAGCATGCAGCAGCGACCAGCAGGGGTCCTCAGCATCCACATCGGCAGCATGCAGTGACGCCCAGGGGCCAACGGTGGCGTCGATCTCTCTGGATCAGACCAGGCATTACAGACTGGAACATTCTATGATGGAGGTAAAGGTTAGTGGCAGAACTGTGAATTGTCTGTTTGACAGTGGGAGCACCGAAAGTTTCATACACCCTGAAACTGCTAAAAGGTGTGGACTCCGGGTTCTCCCTGCCAAACAGACAATTTCCATGGCATCACAGTCCCGGTCTGTACCGATCCAAGGACGATGTATGGTAACTCTTGAGGTACAGGGCACAGTTTACGAGCAATACAGGCTCCTTGTGCTACCTCACCTTTGCGCGCCAATTCTCCTCGGACTAAACTTTATGGTCCACATGAAGAGTGTGATCCTACAGTACGGTGGGCCACTCCCTTCACTGGCAGTAGGGAACCAGCCGCAGCCTCCAAATTGCCCAAAGCGCCCCGCGTGCAATCTATCCATCCTGAAGATCACGACACCATCCCTTTTTAAAAATCTGGTACCTGGCTGCAAGCCCATCGCTACTAAAAGTAGGCGTTACAGCGCTGAGGACCGGATCTTTATTAGATCTGAGGTTCAGCGGCTCCTCAAGGAAGGGATCATACAGGCCAGTGCTAGTCCGTGGAGAGCGCAGGTCGTGGTAGTCAAAAGCGGGAACAAACCTCGGATGGTCATCGACTATAGTCAGACCATTAATAGATACACGCAGCTGGATGCGTATCCTCTCCCGCGCATTTCTGATATGGTCAATCAGATTGCGCAGTACCGAGTGTTTTCTACCATAGACCTTAAGTCCGCCTACCATCAACTCCCCATCCGCCCAGAGGACCGACAATATACGGCCTTTGAGGCGGATGGTCGTCTATACCAATTCCTCAGGGTTCCATTTGGTGTCACCAATGGGGTCTCGGTCTTCCAGCGTGCTATGGACCGAATGGTGGACCAGAATGGGTTGCGGGCTACCTTCCCGTACCTGGATAACGTCACCATCTGCGGCCATGACCAGCAGGACCACGACACGAATCTTCAACACTTTCTGCGCACTGCATCTCGCCTGAATCTGACCTATAACAGGGAGAAGTGCGTATTCCGTACGCGTAAGTTAGCCATCCTCGGATACGTGGTGGAAAACGGGGTCATTGGCCCTGATCCAGACCGTATGCGCCCACTCACTGAACTTCCCTTGCCCGCTAGCACGAAAGCACTGAGGAGATGCCTCGGGTTCTTTTCGTATTATGCACAGTGGGTCCCCAACTACGCGGACAAAGCTCGTCCGCTCATTAAGTCCACGACCTTCCCACTTACGCCGGAGGCCCAATTGGCCTTCAAGGTTTTGAAAAGCGACATCTCGAAAGCCACGATGCACGCGGTGGATGAATCCATCCCTTTCCAGGTGGAGAGTGATGCATCTGACTTCGCCCTAGCCGCCACACTAAACCAGGCAGGCAGGCCCGTCGCGTTTTTTTCCCGCACCCTTCAAGGCCCAGAGATTCGGCACTCAGCGGTGGAAAAGGAGGCTCAGGCCATTGTGGAGGCAGTCAGACACTGGCGCCATTACCTGGCAGGTAAGCAGTTCACCCTGATCACGGATCAACGATCCGTGGCGTTTATGTTCAGTAACACGCAGAGGGGCAAGATCAAGAACGATAAGATCTTGCGGTGGAGAATTGAGCTCTCCACCTATAATTACGATATTATGTATCGTCCAGGGAAGCTCAATGAGCCCTCGGATGCCCTCTCGCGCGGAACATGCGCCATCATGCAGGAGGACCGCTTGAAGGCTCTCCACAATGATCTGTGTCATCCTGGAGTCACCAGACTCTACCACTTCATCAAAGCCCGCAACCTGCCCTACTCGGTGGAGGATGTCAGGTCAGTAACTAGAAGCTGTCGGATTTGCGCAGAATGCAAACCACACTTTTATCGACCAGACCGGGCACATTTGGTCAAGGCCACTCGCCCTTTTGAGAGGCTGAGTGTGGATTTTAAGGGCCCCCTTCCCTCAACGGACCGGAATGTCTATTTTCTCAATATAATAGACGAATATTCCCGGTTTCCGTTTGTTTTCCCCTGTGCGGACACGTCAACTGCCACCGTCATCAAGGTTTTCAGTGAACTTTTTACCCTGTTCGGGTACCCCTGCTACATTCATAGCGACAGGGGCTCGTCGTTCATGAGCAACGACTTGAGGCAATTCCTGCTCTCATTCGGGATTGCCTCTAGTAGAACCACGAGCTACAACCCTAGGGGTAACGGACAGGTGGAAAGGGAGAATGCTACAGTCTGGAAGGCTGTCCTACTGGCACTGAAATCCAGGGGCCTTCCAGTCTCCCGTTGGCAGGAGGTCCTTCCAAATGCGCTCCATGCTATCCGCTCCCTCCTGTGTACGGCAACCAATGCTACTCCCCACGAGAGGATGTTCTCATTCCCTCGGAAGTCGTCCTCGGGGACCTCATTGCCAGCCTGGTTGACGTACCCAGGACCCGTCCTTCTGCGGCGCCATGTGAGGGCTCGCAAGTCCGACCCCTTGGTCGAACCGGTCCAACTCCTCCACGCCAACCCTCAGTATGCCTATGTGGCATATCCTGACGGGCGAGAGGACACTGTCTCCATTAGAGACCTGGCGCCCGCAGGGGACGTAGCAACCCCTGTCGTTCCTATTCCCCCAGTCACAAATCCACTACTCCTCATTACTTCCCCAGACGTGGCGCGGTCAGCACCGGGACCAGTGCATAACACTTTTACTCCCATGTACAGCTTGCCTGAGACTCGGAGATCGGCGCCACCATCATCACCACCACCACCACTACCACCAAACGTTCCAGGATCCCCTGCACCATCGCCTCACCAGGGCCGGCCGGCCCGGGAGTCCTTGAGGGGACAGCCACACGTTACTTGGAGAGCGCCACTACAAGCACCTGCTCCGTTTTCGCAACCGGTGTTGAAGAGATCGGCACCTGCTCCGGTTTCGCAACCGGTGTTGAGGAGATCGCAGCGTCGGTGCGGTCCTCCAGACCGTCTGGACTTGTGAATCCTGTGATTTTTTTTTTGTTATTGTCTGTTTTCGTCCACCCCGCCACCTTTTGTTCCTAAAGGAGGGGTGAATGTGGTGAACCATCGTTGGTTCACCACTGGGGTTTGTTACCATGTTACTGTTGGGCTGGGGTGTTATTACTGTGGGGGTTGTACTATGTTGTTGGGTTAGGGTGTTTACCTGTTATAAGTGTTACCATGGCACATTCCAGTGGGGTCCCGCCTCCGGTGGCGAGGTATAAGACCCCCTGCTCCGGCAGGACCCCTTCAGTCTGAACTGGTGTATTCGTGTTAGTAGTTTCATTGTTACTGTATTAAAGCCTTCAATACTAAAGCCTTGATTCCATGTGCTCATTGACGCGCATCAGGGCGGACGGTTTGGGGGGTTGGGGGGTAGTTGCTGCTTCTGTGCTGACCCGTTTGAAACTAGCCTGGCCCCTGGGAGGGCCCATCCACCGTTCGACTTGCTACTGCTAGTGTGGAGGGGGGGGGCTGCAGTGAGTAATGGGGAGCTGCGTGGCTAAGTACTGGCTATCGGAAAGAGACAAGGTGTACACCAACTCCAAATTCAATTCTCCGATGTACCGGTTACAAAGAGGTGCGTCGGTTGTGAGCGTACAGCGGTCGGGGGGAGGGGTTGTTGTTGCAGGCACGGCATGGCAGGTTCCCCTCGCTGTATAACACAAATGCGTTCCTGCTTCGATCACACGCGAACACCATCTGGCAGATCGGAAAGCAGCTGAAGCGTGTAGCTGCTGTGTTGCCTTTCGCCAGCCTGTGTTATTATCCATCAACAATGTACTGCTCCTTCCTTTAATTAAGCAGCTATCATTCGGAGCATCTTAAAGGTCACTCCAAATTGTTTGAAAGCTTCACACATCACTGCAATGTTATTAAAGGAAGACGCGGTGTTGAAGGCGAGGAGGTAGTGAAAAGCCGACAGGTTGGAAATAAACAGCTGCTCCCTCAGGTCCACACTACACCTGCTGCTCCTTATTGTTCATTGCAATCTTGGGGGGTGAGGGATTTGGGGGTGACCAGCGAGGCCAATTATCACCTGGGGGGGATTAGCGATGAGCCACCTTCTTGAACCTCATCAGTTTTAAGTTTAAGTTTATTTATTAGTCACAAGTAAGGCTTACATTAACACTGCAATGAAGTGACTGTGAAATTCCCCTAGTTGCCACACTCCGGCGCCTGTTCGGGTACACCGAGGGAGAATTTATCACGGCCAATGCACCCTAACCAGCCCGTCTTTCGGACTGTGGGAGGAAACCGGAGCACCCGGAGGAAACCCACACAGACACGGGGAGAACGTGCAGATTCCGCACAGACAATTATCCAAGCCAGGAATCGAACCCGGGTCCCTGGCGCTGTGAGGCAGCAGTGCTAAACACTGTGTCGCCGTGCTGCCCAGTTCAGGTGGTGAAGGGTCCTCCCTCAGTGACTTCTTCAAAGCAGCTCGGCACGGTGGCACAATGGTTAGCACTGCTGCCTCACAGCGCTAGGGACCTGGGTTCGATTCCTGGCATGGGTCCCTGTCTGTGCGGAGTTGCACATTCTCTCTGTGTCAGTGTGGGTTTCCTCCAGGTGCTCCAGTTTCCTCCCATAGTAAAAAGGTGCATGGGTTAGGTGGATTTGCCATGCTAAATTGCCCCTTAGTGTCCCAGGATGTGTAGGTTAGAGGGATTAGCGGGTAAATATGTGGGGTTATGGGGATAAGGACCAGGTGGGATTGTTTAAAGTTAAAGTTTATTTATTAGTCACAAGTAATGCTTACATTAACTGCAATGAAGTTACTGTGAAATTCCCCGAGTCGCCACACTCCAGCGCCTGTTTGGGTCAATGCACCTAACCAGCACGTGTTTTTCAGACAAAAATTAAAACTCACAAGCTGCTTGGGGTGGCGGGGGTGATAGGGGGAGTTGATGCTTCTGTCCTGACCGTTTGAAACTAGCCCAGCCCCTGGGAAGGCCCATCCACCATTTGACGTTTCACATTTTTGTCTGTGCAGACTCGATGGGCTGAATGGCCTCCTTCTGCACTGTAGGGATTCTGTGATTCTATGAATAATGAGCAACGTGTTGGGCCATTAATGAATGGCAGTTCGGAGTCAGGCAACATCGTTTGTGGGTCTGGAGTCACATGTAGGCCAGACCAGTTAAAGATGGCAGATTTCATTCAATCCAGAAAACCTCTGCAGGAGTTCCTCAGGGTAACGTCCAAGGCCCAACCATCTTCATTAATGATCTTCCCCCCATCATAAGGTCAGAAGTGGGGATGTTCGCCGATGACGGCACAATGTTCAGCACATTAAACGTCCACTCGTTCCATAACAGGACTAGACAGGGTAGATGCAGGGGGAATGTTCCCAATGGTGGGGGAGTCCAGAACCAGGGGTCACATTTTGAGGATCCGGGGTAGACCATTTAGGACGGAGGTGAGGAGACATTTCTTCACCCAAAGAGTGGTGAGCCTGTGGAATTCATTACCACAGGAAGTTGCTAATGCCAAAATATTGAATGTATTCAAGAGGCGGCTGGATATAGCACTTGGGGCGAATGAGATCAAAGGTTATGGGGAGGAAGCAGGATTAGGCTATTGAGTTTGATGATCAGCCATGATCGTGATGAATGGTGGAGCAGGCTCGAAGGGCCGAATGGCCTCCTCCTGCTCCGATCTTCTATGTTTCTATAAACAATGCACAGTGGCAACAATACATGGGATTTTCTGGTTCCTACGTGGATGGGACAGTAAAATTTGGAGAGCGTCCAGAAATCAATTTACTTTTGACCATTCTCCAAATTTTCCACCCATGATGATGCCCACCACTGGACCAGAAAATCCCAGGGAGTGTGTACCATCTACAAGATGCACTGCAGCAACTCACCAAGGCTCCTCCGTCAGCACCTCCCAAACCTGTGACCGCTACCACCAAGAAGGACAAGGTCTATAGTGCAGAAGGAGGCCATTCAGCCCATTGAGTCTGCACCGACCACAATCCCACCCAAGCCTTATTCCTGTAACCCCCACACATTCACCCTGTCAATCTCCCTGTCACTAAGGGGTAATTCAGCATGGCCAATCCACCTAACCCGCACATCTTGTGGGAGGAAACTGGAGCATCCAGAGGAAACCCACGCAGACACGGAGAGAACGTGCAAACTCTACACAAACAGTGACCCGAGGCCGGAATTGAACCCGGGTCCCTGGCACTGTGAGGCAACAGTGTTAACCACTGTGCCACCATTCCGCTGTACCTGGGAACACCACCATCTGGAGGTTCCCCTCCAATTCGCCATTCTGACTTGAAAATGTATTGTTGTCCCTTCATTGTCTCTTGGTCAAAATCCTAGAACCTAATTCCCAACAGCACTGTGGGTGTACCTACACAGTTGTTTGAATGGCAGCTCACTACCACCTTCTCAAGAGGAGTAAACCCAGGGATTCTCAGCGACAAACCCTCCCACATCTCTGCATTCCTCCAACTCTGCTCTCCCCCATTCCTAGTCATTCCACCATTGGCAGCAGCCCTCTCTCTAGCTGACTGGATCTTATGATCAGGAATTCCCTGCCTAAACCTCTCCATCTCTCCTTCCACTTCAAGAGGAGGGGGGATTTGAGGGAAAACTTTTTTAGCCAGAGGGTGGTGACGGTCTGGAATGCGCTGCCTGGGAGGGTGGTGGAGGCGGGATGTCTCACATCCTTTAAAAAGTACCTGGATGAGTACTTGGCAACCCATAACATTCAGGGCTATGGGCCAAGTGCTGGCAAGTGGGATTAGGTGGGCAGGTCAGGGCCTTTCATGCAACGGTGCAGACTCGATGGGCCGAAGGGCCTCTTCTTCACCGTAGGATTCTGTGATTCTGTGAAGATGTTCCTTAGAACCGACTTCTTAGAACCAGGATTTTGATCACCTCTCTTGAACATTGAATACAGGAGTTGGGATGTCTTGTTGAAGTTGTACAAGATATTGGTAAGGCCACACATGGAATACACATGGAGAACAGTGACCACGACACCACACAACCCTCCCACAGCAACCTCTGCAAGACGTGCCGGATCATCGACACGGATGCCATCATCACACGTGAGAACACCATCCACCAGATACACGGTACATACTCTTGCGACTCAGCCAACGTTGTCTACCTGATACGCTGCAGGAAAGGATGTCCCGTGGCATGGTACATTGGGGAGACCATGCAGACGCTGCGACAATGGATGAATGAACACTGCTCGACAATCACCAGGCAGGAGTGTTCCCTTCCAGTCGGGGAACACTTCAGCAGTCATGGGCATTCAGCCTCTGATCTTCGGGTAAGCGTTCTCCAAGGCGGCCTTCACGACACACGACAGCGCAGAGTCGCTGAGCAGAGACTGATATCCAGGTTCCGCACACATGAGGACGGCCTCAACCGGGATCTTGGGTTCATGTCAAACTATCTGTAACCCCCATTACTTGCCTGGCCTTGCAAAATCTCACTAACTGTCCAGGCTGGAGACAATACACATCTCT
This sequence comes from Mustelus asterias, assembly GCF_964213995.1. Classification (NCBI taxonomy): domain Eukaryota; kingdom Metazoa; phylum Chordata; class Chondrichthyes; order Carcharhiniformes; family Triakidae; genus Mustelus; species Mustelus asterias. The sequence continues at coordinate 6,948,942 of NC_135807.1, forward strand.
TTACCTGTGCTTAACCCTCTCTCCACTCACATTGTCTGTACCTTTAAGACTTGATTACCTGTAAAGACTCACATTCCAACCATTATCTTGTAAATTGAGTTTGTATTTTTAGATGCCCTGTTTGTGAACAGAACTCCTCACTCACCTGAAGAAGGAGCTTGAGGCTCCGAAAGCAAGTGTTGCCAAATAAACCTGTTGGACTTTAACCTGGTGTTGTGAGACTTCTTACTGTGCCCAACCCAGTCCAACGCCGGCATCTCCACATCATGTTTTACTAAGCCAGAGAGCGCTATATAAATGTGCTTTGTTGCTGTTGAGGTGATTCACTGTCACTGCTTTGCTTGATGACCAGAGATTGAGTTCAGCCTGAATATCGATTTAAGGTCTGGCAGCATTGAAAGCTTTTTGTATCTTTAACCGTCGTGATAAATTTGAATAGTTATACCACACGCACTGCAGGCTTCAACAGGTGATGCTCAACCTTTCAATACAGCTTCATTAAAGATACATCGGTCTGGGTTAGTTGGAAGATGGAAGTTAGGGTTAGCTGTACAAATGTACATTCAGTACAGCTGGCTGCTTTTACTAACCATTATGCATATGCGCATATGAATTAGGCGCAGGAGAAGGCCTCTCAGTCCCTTGAGTTTGCTCCACCATTCAATAAGATCGCGGCTAATCTAATTGTAACCTCAACCCCACATTTCTGCCTAACCCCCAATAATTGCACGGTGGCACAGTGGTTAGCACCTCTGCCTCACAGCAGTGAGGACCCAGTTCGATTCCTGGCTCGGGTCGCTGTCTGTGTGGAGTCTGCACGTTCTCCCCGTGACTGCGTGGGTTTCCTCCAGTTGCTTCAGTTTCCTCCCACAGTCTGAAAGATGTGCTGGTTAGGTGCATTGGCCATGCTAAATTCTCCCCCAGTGTGCCCAAACAAGCGCCGGAGTGTGGCGACTAGGGGATTTTCGCAGTAACTTCATTGCAGTGTTAGTAGTCATGATGTGGAGATGCCGGCGTTGGACTGGGGTGGGCACAATAAGAAGTCTCACAACATCAGGTTAAAGTCCAACAGGTTTATCGGGTGAGTCGATGATGAAGGGGCAGCACTCCAAAAGCTTGTGCTGCCAAATAAACCTGTTGGACTTTAACTTGTTGTTGTGAGACTTCTTACTGTGTTAGTAGTAGTAGAAGTGGGTACAATTTTGTCTTTTAAAAAGCATTTAGACATACATGGGTAAGATGGGTATGGAGGGATATGGGCCAAATGCAGGCAATTGGGACTAGTTTAGTGGTTAAAAAAAGGGCGGCATGGACAAGTTGGGCTAAAGGGCCTGTTTCCCTGCTATAAACCTCTGTGACTCTATGACTGAAATGTAAGCCTATTTGTGACACTAATACTTAAACTTAAAACTTAACCTTTTGCCCCCTTGCTTATCAAGAATCTATCAACCTTTGGCGCATGACTCTCCTTCAGAGCTGAATGGAGGTGGAAATAGGTTTATTAAAGCTCCCGTAAAAATATTCAAAGGCCTGTTTTCATCATCTTTTGAGGAAGGGAGTTCCAGAGATTCACCACCCTCTAAAAGAAAGAAATTCTCCTCATCGCTGTTGTTCTGGACCCCACTGATGTTCAATGCAAAGGCATCCCAAATCCCAGAAGGCAAATCTGGAATCCCGGCTCCTAACTATTTATTTTGGTGATTTAGAAAAGATGTGAGAAAAGCCATGAAACCCAATGAGGAAAATCTTGATGTAAATTACACAAATAACACAATGTTTATTCAGCTGTAAAACACACAAGAAAGGCACCAGGAAAGAATAAACATTGACAATTAAACTGCAATAATGGTCACCCAGGCAGTACTGCCCCAATTACCCCCCAATCTAAACCTATCCACTTCCCTGAACCCCGAGAATACACCTTCCCCAAAACAACATCCCATAGTTTCAACACTTTGAGCCAAATCCAACAAATAATTTAAGGTCTGGCAGCATTGAAAGCTCTTTGTATCTTTATCTGTCTTGATAAATTTGAATAGCTGAACCATACGCACTGTAGGTTTGAACAGGTCATGCTCAGCCTGTCAATACAGCTTCATTAAAGATACATTGGTCTAGGTTAGTTGGAAGATGGAAGTTAGGGTTAGCTGCACAAATGTACATTAGGTACAGCTGGCTGCTTTTTCTAACCATTGTACATAACTTTTTCTAACCATTATAGATTACACGCACCCCGGACATTCTCTCTTCCACCTTCTTCCGTTGGGATTAAAGATACAAAAGTCTGAGGTCACGTACCAACCGACTCAAGAACAGCTTCTTCCCTGCTGCCATCGGACTTTTGAATGGACCTACCTTGCATTAAGTTGATCTTTCTCTACACCCTAGCTGTGACTGTAACACTACATTCTGTGCTCTCTCCTTTCCTTCTCTATGAACGGTGTGCTTTGTCGTATAGTGCGCAAGAAACAATAATAAATCAAATCAAATCAGAATATACATACCACATACGAGTTAGGAGCAGGAGAAGGTCTCTCGGAACCTATAGCTTTCTTTTGGAGGAATTTCTACTCATTTAGAGTAGAACTTATGGGGTCTGAAACAGACAGATCTCTGCTGCTGTTTCCTTTTCACAACATCTTGATTTCTCTGAGGGAGTTCTGTTTTACAACAGGGTGCGGTTATGACCTGGGTCCCCAGACTGCGAGATCTCCACTCTGCTTAACACAGTATCTGTTTCTCTCTGTTACTGGGCTAATCTGCATCTCACGAGTCCTCAGTGCAGCTAAATCCCAATTATTATCTTTTCCATCCAATCTTTTATTTCGTTCCAACTTCTTAACATGGTCTTATTTATATTACCCTTTCCCAAACAGCGCTCCTTCAATAAATAAGTTTGATGTCTATTATGAATGCAATCAAACCTCAGATATGTTTTTCTACCTCTCTTCACACTGTTTCTCTCGCCACAGAGGCTGCCAGACTATTTATTTTATTCATTCGTGGGACATGGGCATTGCTGGCTGGCCAATATTTATTGCCCATCCCTAGTTGCCCTTGAACTGAGTGGCTCACTCAGTCATTTCAGAGGGCAGTTAAAAATCAACCACACTGCTGTGGCTCTGGAGTCACATGTAGGCCAGACCAGGTAAGGACGGCAGATTTTTTTCCCTAAGGGACATTAGTGAACCAGATGGGTTTTTCCAAAAATTGACAATGAACAATGAACAAAGAACAAAGAAAATTACAGCACAGGAACAGGCCCTTCGGCCCTCGAAGCCTGCACCGACCATGCTGCCCGACTGAACTAAAACCCCCTTCCCTTCTGGGGACCATATCCCTCTATTCCCATCCTATTCATGTATAAAGAAGAACAAAGACAATTGAAGAAGAACAAAGAAAATTTTCTTTGAATTTGAAAATGGTTTCATGGTCATCATTAGATTCTTAATTCCAGATATTTTTTATTGAATTCAAATTCCACTATGTACTGTGGCAGGATTCGAACTCGGGTGCCCAGAACATGAGCTGAGTTTCTGAATTAATAGTCTAACAATAATACCAGTAGGCCATCGCCTCCCCTATAGAGCCATAGAAATGTTACAGCACAGAAAGAGGCCATTCAGCCCATCGTGCCCGTGTTGGCTGAAAAATAACTAGCTGCCCATTTTAATCCCACTTTCCAGCACCTGCTCTGCAGGTTCCAGGGCTTCAGATGCAGATCCAGGCGCCTGAGTTGTGAGCTTCAGCCCTGATTGCCAATTCAGGCAGTGAATTCCAGATACCACCACCCTCTGGGTGGAAAAGATTTTCCACATGCCCTCTCTAATCCTTGTACCTTAACTTTGTGCCCCCTGGAAACTGACCAATCCACTGAGGGAAACAAGTCTTCCCTACTCTAGCTGAGTCCCTCACAATTTTGTACATCTCAAAGAAGTCACCCGTCAGCCTCCTCTGTTCTAAGGGAAACAACACAGTAAGAAGTCTAACAACACCAGGTTAACACCAGGTGACTCACCTGAAGAAGGGGCTTGGGGCTCCGAAAGCTTGTGTGGCTTTTGCTACCAAATAAACCTGTTGGACTTTAACCTGGTGTTGTTAAACTTCTTACTGTGTTTACCCCAGTCCAACGCCGGCGTCTCCACATCGTGACTGTTAGGGGAATCCAGGTGCAGTCAGTTTGGGCCAGAGATGGGCCCGTTAGTTAAAAATTCCTTGGAGAAATTTACAGGCAGCCTGTTTTCAATAGAGGGTTAGCCACCTCCAAAGGTGCTGATTGGGGTCAGTCAATAAGGTCCTATGCCCAGTGGGGTTGTGGTGAACCATCGTTGGTTCCCACCAGGTAGTACTGAGCCAGGGTCTGGCCAGTACTATGAGTCTGTATATATGTTGCTGTTGGGGTTAGGGTTGGGTTGTTCTACATGTTACTGTTGGGGTTAGGGTTGGGCTGTTACACCTGTATTATAGTTATTATGGTACATCCCAGTCGGGCTCCGCCTCCTGGGAGAGGTATAAAGGTCACTGCTCTGTCTGGGACCCTTCAGCCTGGGATCGTGTATTATATATGGTAGCTCTATTGTAGTAGTCAATAAAAGCCTTTATTTCCTCGAGCATCTCCAGCCTCGTGAGTTATATCGCGCATCAGGGGTGCAATGCTCAAGGCTGTCACTCAACAAGAGGGAATGCTCGCAGGCAGAGAACTTCTGGAGGGATTCACGCTGGAGGCCTCTGCAGTGCACAGAGTGTGGGAGATTCTTCTCTGAACTCCCACTGAAAAAAACAGCGTGAGTTATTCCAGTTTTCACACGAACGTGACACTTGGAATTTTTTGGGGAGAATCCCGGCCATTCTTTCTGAATCTACATTAGAATTTTATAAGTTTCTATGAGATCCCTTCTCACTCTTCTAAACTCCAGTGAATATAACCCTAACCGGCTTAGTATGGTCATCATATGACAGACCTGCTGTCCCAGGAATTGAGGTTTATAAGATGATAAAAGGTCTGGATAAAGTAGACGTGGAGCGGATGCCTCCTCTTGTGGGACATTCTAGGGCGAGAGGTCATAGTCTTAGGATAAGGGGCAGCAAATTTAAAACAGAGTTGAGGAGAAACTACTTCTCCCAAAGGGTTGTGAATCTGTGGAATTCGCTGCCCCAAAGTGCGGTGGATGCTGGGACGGTGAGTAAATTTAAGGAGGAGTTAGACAGATTTTTAATTGGGAATGGGTTGAAAGGTTATGGGGAGAAGGCAGGAAAATGGAGGTGAGGAGCATATCAGCCATGATTGAATGGCGGAGCAGACTTGATGGGCCGAGTGGCCTAATTCTGCTCCTATATCTTATGAATTTATGAATCAGCCTGGTAAACCTTCGCTGAACTCACTCTATAACAAGGACAACCTTCCTGCCATAAGGACACCAAAACTGCACACAATACCCCAGGTGTGGCCTCACCAACACCTTATACAATTGTAGCAAAACATCCCTATCCCTCAACTCAAATCCTCTCGCTATGAAGGCCAACATACCATTTGCCTTCTTTACTGCCTGCTGTACCTGCGCGCTTACTTTCAGCAACTGATGCACGAGGACTCCAAGGTCTCGTTAAATATCCACCTCTCTCAATGTACACCCATTCAAGCAATAATCTGCCTCCCTATTATAGCTGCTATTATTTCGTCTTGAATTATGTCATGACAATGAAAGCAGCAAATCAGGAATGGTGTAAACTACCCAGAGCTACCCTGGAACAGGATCAGTTCCAGTTGTCCCTGATTGAAGAATTTTGCCACATGCTTTGGTGATTTTTAGCGTACTGAATATCGCGATTTGTAAGTTGACAAATGCCAATCCTCAGGATATAATTCTTTCATTGGTATGTGGGTGTCTGCGGCATGGCCACCATTTTCCACCCATTGCTATTTGCCCTTGAACCTGGCCTGCTAGGCCATTTCATTGGGCAGTTAAGAGTCAACCAGATTACTGAGGGTCTGGTGTAATGCGTAGGTCAGTGATTCAGGATGAATGCGATGAACCCTATGCTGGATCATGAAGACACTGTATTGGATGGCTCTCAAAGCATTTTGATTGTGTTTAAAGGTGCAATTAATTTGTTCAATAATTTGTGTCAGATTGATTAAGTTTGAAATGTTATTTTTCACTTTTTAAAATGGTGACCACCAACACCAGCAGTTCATTTTTTATACTTGCTCTGCAAGTCAATCCCCATTTAAGGAGTTCCAGCTGGGCAGGCCACTGCCTGTTACCAGGGGAACTCATACTCAATGAGCCCCTCAGGATAATAAATCGGTGATTCCCCATTGGCGCCATGGGGCTCAGAACAAAGAACAAAGAACAATACAGCACAGGAACAGGCCCTTCGGCCCTCCAAGCCCGCGCCGCTCCCTGGTCCAAACTAGACCATTCTTTTGTATCCCTCCATTCCCACTCCGTTCATGTGGCTATCTAGATAAGTCTTAAACGTTCCCAGTGTGTCCGCCTCCACCACTTTGCCCGGCAGCGCATTCCAGGCCCCCACCACCCTCTGTGTAAAATACGTCCTTCTGATATCCGTGTTAAACCTCCCCCCCCTCACCTTGAACCTATGACCCCTCGTGAACGTCACTACCGATCTGGGAAAAAGCTTTCCACCGTTCACCCTATCTATGCCTTTCATAATTTTATACACCTCTATTAGGTCACCCCTCATCCTCCGTCTTTCCAGTTTACCCAATCTCTCCTCATAACTAAGCCCTTCCATACCAGGCAACATCCTGCTAAACCTCCTCTGCACTCTCTCTAAAGCCTCCACGTCCTTCTGGTAGTGTGGCGACCAGAACTGGGCGCAGTATTCCAAATGCGGCCGAACCAATGTTCTATACAACTGCAACATCAGACCCCAACTTTTATACTCTATGCCCCGTCCTATAAAGGCAAGCATGCCATATGCCTTATTCACTACTTCGCCACCTGTGACGTCACCTTCAAGGATCTGTGGACTTGCACACCCAGGTCCCTCTGCGTATCTACATCCTTTATGGTTCTGCCATTTATTGTATAGCTCCCCACTACGTTAGTTCTACCAAAATGCATCACTTCGCATTCATCTGGATTATCACAAAGGTCAACTTATATACTGCAATATGCAGTAAATTAGAAACACGGACATTCATTGATAACTTTTTAAAAGTTCATTCATGGGATGTGGGTGTCACCTGCATTTATTGCCCATCCCTAACTGCCTAAAGGGTATTAGTGAACCAGATGGGTTTTTACACCAATTGACAATGGTCGCCAGATTTCTATTGAATTCAAGTTTCACCGTCTGCTGTGGTGGGATTTGAATCTGGGTCACCTGAATATTACCCTGGGTCTTTGCATTACTAGCCCAGTGACAATACCATTATGCCACAGCCTCCCCTAACAGCTAGAACCACTCTTGCTTCACTTGTTGATTAGAATCAAAGCTTTATCTTAACTTCAAGCTGGGTTTTACACACAATGACTAATTTAAATACTTAATCAGGATGAGCCACATTCAATGTGGAAAGAAATATTCATTACTCACAAGTTTAATTAGGATCTACTTACCCAAATGATAACATAATTCACTGTTAGAATTATAACAATGCTGATGCTAATAAAATAATCATTTTTATACACTTGGTACAGTAGTTAGCATATACTGCAGCACATATTCCTCTTCTAGGAATAGAATTAAAGATGTGCGTTGATGTAGTACCTTTCATGATCAAGGTGCTTTACAGCCAATGAAGCACTCGTTGAAGTAGTGTTAAAGAACAGATCAGAAACTCCAAGTTATATTATGAAGTTAGCCGAGGTCCCAACTATTTTTTTGCATTAGTGTGAGGATAAGGTGTTCCACTCCAGATCTGATTTTATTGACCCACTAGGAAGCTTTTGTGAAATCAAACTTTATTCTTAACAATACAGTTTAACTATAACAAATTAATTAGTGTAACATTTACCAATTGACATACTTAAACATGACAAGATACAATTCTTAACTGCCAACCTATCTCTATTAGTTCCAATTTAAGAAATATTCTTCTCATATACTTAAACTCCTCCTCAAAACCAGTTACTAAATTGACCCTAGTGTCATGGGGATTAGCAGGATAAGTATAGGGGTTACACGAATAGGGCCTGAGTTTGATTGTGGTTGATGCAGACTCGATGGGCTGAATGGCCTCCTTCTGCACTGTAGGGTTTGTATCATTCTGTCATTCTGCTAAACAACACAGACTTGTGTGTTTTTCATTGAATCATAGAATCATAGACCACAATCAGTAAGGATAGGCAATTTAGCATGTAGCTAAACTGTATTGTTAATCCCCTGACACCAAGGGGCAACTTAACATGGCCAATCAACCTAACCCGCACATCTTTGGACTGTGGGAGGAGCCGGAGCACTCGGAGGAAACCCACGCAGACACGAGGAGAACGTGCAATCTCCATAGAGACAGTGACCTGAGGTCCGAATTGAGCCTGGGTTCCTGGCGCTATGGGGCAGCAGTGCAAACCACTGCGCCACTGTGCCAGCCAAAATGCAACACTAGAATAGGGAGCCGAACCCTTGTTTTTACTTGTTAACAGTCCTTGACCAGTTGAATGCCTCCAGAGAAAGAGAGACAGAGAGAGACACTAGTATTCTGACACTCAAACAGAGCTCCCTCAATCAGGCATTAAGCCCCTTCAACATGGCTCCTTGCACCTGCATCCCCCCCCCCCCCCACCCCCTCCCCCAGAGGCTGCAAGCAAACCTGACAAGGGTTTTGCTTTTGGGGCTTCCCATGTGACGGCGCCCCCACCTGCCTTTGGGTGAATGCCAGCAGGGTTGGGATGAGGCCCTCGATGGGCATTCATTGCCCAATTCAGCGGCCTCAATTAACATCTGAGCTAGAAGACTGTCCACGAGCGTCCCTGTCCATCACCTAACCAGGAGGAGGTGGGAAGGCAGAGTTCCCACCTGGCACCACCGCCGCCCCGCAACTAAATTTGTCCCCCAACTCCAAACCTGCCACTAGCGAGATAGCGTGGGGAGGACATTAAGTTCTTCCCCTATATCTAGCCCATTTCTCCGAGGAAGATCTTGCCATCAGCAAAGAGTGACAAGGACAACATAAGATTTAAAATTCAAAGGGGCCAAGCACACAAAACATGACTTAACTTATAGAGTCAGAGAGGTTTACAGCATGGAAACAGGCCCTTTGGCCCAACTTGTCCATGCCGCCTTTTTTTTTAAACCCCTAAACCAATCCCAATTACCTCACATTTGGCCCGTATCCCTCTATACCCATCTTACCCATGTAACTGTCTAAACGCTTTTTAAAAGACAAAATTGTACCCGCCTCTACTACTATCTCTGGCAGCTTGTTCCAGATACTCACCACCCTCTGTGTGAAAAAATTGCCCCTCTGGATCCTTTTGTATCTCTCCCCTCTCACCTTAAACCTATGCCCTCTAGTTTTAGACTCCCCTACCTTTGGGAAAAGATATTGAATATCTAGTTGATCTGTGCCCCTCATTATTTTATAGACCTCTGTAAGATCACCCCTCAGCCTCCTACGCTCCAGAGAAAAAAGTCCCAGTCTATCCAGCCTCTCCTTATAACTCAAACCATCAAGTCCTGGTAGCATCCCAGTAAATCTCTTCTGCACTCTTTAATTAGATTAAAGGAGATTAAGGGGTAACATTTTGCAGCCTCAGAAGTGTTGTGAGGCAGGGTTTTTATAAGTAGATTTATTTAAGTTGGAGTTTGATTGCAGAACTAACGAACGCAAGGGCAAAACCAACAAGCTTCGAACAAGACGAGAGAAAACCCTACAAGAAACGTTTCCCACTTGTTATGTTTACATTCCAAGAATCTGGAAAGGGGGTAATACACATTGGGCGAGGTTTTATGGCCTCACTTATCCTGAAACCATAAAGTCCTGCCCAAGGTCAATGGATTTTTCCATTATCCGCCCCTCGCCCGCTCCGATTCCGGGCGGGACGGTAGAATTCTAGCCGTTGCCTGGTATCTGGTAAAAGCTGGCCAGTCAAACAGCTCAGTCAGAATGAATAATAGGTTACAACGATAAGTGCCGGTGATAAAATGGCTAAAACAGAATGCAAAAGCAGAAAAAAGAATTTATTAGAAGACTCCATCCAAACACCATGGCCGGGATCCTTCCAAAACAAAACTAAGTGCCCAATGGGTGGGAAAGTGGGAGTATTTCCCGCCAGTTTTTTTGAAAAAAAAAATGGATACCATTTTTTCTCTACCATCCTCCCAGGCAGCGCATTCCAGACCCTGTGGGTAAAAAAGGTTTTTCCTCACATCCCCCCCTCCCAATGTTTTTATGTTTTTATCAAGTCTCATGCCTTTTTTTAAAAAATCTGTATTTCTCCTCTTATTATCAAGATGAATAAATTCACTCTTCCCCACATTGTACTCCATCTGTGTGTTGCCCATTCACCGAATCAGGCTATATTGCTTTACAGCTTGTTGATGTCCTCCACACAGCTCACCTTCCCACCTAGCTTTGTTACATCAGCAGACGTAAATGCGTTACTCTGTTTCCTCTTTCAAGTCATCAATGCAGATTGTAAATTGCTGAGGCCCCACTGATTCTTGTGTCACTCCATAACCCAGCAACATGAAAATATTCCATCTATTCTCTGCTTCGTGTAGTTTACCAATTCTTATAGAATCATAGAATCAGACAGTGCAGAAGAGGCCCTTTGGCCCATCAAGTCTGCACAGACACATTAGAAACACCTGAATTCCCACCTAATCCCCCTTGCCAGCATTTGGCCCATAGCCCTGAATGTTATGGCATGTCAAGTGCTCATCCAGGTACTTTTTAAAGGATGTGAGGCATCCCGCCTCCACCACCCTCCCACGCAGCGCATTCCAGACCATCACCACCCTCTGGTAAAAACGTTTTTCCTCACATCCCCCCTAAACCTCCCACCCCTCACTTTGAACCTATGTCCCCTCATGACTGACCCTTCAACTAAAGGGAACAGTTGCTCCCTATCCACCCTGTCCATGCCCCTCATGATCTTGAGCACCTCAATCAGGTCGCCCCTCTGTCTTCTCTGCTCCAACGAAAACAACCCAAGCCTACCCAACCTCTCTTCATAACTTAAATGTTCCATCCCAGGCAGCATCCTGGTGAATCTCCTCTGCACCCCCTCCAGTGCGATCACATCCTTCCTATAATGTGGCGACCAGAACTGCACACAGTGCTCCAGCTGTGGCCTCACCGAAGTTCAATACAAATCCAACATGATTTCCCTGCTTTTGTAATCTATGCCTCGATTGATAAAGGCAAGTGTCCCATATGTCGTTTTCCCCACCCTACTAACATGCCCTTCCGCTTTCAGAGATCGATGGACAAACTCACCAAGGTCCCTTTGTTCCACAGAACTCCATAGTGTCCTACCATTCATTGAGTACTTTCTTGTCAAATTACTCCTTCCAAAATGTTATCACTTCACAACCCTCCATCCATTCTCATATTTTACCCCCAATTCCACAAGTCCTTATCTTACATATTAATGTTTTACAAAATGCCTTTCGGAAATCTAAGTATATACGTCCAGCGCATTCTCTTTATTCAGCCGGTAAATCCTCAGCAAACCTGCATAAATTTGTCAAGCACGATTTCCCTTTTTTGTAAAACCATGCTGACTCTGTCTAATCATGCTATGATTTTCTAAGTGCATTGTTAAGCCTTCCTTAATAATGCATTCCAGCCTTTTAGAAATGATTGATGCCAGACTAACAGACCTGCGGTTCCTTGCTTTTAATCTCTCTCGCTTTTCACGAACAGTAGTGTCTCACCTGGTGAATTCCAAATTGCTGAGATTGTTCTGGAACCGAGGGAACTTTGGAAATCCGTAACCAGAGTATCCACTGCCTCTGCTGCTCCAGAACAGATTTCTCCTGTACATTTTCTCTGCTGACAGTGGCTGAAATTCTCCAGCTGTTTGCCAGTGGCGGATTCTCTGCTCCCACCGATAGTGCACCCCCTGCCCTGGGTCTCCCAGCGCGGAGGGGGACCTTCAACTTAATTTTGAGATTGTGGGCCTTGCCGGTATCTTTAGGCCCTCACTCCAAGACAAACTGTGTGGGAGAATTCAGTGAGAATCTCCCCAGGCTGAGAAGTGAGTCACCCTTAGCCATCCAATGGAGATTTCACCGGTTTCCCAGCTGGGGATAACACTTAGGCTGGAATTCCGGCCACAGATCGATCTTTCTCGCTGACCTTTTGTTTCTTAGTGGAAGTTAATTTTGTTGAACAGTTTGAATCCCTCCGTTAAATGTTTCCACTGGTTATTAAATATCATAGCTTTTCTCTGGAGTGTAGGAGGCTGAGGGGTGATCTTATAGAGGTCTATAAAATAATGAGGGAAATAGATCAGCTAGATAGTCAATATCTTTTCCCAAAGGTAGGGGAGTCTAGGTTTAAGGGCATAGATTTAAGGTGAGAGGGGAGAGATACAAAAAGGTCCAGAGGGACAATTGTTGACTCAGAGGGTGGTGAGTGTCTGGAACAATCTGCCAGAGGTAGTAGTAGAGGTGGGTACAATTTTGTCTTTTAAAAAGCATTTAGACAGTTACATGGATACGATGGGTATAGAGGGATATGGGCCAAATGTGGGCAATTGGGACTAGCATAGTGATTAAAAAAAGGGGCAGCATGGACAAGTTGGACCAAAGAGCCTGTTACCATGCTGTAAACTTCTTTGACTCTATGACTCTAGATAGGAGAGTCTAAAACTTGAGGGCATAGATGTAAAGTGAGAGGGGAGACATACAAAAGGGCCCAGGGTGCGTGTCTGGAATGGGCTGCCAGAGGTAGTAGTAGACTAACTTAGTGGTTAAAAAAAAAGAGCAGCATGGACAAGTTGGACCAAGGGGCCTGTTTCCATGCTTTAAACCTCTATGACCCTATGATCCCTCAGGATCTTAAATGTTTCACAGGAAGGTAGGAATTAGGCGCAGAAGTAGGCACACTCAGCCCTTCGAGCCTGCTCCCCCACTCAATCAGATCATGGTTGATCTCTCCCTGGTCTCCAATCCATCTCCCCACCTGTTCCCCATATCCCCTGATCCTTTTTTTATTAGAAATATATCTATCTCCTTCTTGAAACTATTCAACGATTCAGATTCCACCGCACTGTGGGACAACGAGTTCCACAAATTCATTACCCTCTGCGAGAAGTAGTTCCTCCTTAATCAAGTCCCCCCTTACTCCAGTGGATACAAGCCTAGCCTGCCCAATTTCCCTCATAAGACAAAGCACCCATCCCAGGGGCTAGCCTAGTAAACCTTCTCTGAACTGCTTTCAATGCATTTACATCTTTCCTTCAATAAGGAGACCAATGTTGTACTCCTGATACGGTTTCACCAATGCCCTGTATAACTGAAGCATAACCTCTCTACTCCAGTATTCAGTTCCCCTTGCAATAATCAATAACATTCTATTAGGGTTTATAATTACTTGCTGTATCTGCATACTAATCTTTCGTGATTCATGCACAGGACGTCCAGATCCCTCTGCACCTCAAATCTCTGAAATCTCTCACCATTTAGATTAAATGTTTCTTTTTTATTCTACCTGCCAAAATGGACAATTTCACAATTAACCACATTATACTCTATTTGCCCACTCACCTAATCTATCCATATCCTTTTGTGATCTCCTTACGTCCACTTCACAACTTACTTTCCTGCCTATCTTTGTGTCATTAGCAAATTTTGCAACCATCCTATCGGTCCTTTTATTGAAATAATTTATATAAATTGTAAAAAGTTTGAGACCCCAGCACTGATTCCTGCGGCACACCACTCATCACAACCTGCCAACCAGAAAATTACCCATTTATGCCTACTCTCTGTTTACTGTTAGCTTGCCAATCTTCTATCCATGCTGCTATGTTATCCCCTATACCATGAGCTTTTTTTTTCCCACAATAACCTTTGGACCTTTGTTGTGGTGGCACCTTATCAAATGCCTTCTGAAAATCTAAGTACAGTTCATCCACCGGTTCCCCTTTATCCTCTGCATCTGTTACCTTTTCAATAAATTGGTTAAACGTTCTCTGCCTTTCACAAAACCAATGTCCATGACATTACCAACATGCCTCTGTCTCTTCAGACAGCTAACCGTTGGAGTATAGAGTCATAGTCATAGAGGTTTACAGCATGGAAACAGGCCCTTTGGCCCAACTTGTCCATGCCGCCTGGTTTTTACCACTAAGCTAGTCCCAATTGCCCACATTTATCCCATATCCCTCTATAGCCATCTTACCCATATAACTCTCTGAATGCTTTTTAAAAGACAAAATTGTACCCGCCTCTACTACTGCCTCAGTTCAGTTCCACCAGGGGTTGAGCCAGAAGTTCAACCAGAAGCAGGGCCCGATCACCTGAAGCAGTTAAAGACAGTTAAGGGCAGTTGGTTCTTCACTCTGCCAGCTTCAGATAGGTCTTGAGATAAATCACCTTCCAACCAGCGAAAAGTACCAAATCAGACAACGCTTATAAACAGCGGACAACTACCGAAGAACTCCAGAACTTCTGAATGCTATCAGACCTGGTTGTATATTTTCTTTGAGAGTGACTAAAATTCTGTTATTACTGTTTTGGTAATGAATGTTCCTTGTGTTTATTTGAACAGCATTTCAGTCAAACTTTTCTTCAATTAAAATGTTACTGGTTTAATTAAAGTTCCTGTTTGGTTAAAAATAAAATAACTTGTTGATTATTCTCTTAAAGCGAGTGTCAGGTTTTTATGTTAATGAACCTCTAAACGTTAATGTAGAACAGTTAACATCTTCCCAAACACTTTTACCAGATTATAAAGGGGGATGAACCTCTGTGTCGTAACAAGATGAACAATGAGAGGCAGAGGGAAGACTGAGGGGAGGGAAGCTGGGCCCCAACAAGGCTGCAGGATAAGCTCACAAACACGGGGATCAAAAGGATACCACATCGGTTACTGGAAGGAAATGGATGAAGACTCCAGGTGGGGTTGGTAGAAGTCCAGGTGGGGCATGAGCACCTTGCAAGTGATGGGTGCAGAGGGAAAAGGGTGGCTGAATCGAGGAACAGACTTGAGGCTGTGAGCCTTTCCCCTCTGGGTTGCTGACATCCTGCACAGTCTGGTGAAGACAGGCGGGCTGGAGAGAGTGATGGACTGGTGTTTAAATATAGCGTCAGGACTTTCGAACACAGCAGCTGAGGGTGGGCGGACAAATCAGCTGCACCAGGAGAATCGGAGGGGAGCTCACCTGAGAAAAATTAATGAGGTTCCAAACGCAAACCCGAGGCGGGATCCTGTCATTCTGGCGGCGAGAGAGGCCACATCGGAGTCACCTGTCTCAGCAATTGGTCTCAAAATGGGAGAATTCCTTGGGAGAATGGGGGCGGTATGGTGGCAGGGGTGGCACGGTAGCACAGTGGTTAGCACTGCTGTCTCACAGCACCAGGGACCCAGGTTCAATTCCTGGCTCGGGTCACTGTCTGTGTGGAGTTTGCACATTCTCCCCGTGTCTGCGTGGGTTTCCTTCGGGTGCTCCGGTTTCCTCCCACAGTCCAAAATGTGCTGGTTAGGTACATTGACTGTGCTACATTCTCCCTCAGTGTACCCAAACAGGCGCTGGAATGTGGCGACTAGGAGATTTTCACAGTAACTTCACTGCAGTGTTAATGTAAGCCTTCTTGTGACTAATAAATAAACTTTAGAATTCCTCTCTCTGTTTATTAGACTCTATAACTGCAATGGTTTTGATTGGATAGGGTAGTTAGAGAGAAATTATTTCTTTGAATGGGGGGGGGTGGAGTCGAGAACAAAGTTGCTGAATTTTAAACATTAGAGCGAGGGCAATCGTGATGATGTCAGGAAGAACATGGCATGTCCTCACAATGCTATAAAACCTCGATAAAGGAGTTAATTCAGGTGCTTTCTGGAATCGGAGGGACCATAAATGTGAACGCTTTCCATAAAATGCAGCATCTTAATTTTACGAGACCTTGTTCTTGCAAAAGTTCTTAACAAGGAGGACCCACTTTGCCAAGCTATTATGATCGTAAGCAATGGAAGAGCAAAATCATTTTAGCCGGGGAAGGTGATCAGAGAGAATTCAGAGAGCAGATAATGTGCTCTCAATGTTTCATAGCCTTCAGTGATGGTTCAGTAGAGGCATGGAATTATAGGATGATTACTCTAAAGGAGCCAATTCACTTACACCAAAAACAGCAAACGCTGGAAAATCTCAGCACGTCTGAAAGCACCTGTGGAAAAAGAATAGAGCCAATGTTTCAAGTCTAGGTCAATCAGACTCTAAACAAAGAAAATTACAGCACAGGAACAGGCCCTTCGGCCCTCCAAGCCTGCACCGACCATGCTGCCCGACTTAACTAAAACCCCCTACCCTTCGGGGAACAATACCCCTCTATTCCCATCCTATTCATGTATTTGTCCAGGCGCCCCTTAAAACTCACTATTGTATCTGCTTCCACTACCTCCCCCCGCAGCGAGTTCCAGGCACCCACCACCCTCTGTGTAAACATTCTGCCTCATTCATCTTCTTTAAACCTTGCCCCTCGCACCTTAAACCTGTGTCCCCTTAGTAATTGACTCTTCCACCCTGGGAAAAAGCTTCTGACTATCCACTTTGTCCAGGCCTCTCATAATCTTGTCGACTTCTATCAGGTCACCCCTCAACCTCAACGTTGAGTCTATTCTCTCTCCACAGATGCTGTCAGACCTGCTGAGTTTCTCCAGCTTTCTCTTGTTTCAGATTCCAGCATCCATTCATTTCCGATAAGTTTGTCCAACACCATATCTAGTCCCACTTCCCAAGTACAGTCAGACTGTCACCCTGTTTTATTTATTCTTGGGATGTGGGCACTGCAGGTGAAGCCCTCATTTTCTTCCTGAATCACCCTTGGGAAAGTGGTGGCGAACTGGTTTCTTCAACCGTCACCACAGGTCTGTGTGGTGTAGGTACAACCACAGTGCTGTTAGGAAGAGATTTCCAGGACAGTGACACAGCGACGCTGAAGGAATGGAGATATAACTCCAAGTCAGGATAGTGTGTGACTTGGGAGGGATAATTTGGTGGTGCTTCCATGAATCTGTTGCTTTGCCCTTCCAGATAGTATAGGCCATGAATTTGGAAGCCACTTGAAGGAGGCTTGGTGAGTTCCCACAATGCATCTTGTAGATGGTACACACTGCCTTAGTTGTGCGAGAATGCAGAATATAGTGTTAAAGCTATAGCTAGGGTGTAGAGAAAGATCAACTTAGTGCGAGATAGGTCCATTCAAAAGTCTGACAGCAGCGGGGAAGAAGCTGTTCTTGATTTGGTTGGTATGTGACCTCAGACTTTTGTATCTTTTTCCCAACGGAAGAAGGTGGAAGAGAGAATGTCCGGGGTGCGAGGGGTCCTTAATTATGTGGCTGCTTTGCCGAGGCAGTGGGAAGTGTAGATAGAGTCAATGGATGGGAGGCTGGTTTGCGTGATGGAACTGGGCTACATTCACGACCTTTTGTAGTTCCTTGTGGTCTTGGGCAGAGCAGGAGCCATACCAAGCTGTGATACAACCAGAAAGAATGCTTTCTATGGTGCATCTGTAAAAGTTGGAGAGAGTCAAATTTCCTTAGTCTTCTGAGAAAGTAGAGGCGTTGATGGGCTTTCTTAACTATAGTGTTGGCATGGAGGGATCAGGACAGATTGTTGATGATCTGGACACCTAAAAGCTTGAAGCTCTCGACCATTTCTACTTCGTCCCCATTGATGTAGACAGGGGCATGTTCTCCTTTACGCTTCCTGAAGTCGATGACAATCTCCTTCGTTTTGTTGACATTGAGGGAGAGATTATTGTTGCCGCACCAGTTCACCAGATTCTCTATCTCAGTCCTGTACTCTGTCTCGTCATTGTTTGAGTTCCGACTCACTATGTGTGTAGAGGATGAAGGGGTGATCTAATTGAGGTATTGAAGATAATTAAAGGATTTGCTAAGGTCAATGGAGGGAAATTATTTCTGACAGGGGTAAGGGTGCGGAGACGGGGGAAGCAAAATAGATTTCGCCACTTCTCTGCTCAAAGAGGGGGTTTGCACATTTGAAGTCATCTCTCCCAAAAATACTTTTGAAGTTGGCTCCCAACTGGAAATAGATACCAGTTAGATACAGTAACATTTGTGCCACACAAGTGCCAGGCAATGACCATCTCCAACAAGAGAGAATCTAACCATTGTCCCTTGACATTCAATGGCATCATCAGCGCTGAATCCCCCACTAACAACATCCTGGAGGTTAACATTGGACAAAAGCTGAACTCTGGCTACAGGAGCAGGTCAGAGGCTGGGAATCCTGCAGCGAGTAACTCATCTCCTGACTCCCCAGAGTCTGTCCACCATCTACAAGGGACAAGTCAGGAGTGTGATGGAATACTCCCCACTTGCCTGGATGGGCGGATGCTCCAGTTTCCTACCGGAGCCCAAAAGACGTGCTGGTTAGGGTGCATTGGCCATGCTAAATTCTCCCTCAGTGTACCCGAACAGGCCCCAGAGTGTGGCGACTAGGGGATTTTCACAGTAACTTCATTGCAGTGTTAATGTAAGCCTACTTGTGACACTAATAAATAAATAAACTTAATGAATGCAACTCCAACAACACTCAAGAAGCCCGACACCGTCCAGGACAAAGCAGACCGCTTGATTGGCACCACATCTACAAACATTCACTCCCTCCACCACTGACGCTCAGTAGCAGCAGTGTGTACTATCTACAAGATGCACAGAAGGGACTCAGCAAGGCTCCTTAGACAGTACCTTCCAAAACCATGGCCATACCACCAAGAAGGACCAGGGCAGCAGATACCTGGGAACGCCACCACCTGGAGGTTCCCCTCCAGTCCACTCACCATCCTGACTTGGAAACATATCGCCGTTCCTTCACTGTCGCTGGGTCAAAATCCTGGAACTCTCTCCCTAACTGCACTGTGGGTGTACCTACACCTCAGGGACTGCAGCAGTTCATGATGGCAGCTCACCACTGCCTTCTGAAGGGCAATTAGGGGTGGAAAATAAATGCTGGCCCAGCCAGTGACGCCCACATCCCACGAATTAATGAAAAAAAAATGTTATTCTAGAATATGGATATGTGAATGGAGGGTTGTGGGGCTGAATGAGTATACAAAGATTACAGGAGTTAAGACACTGATCAAGCACAATCTAATCGAATGAAGGAAGTGTCGTGAAGGGCTGAATGGCCTCCATTTTCTCCGATGTTCCTAGCTGTTGCTATGAGGACTAGGTGCGCTCCTCTTGAAGAAAGCTTGCAATGCCACATGTCATATGTCCTCCTGTGCAGCCACCTTTCCGTGTTCTTGGAATATATTTAACACGCCGGAACACTTGGAAACTTGTGTAAGACTGCGTGACATCCAATGGAAATGTTTAAACGGGAGCTCTTTGGAATTCATGAGCCGCAAACGGCAGTGAGAATTCTCTCTTGGTTTGGTAACAAACAATCCTTAACTGTGGCATTGTGGAACTGCCATTCACCCAGCAAGACTCTGTGATTTATGCTGATGAGTTAATGTTGATGCGGGCCTGTCAAATTAGTATTCCTGTGTCAGTCACTGAACCCTGTTCTTCCGCTAATTGTCACTTTCCAAGGAATTAGATTGTCGGATCTCCAGCTATTTACCTACCAGCCGGAGAAACACAGTTCCTCATTCCTATCGGTTTCTTCCTCGCAATGGGGACATTCCCAATGGCCACACAACACCAAGGCATCGGGAGTCATGACAGCAAGATATCAGATCTACTCACAATCCCCTTGCACCCCCCTCCCCCAGCTCCCCACCCTCCCCCCAATCTCCCCAACACCCTTCCCACTCCAACCACATCCCCAAGAGGATGTTTGAATCTTGAATACGAGCTTAGATTGATTTGAGTTATTATTGTCATATGTATTAGTATACAGTGAAAAGTATTGTTTCTTGCGCGCTATGCAGACAAAGCATACCGTTCATAGAGAAGGAAAGGACAGAATGTAGAATGTGGTGTTACAGTCATAGCTAGGGTGTAGAGAAAGATCAACTTAATGCAAGACAGGTCCAATCAAAAGTCTGATGGCAGCAGGGAAGAAGCTGTTCTTGAGTCGGTTGGTACGTGTCCTCAGATTTTTGTATCTTTTTCCCGGCGGAAGAAGATGGAAGAGAGAATGTCCGGGGTGTGTAATGTCCTTAATTATGCTGGCTGCTTTGCCAAGGCAGTGGGAAGTGTAGACAGAGCTAATGGACGGAAGGCTGGTTTGCGTGATGGACAGGCTTTGTTCACAACCCTTTGTAGTTTCTTGCGGTCTTCTCCAGGAAGTCATACAATCATAGAATCCCTACAGTGCAGAAGGAGACCATTTGGCCCATCAAGCCTGCACCGACAACAATCCCACCCAAGCCCTAACCCTATAAACCCCAATTATTTACCCTGCTAATCCCCCTGACACTAAGGGGCAATTTACCATGGCCAATCCACCTAAAACACAGATCTTTGGACTGTGGGAGGAAACCCACGCAGACATGGGGAGAATGTGCAAACTCCTTCGACACCACCTTCCAAACCCACATTCTCCACCACCGAGGTAAAAGTAAAGTCACCATAGTCCCAGACGACCATAGACTGCTCTCCTATTTGAGGGAGAGAGCTGACTGGTGCTGATTTAACCAGAGGGTCACCACACCTCAGGTTGGGAAGGCGGGGCCTTCATGCCCACTGCGGGAATTGAACCCATGCTGATGGCATCACCAACCATCCAACCGAGCTAAACCAACCACCTGGGGACAAAGGCAGCAGATACATGAGCAACACCACCACCTGGAAGATTCCTCCAAGTCACTCACCATCCCGACTTGGAAATACATCATTATTGCTTCACTGTCACAGGGTCAAAATTCTGGAACACCCTCCCCAACAGCACTGTGGGTGTATCTACACCACATGGACTGCAGCGATTCAAGAACGTGGCTCAACACCACAAAGAACACGGAACAGCAAATTACAGCACAGGACCAGGCCCTTCGGCCCTCCAAGCCCGCACTGACCATGCTGCCCGACTGAACTAAAAACCTCTACCCTTCCAGGGACCTTATCCCTCTATTCCCATCCTATTCATGTACTTGTCCAGACGCCTATTAAATCTCACTATTGTATCCGCTTCCACTCCCTCCCCTGGCAGCGAGTTCCAGGCACCCACTACTCTCTGTGTAAAAAACTTGCCTCGTACATCTCCTTTAAACCTTGCCCCTCGCACCTTAAACCTGTGCCCCCTAGTAAATGACTCTTTCACCCTGGGAAAAAGCTTCTGACTATCCATTCTGCCATACCACCTTCTCAATTAGGGATGGGTAATTATTTCTGGTCTAGTCAGTGGCGCCCGCATCCCATAAAAAAAAAATATTTTTAAGTTGTCGAGCAAAATGTGGCACTGACCTTTGTTCTTCTGCTAATTGTCACTTTCCAATGAATTAGATTGTCGGATTCCCCAACCTCCTGCTATTTACCTCCAAGCTGAAGAAACATTGGAGGCATTAGGACAGGTGACAAAAAAAACTTGGCCAAGATGTAAGTCATAAAGGAGCATTTTCAATGAAAAAAAGCTGTCCAAAATATATTCAACGTGGCGTTAGAAAGGTTTGTAGATCGGTCAGGGAAAAAATAAAAAAGTAAAAAAGTTTATTTATTGGTGTCACAAGTAGGCTTGCATTAACACTGCAATGAAGTTACTGTGAAAATCCCCTAGACGCCACACTCTGGCGCCTGTTCGGGTCACACTGAGGGAGAATTTAACACGGCTGATGTAGCTAACCAGCACGGCTTTCAGACTGTGGGAGGAAGCCGGAGCACCCGGAGGAAACCCACGCAGACACGGGGAGAATGTGCAAACTCCACACAGACAGTGGCCCAAGCTGGGAATTGAACCCAGGTCCCTGGCGCTGTGAGGCAGCAGTGCTAACCACTGTGCCACCGTGCAGGGAGTCAACATTTATTGAGGATGGAACAGAAAGTAGAGTTGAGGCCACAATCAGATCAGCCATGATCTCATTGAATGGTGAAGCGGTGCTTGATGGGCTGAGTGGCCTACTCCTGCTCCTAATCCTCATGATCATGTGATCATTCCCATTCCCTGGGTCTTTATCCCACATTGCCCCACACTGGGTGGCACGGTGACACAGTGGTTAGCACTGCTGCTTCACAGCGCCAGGGATCTGGATTTGATTCCCAGCTTCGGTCACTGTCTGTGCGGAGTCTGCACATTCTCCCTGTGTCTGCGTGGGTTTCCTCCGGGTGCTCCGGTTTCCTCCCACAGTCCGAAAGATGTGCTGGTTAGGTGCATTGGCCGTGTTAAATTCTCCCTCAGTGTACCCGAACAGGCGCCGGAGTGTGGCGACTAGGGGATTTTCACAGTAACTTCATTGCAGTGTCAATGTAAGTCTACTTGTGACACTAATAAATAAACTTTAGGACTTTTAATCAATCCCCTTAGCCAATAGAAATCTCTCAATCTTTTCCAAAAAATTGGAAGGTTTGGGAGAAAGAGCAGGAGAGTGGGACTAATTGGAAACCTATTCAAGGAGCAAGCGCACACAGAATGGGCTGAATGGCATCCTATTACGATGTAACATCCCAAGAACCTTCTTTTCTTAATCTCCCATTCAGCCCGTAAGCCACGCTGTAACAGATGTACCTCTGCGGCACAGAATTTATGATAATTGGCATCTATACATATAATTGAAGCGTTTAGTCATTTCTTAAACCAGATACTCATGAATCTTACTTCAAAGTAGTTGAATAGAGCCACATTAATTCCTCCTGATCGTTCAGTATTCCATCATTCCACTTTGTATTGTAAAGAAGTAAATATTTTTAATCACCAGCCTCATTGAAATTCACCAGTTTTTCGGACATGTGTTTTTGTTCTGTTGTTAGGTAATTTAAATAACTTGCTTATGTTTATTATCTTCATCCTTCGCCCATTTGAATCGCAGTGTGGTGATCTAGAAAATTCTGTTAGGTTTATTTATTAGTGTCACAAGTAAGGCTTACATTAACACTGCAATGAAGTTACTGTGAAAATCCCCTAGTTGCCACACTCCGGTGCCTTTTCGGGTTACACTGAGGGTGAATTTAGCACGGCCAATGCACCCTAACCAGCACATCTTTCGGACTGTGGGAGGAAATCGGAGCACCCGGGTGAAACCCACACAGACACGGGGAGAATGTGCAGACTCCACACAGACAGTGACACAAACCGGGAATCGAACCCGGGTCCTTGGCACTGTGAGCCAGCTATGTTAACCACTGTGCCACCATGCCACCAAGGATTGAAGAATAAATGTTGGTAGATGGAGGTTAACAACAGGTCAGGCATGATTTTGTTGAATGGTAGAACAGGGTGGAGGGGCTGAATGGCCTCCTGCTGCTGCTATTTTCCTATGTTCCGCACCTGACAATCGAAGCCAGGTCCCTGGCACTGTGAGGCAGCAGCATTAACCACTGTGCCACCCTCCCAGTGAGCACTGAGCCTGAAAATTCCACCCTTTGTGATTGGGTTGGTTCCTATTTGACATTTTCTTTTTTTAATCTCAGAAGTCAAATATGGAAAATCCAGAAATAGACTATGGAAATTTGACATATCCGCTACAACTCTCACCAACTTTTACAGATGCACCATAGAAAGCATTCTTTCTGGTTGTATCACAGCTTGGTATGGCTCCTGCTCTGCCCAAGACCGCAAGAAACTACAAAGGGTCGTGAATGTGGCCCAATCCATCACACAAACCAGCCTCCCATCCATTGACTCTGTCCACACTTCCCGCTGCCTCGGCAAATTAGCCAGCATAATTAAGGACCCCATGCACCCTGGACATTCCCTTTTCCACCTTCTTCCGTTGGGAAAAAGATACAAAAGTCTGAGGACACGTACCAACCGACTTAAGAACAGCTTCTTTCCTGCTGCTGTCAGACTTTTGAATGGACCTACCTCGCATTAAGTTAATCTTTCTCTACACCCTAGCTATGACTGTAACACGACATTCTGCACTCCCTCCTTTCCTTCTCTATGAACAGTATGCTTTGTCTGTATAGCGCGCAAGAGACAATACTTTTCACTCTATGTTAACACATGTGACAATAATAAATCAGGTCAAATCAAAAAAGAAATGTTCATTAAATCTTTTCCAAATCATAAGATAATGACTGGTACAGAAGGTAGGTGAACAAATTGACTGCATTGCAGAATTCCGGAATGATCCCAGCATTCCTTCACCTCAGAGTCCGTTCCTGTAGTGATCATTCTTTGTACGAAGAGAAACTGCTTGACATCAGTCCTACATTCTCCTTTATTACTTTCAACCTGCACTCCTTTATTCTGGTGGTAATTTAGTTTAAGGTCATTATATAAATTTGGCTTTTCTATAGCATCTAATCTTGCTCTGATCTCACCCTCCCATACAACCCTTCCAAGGTTAAAAGATGCATGCCCTAAAGTATTTCCTCATTAGCTAAGCTGTTCACGATATATAGTAATGATTTAAACGAAGGAAATGAATGTAACATCTCCAAATTTGCAGGCGACACTAAGCTGTGTGTCAGTGGCTGCTGTGAGGAGGATGAAAAGAGGCGGCACGGTGACACAGTGGTTAGCACTGCTGCCTCACAGCGCCAGGGACCTGGGTTCAATTCTGGCCTCGGGTCACTGTCTGTGTGGAGTTTGCACGTTCTCCCCATGTCTGCGTGGGTTTCCTCCGGGTCCTCCAGTTTCCTCCCACAGTCCAGGTTAGGTGGATTGGCTGTGCTAAATGCACAGGGTTATGGGCATAGGATGGGGGAGAGGGCCTGGGTAAGATACCCTGTCAGAGAGTTGTGCAGACTCGATGGGCCGAATGGCCTCCTTCTGCACTGTAGAGATTCCATGATTCCATGAAGAGGATACAAGATGTGAAAGAGATAACTTTTAAGGAGTGCCTGAAAGGATGAACAGAGGAAATAGGTTAGCTTTTAGCTGTGAATGCAGGCTGGGAAGGTTCATTAATCTTTCTTCAAAAAAATATTTCTGAAGGGTTTCAAAAGGCTTAATTAAGCAAAACTGAAACATGCGTCTTTAACAAACTCCGATTCGCTGGCATCGTTCCAGCCATGGCATTAATAGCAACATATGAAAAGATTAGGTTGATTGGCCAGGTTAAAAATTGCCCCTTAGAGTCCTGGGATGCGTAGGTTAGAGGGATTAGCAGGTAAAATATGTGGGGATAGGGCCTGGGTGGGATTGTGGTCGGTGCAGACTCGATGGGCCGAATGGCCTCCTTCTGCACTGTAGGGTTTCTATCTTTCTATCTATGCAAAGTCTCAGTCATCACCCGATTCTGGACTGGCCCTCACACATCGACAAGGCCAGAGTGGCAGACTCGGGAAAACACACAGCAGAAAATCAAACACAACTCAGATGCCGAAGCTTTACAGCCGGTTTAAAAATTATTGTGCCTAAAACAACAAAACAGCAAAACCTGCATTTATATAGCACCTTTTAACGTCATGAAAAATCCCAAGATGCTTCCCAGTCACTTCATAAAACAAACTATGACACCAAGTCACATCAGGAAATATTAACTCAGATCGTTTGGTCAAAGATGTAGGTTTTAAGGAGTGTCTTTAAGGGCGGCATGGTGACACTGTGGTTAGCACTGCAACCTCACAGCGCCAGGGATCCGGGTTCGATTCCCGGCCTCGGGTCACTGTCTGTGTGGAGTTTGCACATTCTCCCCGTGTCTGCGTGGGTTTCCTCCGGGTGCTCCAGTTTCCTCCCACACTCCAAAGAGATTAAGTTTATTTATTAGTGTCACAAGTAGGCTTGCAATGAAGTTACTGTGAAAATCCCCTAGTCGCCACACTCCAGCGCCTGTTCGGGTTCACTAAGGGAGAATTTACGCTACGCTAAATTGACCCTTAGTGTCAGGGAGATGAGTAGGATAAATACATGGGATACCGGGAATACAGCCTGGGTGGGATTGTGGTCAGTGCAGACTCGATAGGCCGAATGGCCTCCTTCTGCACTGTAGGGATTCTATGTTTCTGTGATAAGAGGCTGCAGGGTGACTTGGGCAGGCTGGTCGAATACTTGGCAAATGCCAATATAATGTGGATGAATGTGAGGTTATCCAATTTGGTGGCAAAAACAGGAGGGAAGATTATTATCTGAATGGCGTAAGTTTAGGAAAAGGGGAAGTGTAACGTGATCTGGGCATCATGATGGGACAGTCGCTGAAGGTTGGCATGCAGGTACAGCAGGCAGTGAGGAAGGCTAATGGCATGCTGGCCTTCAGCTGGAGAGGATTCTTTGAGGCAGGATTTACTCCCAGTTGGACGTATTAGCGAGAGGCAACATGGTTTTGTGAAG
This sequence comes from Mustelus asterias, assembly GCF_964213995.1. NCBI lineage: Eukaryota > Metazoa > Chordata > Chondrichthyes > Carcharhiniformes > Triakidae > Mustelus > Mustelus asterias. The sequence continues at coordinate 6,975,428 of NC_135807.1, forward strand.
GGGAGGTTGTGTCTCACGAACTTGATCGAGTTTTTCGAAGAAGTGATGAAGATGATTGATGAGGGTAGGGCAGTAGATGTTGTCTACATGGACTTCAGTAAGGCCTTTGACAAGGTCCCTCATGGCAGACTGGTGCAGAAGGTGAAGTCGCATGGGATCAGAGGTGAGCTGGCAAGGTGGATACAGAACTGGCTCGGTCAAAGAAGACAGAGGGTAGCAGTGGAAGGGTGCGTTTCTGAATGGAGGGCTGTGACAAGTGGCATTCCTTAGGGATCAGTGCTGGGACCTTTGCTGTTTGTAATATATATAAATGATTTGGAGGAAAATACATCAAGTTCGCGGACGACACAAAGGTTGGTGGATTTGCGGATAGCGATGAGGACCATCAGAGGATACGGCAGGATATAGATCAGTTGGAGACTTGGACGGAGAGACGGCAGATGGAGTTTAATCCGGACAAATGTGAGGCAATGCATTTTGGAAGATCTAATACAGATAGGAAATACACAGTAAATGGCAGAACCCTTAAGAGTATTGATAGACAGAGGGATCTGGGTGTACAGATACACAGGTCACTGAAAGTAGCAATACAGCTGGAGAAGGTAGTCAAGAAAGCATACGACATGCTTGCCTTCATTGGCCGGGGTATTGAGTTTAATAATTGGCAAGCCATGTTGCGGTTTTATAGAATCTTATTTCGGCCGCATTTGGAATATAGTGTTCAATTCTGGTCGCCACACTACCAGAAGGATGTGGAGGCTTTGGAGAGGGTACAGAAAAGATTTACCAGGATGTTGCCTGGTATGGAGGGTATTAGCTTTGAGGAGAGGTTGGAGAAACTTGGTTTGTTCTCACTGGAGCGACGGAGGTTGAGGGGCGACCTGATAGAAGTCTACAAGATTATGAGAGGCATGGACAGAGTGGACAGTCAGAAGTTTTTTTCCCAGGGTGGAAGAGTCAATTACCAGAGGGCACAGGTTTAAGGTGCGAGGGGCAAGGTTTAAAGGAGATGTATGAGGCAAGTGTTTTACACAGAGGGTGGTGGGTGCCTGGAACTCGCTGTCGGGGGAGGTAGTGGAAGCAGATACGATAGTGACTTTCAAGGGGCGTCTTGACAAATACATGAATAGGATGAGAATAGAGCAATACGGTCCCTGAAAGGGTAGGTAGTTCTTGTTCAGTGGGGCAGCATGGTCAGTGCAGGCTTGGAGGGCCGAAGGGCCTGTTCCTGTGCTGTAATCTTCTTTGTTGTTTGTTCTTCATCGCAAGATTTGCGTACAGGAATAAGGATGTCTTGCTGCAGTTATACAGGGCCTTGGTGAGGCCACACCTTGAGTGTTGTGTGCAGTTTCAGTCTCCTCGTCTGAGGAAGGACATTCTTGCTATTGAGGGAGTCCAGCGAAGGTTCACCAGACTGATTCTTGGAATGGCAGGACTGACATGTGAAGAGAGATTGGATCGACTGGGCTTGTACTCACTGGAATTTAGAAGAATGAGAGGGGATCTCATAGAAACATATAAAATCCTGCTGGGACTGGACAGGCTAGATATAGGAAGAATGTTCCCAATGTTGGGGAAGTCCACAACTAGGGGTCACAGTCTAAGGGGAAAACCGTTCAGGACTGAGATGGCGAAGAACCTCTTCACTCAGAGAGTTGTGAACCTGTGGAATTCTCGACCACAGAAAGCTGTTGGGGCCAATTGTTAGATATGTTCAAGAGGGAGCTGGACGTGGTCCATGTGGCTAAAGGGATCAAGGGGTATGGAGAGAAAGCGGGAGTGGGATACTGAAAGTGCATGATCAACCATGATCACATTGAATGGTGGAGCAGGCTCGAAGGGCCGAATGGCCTACTCCTGCACCTATTTTCTATGTTTCTATGTTTCTGAGAGGTCTTTGAGTGGCACAGAGGTTGGCACTGCCTCACAGCACAAGGGACCCAGGTTCAATTCTGGCCTTGGGTGACTGCGCTGAGTTTGCACATTCTCCCCGTGTCTGCGTGGGTTTCCTTCGGGTGCTCTGGTTTCCTCCCACAGTCCAAAGATGTGAGGGTTAGGTGGATTGGCCATGCTAAATTGCCCCTTAGTTCTTGTAGTTATTAGTCATGGTAAGTACACGCGGTTACAGGGATAGGGTGGAGGGGAGGGTCTGAGCCAGACACTCTGGGTTCAAGTCCTATTCCAGACCTTGATAGCCAACAGAGGTACTTTCTTAACATGGCCAAACATAAGAACATAAGAACATAAGAAATAGGAGCAGGAGTAGGCCATCTAGCCCCTCGAGCCTGCCCCGCCATTCAATAAGATCATGGCTGATCTGACGTGGATCAGTACCACTTACCCGCCTGATCCCCATAACCCTTAATTCCCTTACCGATCAGGAATCCATCCATCCGCGCTTTAAACATATTCAGCGAGGTAGCCTCCACCACCTCAGTGGGCAGAGAATTCCAGAGATTCACCACCCTCTGGGAGAAGAAGTTCCTCCTCAACTCTGTCTTAAACCGACCCCCCTTTATTTTGAGGCTGTGTCCTCTAGTTTTAACTTCCTTACTAAGTGGAAAGAATCTCTCCGCCTCCACCCTATCCAGCCCCCGCATTATCTTATAAGTCTCCATAAGATCCCCCCTCATCCTTCTAAACTCCAACGAGTACAAACCCAATCTCCTCAGCCTCTCCTCATAATCCAAACCCCTCATCTCCGGTATCAACCTGGTGAACCTTCTCTGCACTCCCTCCAACGCCAATATATCCTTCCTCATATAAGGGGACCAATACTGCACACAGTATTCCAGCTGCGGCCTCACCAATGCCCTGTACAGGTGCATCAAGACATCCCTGCTTTTATATTCTATCCCCCTCGCAATATAGGCCAACATCCCATTTGCCTTCTTGATCTGCTTTTATATTCTATCCCCCTCGCAACATAGGCCAACATCCCATTTGCCTTCTTGACCTGCAAAATCAATCAAACACACATCAGTGGTAAGACCTGGAGAGATTCCTGGTCAACTATGCAATGGAAGGAAGGAATGTTGGAGGCTCTACCATCAAGATTCAACATCTACCATCAAGGCTACAACATGCATGTTGCCATGGCAACTCAGGCTCCCTGACTGAACTGCAATATGCCACCAAACCTCTAACAATAGGGCACAGCTTCAATATGTGAATGGATATGGAGCAGAGCCAGGTAAACAGGAAGATGGCAGCAGGCTTGATGGGCTAAATGGCCTTCACACTTTTATTATCTTTTAAGGGAATATTTGGTGGACATTCAAAACAGAGATAGACTTGGGGCGGGGGTGAGGTTGAAGAGCAGTGGGATTCGTTTTAATAAAGAGGGTTTTTTTATTCATTCATGGCATCCGGGCATTGCTGGCTAGGCCAGCGTTTATTGCCCATTCCCAATTGCCCCTTGAGAAGGTGGTGGTGAGCTGCCTTCTTGAGCCACTGCAGTCCATGTGGTGTAGGTACACCCATAGTGCTGTTAGGGAGGGAGTTCCAGGATTTTGACCCAGTGACAATGAAGGAACGGAAATATATTGCCAAGTCAGGATGATGAGTGACTTGGAGGAGACCCTCCAGGTGTTGGTGTTCCCAGCTATCTGCTACACTTGTTCTTATAGATGGAAGTGTTTGTGAGTTTGGAAGTTGGTGTCTCAGGAGCCTTGGTGAGTTGCTGCAGTGCATCTTGTAGATGGTACACACGGCTGCTACTGAGAGTCGATAGTGGAGGGAGTGAATGTTGAAGGTGGTGGATGGGGTGCCAATCAAACAGGCTACTTTGTCCTGGATGGCGTTGAGCTTCTTGAGTATTGTTGGATTTTCACCCTCCAGGTAAGTAGGGAGTATTCCATCACACTCCTGGCTTGTGCCTTGTAGATCATGGATAGGCTTTGGGGAGACATGAGGTAAGGTCATAAAGATAGAGTCATGGAACGATACAGCACGGAAACAGGCCCTCCGGCCCAACTGGTCCATGTCGACCATGGTGCCCTCCCAGCTAGTCCCAATTGGCCCTATTTGGCCCATATCCCTCGAATCCTTCCCCATCCATGTACTTATCCAAATGCTTTTTAAATGTTGCTATTGAACCTGCCTCAACCACTTTCTCTGGCAACTCATTCCATACACACACCACCCTCTGCGTGAAGAAGTTGCCCCTCAGGTCCCTGTTAAATCTTTCCCCTCTCACCTTAAATCTTTGCTCTCTAGTTTTCAATTCCCCTTCCCTGGGAAAAAGGCGATGGATGGGATTTTCCGGCTGCGCTTGCCCTGAAACTGGAAAATTCCGCCCGAGGTCAGTGGACATTTCCATGATCCACAGTTCATTGACTTTCCATGGTCCACGTTCCTCACCCACTCTGATTCCTGTGTGGGTGGAATGGGAAAACTTGCCCCTGTGTCTGTTCATCCTATCTATGACCTTCATGATTTTATGCACCTCAAGAAATGAATTACTCGCCACAGAATTCCCAGCCTCTGATCTGTTCTGATGTTTAACATAATAAAAGTCCCAAGACATTATTAATCTAGAAAGTTTATTTATTTATTTATTAGTCACAAGTAATGCTTACATTAACACTGCAATGAACTTACTGTGAAATTCCCCTCGTCGCCACACTCCAGCACCTAACCAGCACGTCTTTCAGAATGTGGGAGGAAACCGGAGCACCCGGAGGAAACCCACGCAGGCACAGGGAGAACATGCAAACTCCACTCAGACAGTGACCCCAGCCTGGAATTGAACCTGGTCTCTGGCGCTGTGAAGCAGCAGTGCCAACCACGGTGCTACCGGACAGAGTGCAGAAAAGATTTACTAGGATGCTACTGGGACTTGACGGTTTGAGTTATAAGGAGAGGCTGGATAGACTGGGACTTTTTTCCATGGAGTGTGAGAGGCTTACGATCTTATAGAGGTCTATAAAATAATGAGGGGTCTGGAATGCGCTGCCAAGTAGGGTGGTGGAGGCAGACACGCTGGCATCGTTTAAGACTTACCTGGATAGTCACATGAGCAGTCTGGGAATGGAGGGATACAAGCATATGGTCTAGTTGGACCAATGAGCGGCACAGACTTGGAGGGCCGAAGGGCCTGTTTCCTGTGCTGTACTGTTCTTTGTTCTTTGCTTGTTCTTTGGGTATAGATCAGCTAGATAGTCAATATCCTTTCCCAAAGGTAGGGGAGTCTAAAACTAGAGGGCATAGGTTTAAGGTGAGAGGGGAGAGATACAAAAGGGTCCAGAGGGGCATTTTTTTTATTCAGAGGGTGGTGAGTGTCTGGAACGAGCTGCCAGAGGCAGTAGTAGAGGCGGGTACAATTTTGTCTTTTAAAAAGCATTTAAACAGTTACATGGGTAAGATGGGTATCGAGGGACATGGGCCAAATGTGGGCAATTGGGATTAGCTTAATGGTTAAAAAAAGGGCGGCATGGACAAGTTGGGCTGAAGGGGCTGTTTCCATGCTGTAAACCTCTATGACTCGATGACCATGACACTTCGCATGGGCATTTTAAAGCGAACTTTGACACCAAGCCACAGAAGGAGATATCAGAGCAGATGGGTGCGGGCTTGGTCAAGGATGTGGATTTTATGGAGAGATAGGGAGGCAGAGTGTAATTCCAAAGCTTCAGAGCCAGGCTACCACCAACGGTGGTGAAATTAAACTCCAGGCTCTCCGGGAAGCCAGAGTGAGTGAGCGTGGATATCTCAGAGGGTTGTGGGGCTGAATGCGTATACGAAGGTTCCAGGGAATGCAATGACAGTAGTTTGCACATTTACCAGTTGAACCTTCTATTCTTTCCAGCCTGATCCCACTTCCTCTTCAATATATCTATTCTATACCATTCACCTCAGCGATTCCCCTACAGCTTCCACACTCTCACTATCCTGATGATACTGTGCATTTAAGAAATGTATTCGTGTTCCATTCTTTCCCCTACTTTATCCCCCCTTTCCCTTTGTCCCCCTTCTCCCCCTTTGCTTCCCTTTCCCCCCTTTTTCTCAATTTTACCTCTCTCCCACCCCTCTCCCCCCACATCTTCATCTGTCACAGTTTATCCTCTGATTTCAACTTCTCTGCCGTTTGGCCATTCACACCTTCTATTCTCTCTATGGACTGCCATTTGGGGCTGTAGGGTGGCACAGTGGTTAGCACTGCTGCCTCACAGCGCCAGGGACCCGGGTTCGATTCCCGGCTTGGGTCACTGTCTGTGCGAAGTTTGCACATTCTCCCCGTGTCTGCATGGGTTTCCTCTGGGTACTCTGGTTTCCTCCCACAGTCCGAAAGACGTGCTGGTTAGGTGCGTTGGCCCGAACAGGCGCCGGAGTGTGGCGACTAGGGGATTTTCACAGTAGCTTCATTGCAGTGTTAATGTAAGCAGACTTGTGACACTAATAAATAAATAACAGCGCTGAGTGTTATTGATATCCAAAGAGAACAGGAGGAGCTCTATACCAGGACAGCTAGATAACATTTGAATGCTCGGAGACAGGGGTGAGGCCAAATAATAAACAGGCTCCTTCACCCTGTTCCTTCCGAAAGGACCGGATGTAGTTTCCCTGGAGGCAAACATGCACTGGCTAACCTGTCATTCTCAATAATTAATGTGCGGTTAATGAAACCCAGCTCGCACAGGTTTCATGTTCTATTGCACAGGAGCTGAAAACCATACAGCTGTTTGGCCATTCACACCTTCTATTCTCTCTATGGACTGCCATTCGCACCTCTTAGCCTTTCCCCTTGTTTTTATAGCTATGACTTATCTTTCATTCCCTCACCCTGCGGTATGAGTATCTCCCACTTTCTCTGCCTTTTAGCTTTGACAAAGGATCATCTGGACTCGAAACGTCAGCTCTTTTCTCTCCTTACAGATGCTGCCAGACCGGCTGAGATTTTCCAGCATTTTCTCTTTTGGTTTCAGATTCCAGCATCCGCAGTAAATTTGCTTTCATCCAAGCACAAGCCCGCCTGCTTTTTCTCTGTAAACTGAGCTCCACCCATTCACATGACTCTCTTTTGTCAATCAACCTAATTAAACCCTGCTCTGAAACCCCAGGGGACAACCCAAAAAAATCAACAAAACTGCATTAGCTCAGATTAATACAAGCACCCCCATATCTCGGATCAATTATCCTCCTGCATTCTCAGCACGTGGGTTGTCTGGATGGCCCGGTAGCACAGTGGTTAGCACTGCTGCCTCACAGCGCCAGGGACCCAGGTTCAATTCCCAGCTTGGGTCACTGTCTGTGTGAAGTCTGTACTTTCTCCCCAATTCCACGTGGGTTTCCTCCGGGTGCTCCGGTTTCCTCCCACAGTCCGAAAGATGTGCCGGTTAGGTTGATTGGCCATTTTAAATTGTCCCTAGTGTCAGGGCGACTAGCAGGGTAAGTATGTGGGGTTACAGGAATAGGGCCTGGGTGGGATTGTGGTCGGCGCAGACTCAATGGGTCGAATGGCCTCCTTCTACAGCGTAGGGATTCTATGATTTTATAAGACCATGGCTGACCTAGTAGTGGTCTGAGGGATTGCGTTTAGAAATCGGGAGATAATGCTGCAGCTGTATAGGACCCTGGTCAGACCCCACCTGGAGTACTGTGCCCAGTTCTGGTCACCTCATTACAGAAAGGATGTGGAAGCCATAGAATGGGTGCAGAGGAGATTTACAAGGATGTTGCCTGGATTAGATGGCATGCCTTATGAGGATAGGTTGAGAGAGCTATGTCTTTTCTCCTTGGAGAAGCGAAGGATGAGAGGTGACCTGATAGAGGTGTCTAAGATGTTGAGAGGTATTGATAGAGTGGATTCTCAGAGGCTTTTACCCAGGGCTGAAATGGTTGCCACAAGAGGTCACAGGTTTAGGGTGCTGGGGAGTAGGTACAGAGGAGATGTTAGGGGTAAGTTTTTCACTCAGAGGGTGGTGGGTGCGTGGAATCGGCTGCCGGTAGTGGTGGTGGAGGCGGATTCGATAGGGTCTTTTAAGAGACTTTTGGATAAGTTCATGGAAGTTAGTCAGATAGAGGGTTATAGGTAAACCTAGTAGGTAGGGACATGTTCGGCGCAACTTGTGGGCTGAAGGGCCTGTTTGTGCTGTAGCGTTTCTGTGTTCTATGTTCTTAACTCCACATTCCTGTCTGTCCCTTGTAACCCTTGACCCCATCTTGCCAAAAAAGATATACCTGAATCAGGTTTGAATAAATCCAGTGAGCCAGCCTCCATTGCTCTCTGGGGAAGCAAATTCCACAGACTAACCACCCTCTAAGAAGAATGATTTCACCTCATCTCTGTCCTAGTCTCCCCCACAAGAAGAAATATCCTCCCGGTGGCCACCCTCTCAAGTTCCCTCAAGATCTCAAACGATTCAAGAAGATCACAACTCTCATTCTTCTGAATTCCAATGGGCATAGGCCCAACCTACACCACATGGGCTGCAGCAGTTCAAGAAGGCAGCTCACCACCCAAGGGGCAATTAGGGATGGGCAATCAATACTTTGTCTAGCCTGCGGCAACTACATCCCAAGAAAGAATTGTAAAAATCCCTTGAGACTATTTGAAGAAGATTAGATTGTCATGACCAATATCTCTCCAATAACAGCACTGAATTAGATGGTCTATTCAACACCACGATGCTGTGGGAGCTTAGAGTGCACACTTCCGCTAACTCTTTTTTACATTACAGTAATGATAACAGTATTTCAATGGTGTGAAACACTTTTTTTTAATTCATTCATGGGACATGGGCATCGCTGGCTGGCTAACCTGAAGTTGTGAACAGTGTTTTAGTTTTATTTATTAATGTCACAAGTAGGCTTACACTGCAATGAAGTTACTGTGAAAATCCCCTAGTCGCCACACTCCAGCGCCTGTTCGGGTACACTGAGGGAGAATTTAGCATGGCCATTGCACCTAACCAGCACGACTTTCAGTCTGTGGGAGGAAACCGGGACACCCAGAGGAAACCCACGCAGACACAGGGAGAACATGCAAACTCCATACAGACAGTGACCCATGCCGGGAATCGAACCTGGGTCCCTGGCGCTGTGAGGCAGCAGTGCTAACCACTGTGCCACCTCAACCTTCCTGTAATCAAGCAAGCAATCACCGTTTGTAAAGGAGAACATTGATATTTGGACCACGCAGTTGTTTGAAGAATATTAATGAGATGTTTGTGGAATGTTTGGAGAGATTATAGAGGAATTCAGGTGGTACAAATTGATAAATTGCTTCCTGTAAGTTATGCGTTCGGTACCTGACTACAAGCTCATAGCTGTTTGAAATAAATAAATACCCTGCATATCTCTATCCGTCCAAATATCAGTCCAGTCCAACTATTAATATGGACTTCAAATTACCTCATTAAGGCTTCGACCCGATATTAAAAACTTATTTCAATCCGTTCAAAATGAACCAGATATTTGAAAACAGTTGGAGTGTCACATGATCATCCATTCACTGAAAACTAAGTAAGAGGCACTACAGGAATGTGCGTGCCCCTCCAGAATTATACACACCTGTAATAAGTCCTCGGAGGCAGAAATCCCTTCACCAAAATCCCTTCATTTACAAGCCTAACAGCAGCATACAGAGTGCTTCCAGTTAGCAGCCTACACTCGGAGTCCCAGAGGAACTGACACGCCTGGGTAAATACAGAGCAAGAGGCTCCCTGATTGGCCCATCAATTTGGCCCTTAATCAGGGAGTTCACATTCTAACAGGCTCACTTCAATTGCCATGATTAAAGTCATTACACGCCCCTCCTCCCACCCCTGCCAGGGAGCAGGATGGCAGGCAGGGAGGTGAGAAAATTCTGGGAGCTCATTCGAAGAAAAGAAAGGGAGTTCTCGCTGATCTCCTGGTCAACATTTACCCCTCAACCAACATCACTAAAAACTGAAAATAAAAGCTGGAAATTCTGGCCAAAATTCTCCAGCCGGTCAAGCTGACAGGATTCTCCGGTTCCGCTGCAGTGAATGAAGATTTGGCTGAGCTCCAAGTTCTCTGTCCTCACTTGTAGTGATGGCGGGGTGTGAACGTTGGTGGAAAATTCCAGCCTCTGCTTTTATTTCAGACTTCCAGCGTCTGAAGTACTTCTCTTTTGCATCGCAAGAAGGCTGATTATCTGGTCATTAATCATAGGTTTAAGGTGCGAGGGGCAAGGTTTAAAGGAAATGTACGAGGCAAGTTTTTTACACAGAGGGTGGTGGGTGCCTGGAACCCGCTGCCGGGGGAGGTGGTGGAAGCGAATACGATAGTGACTTTTAAGAGGCGTCTTGACAAATACATGAATAGGATGAGAATAGAGGGATATGGTCCCCGGAAGGGTAGGGGGCTTTAGTTAAGTTGGATAGCACGGTCGGTGCAGGATTGGAGGGCTGAAGGGCCTGTTCCTGTACTGTAATTTTCTTTGTTCTTTGTTCTAATCCTAGTACTGTTTGTGGGATCTTGCTGTGCACAATTTGCCTGCTGAACTCCATACTTTTCAATGGTAACCACACCTCAAAAGGTAATTGTGGCTGTGAGAAGTGCTTTGAGGTGTCCAGGGAGCACGAAATAGGCTATATCAATGGAACTTATTTCTGTTTTGTTTGCATCATGCGCCCCAGCACCGGGGTGAGGAGAATTGCTGGCACGGCTAAGTGTCAAATTACACAGGTGCTCCTGCTGTCTGTGCCTGTGTAACTGGAATATCTCAGAGCAGATCCACGTCAGCGAGAGTGAGGGTGAGCGTTGCTGACTGATTGACCCAGTCCATTCACTCAGGGCACTGCTGTAAGTATTCCGTTTCAGAGAGATTAAATAATTCATGAGTTCTGAGTGTAAAGGAGCACTCATCATTCATGCCTGCATCAGCTGATTTGAGGCTGTGTTGAAACCCTGGGAGAGAGGATTGCAAAGAATCTGGGCCGTGTGCCCTTCAGATTCCAAACCTGACTCGAAAGGAAGAGGAACTTTAATCGTCTGAATGAATAGAAGCCTTGAATTTAAACCTGGAATTTAAACATCAAACGGTTACAACACAGAAGGCCATTCTGTCCATCATCATAGAATGATAGAATCCCAAAAGTGCCGCAGCAGTCCATTCGACCCATCGAATCTGCACCGACTCAGTATCTTACCCAAGCTCACACATCACCACCCCCCTGCCCCAGCCCACTGCCTGATCCCCGTGACCCCTAATTCAGCCTGACTACACAACTGGGACATTAAGGGGCAATTTAGCATGGTCAATTCACCTAACCTGCACATCTTTGGACACTAAGGTGCAATTTAGCATGGCCAATCCACCTAACCTGCACATCTTTGGACACTAAGGTGCAATTTAGCATGGCCAATCCACCTAACCTGCACATCTTTGGACACTAAGGTGCAATTTAGCATGGCCAATCCACCTAACCTGCACATCTTTGGATACTAAGGGGCATTTTAGCATGGCCAATCCACCTAACTAGCACATCTTTGGACACTAAGGGGCAATTTAGCATGGCCAATCCACCTAACTCGCACATCTTTGGACACTAAGGGGCAATTTAGCATGGCCAATCCACCTAACCTATTAAGTTTGCATTGGCCACCTTCCATATCTTGGACTTTAGCCCTGTAGGTTAATGCATTTTAAGTATTTTTTTAATGTGACCAGAGTTTCTCTCTATTGCTCATTCAGAAAGTGAATTCCAGATACTGACCACCCTCTGCGTAAAATAATTTCTTCTCAATTCCCCTCTAACTCTTCTACCGTTTACTTCATACCTGTATAGGATGCACTACAGCAACTCACCAAGGCTCCTTAGGCAGCACCTTCCAAAACCTGTGACCTCTACTATCTAGAAGGACAAGGGCAGCAAATACCTGAGAATACCACCACCTGCAAGTTCCCTCTAAGTCATTCACCATTCTGACTTGGAAATATCTCACTGTTCCTTCACTGTCGCTGGGTCAGAATCCTGGAACTCCCTCCCTAACAGCAGTGTGGTTGTACCTACACGATGTGGAGATGCCGGCGTTGGACTGGGGTAAACACAGTAAGAAGTCTAACAACACCAGGTTAAAGTCCAACACGTTTATCTGTTGGACTTTAACCTGGTGTTGTTAGACTTCTTAGCATGTTGTACCTACACCACAGGGAATGCCACGTTTCAAGAAGGCAGCTCACCGCCACCTTCTCAAGGGACAATTGGGGACGGGGAATAAATGCTGGCCTAGCCAGCGATACCCATGTCCCCATGAGTGAATAAATTAAAACAAATCTCCATGTGGTTGCGGATCTCTCTGCTCAGGGCAATTGAAAATAGTTTCAGGGATGTGTTATGTCGATAGATTGGTGAAGTTAGGACTGTTCCCCCCAGAGACAAGAAGGCCGAGGGGAGATTTGATAGAGGTGTTCAAAATCATGAGGGGTCTGGGCAGAGTTTAGAGAGAGAAACCGTTCCCATTGGTGGAAGGATCGAGACTGAGTGGGCATAGATTTAAGGTAACCGGCAAAGGAAGTAATGGAGAGGAGAAAAAACCTTTTCACGCAGCCAGCGGTTAGGATCTGGAAAATGCTGCCTGAGAGAGTGGGGGAGGCAGGGTTAATTGAAGCTTCGAAGAGCGAATTGGATTATTATTATTATCTGAAAAGGTGTGAACATATGGCACCAGGTGCATTGTTCAATCAGAGAGCTGGCATGAACACAACGGGCTGAATGGCCTCCTCCTGGACTGTACCAATTCTGTGATTCTATGAAATGTGTCCTTCCTATCCATTCTCTTTAGACCCCTCATCATTTTCCACAATTCAATTGAATCCCCCCCCCCCCGCAGCCTCCCCTGTTCCAAAGGGAGAAATCTCAGTCTTAAAAGCAAAATACTGCGGATACTGGAATCTGAAGCAAAAACAGAAAATGCTGGAAAATCTCAGCAGGTTCATTCATTCCTTTGGACAGACGAGGGGACAGTACTGGTACAGGGTTTTAAAATGCATTTCTTTTATTGAGGAGAACTTAAGAAATTTAGAAGCGAAGAGATAAAGCAAACTTTGGAGACTGGCTCTTAAGCAAGCCAATCCCTGTGCTGTACTGGACTGAACTGGATCTCAAAAACTGAACACAAAAACAAACACTAAAATCCACAATATATCTCGATCCTTATCTTGTTATTGTAGGTGTCCTTCGCAGGCTGTCTCGGTCCAGAGAAACAAGCCTCACAGCTGCTGTTGTTTGCCTGAATTGTGCACTCTTCAGGAATGCAGTCAATTTTCATCTAACCCAGCATGCCTTCTGAGTTTTAAAATGTAGTCCAATTAGCAGTCGATTTTTTAAGCTTAGTAGAGTTAGTTACATAGGCAGAAATATCTTAAAATGAAGTCTTCACATAGACTGAAGCAAACGAGGGCTAAGCTGAGACAGGATCTCTCAGTCTGACAGCATCTATGGGGAGAGAGTAGGGCCAATGTTTCGAGTCTAGATGGCCCTTCGTCAGAGCTCTAACAAAACGTCATCCTGACTCGAAATTTCGGCTCTATTCTCTCCCCACAGGTGCTGTCGGACCTGCTGAGATTTTCCAGCATTTTCTGTCTTTGTCCCAGTCTCACTAATCTTTCCTCAGGATTAAAACTTTCAGTCTTTACAACATCTTCGGAAATCTCCTCTGTGCCCTTTCAGTGCAGCCTTCCTGTAAATGTGGTGACCAGAACTGTACACAGTCCATCACGCGAACCAGCCTCCCATCCATTGACTCTGTCTACACTTCCCGCTGCCTCGGCAAAGCAGCCGGCATGATCAAGGACCCCACGCACCCCGGACATTCTCTCTTCCAGCTTCTTCCTTCTGGAAAACGATACAAAAGTCTGAGGTCACGTACCGACCGACTCAAGAACAGCTTCTTCCCTGCTGCTGTCAGACTTTTGAATGGACTTACCTCGCACTAAGTTGATCTTTCTCTACACCCTAGCTATGACTGTAACACTACATTCTGCACTCTCTCGTTTCCTTCTCTATGAACGGTATGCTTTGTCTGTAAAGCGCGCAAGAAACAATAGTTTTCACTGTATGTTAATACATGTGACAATAATAAATCAAATCAAAATCAGTACTCCAGCTGAGCCCGAGCTGGTGATTTATACAGCTCTAGTATAACCTCCCTGCTCTTATACTCCAGGGCTTGGTGAATAAAGTAAAGCATCCCATATATCATCTCAAACACTTCATCTACCTTTCTGCAATCTGTGGATACATCACCCTTAGTTCCTTTACACTCTCTGTATCTGACTGAATACAGCTATTAATATTCTGTGGAACATTCCAAAGAACGCCCTTATTCCTGTGCATGGCAGAGAGGCATTCAACACCCCCCCCCGCCCCCCCCCCGCCTACCCCGTGCCCCCTCCCCCCCCCCCCCCCCCCTGGTCTACCCCGTGCCCCCCCCTACTCCGCCCCGCATCGAGCCTGGAATTGACACTGCTGTGAGTGACTGATTTTACACACGCACAATTTCCATTGTGGAACTATCCTCCGCTCGCTGCAAATTGGTGTGGTTATGTTGATGAATCAGTTCAGCAGCAACAGTCTCTGTGAGGGAGGCAGGTGAGGATGCTCCAAAGGTGGGCAATCTGGCCTGCGGTGAAACCAAGTGGAGCTATTGGCCGGAATTTTACCAGCACGTCCACCCCGGGGGCGGGCGAGGCTCGGAGGGCAGCATTCTCTGTTGGCCTCGGGTGGGATCGTACAAACCGCGGACGGACGTGCCAATAAAATTCCGCCCATTGTTTACAATTCTGGTCGCCACACTACCGGAAGGATGTTGATGCATTGGAAAGGGTGCAGAAGAGATTTATCAGAATGTTGCCTGGTTTGGAGGATATGGACTGTGAAGAAAGGTATCTAGGATCAGTTATTCTCCTGCATTCTCAGCATGTGGGCTGTCTGGACGGCACAGTGGTTAGCACTGCTGCCTCACAGCGCCAGGGACCCAGGTTCAATTCCAGCCTCGGGTCACTGTCTGTGCGGAGTCTGCACATTCTCCCCATGTCTGCGTGGGTTTCCTCCGGGTGCTCCGGTTTCCTCCCACAATCCAAAGATGTGCGGGTTAGGTGGATTGGACATGCTAAGTTGTCCCTTAGTGTCAGGGAGACTAGCTAGGGTAAATGCATGGGGTTATGGGGATAGGGCCTGAGTGGGATTGTAGTTAGCGCAGACTCGATGGGTCGAATGGCCTCCTCCTGCACTGTAGGGTTTCTATGATTCTAAACTCAGATCGTTTTCATTGGAGCGTTGGAGGGTGAGGAGGGATCTGATAGAGGTTTACAAGACAGGCTTGGATAGGGTGGATAGTCAGAGTCTTTTTCCCAGGGTCGAAGGGTCAATTACTCGGGGGCAGAGGTTGAGAGTGAGAGGGGGAAAGTTTAAAAGAGATGTAAGGGGCAAGTTTTTCACACAGAGGGTGGTGAATACCTGGGACGCGCTGCCGGAGGTGGTGGTGGAAGCAGAATCTATAACAACGTTCAAGAGGCATCTGGATAGATACATGAATAGGCAGCGAATAGAGGGATAGGGGCAAGAAAATATTAGAAGTTAAAGTTTATTTATCAGTCATAAGTAAGCTTGCATTAACACTGCAATGAAGTTACTGTGAAAATCCCCTAGTCGCCACACTCTGGAGCCTGTTCGGGTACACTGAGGGAGAATTTAGCACGGCTGATGCACCCTAACCAGCACGTCTTTCAGACTGTGGGAGGAAACCGGAGCACCCGGAAGAAACCCATGCAGACACGGGGAGAACGTGCAGACTCCGCACAGAGTGACCCAAGCCGGGAATCGAACCCAGGTCCCTGGCGCTGTGAGGCAGCAGTGCTAACCACTGTGCCACCGTGCTGCCAAAGATTAGAGAGGCATCTGTGTCGGCACAGACTTGTTGGGTGAAGGGCCTGTTCCTGTGCTGTACTGTTCTTTATTCTTGTTCTCAGTGATATCGCACGGGCTCCGCTCCCATTTCTCAATGCAGAGTGGCAACTCATACAAATGGGAAAGCAGCCTCATGGAATTACGTAGAATTTGACAACTCAACAACAGGCTCAGCTGGTCTAAACTCTTCCCACAACCCTTGATCTCGCCCTATCAACAAATCCATGCTCCCTCTTGTGCTTGTCCAGCTGCCCCTTTGCCGTACCTGCTGTTTACCTCAGTCACTCTCTGAAGCAGCCAGATCCACATTCCCACGCTCGCTTTAGTAATTTCTCCCAAATTTGTTATTGGACTTAACAGTGACAATTTTATATTCATGGTCCCTTTGTTTTGGACTCTCCCCATCCGCCCACAGACCCCACATACCCTCTGATGGTAGTTACGAAAGCAAATGTAATGCTGTACTGTTCATTGTTCTAAATGGAGGATAACTAGAGATGAGCAAGAAATGCTGGTCCAACATCCTGTGAATGAATAAAAACAGAAATCCCCCGATCTTGCTGCTGATTTGTACAAGTATGACAGTTCGTGTCATCAACACTGTCAAACGCCCAGCAAGCTTTCACCCAAGACTGGCTAGTCACGAAGTTCCAATCAGTGCATCTTTGCATTTTGTCCATTTTCTCCCCTTCCCCAGTGAAGCTCAGGATCCCTCTCCATGGCCGTTTGGAACTTCTTCTACCATCGGCCCAAATACTCATAATTCATGACAACAAGTGGCGGCAAATTATTCAATCAGGGGCCCATTAAGCCTGATTCTCCTCGAGCCGGTGCACTTATACTCCAGCAGCGATGATTCGCGACTGGAATCTCCAACTGATTCCTACCCCCCCCTCCTCCCAAACATAGAAATCACTGCGACCAATTACAGAGTGCGAACAGAAACTCACTCTGCTCGAAGAATCAAACCTGAGCTTTTTGTTCTCTGTGCGGGATTAGCCGTTCACAGGATAAGCTTAATAAGCTGCCAAGAGAGCTACTTTCATTTCGTGTTTCAGTGTCGTTCTGGAAACACTATAGGCTGCTTTGAGCTGACGGGATAATTTGCAGCATCTCAGCCGTCACAGATACTAATAGGAGGGCTTTGCGGATAATGGGGTAGAAATCCTGCCTTGCTCAAGATTAGGAGAGACCCTCCACCACTTCTCCTGGTTGAGTTACAGTTCAGAACTCCGCCCAGATCCTCCGCCCAGGCAGCACGGTGGCACAGTGGGTTAGCACTGCTGCCTCACAGTGCCAGGGACCCAGGTTCAATTCCCGGCTTGGGTCACTGTCTAGTGCGGAGTCTGCACGTTCATCTTGTGTCTGTTTGACTGTTTCCCATCCTTAGAGATGGGATTTACGACCATTTAGAAAGATGCGGATTAATCCGGGATAGTCAGCGCGGATTCGTGAAGGGCAAGTCGTGCCTCACAAATTTGATAGAATTTTTTGAGGAGGTAACTAAGCGTGTTGATGAAGGTAGGGCAGTTGATGTCATATACATGGATTTTAGTAAGGTGTTTGATAAGGTCCCCCATGGTCGGCTTATGATGAAAGTGAGGAGGTGTGGGATAGAGGGAAAGTTGGCCGATTGGATAGGTAACTGGCTGTCTGATCGAAGACAGAGGATGGTGGTGGATGGAAAAGTTTCGGATTGGAGGCAGGTTGCTAGCGGAGTGCCGCAGGGATCAGTGCTTGGTCCTCTGCTCTTTGTGATTTTTATTAATGACCTAGAGGAGGGGGCTGAAGGGTGGATCAGTAAATTTGCTGATGACACCAAGATTGGTGGAGTAGTGGATGAGGTGGAGGGCTGTTGTAGGCTGCAAAGAGACATAGATAGGATGCAAAGCTGGGCTGAAAAATGGCAAATGGAGTTTAACCCTGATAAATGTGAGGTGATTCATTTTGGTAGGACAAATTTAAATGTGGATTACTGGGTCAAAGGTAGGGTTCTGAAGACTGTGGAGGAACAGAGAGATCTTGGTGTCCATATCCACAGATCTCTAAAGGTTGCCACTCAAGTGGCTAGAGCTGTGAAGAAGGCCTATAGTGTGTTAGCTTTTATTAACAGGGGGTTGGAGTTTAAGAGCCGTGGGGTTATGCTGCAACTGTACAGGACCTTGGTGAGACCACATTTGGAATATTGTGTGCAGGTCTGGTCACCTCACTATAAGAAGGATGTGGAAGCGCTGGAAAGAGTGCAGAGGAGATTTACCAGGATGCTGCCTGGTTTGGAGGGTAGGTCTTATGAGGAAAGGTTGAGGGAGCTAGGGCTGTTCTCTCTGGAGCGGAGGAGGCTGAGGGGAGACTTAATAGAGGTTTATAAAATGATGAAGGGGATAGATAGAGTGAACGTTCAAAGACTATTTCCTCGGGTGGATGGAGCTATTACAAGGGGGCATAACTGTAGGGTTCGTGGTGGGAGATACAGGAAGGATATCAGAGGTAGGTTCTTTACGCAGAGAGTGGTTGGGGTGTGGAATGGACTGCCTGCAGTGATAGTGGAGTCAGACACTTTAGGAACATTTAAGCGGTTATTGGATAGGCACATGGAGCACACCAGGATGATAGGGAGTGGGATAGCTTGATCTTGGTTTCAGATAAAGCTCGGCACAACATCGTGGGCCGAAGGGCCTGTTCTGTGCTGTACTGTTCTATGTTCTATGTTCTATGTTTGGGTTTCATAGAATCAGGCAGTGCAGAAGAGGCCATTCGGCCCATCGAGTCTGCACCGACACATTAGAAACACATCAACCCCCACCTAATCCCACTTGCCAGCACTTGGCCCATAGCCCTGAATGTTATGATGTGCCAAGTGCTCATCCAGGTACTTTTTAAAGGATGTGAGGCCTCCACCACCCTCCCAGGCAGCGCATTCCAGACCGTCACCACTCTCTGGGTAAAAAGGCTTTTCCTCACATCCCCCCTAAACCTCCCACCCCTCACCTTGACCTATGTCCCCTTGTCACTGACCCTTCAACTAAGGGGAACAGCTGCTCCTTATCCACTCTGTCAATGTCCCTCATAATCTTGTACACCTCGACCAGGTCACCCCTCAGTCTTCTCTGCTCCAATGAAAACAACCCAAGCCGACCCAACCTCTCTTCATAACTTAAATGTTCCATCCCAGGCAGCATCCTGGTGAATCTCCTCTGCACCCCCTCCAGTGCGTTCACATCCTTCCGATAATGTGGCAACCAGAACTGCACACAGTGCTCCAGCTGTGACCTCACCAAAGTTCTATACAATTCCAACAAGGCTTCCCTTGCTTTTGTAATCTATGCCTCAATTGATAAAGGCAAGTGTCCCATAGGTATTTTTCCCCACCCTACCTTCCGCTTTCAGAGACCTGTGGACAAACACGCCAAGGTTTCCTCCAGGAGCTCCAGTTTCCTCCCACAATCCAAAAGACGTGCGGGTTAGGGTGCATTGGCCGTGCTAAATTCTCCCTCAGTGTTACCCGAACAGGTGCCGGAGAGTGGCGACTAGGGGATTTTCACAGTAACTTCATTGCAGTGTTAATATAAGCCTGCTTGTGACACTAATAAATGAACTGTAAACTTTGGATAACCACAACTGGAAAAGCCTCCACACAATCGATTAGCACAATTAAACCGAGTCGTTTGTTTCATTTTAGCGTCAATACTGAGAGGATGTTTTCCTCATGGGAGAGTCTAAGGCCACAGGGCAGAGTCTCAGAATTAAGGGGCCAATTTAAGACTGAGTTGAGGAGGAATTTCTTCTCTCAGAGGGTTGTGAGTCTTTGGAACTCCTGGCCGCAGAGAGCTGTGGGGGGCAGAGTCCTTGTGTATATTTAAGGCTGAGATAGATCAATTTTTAATCAGTAAGGGAATCGAGGGCTACGGAGAAAGGGCAGGAAAGTGGACATGAGGGATGTCGGATCAGCCATGATCCTATTGAACGGAGGAACAGCCTCGAGGGCCGAATGGCCTACTACTGTTCCTATTTGTTATGGCCTTATGTCTTATTTTATTTCCATACAAAGTATTCCTTGATGCATCCAAGAGGGCCAGCCAGGGGCAGTTTTGTTAATATGGAGTTCATTGCAAAAACAAGAAAATAAGCATTTTCGTAAGGTTCTCCAGGCTTCCGTCTGTTTCTGTGAAAGGGTCATTTAGATCCGAATAGTCGATTCTGTTTCTCTCCACAGATGCTGCCAGACCTGCTGAGTTTTTCCAGCATTTCCTCTCTTTATTTCAGATTTCCAGCATCCGCAGTATTTTGCTTTTACTTCCCCCGCTTCAGTTCTGATTTGAAAGAAAAATAATGGATATACACGCCATCACTTAACACCTTTCATGAGAACATCAGCTTCCAAAATGCTGGTTCAGGGCAGCACGGTGGCACAGTGGTTAGCACTGCTGCCTCACAGCGAGGGGACCTGGGTTCAATTCCCGGCTTGGGTCACTGTCTGTGTGGAGTTTGTACATTCTCCCCGTGTCTGCGCGGGTTTCCTCCGGGTGCTCCGGTTTCCTCCCACAGTCTGAAAGATGGTTAGGTGCATTGGCTGTGCTAAATTCTCCCTCAGTTTTCCCGAACTGGTGCCGGAGTGTGGCGACTAGGGGATTTTCACAGTTGCAAGCCTACTTGTGACACTAATAAGTAAACTCAATCTCTTTGGAGTGTGGGAGGAAACCGGAGCACCCGGAGGAAACCCGCACGGACACGGGGAGAACGTACAGACTCCACACAGGCAGTGATCCAAGCCAGGAATCGAACCCCAGTCCCTGGCCCCAGGAGGCAGCAGTGCTAACCACTGTGCCACCCTGCCACCCACAACCATCCAAGATATCAATTTCTGGTCTCTTGTTCATTCCCAATCATAATTGCACCACCATCAGTGGCCGTGATGCTCTGGAATTCCCTTCCCATGGCTCTCTGCCTCTTCATTTCACTTTCATAGAATCATTAAATCCTACACGGCAGAAGGAGGCCATTCGGCCCATCGAGTCTGCACCAACCACAATCCCATCCAGGCCCTATCCCCATAGCCCCATGCCAGTCTCCCTGACACTAAGGAGCAATTTTAGCACGGACAATCCATCTAACCCACACATCTTTGGACTGTGGGAGGAAACCGGAGCACCCGGAGGAAACCCACGCAGACACTGGGAGATTTGATTTGATTTGATTTATCATTGTCACATGTATGAACATATAGTGAAAAGTATTGTTTCTTGCGCGCTATACAGTCAAAGCATACCATTCATAGAGAAGGAAAGGAGAGAGTGCAGAATGTAGTGTTACAGTCACAGCTAGGGTGTAGAGAAAGATCAACTTATTGCGAGGTAGATCCATTCAAAAATCTGACAGCAGCAGGGAAGAAGCTGTTCTTGAGTCGGTTGGTACGTGACCTCAGACTTTTGTGTCTTTTTCCCGACGGAAGAAAGAATGTCCGGGGTGCGTGGGGTCCTTAATTACGCTGGCTGCTTTGCCGAGGCAGCGGGAAGTGTAGACAGAGTCAATGGATGGGAGGCTGGTTTGAGAACGTGCAAACTCCACACAGACAGTGACCCGAGGCCGGGAGTCGAACCCGGGTCCCTGGCGCTGTGAGGCAGCAGTGCCACCGTGCCGCTCTTAAAGACACTCCTTAAAACTTACATCTTTGACCAAACGACCTGAGTTAATATCTTCAGATGTGGCTTGGTGTCATATTTTGTTTTATGAAGTGACTGGGAAGCATCTTGGGATTGTTCATGACGTTAAAAGGTGCTATATAAATGCAGGTTTTGCTGTTTTGTTGTTTTAGGCACAATAATTTTTAAACTGGCTGTAAAGCTTCGGCATTTAAGCATTTAAGTGTTTGAGTTTCTGCTGTGTGTTTCCCCGAGTCTGCCACTCTGGCCTTGTCGATGTGTGAGGGCCAGTCCAGAATCGGGTGTTGACTGAGACTCTTTGCATCTTTTCATGTGTTGCTATTAATGCCATGGCTGGAACGATGCCAGCGAATCGGAGTTTGATAAAGACGCATGTTTCAGTTTTGCTTAATTAAGCCTTTTGAAACCTTCAGAAATATTTTTTTGAAGAAAGATTAATGAACCTTCCCAGCCTGCATTCACAGCTAAAAGCTAACCTATTTCCTCTGTTCATCCTTTCAGGCACTCCTGAAAAGTTATCTCTTTCACATCTTGTATCCTCTTCATGGAATCATGGAATCTCTACAGCGCAGAAGGAGGCCATTCGGCCCATCGAGTCTGCACAACTCTCTGACTGGGTATCTTACCCAGGCCCTCTCCCCCATCCTATGCCCATAACCCTGTGCATTTAGCACAGCCAATCCACCTAACCTGCACATCTTTGGACTGTGGGAGCAAACCGGACCACCCGGAGGAAACCCAGGCAGACACGGGTAGAACGTGCAAACTCCACACAGACAGTCGCCCGAGGCCGGAATCAAACCTGGGTCCCTGACGCTAACCACTGTGTCACCATGTTGCCCAAGGGATGTCCTCAGAAGCACCCATGAAGAGATCAAGCATCCCTACTGACTCCTGGCTTCTGACTGAGCAAAATGGAGAAAGCTTATTCAAGGAAGAACTGAACAAATCAAGAAACTTCATCGAGAATGCACAAAGCTGAAGTCATGGTGTCGGAGGGAGAGTAACAAAGCTCCAAGTGCACCATCTACCTGTCCCTTCAAGTCCCACCTGACCAGTGTCTGCAGATTGGACTGATCAGGCATCTTAGAATCCATCAGACTGGAGTGAAAGCAAATCATCCTCAATCCCAAGGAGCTGCCTCAGAAGAAGGAGCTGCTTGCGGGATCTTGCTGTACACATATTGGCTGCACGCTAAAAGTGGCTACATTTTTGTTATTCGTTTGTGGGACACGGATCCACACTGTCTGTGTGGAGTTTGCATGTTCTCCCCGTGTCTGCGTGGGTTTCCTCCGGGTGCTCCGATTTCCTCCCACAGTCTGAAAGACGTGCTGGTTAGGTGCATTGGCCGTGCTAAATTCTCCCTCAGTGTACCCGAACTGGCGCCGGAGTGTGGCGATTAGGGGATTTTCACAGTTGCAAGCCTACATTTTATTGAAACTTGCTTTAATCCTAATCTTGGGTTCACGTCACACTATCTGTAACCCCCACAATTTGCCTGGGCTTGCAAAATCTCACTAACTGTCCTGGCTGGAGACAATACACACCTCTTTAACCTGTGCTTAACCCTCTCTCCACTCACATTGTCTGTACTTTTAAGACTTAATTACCTGTAAAGACTCACATTCCAACCATTATCTTGTAAATTGAGTTTGTGTCTATATATGCCGTTTGTGAACACAACTCCTCACTCACCTGATGAAGGAGCAGAGCTCTGAAAGCTTGTGCTGCCAAATAAACCTGTTGGACTTTAACCTGGTGTTGTGAGACTTCTTACAGCATTTATTGCCCATCCCTAGTCACCCTTGGAGGGCAGTTGAGAGTTAACCACATTGCTGTGGCTCTGGAGTCACATGTAGGCCACACCGGGCACAGATGGCAGGTTTCCGGCATTGGACTGGGGTAAGCACAGTAAGAAGTCTCACAACACCAAGTTAAAGTCCAACAGGTTTATTTGGGATCACGAGCTTTCGGAGCGCTGTTCCTTCTCCTGATGAAGGAGCAGCGCTCCGAAAGCTCGTGATTCCAAATAAACCTTTTGGACTTTAACCTGGTGTTGTGAGATTCCTTACAGGCAGAGATGGCAGATTTCCTTCCCTAATAGGACATCAGTGAACTAGATGGGTTTTTCCAACAATGGTTTCATGGTCATCAGTAGATTCTTAAGTCCAGATTTTTAAAATTGAATTCAAATTCTACCATCTGCCGTGGCGGGATTCGAACCCTGGTCCCCAGAGCTGAGTTTCTGGATTAATAATGTAGCAATAATCCCACTGGGCCATCGCCTATGAAAGGGGGGGGGGCGGTGTTGGGGGTGGTTGTTTCGAAAGGGCCCCATTGGTTGTAAAAGGGGCTTTGGAGTCTCCTGAGGTCTTGTCAGGTGCTTTTAAAGAGCAAGTCTTATTGCCTACAGCGCTGATAGATAGAGAGCACCCATTGGAAAACAATTGCCCTGATTCTCCAATCTGTATCCATACTGATTCTGGAAAACAGGCATATTTATTTCCAGTATTATCTATCTAAATGAAGCAAGCTCTATACTCCAGCTGTAATAACTGAGGATGATGAATGGGATTTGAGAAATTACTGACTACCTACATTTTCACACAATTCCACTTTTACTGGTAATTAATGATGATTATTTTCTTTTTAAAGAACCACTCAACAATACTTGATGCCCACTCCCGGATCCGATCCAACTGCCAGACACCAGAATATGCGCATCGGGGCCACCCACAAAGAACATAGGATCAGGAGGAGGCCATTCAGCCCCTCGAGCCTGCTCCGCTATTCCTTATGATCACAGCTGATCATCCAACTCAATATCCTGATCCCGCCTTCCCCCCCATATCCTTTGATCCTCTTTGCCCCAAAAGCTTTATCTAACTGCTTCTTGAAATCATTCAATGTTTTGGCCTCAACTACTTTCTGTGGTAGCGAATTCCACACATTCACCACCCTCTGGGTGAAGAAATTCCTTCTCATCTCAATCCTACAATCCTATCGGGCAGCACGGTGACACAGTGGTTAGCACTTCTGTCTCACAGTGCTAGGGACGCAGGTTCAATTCCCAGCTTGGCTCACAGTCAGTGCGAAATTTGCACATCCTCCCCGTGTCTGCCTGGGTTTCCTCCGGGTGCTCCGATTTCCTCCCACAGTGTGAAAGACATGCTGGTTAGATGCAATTGGCCGTGGTAAATTCTCCCTCAGTGTACACGAACAGGCGCCGGACTGTGGCGACGAGGAGAATTTCACAGTAACTTCATTGCAGTGTTAATGCAAGCTGACTTGTGACTAATAAATAAACTTTACTTTAAATCATTAATAGACATTGTAAACAGCTGGGGTCCCAGCACTGATCCGTGCGGTACCTGAGGGAAGATCCGTTATTCCAGTATCACAAGGCGGGATCCAAAACAATGCTGGATTTTGATAGAAGACAAACTGTTTCCATTGGCAGAATAGTCGGTAACCAGGGGAGACACACTTAAAGCAACTGGCTGAAGAACCAAAGAGGGAGATGTGAATTGAAATGCAGAAAGTTGTTATCTGGAAGACACTGCCTGGATAGGCGGTGGAAGCAAATTCAATCGGAACTTTCAAAAGGCAATGAGACAAATATTTCAAAAGAGGAGACCCGGGTTCGATTCCCGGCTTGGGTCACTGTCTGTGTGGAGTCTGCACATTCTCCCCGTGTCTGCGTGGGTTTCCTCCGGGTACCATAGAATCATAGAAACCATACAGTGTAGAAAGAGGCCATTCGGCCCATCGAGTCTGCACCGACCACAATCCCACCCAGGCCCTACCCCCATATCCCTACATATTTACCCGCTAATCCCTCTAACCTACCCATCTCAAGACACTAAGGGGCAATTTTAGCACGGCCAATCAACCTAACCTAACCCGCACATACTTGGACTGTGGGAGGAAACCGGAGCACCCGGAGGAAACCCACGCAAACACGTGGGTACTCCGGTTTCCTGCCACACTCCAGAGATGTGCGGGTTAGGTGGTAAATCGCCCCTTAGTGTCAGGGGGGTTAGCAAAGTAAATATGTGGCGCTATGGGAATAGGGCCTGGGTGGGATTGTTGTCGGTGCAGGCTCGATGGGCCGAATAGCCTGCTTCTGCACTGTAGGGATTCTATGAACATTTGCAAGGGAAAGATCAGGGGAGATTGTGATGAATTGGAGGCTGTTGCAAATAGCTAGTGCAGGCACAATGGGCCAGATGGTTCTATCTTCTCACTCGATTCTATCTCGTAAGCAGGTTGTTAGTCTTAATTTGGAAATCAAAGGAAAATCCTGGTTCAATGTGGGGAAAGCCAGCAGGGCCAGAGTTAGCCCAAGTCAGGATGAGATTCACAGCAGTGTCAGAATCACAGAATACTAAAGTCAGAAGTGACCCTTCGGCCCATCGAGTCTGCACTAACATATGAAAGGCCCTGACCTGCCCACCTAATCCCACTTGCCAGCACTTGGCCCATAGCCTTGAATGTTATGATGTGCCAGGTGCTCATCCAGGTACTTTTTAAAGGATGTGAGGCATCCCGCCTCCACCACCCTCCCAGGCAGTGCATTCCAGACCCTCACCACCCTCTGGGTAAAAATGTTTTTCCTCAAATCCCCCCCTAAACCTCCCACCCCTCACTTTTAACTTGTGTCCCCGTCAACTAAGGGGAACAGCTACTCCCTATCCACCCTGTCCATGCCCCTCATAATCTTGGACACCTCGGTTAGGTTGCCCCTCAGTCTTCTCTGCTCCAGAGAAAACAACCTCCTGTCAGAATCAAATCAGGACATGGGGAGAAGGTCAGGGCGAGTCCAAACAAGGTTCAGAGTGGGGTCAGAGTTTATAGGGGGATCAGGGTTCACAGCAGGGTCAGGGTTCACAGCAGGGCCAGGGTCAGTCTAAATTGAGAGGGATTCACATCGGTGCCAACTCCTGGCTGATATCTGGGTCACATGAGAAGGGTTGCATGGCATGTAGTTGGGCAGCAAAGGGAACACCTCACTGAGAGATAGGACGGTCACCTCAGCAAGACTCACCTGATGAAGGAGCAGCGCTCCAAAAGCTCGTGCTACCAAATAAACCTGTTGGACTTTAACCTGGTGTTGTGAGACTTCTTACTGTACTCACTGAGAGAGTCTTTACTGGCCTCCAATGAAACACTTTTTTTTATTCATTCGTGGGATATGGGTGTTGCTGGCTGGCCAGCATTTATTGCTCATCCCTTCTTGCCCTTGAAACGGACTGTCTTGCTCGGCCATTCCACAGGGCAGTTGAGAGTCAACCATATTGCTGTGGCTCTGGAGTCTCATGTAGGCCAGACCGGGTAAGGACGGCAGATTTCCTTCCCTGAAGGACATTAGTGAACCAGCTGGGTTTTTCCGACAATGGTTTCATGGTCATCAGTAGATTCTTAATTCCAGATATTTTTTATTGATTTCAAATTCCACCATCTGCCGTGGCGGGATTCGAACCTGGGTCCCCAGAGCATTAGCTGAGTTTCTGGATTAATAGTCTAGCAATAATACCACTGGGCCATCATCTCCCCAACTTGTGGACATTGATCAAACCATGAATAGCAAAGTTCAGGTTTGTAAGGGAAATATTACTGACAAATATTCAATGCTCCGAATTGAGTTAAAGGGATCCACAGTGACTCCAAGAACTCAAAATTTGGCGATAAAAGTGACAGGATTTATTAATCATTTGGCTACTGGAATACCACAGGGACGAAAAGATAATTATTCTGGTATTAGACAAGGCATCAAGGCAGCATTCGACCTCAAAAAGCCCTGGCACAATTAAAGTCAATGGGAACGGGGGAAACTCTGCTGGTTGGAGTCACACCTGGAACAATGGAAGATGGTTGTGGTGGTTGGAAGTCAATCATCTCAGCTCCAGGTCATCACTGCAGGAGTTCCTCAGGGTAGTGTCCTCGACCCAACCATCTTCAGCTGCTTCATCAATGACCTTCCCTTCATCATAAGGTCAGAAGTGGGCGTGATGATGCAGAGATGCCGGCGTTGGACTGGGGTGGGCACAGTAAGAAGTTTCACAACACGAGGTTAAAGCCCAACAGGTTCATTTGGAATCACGAGCTTTCGGAGCGCTGCTCCTTCATCAGGTGAGTGGAGAGGTGGGTTCACAAACACGGCATATATTGACAAAGACACAATTGCAAGGTAATGGTTGGAATGCGAGTCTTTACAGGTAATCAAGTCTTTACAGGTACAGACAGTGTGAATGGAGAGAGGGATAGTCGCAGGTTAAAGAGGTGTGAATTGTCTCAAGCCAGGACAGTTAGTGAGATTTTGCAAGCCCAGGCCAAATGGTGGGGGTTACAGGTAGTGTGACATGAACCCAAGATCCTGGTTGAAGCCGTCCTCATGTGTGCGGAACTTGGCTATCAGTTTCTGCTCAGTGATTCTGCGTTGTCGTGTGTCGTGAAGGCCGCCTTGGAGAACGCTTACCCGAAGATCAGAGGCTGAATGCCCTTGACTGCTGAACTGTTCCCCGACAGGAAGAGAACACTCCTGCCTGGTGATTGTCGCATGGTGTCTGTTCATCCGTTGTTGTAGTGTCTGCATGGATACTTCTAGAAGTGGGGGGGGGGGGGGGGGGGTGTTCACGGATGGTTGCACAATGTTCAGCACCATTCGTGACTCCCTCTAATGCAAGGTTGGCCTGACAAATGGCAAGTTAACATTCACGCCACGCAAGTGCAAGGCAACAACCACCTCCAGCAAGAGTGACCCCAGTGAGCTAAAACAGTTTGAATACATTGAAGTCGATGAACAGAACCATCAAGGGCATGTACTGCTCCGTGTAACAGAGCATTTTTGCTCCAATGAACTTATCCAATAAAGATTTTTCTCTGCTAAGATAAACACTCCCTTTCAGTGCAATAAATCATTCCTGAAATAAATTCATCCCCTCCCTAAGCAAACCACTCCTCACCCGAACGCACATCTATTCCTGCATCCTGAACTCACAAGCCATTGTGAGTTTACATTTATTTCTGAATGTGGATGTTCATTGACTATTTCAACTTGCATTTTTATTGTTCCACATCATGGGGAGGTGATGGTGTAGTGGTATTATCACTAGACTATTAATCCAGAAACTCAGCTAAGGTTCTGGGGACCCGGGTTTGAATCCCACCACGGCAGATGGTGGAATTTGAATTCATTAAAAAATATCTGGAATTAAGAATCTGCTGATGACCATGAAAGCATTGTCGATTGTCGGAAAAAACCCATCTGGTTCACTAATGTCCTTCAGGGAAGGAAATCTGCTGTCCTTACCCGGTCTGGCCTACATGTGACTCCAGAGCCACAGCAATATGGTTGACTCTCAACTGCCCTCCAATGGCAACTAGGGATGGGCAATATCATAGAATCCCTACAGTGCAGAAGGAGGCCATTCGGCCCATTGAGTCTGCACCGACAGTGATCCCACCCAGGTCCTATTCCTACAACCTCACATATTTACGCTGCTAATCCCCCGACACTAGGGTCAATTTATCGTGGCCAATCAACCTAATCCGTACATCTTTGTAGTGTGGGAGAAACCAGAGCACCCGGAGGAAACCCACGCAGACACGGAGGAAACGTGCAAACTCCACACAGTCAGTGACCCGAGGCTGGGAATTGAACCTGGGTCCCTGGCGCTGTGAGGCGGCAGTGCTAATCACTGTGCCACCGTGCCAGCCAGTGACGTCTACCTTTCATGAATGAAAAAGAAATGCCTTTCGAGAGCACAGGTGGGATTTTTCTCCCTCTCCGCTGCATGTTCCACGGCAGCGGGAGGTGGCGCTTGCTCGCTGGCGATGGAGCTTATGGGAGTCCGGCCATTGTCAATGGAGTTTCCTGCTGAAAGCACCTCTCACTGCCGCGAAACCCATGGAAGGGGTGCGCGTTGCTGGGACCACGAGATCCCCCTGGCGTGAACGGGAGCAAGATTTTGGCGTTCGTCAGAGCACAAAAATATTCACAATATTAGTGCTGTCACACACAATAGGGCCTGGGTGGGATCGTGGTCGGTGCAGACTCAATGGGCCGAACGGCCTCCTTCTGCACTGTAGGGTTTCTATGATTCTATGATTTTCTCGGTTCTGAAGGACGTCAATGCACCATTTACTTTTAGAACATTGAACAGTACAGCACAGGAACAGGCCCTTCGGCCCACAATGTTGTGCTGAACATGGTGCCAACTTAAACTAATCCCTCCTGCCTGCCCTTGGTCCATATCCCTCTATTCTTTGCATATCCATGTGCTTATCTAAAAGCCCCTTAAACAACACCCCTATTGTATCTGCCTGCACCTCCACCCCCTGCCAGCTATAATTCACAACTTTCATAAACTGCCATTTACTGTGGGTTCATTCCCGGGGTCTGAGTGCAGACAATCCCAGTTGTTACTGCTGTGCCAGTGCTGAGGGAGTGCTGCACGGTCAGAGGTCTGTCTTTTGATTGAAACAATAAACCATAAGCCTCTATCTGCCCTCTGAGGTGAAAGTTCAATTGTGCAGGGGAAATATTACTGGCAAATATTCAATGCTCCAAATTGAGTTAAAGGGATCCACAGTGACTGGAAGAGCTCAGCATGTGGCTATGAAAATGACAGAACATTTAGCTTCAGTAGCCAAGTTTTGCTCTGAGACCCCAGGAGAGCTATTTGATGGAGAGTGGGGTGGGTTCCCCTTGCTTTGCTGGCTGATATCTACCTCTCAACGTACATCATCCATCAAAAGGACAGACAATCACTATTACAGCAGATCTGCTGACCAGTGTTACATTGCTGTTTGTGGGAGCTTGCTGTGCGCACATTGGCTGTTTCCTGCATCATAACAGCCGCTACACTTCGAAATGATTTCATTGGCTGGGAAGAGCTTTAGGATGACCCAAAGTTTCGAAGGATGCTACAGAAATATTTAGAATCATTGAATCCTACAGTGCAGAAGGAGGCCATTTGGCCCATCGAGTCTGCACCATCAAGACTGCACCACAGGCCATCCCAGATTCCTATTCCTGTAACCCCTCACATTTACCCTGCTAATCCCCCGAACACTAGGGTCAATTTATCATGGCCAATCAACCTAACCCTCATATCTTCAGAGTTTGGGAGGAAACTGGAGCATCCAGAGGAAACCCATGCAGACACGGGGAGAACATGCAAACTTCACGCAGACAGTGACCCAAGCCGGGAATTGAACCCGGGTCCTTGGCGCTGTGAGGCAGCAGTGCTAACCACTGTGTCACCGTGCCACCACATAAAGACATTTTCTACGCTCGTTGCAAGATCCGTGCTGGGTCTTGCAATAGATGGGGCGGCACGGTGGTCCATTTAAAATGACATGTTTTAGCAGTGGTTAGCACTGCTGCCTCACTGTGCCAGGGAACCGTGTTCGATTCCCGGCTTGGGTCACTGTCTGTGTGGAGTGTGGCAACTAGGGGATTTTCACAGTAACTTCATTGCAGTGTTAATGTAAGACTACTTGTGACAAATAAATAAACATTAAGCTTTTACTTTTGATCTTTCAGTAGAGTTGGTTTTGCCACAGTGCATAGTAAAGCCTCCATGCACTGAGAGATGAGGGTGGCAATCATTCTGCCACTGAGCTGAGACCTGCTTTGTTTAAGAAGGGGCATTGCCTTGGCTCCCTCTTTTCACTTTTTGGGATGGAGCGTGACTTTGGTAAGTTCGACTCCTGCTGAGATTTTCCTTTAGTCTGGTTATTATTCATGTCGGCTTAGATGAAGGAAGAAAACTTGAATGAGTCAGGAAAGACTTAGTATTGCAATGAAAATTAATGATCTAGGTGTTGTGAAAATGTATAAATATCAAACGCTGTCAAGGTGTCATTTTAAATGATTCGGAGCAGTTGTTGAGAAGAATATAAATTAGATGCCAGAGTTGAGGATGTAACACGGATCCCAAAGCTTAATTAAAGAGTTTCTCTGCACGTTAGTCACTGGGGGGGTTGAAACTATAGCCAATCAATCAAAGAATAATTCTATCTATCATCGTTATTCTTTTTTGCTCACATTTTAATTTGCTTTATAAATGACTGCAAATACCCTCATATATTAAAGCAAATTGATTGACCTGTATCAGCTGGAATCATTCACGACTCTCATTCAGAAGGCTGTGGGTTCGAGTCCCACTCAAGGATATGAGTGGAAAAATTTTGGTTGCCACTCCGAAGCTGTACCTAGGGAGTGCTGCAATATCAGGTGTAACGCTGCAATGATTTATGCCGTTCTGCCGCTTCGGGACACCATTAAACAACCCCATGGCACTACCACAAAGAAGACCAGCAGTGACCTACCTGACATTCTGGTCAATACTTATCCCTCAATTAACATCCCAGAAACAGGAGGCACGGTGGCACAGTGGTTAGCACTGCTGCCTCACAGCGCCAGGGGATCCGGGCTCGATTCCCGGCTTGGGTCACATTCTCCCCGTGTCTGTGTGGGTTTCCTCCGGGTGCTCTGGTTTCCTCCCAAAGTCCAAAGATGTGCGGGTCAGGTGGATTAGTGTCAGGGGGAACTTAGTGTCAGGGGGACTAGCTGTAGCTGCTCACTGTATCAAATCCCGACCTCTTGTCCATTCACAATCATAATCGTACCACCGTCAGTGGCTGTGACGCCCTGGAATTCCCTCCCTGTCTGTGCGGAGTCTGCACATTCTCCCCGTGTCTGCGTGGGTTTCCTCTGTGTGCTCCGGTTTCCTCCCACAGTCCCAAAGACATACTGGTTAGGGTGCATTGGCCGTGCTAAATTCTCCCTCAGTGTCCCCGAACAGGTGCCTGAGTGTGGCAACAAGGGGATTTTCACAGTAATTTCATTGCAGTGTTAATGTAAGCCTGTTTGTGACACTAATAAATAGAAGTTTTTAAACTTTGAACAGATTATTTGATCGTCATTACATTGCTGCTGTAGGAGCTTGCTCTGGGCACCTTGGTTGATGCGTTTCTTGCAGTGTAACATTCCAAAAACAGTTTCTACACTGTAAAAAAAACTTGCAATGACTTTAACAAGGCACATGATGTGGGCTCTTAGAATACGAGCTCCTAGATTAAGGCAGCAATGACTTGTCCTATCAGGGAGCCCTGCATGTGTATATAATGTGGAGTGTCAGGGTTACTGACACTCGGGGTCGAGACTCTGTACGAGGAGATACAGTGTTGCCGACTATGGAAATACATCTAAATTTGGTGAAGAGACACCAGTCTCGGAGGAATTATTTCACATTTCTTTGGTGGCTTCGTAGAGTCACAGAAAACACTGGAAAATTCGACCACATAAAATTGAACAGAAAATGGGTCAAATAATGGACAAGTTACTTGTTCTGCTCAAAATAAAGTTAGAAGTTTATTTATTAGCCATAAGTAGGCTTACATGAACATTGCAATGAAGTTACTGTGAAATTCCCCTAGTCAACACAGTCCAGCGCCTCTTCAGGTCAATGCACCCTAACCAGCACGCCTTTGAGAATGTGGGAGGAAACCGGAGCACCCGGAGGAAACCCACGCTGACACGGGGAGAACGTGCAGACTCCGCACAGACAGTGACCCAAGCCGGGAATCGAACCCAGGTCCCTGGCACTGTGAGGCAGCAGTGCTAACCATAGTGCTACCGTGCCACCCAAAATGTCTGCACAGGTTCAAAGTTCAATGCTGCAATTAATTCAAGCACTTGCCAAGATTTTAAAAACCTTGAAGTAATGTGGATAGCAAGAAAGAAAAGAAAGGCTTTGCATTTCACAGCAGGAGGATCTCCCAGAGTGTTTCGCAGTCAGTGAGGTACAGTTTGAAGGGTCGTTACTGTTGCTTTGTAGAAAGAAGGGTGGTTACTGTTTGAGCACAGCAAGATCCCAAAAACAGAAATGACCAGGTAATGTGCTTTAGCAATGATGACCAACAATTCCAACTGAGATACGAATCAGACAGGATTAACCCTGCTCCACAGCAGCACAATGTGAATGTAATGCCCAGTTCCTCAGTGGAAGTATCTCATTGTCTATTATGAGACATATTCAAGTCTATAAAATAATGAGGGGCACAGATCAGCTAGATAGTCAATACCTTTTCCCAAAGGTAGGGGAGTCTAAAACTAGAGGGCATAGGTTTAAGGTGAGAGGGGAGAGATACAAAAGGGTCCAGAGGGGCAATTTTTTCACACAGAGGGTGGTGAGTGTCTGGAACAAGCTGCCAGAGGTAGTAGTAGAGGCGGGTACAATTTTGTCTGTTAAAAAGCATTTGGACAGTTACATGGGTAAGATGGGTATAGAGGGATATGGGCCAAATGCAGGCAATTGGGACTAACATAGGGGTTTAAAAAAAAGAGCAGCATGGACAAGTTGGGCCGAAGGGCCTGTTTCCATGCTGTAAACCTCTATGACTCCATGACTCTAACACAAAATCAATCTCCTAGTCAAATAAATGCATTTATGTAACACTAATAAAAAATCTTTAAACTGTATTCCCCGTGTCCCAAGTTGTGTAGGTAGGGTTATGGGCGAGGCGAGGTGTGAGCCAGGGTAAGAAGCTGAATCAGTGCAGACTCAATGGGCCAAATGGCTTCCTTCTGCACAATGATTCAATGACTCCAGGTCAGCATTCGTTGCCCATCCTTAATTGCCCCTTAAGAAGATGATAGTGAGCTGCCTTCTTGAACAGCTGCAGTCCATGTGGTGTAGGTACACCCACCGTGCTGTTAGGGAGGGAGCTCCGGGATTTTGACCCAGCGACAGCGAAGTGATAGCAATCGGAGATGCACAAGAAGGGACAACTGGAGGGGTGCCAAGATTTTGGAGAGCAGGAGGATGTTACAGAGACAGGCAGGAGTGAGACAATGCTGGGATTTGTGGAAATGGGTGAGAATGTTTAGATTGAGGGAGTTGCCAGACCAGGAACTGATGTAGGTCAGCCTGACTCAACATAATTTCAGGTTAATTGTGAATACAAGTACGAGCGGAAGTCAAGTAGCTCTAAACACTTCAATAGAAATAACTTTATTCAATTAATTAGTCTGTAAAATGCTTGGGAAACGAGCGATTAACATTTTAGTTCTGTTCCAGATAAAGGGATCAGACTTTTACAAATATTTGCAGATCAAATCTCTTTGTTTCATAATCTGGCAGACTATCTGATTCAATGACAGAAAGTGTTTTGTGGATATTCCCCCTGTCGGAGGCGCCCATAACCGGGGGCTTAGATTGAGGGTAACACGGAGGATGTTAGGAGAAGAATCGAGGGATAGAATATAAAGGTAAGGAAGTATTGTTGCAACTATACAAGGCATTGGAGTATTGTGCTCAGTTTTGGTCCCCGTGTTTGAGGAAAGATGTAGTGACATTGGAGGCAGTTCAGAGGAGGTTCACTAGATTGATTCCAGAGATGAGGGGCTTGTCGTATGAAGAGAGATTGAACAGTTTAGGCCGATACTCTCTGGAATTTAGAAGAATGAGGGGAGATCAAATTGAGGTATACAAGATGATAAAAGGTATAGATAAAGTAGGCGTGGAGTGGATGCTTCCTCTTCTGGGGCATTCTAGGACGAGAGGTCATAGTCTTAGGATAAGGGGTAGCAAATTTAAAACAGAGTTGAGGAGAAACTACTTCTCCCAAAGGGTTGTGAATCTGTGGAATTTGCTGCCCCAAAGTGCGGTGGATGCTGGGACAGTGAGTAAATTTAAGGAGGAGTTAAACAGATTTTTAATTGGGAACGGGTTGAAGGATAGCACAGTGGCACAGTGGTTAGCACTGCTGCTTCACAGCTCCAGGGACCTGGGTTCGATTCCCGGCTTGGGGCACTGTCTGTGTGAAGTTTGCACATTCTCCTCGTGTCTGCGTGGGTTTTCTCCGGGTGC
Source organism: Mustelus asterias (assembly GCF_964213995.1). Lineage (NCBI taxonomy): Eukaryota > Metazoa > Chordata > Chondrichthyes > Carcharhiniformes > Triakidae > Mustelus > Mustelus asterias. The sequence continues at coordinate 7,010,849 of NC_135807.1, forward strand.
TCCGGTTTCCTCCCACAGTCCAAAGATGTGCAGGTTCGGTTGATTGGCCATGCTAAAATTGCCCCTTAGTGTCCTGGGATGCGTAGAATAGAGGGATTAGCGGGTCAGTGTGTAGGGATATGGGAGTAGGGCCTGGGTGGGACTGTGGTCGGTGCAGACTCGATGGACCGAATGGCCTCTTTCTGCACTGTAGGGTTTCTATGATTCTATGATTATGAGGAGAAGGCAGGAAAATGGGGATGAGGAGCATATCAGCCGTGATCGAATGGCAGAGTGGACTCGATGGGCTGAATGGCCTAATTCTGCCCCTATATTTTATGACTTATGAGGAGAAATCAGTCCCCCAAAGGGTGGTGGAGATCTGGAATTCACTGGCTGATTGGGCGATAGAGACTGAAAACTTTGATATGCACCTATTACAAGGCCACATACAAATAGCTGGAAATTGGATGGCTGCTTGTTGGCCAGCATGTGTTCAAAGGCTGAATGGATCCCTCCTGTGCTGTTCATTTTCGTGATCCTTATGATCACAACTCAATGAGCATTTATTTTTATTCATTTATGGTTTGTGGGCCTGTTGCTGGTTGGGACAATATTTATTGCCCATCCCTAATTACCCTTCCACAATTAGAACAAAGAAAAGTACAGCACAGGAACAGGCCCTTCGGCCCTCCAAGCCCGTGCCGATCATGATGCCCTAACTAAACTAAAAACAAACCTTCTGCCCTTACTCGGCCCGTATCCCTCTATTCCCTCCCTATTCATGGACCCATCCAAATGCCTCTTAAATGTTACTAATGTGCCTGCTTCCACCACCTCCTCTGGCAGCGCGTTCCAGGCACCCACCACTCTCTGCATGAAAAACTTCCTCCGCACATCTCCCTTAAACTTTCCCCCTCCCACCTTGAACCTGTGCTCACTTGTAATTGACACTTCCACCCTGGGGAAAAAGCCTCTGACTCTCCACCCTGTCTGTGCCTCTCATAATTTTATAGACCTCTATCAGGTTTCCCCTCAGCCTCCGTCTTTCCAGTGAAAACAATCCCAGTTTATTCAACCTCTCCTCCTAGTCAACACCCTCGAGACCAGGCAACATCCTGGTGAACCTTCTTTGCACTCTCTCCAAAGCTTCCACGTCCTTCCGGTAGCGTGGTGACCAGAACTGCACGCAATACTCCAAATGCGGCCTAACCAAGGTTTTATATAGCTGCAACATGATTTCCCAACTCTTGTACTCAATGTCCCGCTGATGAGGGCAAGCATACCAGTTGCTTTCTTAATCACCTTAGCCACCTGTGTTGCCACTTTTAGGGAACTGTGGACCTGCACACCCAGACCTCTCTGAATGTGCATACACCATAGAACCATACACATCTCCATCTCTCACAGCTTACCCTCTGATTTCAGCTTCTCTGCCGTTTGGTCATTCACACCTTCTATTCTCTCTATGGGCTGCCATTGTTTCCATGGCTATGAATCATCTTTCATTCCCTCCCCCTGCAGGATAAATATCTCCCACTTTCTCTGCCTTTTAGCTTTGACAAAGGGTCACCTGGACTCGAAACATCAGCTCTTTTCTCTCCTTACAGATGCTGCCAGACCTGCTGAGATTTTCCAGAGTTTTCTCTTCTGGTTTCAGATTCCAGCACCCGCAGTAATTTGCCTTTATCCCTCTGTATGTTGATGTTCCTGAGGGTTTTGCCATTTACAGTGTGATTCAGACCTAAATTTGAAATTCCAAAATACATCTCACATTTGTCCAGATTAATTACCCATGAACTGAACCATTGCAGCGAACTTTAAAAATCAACCATCGGATCATAGAATCCCTACAGTGCAGAAGGAGGCCATTCAGCCCATCGAGCCTGCACCGACTCTCCGAAAGATCATCCCACCCAGGCCTACTTCCCACCCTACCCCATGCATTACCATGGTTAATCCACCTAACCTGCACTTCTTTGGAGTGTAGGAGGAAACCCGTACACGCAGAGGAAATCCACGCAGGAGAGAACGTGCAAATTCCACACAGACAGTGACCCAAGCCGGGAATCGAATCCGGGTCCCTGGCGCTGTGAGACAGCAGTGCTAACCACTGTGCCACTGTGCCACCCATTTAAAAAAAACAGATGTTTTGAGCCTATCATTTGTGTTTAATTCCATGGAATCTCTACAGTGTAGTGGGATGGTATTGGGTGCATCAAGTCTGCACCAACTTGTGGATGATGTCCACTGATGCCTCCGTTATCTCTACAGCCACCTCCACCAATGCTCTGGGACAGTGGTTAGCACTGCTGCCTCACAGTGCCAGGGAACTTAAACACAAGAGCTGTAATTTGTATGTTCAAATCGTGAAGAGGGTCAAGAACTTGCAACCTTCAGACTCACAGAAAGAGCACTATCACATCAGCTACAACTGATACCTTAGCAGAAGAATCAAGAAGGATTACCATTCATTCCGCACTATTTGCCTCACCTTAAAATATCCCAAAGTGCTTTGGGTTCAATTGGACGAGGCATGGTGGCACAGTGGTTAGCACTGCTGCCCCACAACGCCAGGGACCCGGGTTCAATTCCCGGCTTGGGTCACTGTCTGTGTGGAGTCTGCGCGTTCTCCCCATGTCTGCGTGGGTTTCCTCCGGGTGCTCCGGTTTCCTCCTACATTCTGAAAGACGTGCTGGTTGGGTGCATTGACCCGAACAGGGGCTGGACTGTGGCAACTAGGGGAATTTCACAGTAACTTCATTGCGGTGTTAATGTAAGCCTTACTTGTGACTAATAAATAAACTTTAAAATGTAGGCCATCAGGTCCAGGCAACGTATCTACTTTAAACCCCATTCCTTTCTCTCTCTAGTACTGCTTTGTTTTACTGATACAAGTGGAAACATTTCTCCGCCCTGACTTCCCAATGGTAGAAAAGAAAAATCAATTGAGAAATGGACAGAATTGTAGAGGAGAATATAATTGTTCAAAACATCAGAAAATATGCCAGAACCTTATGTGGCAAATTGGAGTTAAATTTGTTCAGTCACTGTAAATCAGCGTCTCTATCTATTGTCCCGAGAGGCTTGTGAAAACAGTTGTAACAAGCTGTTCTTTCACTGACACATTCCCTTATCTTCAAATCGGGAACCAAAGCATCAGAAAGAGGGGTCATCTGTGAGCTACTGAAGCCAGGATCAGTCCTCTGGCAACCTCAGCAACAGATGTGGAGATGCCGGCGTTGGACTGCGGTGAGCAGAGTAAGAAGTCTCACAAACCAGGTTAAACAACAACAGATGCAAGCTCGGGGCACGGGAAATGAATAGCACAGTGGATACCTGCATTTGACCAATCAGACCATAAGATATAGGAGCAGAATTAGGCCATTCGGCCCATCGAATCTGCTCCGCTATTCGATCATGGCTGTTACGTTTCTCAACCTCCTTTTCCCCGTAACCTTTGATCGCTTTACCAATCAAGAACCTATCTATCACTGTCTTAAATACACTCAATGATCTTACCTCCACAGCCTTCTGTGGCAATGAACTTCATGGATTCACCACCAGAAATCTATTTATTTATTAGTGTCACAAGTCGGCTTACATTAACACTGCAATGAAGTTACTGTGAAAATCCCGCCACATTCTGGCACCTGTTCGGGTACACTGAGGGGGAATTTAGCACGGCCAATGCATCTAACCAGCAAGTCTTTCAGACTGTGGGAGGAAACCAGAGGACCCAGGGAAATCCCACGCAGACACGGGGAGAATGTGCAGACTCCGCACAGACAGGAAGGGAATTCCAGGGCTTCACAGCTACTGACAGTGGTGCGGTTATGATTGTGAATGGACAAGAGGCCAGAATTTGATATAGTGAGCAGTTATAGCTAGTCCCCCGGCACTAAGGTCCCCCTGACTCTAATCCACCTAACCTGCACATCTTTGGACTGTGGGAGGAAATCGGAGCATCCGGAAGAAACCCACGCAGACATGGGGAGAATGTGCAAACTCCACACGGACAGTGGCGCAAGCCGGGAATTGAACCCAGGTCCCTGGTGCTGTGAGACAGCAGTTACTAACCACTGTGCCACCGTGCCACCCTTCCTCACGTCAGTTTCTAATTCCTCCTCATCTCGGTTCTAAACTCTGAGGCTGTGCCCTCGGATCTTAGTTGGATATGAAGGTTGTGGGTTAGAGTTATACTGAGGGAGTGCTGCACTGTCGGAGGTGCCTTCTTTTGACAGAGTCCTTAAATCTAGACTCTGTACTCTCTCTCGTTGTAAATTATCTCATGGCATTATTTGGAAGAAGAGCAGGGCGGAGTGGGGGGCAGGGTGGGTGGCGGAGGAGCACTCTCCCTGGCTAGTAATTATCCTTCAACCAACATCACAAAAACATGTCACCTGCTCATTATAACATTGCTATTTCTGGGATCTTGCTGTGTGCAAATTGACTGAAGCATGTCCTCTATGGCACGGTGGCACAGTGGTTAGCACTGCTGCTTCACAGCGTCAGGGACTTGGGTTCGATTCCCAGCTTCGGTCACTGTCTGTGCGAGTTTGCACGTTCTCTCCGTGTCTGCGTGGGTTTTCTCCGGGTGCTCTGGTTTCCTCCCACAATCTGAAAGACGTGCTGGTTAGATGCATTGGCGATGCTAAATTCCTCCTCAGTGTACCCGAACAGGTGCTGGAGTGTGGCGACTAGGGGATTTTCACAGTAACTTCATTGCAGTGTTAATGTGAGCCTACTTGTGACTAATAATAAATAATCTAAACTAATGGCAACAGTGGCTACACTTCAAAAAGTACTTCAGTGGTTGCAAAGCACTTTGGGATATTTTAAGGTGAGGCAAATAGTGCGGAATGAATGGTAATCCTTCTTGATTCTGCTGCTAAGGTATCAGTTGTAGCTGATGTGATAGTGCTCTTATCTGTGAGTCTGAAGGTTGCAAGTTCTTGTCCCTCTTCACGATTTGAACATACAAATTACAGCTCTTGTGTTTAAGTTTATTTACAAGCAGGAACCGTTTCTCCCTGTCTGCTCTGTCCAGCCCCCTCATGATTTTGAACATCTCTATCAAATCTCCTCTTAGTCTTCTTCTCTCCAAGGAGAACAGTCCCAATCTCTCCAATCTCTCCTCATCACTGATGTTTCTTCAAAAGGTCATGAATGTAGCCCAATCCATCACGTAAACCAGCCTCCCATCCATTGACTCTGTCTACACTTCCCGCCGCCTCGGCAAAGCAGCCAGCATAATCAAGGACCCCACGCACCCCGGACATTCTCTCTTCCACCTTCTTCCGTCGGGAAAAAGATACAAAAGTCTGAGGTCACGTACCAACCGACTCAAGAACAGCTTCTTCCCTGCTGCTGTCAGACTTTTGAATGGACTTACCTTGCATTAAGTTGATCTTTCTCTACACCCGAGCTATGACTGTAATACTCCATTCTGCACTCTCTCCTTTCCTTCTCTATGAACGGTATGCTTTGTCTGTATAGCGTGCAAGAAACAATACTTTTCACTGTATGTTAATACAATATGAGAATAATAAATCAAATCAAATCAAATTAAATTAGTTTCTCATCCCTGGAACCATTCTTGTAAACCTCTTCTGCATTCTCGCCAATGTGTTCACATCCTTCCTATAATGTGACACCCAAAACTGTACACAGTACTCTCGCTGAGGTCTAACTAGTGACTTGTATAAATGCGGTATAACCTCTTTGCCCCTATTAATAAAGCCTCTTAATTAACTTATTTAATGAATGAATTAATTTATAATTGCATGTTTTATTAATTGCTCTCTCCACTTGTCCTGCCACCTGTAACGCACATGACACACCATCAGCATCACAGCTGAATGTGCTCCTGTGCTGCAAACTGTTATGTTTGTGGTCTAATATTGAGACTAATAATTGACTACGAGGTCAGTGGTAATAAAGTAACTGGAACAGTTTATTAACATGGCCTTTTCCTGGCACACTCAGCACCAGGCTGGTTCGGCAAGCTCCACCCAGGGTGCAGCTTGACTCCTGGGTCACCTGACCCGTTCTCTTAAAGGGAAATGCCCCAACATACATTACATAAACTTCGACACGGTGGCACAGTGGTTAGCACTGCTACCTCACAGCGTAAGGGACCCGGGTTCAATTCCGGCCTTGGGTCACTGTCTGTGTGGAGTCTGCACGTTCTCCCTGTGTCTGCGTGGGTTTCCTCCAGGTGGTCCGGTTTCTTCCCACAGCCCAAAGATGTGTGGGTTAGGTTGATTGGCCGTGCTAAATTGACCCTCGAGCCGAGGAGACCAGCAGCGTAAATATGTTGGGTTACGGGAATAGGGCCTGGGTGGGATTGTGGTTGTTGCGGACTCGATGGGCTGAATGGCCTCCTTCTGCACCGTAGGGAATGTATGGATTGTAGGTTCTATAATTTTACAAACTAAGGTTGCAATTAGTCACGGATGATTACTAGTGTGGGACACACTTTGGTTGGAATCTTACCGGAACGCTCGCTCCAGAACCGGGGCAGACGAGGCTCGGAGAACAGCATTCTCCGTCGGCCTCGAGCGGGATCGTACAAACCTCGGGCAAGCAAGGAGGCAAAATTCCACTGATTGACTTCCTCACTGAGGATGTTGATTGATTTGATTTATTATTGTCACATGTATTAACATACAGTGAAAAGTATTGTTTCTTGCGCGCTATACAGACAAAACATACCGTTCATAGAGAAGGAAAGGAGAGGGTGCAGAATGTAGTGTTACAGTCATAGCTAGGGTGTAGAGAAAGATCAACCTAATGCAAAGTAGGTCCATTCAAAAGTCTGACAGCAGCAGGGAAGAAGCTGTTCTTGAGTCGGTTGGTACGTGACCTCAGACTTTTGTATCTTTTTCCCGACGGAAGAAAGTGGAAGAGAGAATGTCCGGGGTGCGTGGGGTCCTTAATTATGCTGGCTGCTTTGCCGAGGCAGCGGGAAGTGTAGACAGGGTCAGTGGAGGGGACTGACCTCCAGGGCAGCCCCAGAATTGTCAGGTTTTATTCAAAAGCGCCCCGTTTTTATTTTTGAACTCTCTCCTGCCTCCTTTCTTCCATTTCTGCTGCTATTTCATATCGAGCGAATTGTAATCATCTGGATTAAATGCTAATGAGAACATGCAAAGGGAATGCGCTCGCAACTCATAGTCTCCCATCTTATGTCTTGCTCATTTTTTTCCCTGTTAATTGCCTCCGACTCACTGCTCATTTTGGCATTGTTTCCTGAGTTAAAATGTTGCTTTGTGCTGTCTGCCATTTTGCGATAACAAGCAGCGTGCTGTGGCCAAGAATGGGTAATCAGCCATTACCACACGCCAGCGACCACTTTCAAGGAGAATTAATGAAATCCTTAGAGACGGCTTTTATGTTCTGCGACTGAAACCCCGTGTCGCTGGGACGGCAGTGAGGAAATGACACTGGAAGTCTGATCGCAGTACATCACCTTAATATGTGAGGAAATCAGCTAAACAGTTCTGCTTCACTGATTCAGCGAATGCTGGCAAAAACTAGGATTTGTGCAGGCGACCTGTGTGAAGACGTGAATTTAGCACGGCCAATGCACCCTAACCAGCAGGTCTTTCAGACTGTGGGAAGAAACCGGAGCACCCGGGGGAAACCCATGCAGACACGGAGAGAATGTGCAGTCTCTGCACAGACAGTGACCTAAGCCGGGAATCGAACCTGGGTCCCTGACGCTGTGAGGTAGCACTGTGCCCCTGTGCCGCCTACGATGAAACCTGCCTTGTACCCACCCAGGCTGGTTTGCATCCGAGAGCCATCAGAGAGAAGAGCTTTTGATCGCACCAATCCATATGCTACATTTCCAAGGCGGCATGGTGGCACAGTGGTTAGCATTGCTGCCTCACAGCGCCAGGAACCCGGGTTCGATTCCCGGCTTGGGTCACTGTCTGTGTGGAGTCTGCACGTTCTCCCTGTGTCTGCATGGGTTTCCTCCGGGTGCTCCGGTTTCCTCCCACAATCCAAAAGACGTACTGGTTAGGTGGATTGGCCGTGCTAAATTCTCCCTCAGTGTACCTGAACAGGCGCTAGAGTGTGCCGACTAGGGGATTTTCACAGTAACTTCATTGCAGTGTTAATGTAAGCCTACTTGTGACAATAATAAATAAACTAAACTAAAGTAAAAAGAAATCCTCCTCCATGCACTGCAGCAATTCACCAAAGAGCCTCAGACAGCACCTTCCAAACCCACGACCACTTCCATCTAGAAGGACAAGGGCAGTAGGTACCTGGGAACACCACCACCTGCAAGTTCCCCTCCAAGCCACTCATCATCCTGACTTGGAAATATATCACCGTTCTTTCTCTGTTACTGGGTCAAAATCCTGGAATTCCCTCCCTAACAGCATTGTGGGTCAACCCCCAGCACATGGACTGCAGCAGTTCAAGAGGGCAGCTCACCACCACCTTCTCAAGGGCAACTAGGGATGGGCAATAAATGCTGGTCAGCCAGCGACGCCTGTGTCTCACAATTGAATAAAAAAAATGGTGGCAGCAAGGGATCAAAAACCCTCAACCTCGCTGAAATGCTGAAAGAAAATTCTGGAAGACTAATGTTAAATATTTAAAAGGGTTGCAAGTTACTTTAAGACCTGATCATCTGATTTGATAGTGATGTCTTTAGGGTGTTGGCACAGGCTGCAGTTTTACTTTCAGCTTGTACTCGGTACAGGCAAGAGCTCCTGGAATAAAGTTGTTGTTATTTTGACTCTACGTGTGCAGATCCCGTCTTTTCTTTTTGTTTAAAATCCACAGTTCCCAACATCGTTAGGACATTACAATGAAAGAAATTTTTCAATAAGAATCCTGACCTGAAAGAAACTCCCAACAGAAGCTTAAGGTGCAAAGAAAAGTCACAAGAACATCGCTCCAGAGAAGAGGTTCGGAAGGTGAAGGCAGAGAATTTTATGGCGGCAGTGCATTGAATTGTTTTTATTTGATCATTGGATGTGGTCTATTGCCCATCCCTGAGGACATTTCAGATTCATTGCTGTGAATCTAGAGTCACATATAGGTCAGACCGGGTAAGGACAGCAGATTTCCTTCCCTAAAGGACATTACTAAACTAGATGGATTTTTCCGACAATTGACAATGGTTTCATGGTCACCATTAGACTTTTAATTCCAGATTTTTATTGAATTCAAATCTCACCATCTGCCGTGGAGGGATTCGAACCCGGGTCCCCAGAACATTACCCTGGGTCTCTGGATTTCTAATCCAGTGACAATGCCATCATGCCACTGCATCCCTTGAATCTCCCTAGGCACATGAATCAGACCCAGAAGTAAGTGTGGCATTGAGGAGAGATATGTGAAGACCCAAGCTTGGAGACAGCACCTCATCTGTACCCTTTATTGTACATGTTTAAATAGCTCTGGTTGTCAATAAGGACTTATGCTGGAATTCTACCGCCCCACCTGTCACAGGAATCAGAACGCCAGACAATGGGAAGGTCCATGGATCTCAGGCGGGATTTTCTGGTCTCGGGTCGAGCGAATCCTGCCCTGACTGTTAATGACTCCTTTAACATATCATAGAATCCCTACAGTGCAGAAGGAGGCCATTCAGCCCATCGAGTCTGCACCAACACAAATCCCACCCAGGCCCTATCCCCGTAACCCCATATATTTACCCTGCTAACCCCCTCCCACTAATTTACCATGGCCAATCAACCTAGCCTACATATCTTTTGAGTGTGGGAGGAAACCAGAGCACCCGGAGGAAACCCACGCAGACACAGGGAGAACATGCAAACTCCACGCAGACAGTCACCCGAGGCCGGAATCGAACCTTGGTCGCTGGCGCCGTGAGACAGCAGAGCTAACCACTGTGCCACCCCTATATACTGTTACTGTTCTGTAACCAATTACCTCCTAACAGAAAGAAGTCCGATGGTTATGGGTTGATAGCCCCACTTAAGATATGGGCACAGAATTCAGGTTGATCCGGCGGGAGCACTGAGAGAGTGCTGCCTAGTTGGAGGTGCCATCCCTGTGCTCCCTGCTGGAGTTGAATAATGCCCCATTTAACCCCGGCATCTCCACATCAGGAATTAAATAATCCCATGGCACCATTTGTGGAAGAGCTGTGGATTTCATGTTTTTCAGTCAAAACTCTGTTTGTGGGAGTTTGCTGGGCGCAAAATGGCTGCTGTGCTTTCTACATTACAATGGTGACTACACCTCGGGAGTGTGTTGGGGCATCCCCAAGGTTGTGGATGGCGCTATATCACTACAAGTCTCCTTTTCTAGAGTTCAGTGTGTAAGGATAATTCACCCGGATTTAATCTGTAAAATTCCCTACAATGCAGTTTTGATTCATCAATTTCAGAGTCAGTTAGATTTATTGCAAGTTATCCTGCATATTATTAATAAAATTCCTTCATATCCATCGGAACTTCCCATTCCCATAGAGTCATAGAGGTTTCCAGCACGGAAACAGACCCTTCAGCCCAACTTGTCCATGCCATCCATTTTTTTGAAACCCCAAAGCCAGTTCAAATTGCCTGCATTTGGCCCATATCCCTCCATACCCAACTTACCCATGTAACTGTCTAAACGCTTTTTAAAAGACAAAATTGTACCCGCCCCTACTACTACCTCTGGCAGCTTGTTCCAGAGACTCACCACCCTCTGGGTGAAAAAATTGCCCCTCTGGACTCTTTTGTATCTCTCCCCTCTCACCTTAAACCTATGCCCTTTAGTTTTAGACTCCCCTACCTTTGAGAAAAGATATTGACTATCTAGCTGATCTATGCCCCTCATTGTTTTATAGACCTCTATAAGATCACCCCTCAGCCTCCTACGCTCCAGGGGATAAAAATCCCAGTCTATCTAATCTCTCGTTCTAACTCAAACCAGCAAGTCCCGGTAGCATCCTCGTAAATCTTTTCTGCACTCTTTCTAGTTTAATGAAAGCCTTTCTATAATAGGGTGATCAGAACTGTACACAGTATTCCAAGTGTGGACTTACCAATGTCTTGTACAACTTCAACAAGACATGTAGTCGTTGTGTGGGGAGATCTGGGGTTTGGGGGTGGGGAGGGTGGGGTGGGGGGGGGGGGGGGGGGCGGGGGTGCGGAGGGTTGCCCCAGCAGCATCTTCTGGGATATCTGCAGAACACATCGCTCCTCTGGGCTGTTATGTTCGTGTAAGCACCGTCAGAAAGGACAATGGAAAATTCTGTAATTTTATATTTCCATTCCTCTGCGAAAGCAATATTCAAATAACACTCCGACTAAATCACTACATTTCATAATTCATTCGGCTGATTGCTTTATCAAAACAAGCAATCAATATCGTTGTAGTATAGGTCTACTTCTAAAGATTTATTTGAATGAATGTTACCGCAACAGATTAATTTCACCCTATTCTTCCACCAGTGCCTTGCGGAATAAATGAATCATGTCACCAACAGATCCACAAGAAAGAACAATCTCTCATCCATTACTGTTTAATTGAATAGCATCTCTGGACAATCAGCTGAATATGTATCGTGAATTCAGGTCAATTTCAATAATGTGATGCATCACGGTCTATCCCTGGAAGAACGGCTGTGAGGAAAAATAGAAAATCATCTCAATTCCCGTTGAAAATGAAGGGAATCGCAATGTAATGTACATTTGGGGAGAGCGGAATAGTAAACAGGCCAAGGAAACATCTTCATAAATATGCAGCCAGACTAACGGTTAACCTGTGAGCGTTCGGGCAGAGTAGTGTTCTGTTTTCTGCTCATTTGCAGTAATTATATCAATTCCACGTTACTGCCACACCGTAATAAAGAGATGGGTCAAATCTTGCCCTTTAACTCAACTCAGAGTCATTTCTAACCCTAATGAGGGTGCAGTGATCTGCCATTAAATATCCCACCCAGGCACTGCGCGCGTATCAGGCTAATACAAGGCAGTTTCACCAGTATTAGATCCACACCAGGGCCACATGCAGCCCACACTGAGAGCAACCGTTCCCACTGTTGTGGTAGCTGGTGCAAAGGTTTCTGCTAAAGAAGCTTGAGGTTCAGTGTCTTGGGCTACAGGAAGATGCTCAAATGGGCAGATAAGTGACAGATGGAATTTAACACTGAAAAACACTGAGGTAATGTACAACAGGTTTATTTGGTAGCACGAGCTTTCGGAGCACTGCTCCTTCATCAGGTGTTGTGAGACTACTTACTGTGCCCACCCCAGTCCAACGCAGGCAACTCCACATCATAAGGTAATATACTTATCGAATCATAGAATCCTACTGTGCAGAAGGAGGCCATTTGGCCCATCGAGTCTGCAGGTACCACAATCCCACCCAAGCCCTATCCCCGTAACCCCACATATTTACCCTACTAACCCCCTGGCACGAAGGGTCAATTTAGCATGGCCAATCCATCTAAAAGTAAACTTAAAGTTTATTTATTCGTCACGAGTGGGCTTACATTAACACTGCAATGAAGTTACTGTGAAAATCCCTCAGTCGTCACACTCCGGCACCTGTTCAGGTACACTGAGGGAGAATTTAGCATGGCCAATCCACCTAACCAGCATGTCTTTGGATTGTGAGAGGAAACCAGAGCACCCGGGGGAAACCCACGCAGACACGGGGAGAATGTACAAACAGACTGTGACCCAAGGCAGGAATTGAACCTGGGGGTCCCTGGTGCAGTGAGGCAGCAGTTCTAACCACCGTGCCACCATTTGGAAGAACTAATTTGATAAGGAAGTATTCAATGAATGGCATGGCACTTGGAAGTTCTGTGGAACAAAGGGACATTGGCGTGTTTGTCCTCAGATCTTTATCAATCAAGATATAGATTACAAATGATGTGGAGATGCCGGTGTTGGACTGGGGTGGGCACAGTAAGCAGTCTCACAACACCAGGTTAAAGTCCAACAGGTTTATTTGGTAGCACGAGCTTTCGGAGCATTACCCCTTCATCAGGTGAGTGAGGAGTTGTGTTCACAAACAGGGCATAAATAGACACAAACTCAATTTGCAAGATAATGGTTGGAATGCGAGTCTTTACATGTAATCAAGTCTTAAAGGTACAGACAATGTGAGTGGAGAGAGGGTTAAGCACAGGTTAAAGAGATGTGTATTGTCTCCAGACAGGACAGATAGTGAGATTTTGCAAGCCCAGGCAAGTTGTCAGGGTTACAGATAGTGTGACATGAACCCAAGATCCCGGTTGACGCCATCCTCATGTGTGCGGAACTTGGCTATCAGTTTCTGCTCAGCGACTCTGCGTTGTCATGTGTCGGTAAGTGTTCACGGCCTTCACGATTCACTACCCTCTGAGAGAAGAAGTTCCCCCTCAACTCTGTTCTGAACCGGCCCCCCCTTATTTTGAGGCTGTGCCCTCTAGTTCTGGTTTCCCTTCTAAGTGGAAAGAATCTCTCCACCTCTACCCTATCCAGCCCCTTCATTATCTTATACGTCTCTATAAGATCACCCCTCATCCTTCTAAACTCCAACGAGTACAGACCCAATCTGTTTAATCTCTCCTCATAAGCTACACCCCTCATCTCCGGTATCAACCTGGTGAACCTTCTTTGCACTCCCTCCAAGGCCAATATATCCTTTCGCAAATAAGGGGACCAAAACTGCACACAGTACTCCAGTTGCGGCCTCACCAGTGCCTTGTACAGTTGCAGCAAGACCTCCCTGCTTTTATATTCTATCCCCCTCGCGATAAAGGCCAACATTCCATTCGCCTTCTTGATCACCTGCTGCACCTGCAGACTGAGTTTTTGCGATTCGTGCACAAGGACCCCCAGGTCCCTCTGCACAGTCGCACGATGTAATTTTTCTCCATTTAAATAATATTCCAATTTACTATTATTTCTTCCAAAGTGGATAACCTCACATTTGCTAACGTTATATTCCATCTGCCAGATCCTCGCCCACTCGCTCAGCCTATCCAAATCTCTCTGCAGACTTTCCGCGTCCTCCACGCAATTCGCTTTCCCACTCACCTTCGTGTCATCAGCAAACGTGAATACCCTACATTCAGTCCCCTCCACCAGATCATCTATGTAAATGGTAAACAATTGAGGCCCCAGCACCGATCCCTGCGGCACGCATATAGCGTCTTTCACAACCACAGGATGTCCAAAGTTCTGTACTGCCAATGAAATACTTTTGAAATGTGACCACTTTTGCCAGGAGGAATCCCGATTACCAATCTGCACACAGCAAAGCTCCCGCAAACAGCAAAGAAATGAATGACCAGATCTCAGCTGCTTGAGATGTTGGTAGAGGCACAGATATTGGCCAGAACTCTGGGGAGAACTCGTCTGTTTTTCAGATAGTTGACAATGGGATCTTTTCCAACAACCCGAGGTATCTGATCTATGGACGGCATTTCCAACAAAGCAGCTCTACCTCGAGACGACCCTGGGAGTGTCAGCGTAGAGTTTGCAAATGTACAAACACAGAAATCAGGAGTAGGCCACTTGGCCCCTTGATCCTGGTCCGCCATTCAATAAGATCATGACTTGTCCAATTTTAACCACATTCCTGCCTACCCCGATACCCTTTCACCCCTTGCTTATTAACTTCTGCCTTGAAGATATTCAAAGACTCTGCCCCAAACCTTTTGAAAAGAGAGTTTCAGAGACTCACAGATGACCTATACAAGAAAGCCAGATATGATCTAAGGAGATCTATCGAAGATGCCAAAAGACAGTACCGGACCAAGCTAGAGTCCCAGGCTAGCCAGACAGACCCCCGCCGACTATGGCAAGGTCTGCAAGACATAACAGACTACAAGATGAAGGCATGTAAAATCGCCGGCTCCAACGCACCCCTCCCTGATGAACTCAATACATTCGATGCCCGTTTTGAGGAAGAGGTCAGTGAGAACATGCCCTCCATCCTGGAAACCCTGGATGAACCTGTATCTGGGGTCACCATTGCAGATGTCAGAGCAGCTTTCTCGAAGGTCAACCCACGGAAAGCGACTGGCCCGGATGGGGTACCTGAACGTGCACTCAGATCCTGCGCGGATCAGCTGGCGGGGGGTATTCACAGACATCTTCAACCTCTCTTTACAACAATCTGAGGTCCCTATCTGCTTCAAGAAGACGACCATCATCCCAGTACCAAAGAAAAGCCAAGCAGCGTGCCTTAATGACCACGGTCCGGTGGCTCTGACATCCATCATTATGAAGTGTTGTAACAGGCTAATCATGGCACAAATCAATTCCAGCCTCCCAGACTACCTGGATCCACTCCAGTTTGCCTACCACCGCAACAGGTCCACAGCAGACGCCACTTCCCTGGCCCTGCACTCAACCCTGGAACACCTAGATAACAAAGACACCTATGTCAGACTCCTATATATCGACTACAGCTCAGCCTTCAACAACATTATTCCCACGAAACTCATCTCCAAACTCCGTGGCCTGGGCCTCGACTCCTCCCTCTGCGACTGGATCCTGAACTTCCTAACTCACAGACCACAATCAGTAAGGATAGGCAACAACACCTCCTCCACGATCACACTCAACACCGGTGCCCCACAAGGCTGTGTTCTCAGCCCCCTACTATACTCCTTATACATCTATGACTGTGTGGCCAAATTCCCCTCCAACTCGATTTTCAAGTTTGCTGATGACACCACCGCAGTGGGTCTCAAACAATGACGAGACAGAGTACAGGAATGAGATAGAGAATCTGGTGAACTGGTGCGGCAACAATAATCTCTCCTTCAATGTCAACAAAACGAAGGAGATTGTCATCGACTTCAGGAAGCGGAAAGGAGGACATGCTCCTGTCTACATCAACGGGGATGAAATAGAAATGGTCGAGAGCTTCAAGTTTTTAGGTATTCATATCACTAACAACCTGTCCTGGTCTCCCCCATGCTGACACTATAGTTAAGAAAGCCCACCAACGCCTCTACTTTCTCAGAAGACTAAGGAAATTTGGCATGTCAGCTACGACTCTCACCAATTTTTACAGATGCACCATAGAAAGAATTCTTTCTGGTTGTATCACAGCTTGGTATGGCTCCTGCTCTGCCCAAGACTGCAAGGAACAAAAAGGATCGTGAATGTACACTTCCTTGGAAAAGCAGCCAGCATAATTAAGGACGCCACGCACCCCAGACATTCTCTCTTCCACCTTCTTCTGTCGGGAAAAAGATACAAAAGTCTGAAATCACGTACCAACCGACTCAAGAACAGTTTCTTTCCTGCTGCTGTCAGACTTTTGAATGGACTTGCCTTGCATTAAGTTGATCTTTCTCTACACCCTAGCTATGACTGTAACACTACATTCTGCATTCTCTCCTTTCCTTCTCTATGAACAGTATGTTTTGTCTGCATAGCGCGCAAGAAACAATACTTTTCACTGTATACTATTACATGTGACAATAATAAATCAGATCAAATCACAATCATCTGAAAGAAAAAAATCCTCATCTCTATCTTAAACGGGCGATCCTTTATTTTTAAACAGTGACCCCTAATTCTAGATTCTCCCGCAAGTGGAAACATCCTCTCCACATCCAACCCTGTCACAATCTTATCTGCTTCAATCAAGTTGTCTCTTATTTCAAGGCACCTCGATTTTGTGTTCATGTCCCTGGAATGGGAGTTTAACTCACAACCAACAGACTCAGAATTCTATTTTCACATAAATAACTAACTAATTTATGACCGGAATGGATTTTGTTAGAACCCGCTACAAGTGGGAGTGCTGAATGAAAGAAAAGAGTTGTAACAACATGAGGCAATTACTAGGGTCATTGTCAAAACTTTGCCAGAACACTCCCCCACATTCAGGGAGCAAAGCATTTGTGTCTGAATGGTCCATGGATAAAATGTATTTTTTTAGGATTACACTTTTTGGGAAAATTGGGCAGATGCTGCTGGGATTATTTTAATTGTTTCATACTATTATTTTATTCACTCACGAGATGTCAGCATTGCTGGCTGGGCCAACATTTATTGCCCATCCCTAATTGTCCTTGGGAGGGTGGTGGTGAGCTGCCTTCTTGAACCGCGGCAGTCCCTGTCATGTAGGTGCACCCACAGTTAGGGAGGGTGTTTCTGGATTTTGACCCAGCGACAGTGAAGGGGAGGCAATATATTCCCAAGTCCGGATGGTGAGTGACTCGGAGGAGAACTTCCAGGTGATGGTATTTCCAGGTACCTGCTGCCCTTGTCATAAAGTCATAGAGTTATAGATGTTTATAGCATAGAAACAGGACCTTTGGCCCAACTTGTCCATGCCACCCTTTTTTTTAACCACTGAGCTAGTCCCAATTGCCCGCGATGGATATCCCTCTATATCCATCTTACCCATGTAACTGCCCAAAACAAAATTCTACCGGCCTCTACTACTACCTCTGGCAGCTTGTTCCAGGCACTTACCACCCTCTGTGTGAAAAAAATGCCCCTCTGGATGTTTTTGTATCTCTCCCCTCTCACCTTAAACCTATGCCCTCTAGTTTTAGACTCCCCTACCTTTGGGAAAGGATATTGACTATCTAGCTGATCTATGTCCCTCATTATTTTATAGACCTCTAAAAGATCACTCCTCAGCCTCCTACGCTCCAGGGGAAAAAGTCCCAGTCTATCCAGCCTCTCCTTATAACTCAAACTCTTCTTCTAGAGGGTAGAGGTCAGGGGATTGGAAGGTGCTGTCGGAGGAGGCTTGGTGAGTTGCAGCAATGTTTCAGGACAGAGAAACCTTGACCTTTAACCAATGAGGAAAGAGATAACTTGTATTTTCATAGCGCCTTTTGCAACTTCATGAAGTCTCAAATTGCTTTAGAGCCAATAAGGCACTGTTAAAACATGGCCCCTGTTTTAACATAGGAAACACAGCAGCCAATTTGTACACAGAAAGCTCCGACACACGCACAGCAAAGAACCAGACTGAACTACAAAAGCAGAACACTGCAAAAACTGGAAATTTCAAATCAAACAGGAATTGCGAGAAATACACAATGGGTCGAACAGAAGAGAGAAACGGAGGTCGGAATTTTACACTTTCACCCCCCCCCCCCCCTCCCCGAACTCCCCCGCGGGAAAAGGGAAGTTGAGGGGGGAAGTCAGTAAAATGTTTGTGGCGTAACAGGCAATGCCATTACTGTTGTAAACCTCCCTCCACTAGTCATTTATCATCAGTGGGGGTTGTAGAAACATAGAATAGCATCCCTGCAGTGCAGAAAGAGGCCATTCAGCCCATCAAGCCTACACCGACAAAGAACAAAGAACAAAGAACAGTACAGCACAGGAAACAGGCCCTTCGGCCCTTCAAGCCTGTGCCGCTCCTTGGTCCAACTAGACCAATCGTTTGTATCCCTCCATTCCCAGGCTGCTCATGTGACTATCCAGGTAAGTCTTAAACAATGTCAGCGTGCCTGCCTCCACCACCCTACTTGGCAGCGCATTCCAGGCCCCCACCACCCTCTGTGTAAAAAACATCCCTCTGATATCTGAGTTATACCTCGCCCCTCTCACCTTGAGCCCGTGACCCCTCGTGAACGTCACTTCTGATCTAGGAAAAAGCTTCCCACCGTTCAGCCTATCTATCCCCTTCATAATCTTGTACACCTCTATTAGATCTCCCCTCATTCTCCGTCTTTCCAGGGAGAACAACCCCAGTTTACCCAATCTCTCCTCATAGCTAAGACCCTCCATACCAGGCAACATCCTGGTAAACCTTCTCTGCACTCTCTCTAACGCCTCCACGTCCTTCTGGTAGTGCGGCGACCAGAACTGGACACAGTACCCCAAATGTGGCCTAACCAGCGTTCTATACAGCTGCATCATCAGACTCCAGCTTTTATACTCTATACCCCGTCCTATAAAGGCAAGCATACCATATGCCTTCTTCACCACCTTCTCCACCTGTGTTGCCACCTTCAAGGATTTGTGGACTTGCACACCTAGGTCCCTCTGTGTTTCTATACTCCTGATGACTCTGCCATTTATTGTATAACTCCTCCCTACATTATTTCTTCCAAAATGCATCACTTCGCATTTATCCGGATTAAACTCCATCTGCCACCTCTCCGCCCAATTTTCCAGCCTATCTATATCCTGCTGTATTGCCCGACAATGCTCTTCGCTATCCGCAAGTGCAGCCATCTTCGTGTCATCCGCAAACTTGCTGATTACACCAGTTACACCTTCTTCCAAATCATTTATATAGATCACAAATAGCAGAGGTCCCAGTACAGAGCCCTGCGGAACACCACTGGTCACAGACCTCCAGCCGGAAAAAGATCCTACGACCACTACCCTCTGTCTCCTATCGCCAAGCCAGTTCTCCACCCATCTAGCCACTTCTCCTTGTATCCCATGAGCCTTAACCTTCTTAACCAACCTGCCATGTGGGACTTTGTCAAATGCCTTACTGAAATCCATATAGACGACATCCACGGCCCTTCCTTCATCAACTGTTTTTGTCACTTCCTCAAAAAACTCCACCAAATTTGTAAGGCACAACCTCCCTCTTACAAAACCATGCTGTCTGTCACTAATGAGATTGTTCCGTTCTACATAAGAACATAAGAAATAGGAGCAGGAGTAGGCCATCTAGCCCCTCGAGCCTGCCCCGCCATTCAATAAGATCATGGCTGATCTGACGTGGATCAGTACCACTTACCCGCCTGATCCCCATAACCCTTAATTCCCTTACCGCTCAGGAATCCATCCATCCGCGCTTTAAACATATTCAGCGAGGTAGCCTCCACCACCTCAGTGGGCAGAGAATTCCAGAGATTCACCACCCTCTGGGAGAAGAAGTTCCTCCTCAACTCTGTCTTAAACCGACCCCCCTTTATTTTGAGGCTGTGTCCTCTAGTTTTAACTTCCTTACTAAGTGGAAAGAATCTCTCCGCCTCCACCCTATCCAGCCCCCGCATTATCTTATAAGTCTCCATAAGATCCCCCCTCATCCTTCTAAACTCCAACGAGTACAAACCCAATCTCCTCAGCCTCTCCTCATAATCCAAACCCCTCATCTCCGGTATCAACCTGGTGAACCTTCTCTGCACTCCCTCCAATGCCAATATATCCTTCCTCATATAAGGGGACCAATACTGCGCACAGTATTCCAGCTGCGGCCTCACCAATGCCCTGTACAGGTGCATCAAGACATCCCTGCTTTTATATTCTATCCCCCTCGTGATATAGGCCAACATCCCATTTGCCTTCTTGATCACCTGTTGTACCTGCAGACTGGGCTTCTGCGTCTCATGCACAAGGACCCCCAGGTCCCTTTGCACGGTAGCATGTTTTAATTGCACATACATCCTGTCTCTAAGAATCCTCTCCAACAACTTCCCTACCATGGACGTCAAGCTCACCGGCCTATAATTTCCTGGGTTATCCCTGCTACCCTTCTTAAACAACGGGACCACATTCGCTATCCTCCAATCCTCAGGGACCTCACCCGTGTCCAAAGAAGCGACAAAGATTTCCGTCAGAGGCCCAGCAATTTCATCTCTCGTCTCCCTCAGCAGTCGAGGATAGATGCCATCAGGCCCTGGGGCTTTGTCAGTTTTAATGTTCCCTAAAAAACCTAACACTTCCTCTCTTGTAATGGAGATTTTCTCTAACGGGTCAACACCTCCCTCCGAGACACTCCCGGTTAACACGCCCCTCTCCTTCGTGAATACCGATGCAAAGTATTCATTTAGGATCTCCCCTATTCCCTTGGGTTCTAAGCATAATTCCCCTCCTTTGTCCCTGAGAGGTCCGATTTTCTCCCTGACAACTCTTTTGTTCCTAACGTATGAATAGAATGCCTTAGGATTCTCCTTAATCCTGCCTGCCAAGAACATCTCGTGACCTCTTTTTGCCCTTCTAATTCCCCGTTTGAGTTCTTTCCTACTCTCTCCGACAACAATCCCATTCAGCCCCTATCCCCATAACTCCACGTATCCCCCAACTAAGGGGCTAATCAACCTAACGCGCACATTTTTGGAGTTGTGTTGGGAGTTGTGATTGAGCCAATTAAGAGTTTCCTTCAACCGCCACAGAATCATGGGCCACGATTCTCCTATCCTGCCGTACTAATTTATTCACGCAGCGGGCTGGGTGAATCATGTGTCGGCCGATTTGTGGAGTTCCCGCGAGCGTTTGCGCCGCGCGTACGTCTCGCAGTGTTGGATTGCCAGCAACGTCCGCGCCATGCCAGAAATCAGCGCGGAGGCGGGGTCAGCATTTAAATAGTATTTAGCATACTATTTAAATGTGATTAGCGGGCCCAGGACTGAATTCTCTGGGCCCACTCGCCTCTCCCACCCAGCCAGGAATATTTCACTCCAGCGGGGAGTGCACTAGCTCCCCACTTTCAGGGAACTTTTGGCCAGGCCCCACTGGAGTGAACGGGGGGGCAATCGGGGCCCTCAAGGGTTTGGGCGGTGGGGGGATGGTGCCCCCTGGACGTGGACACCCTGGAAGTGCCAGTCTGTGCCCCCAGCATTGCCCAAGGGGCAAAGTGCCAATGCCCAGGGGGCACTTTGGCACAGCCCATCGGGCATAGGGCAGTGCCAAGGGGGCATATCGGGGTCGGGGCCTAGGGCAGTGATCGGTGGGGGTGGGGGTTCCAGCTGCCACTGGCATTGATTGGGGCAGGAGAGAGTCCAGCGATTGGGTAGGCTGGGGGGGGGCGGGTAGGAGGCCTGCCCGGGGGGGGGGGGGGGTGGGGGGGGGGGGGGGCTCTGCAGTGCGGGGGTTGGGCGGGATTGGCACTGTGTGTGGGGGTGGGATGGGGGGGGGCTGGAGATTGTAGTGGTCCGGGATCGGGGATTGGTTGAGGCTGGCCCGGGCATGGTCAGGGAGTCTGCGATCGGGCCATGGGGGCGAGAGGGGGGCAGCACTGTGGGGGTCCCGGGCTGGCCAGTAAATGGGAGGCTTACAGTTCGATGCCACTGCGCATGCGCAGAGTTCCGCTGGTTTCTGACACCAGGGTGGGAATAGGCCCCACCCCCCGATTTATAATGATATTCACACTGGAGGCCTCTGCAGTGCACAGAGTGTGGGAGATTCTAGTCTGAACTCCCACTGAATTACTCCAGTTTTCCTGCAAATTCGACACTTAGAATTTTTTTGGGAGAATTCCAGAAATGGATTCCCTACAGTACAGAAGAGGCCATTCAGTCTATCAAGTCTGCACCAACTCTCCAATATTTTACCATTGGCACAGGAGACCCATTCCAAGTGGTGACACCATCAGGTGAACTCAAGTAGCCTTGTTGTGGGTTGTGAGGGTCCTCCCTGTTCCGACACCCTGTGCCCGATGGCAGTGTCCCACTGTAGTCCTTGACCACCCCCACCCCTGCTGCCTACTCACCCAATGGTAGCCATTCACACTCCCTGCAGGGACCAGAAAGTCCCACCAGTGTGAACGGTGGGAAAATCCCGGCCAATAACTTGCATCTTGTGTTGTTTTGGATTCAAATAGATCCATAATGTAGCCCACTCCATCACGCAAACCAGCCTCCCATCCATTGACTCTGTCTACACTTCCCACTGCTTCAGCAAAGCAACCAGCATAATTAAGGACCCCACGCACCCTATACATTCTCTCTTTCACTTTCTTCCGTCAGGAAAAAGGCACAAAAGTCTGAGGTCACGTGGGAGTTCAACTCCCACCCGCCTGACGAAGGAACAGCCTGTTCCGAAAGCTAGTAGCTTTTGCTACCAAATAAGCCTGTTGGACTTTAACCTGGTGTTGTTAGACTTCTTACCGTGCCTCTGCAATCACAATATCTGCAGCATGTTGATCTCAGTTCTCGAGATGAGCAACCCCTGTGATGTCATATTTCTTTGCTCTGAGTCAACACCCAGGCTTAATCAATCAACTACAGTGAGCCTAGATCAGTTATCAGACTGACATAATCAAAACACTGAAAAACTAAACTTTTTAAAAATTCATTTGTGGGACATGGGTGTGGCTGGCTGGACAGCATTTATTGCCCATCCCTAGTTGCCCTTGGAGGATAGTTGAGAGTCAACAACATTGCTGCGGTGCCTGTTCGGGTACACTGAGGCAGAATTTAGTATGGCCAATGCACCTAGCCAGCATGTCTTTTGGACACAGGAGGAAACCAGAGCACCCGGAGTCACATGTATTCCAGACCAGGTAAAGACAGTAGATTTTCTTCCCTAAAGGACATTAGTGAGCATGGAGCATTAACACTAGCATGGACCAGGTGGGCTGAATGGTCCGTTTCTGTGCTGTGAAATTCGGTGGAGAAAAAATCCGTGGAAACTGAAGACATGCAAAATTGACAATGAAGATAATTTCTGGCAATTTAATTCCAAGAATTTGGCAATCTTGGTGTGTCAGGGAGCCCCCCCCCCCGTAATTAAATATATAATTGTACACAGCTTTCTAACTGCTGTTGACATCATTTCCCCAGTTGGAACTAACTTTGCGCAGGCGTCTTTGAAGGGAGGAATATTCAAGCTGATGCAAAAGCTTCGATTCAGAATCTGCAGAGTATTTGTAAGCACGGCAACAACAGCAGTCCCTGGAGAGCTGTGCATGAACCAGCCTTGGCTGTCGTGTTTGAGTTGTGCAGGCTGTGACCGACATGAAGACTGTTCGTCTGGGCTGATCCATCGATTGTTTTATTTATTGTAGCCAAGACACACGAGGTTAACACCGGACTCTGTTGGCTATCTCTGCAAGGTGCCAGAACACAGATTTCAACAACTGAGGCCGCAAGATTGGTAACCTGACAAGAATCTTGCACAGTGCTGTCACAGAATTGTTACGGCGCAGAAGGAGGCCGTTCGGCCCATTGTCTCTGCACTGGCTCTTCAACTGAGCATCATGGCTCAGTGCCATTTCCCTGCCTTGTCCCCGTACCACATTGCTTCTATTCAAGTAATCGTCCAATGCCCCCAGCCCAGGTAGCACAGTGGCACAATAGTTAGCACAGCAGCTTCATCGCGCCAGGGATCCTTGATTTGATTTATTATTGTCACATGTATTGGTATGCAGTGAAAAGTATTGTTTCTTGCGCGCGATACAGAGCATACCGTTCATAGAGAAGGAAAGGAGAGAGTGCAGAATGTAAGCATGGGACAAGAGTAAAAGATAGAATTAGAAGGTATGCTGGGCACAGCTTGCAAAAAGTCGCCACGCTCCGGTGCCATCTTGGATTCGGGTTCGATTCCCGGCTTGGGTTACTGTCTGTGCGGAGTTTACCTGTTCTCCCCATGTCTGTGTGGGTTTCCTGCAGCAGAAAGACGTGTTGGTTAGGGTGCATTGGCCGTGCTAAATTCTCCCTCAGTGTACCCGAACGGACACCAGAGTGTAACGATGAGGGGATTTTCACAGTAACTTCATTGCGGCGTTAATGTAATCCTACTTGTGGCACTAATAAATAAACTTTAAAAAACCATTGAAAGCCTCGATTGAACCTGCCTCCACCACACTCCCAGGCAGCACATTCCAGACCCTAACCACTCGCTGGGTGAAAAATATTTTTCCCACATCATATTTGCTTCTTTTACAAATCACTTCAAATCTGTGCTCTCTCAATCTTGATCCTTTTACAAACAAGAACAGTTTCTCCCCATCTACTGGTGGGTGGCACGGTGGCACAGTGGTCAGCACTGCTGCCTCACAGCACCAGGGGCCCAGGTTCAATTCCTGGCTTGGATCACTGTCCGTGCGGAGTCTCCCCGTGTCTTTGTGGGTTTCCTCCGGGTGCTCTGGTTTCCTCCCACAGTCGAAAGATGCGCAGGTTAGGTTGATTGGCCATGCTAAATTGACCCTTAGTGTCAGGGGGTTAGCAGAGTAAATAAGTGGTGTTATGGGGATAGGGCCTGGATGGGATTGCGATTGGTGCAGACTCAATGGTCCAAATGGCCTCTTTCTGTAGTGTAGGGATTCTATGATTCTGCTCTGTCCAGCCCCCTCATGATTTTGAATCCATCAAAACTCCTCTTCGCCTTCTTCTCTCCAAGGCAAACAGTGCCAACCTCTCCAATCTATCTTCATCCAGTTTCTCATCCCTGGAGCTGTTCTTGTAAACCTCTTCTACACTCTCGGAACATCGGAACAGGCTCGATGGGCCATTCAGGCCATTCAATAAGATCAGTGGCCTAACTCCACGTCCCTGCCTTTGGCCAATATCCCTTAATAACAGCAAATTATCTATCTTCATAAACCCTCAGGAACCCCACTACGAACCTTCCTGCAGCTCCAACAGGGCGTAGAGGAGAGAATTGACCCATGGTAGTGTTTATAGAAACATAGACAATGGAGCAGGAGGAGGCCATTCATCCCTTTGAGCCTGCTCCGCCATTCATTATGATCACAGCTGGTCATCCAACTCAGTAACCTGTTCCCACCTCCCCCTCCTCACTCCACCTCCCCCTCCCCACACCACCCCCGCCATATCCTTTCTTTCCCTTTTATCCACAAGAGCAATTGCTAACTCTTTCTTGGAAATCTACATGATGTGGAGATGCTGGTTGGACTGGGGTGGGCACAGTAAGAAGTCTCACAACACCAGGTTAAAGTCCAACAGGTTTATTTGGAATCACGAGCTTACGGAGCGCTGCCCCTTCATCAGATGAGTGGAAGTAGGTTCATAAACACAGCCATGTTTTGCAAACCGACCTCCACTCACCTGAGGAAGGAGCAGGGGTGACACAGTGGCGCAGGGCTTTGCACTGCTGCCTCACAGCTCCAGGGACCTGGGTTCGATTCTCGGCTTGGCTCACTGTCTGCGTGGAGTTTGCACGTTCTCTCCATGTTTGGATGCTCCGGTTTTTTCCCACAGTCCAAAAATGTGCAGGTTAGGTGCATTGGTGATGCACCATCAATTTACGAGGACTCCAGCGAGTGGGTGAAATACAGCAGGCTTTTATTCGCAAAGAACTGGAACACACCCTTGTAGCTAGCCTGGCCCAGACTGAGGCAGAGGGGAGGAACCGTTACCTTTATACCTCGATCAGGTGGAAGGGGAGGAGTCTCGGGTCAGGCGCAGCAGGGGTGTGTCCAGGCATATGACATGTAATTACAGTTGGTCACCACAATTGGCCATGCTGAATTCTCCCTCAGTGTACCCGAACAGGCGCCCGAGTGTGGTGACTAGGGGAATTTCACAGTAACTTCATTGCAGTGTGAATGTAAGCCTACTTGTGACTAATAAATATACTTTAAACCTGTTGGACTTTAACCTGGTGTTGTGAGACTTCTTACTTGGAAATATACAGGCCGGATTCTCCCAAAACAAAACTAAGTGCCCAGCGGGCGGGAAAACAGGAGTATTCCCCGTCTTTATTTTGGGCATACTTACCAGAACAAACCTCCAACAGCGCAATTCACTCTGACAAGTGGTGGGCGGGACGTATTCCCGCTGGAGAGGCCGGCAGCATCACGCTGAGTGGTCCACTGCGCATGCGCCGATCTGTCCGTGCGGAGATCAGCACTGACTCACTGGCCCCCACCCCCCCGATCACCAACCTACCAATCCTCTCCAGGCCAACCCCAATCTCCCCACGCCCCATGGGGCCAGCCATCAATGCATCATCCCCTTCCTCCTCCCTCACCTTTAGCGAGACTTTCCTTCAATCCAGCTCCGCTGTTCACCCCGACTCATCCCCCTGGTAACAATTCCACATTCTCATCACTCTCTGGGGTAACACTTTGGAGTTAATTGCAAGCTTTGGTTTAAAAAATAATTACCCTCATCAATTGCCTGTAGTGCTCTGTGGCACCAAGTTAACTTGAATACATGTTTTTTTAACTCATTCTGTGAATATCCTACCTGCTGAAAGTACAGGAAAAATTGCTGCCTTCTCTCTTTGATTTTGTTCCACACTGATGTGGAAGAATCGGTTATTGATTACTCATGTTAGACTGCAGTCAGGTGAGTTGAGTCAGTGATAGTAATAATCAACAATATAAGATCATTCGAAATAGGAGCAGGAGGAGGCCATTCAGCCCCTCGAGCCTGCTCCATCATTCAATAAGATCATGGCTCCTCTGATTGTGATCTCAACTCCATTTTCCTGCCTTTTCCCCGCTATCCTTTGACTAATCTATCGCCCTCTGCCTCACAGATTGTCAATGACCCTGCCTCACCTGATCTCCGAGGAAGAAAGTTCCAAAGATTCACAACACTCTGAGAGAAAGAAATTCTTCCCATCTCCAACATGAATGGGACGGCACGGTGGCACAGTGGTTAGCACTGCTGCCTCACAGCGCCAGGGACCCAGATTCGATTCCCCACTTGGGTCACTGTCTGTGTAGAGTTTGCACATTCTCCCCATGTCTGCGTGGGTTTCCTCCAGGTGCTCTGGTTTCCTCCCACAGTCTGAAGGACATGCTGGTTCGGTGCATTGACCAGAACAGGCACTGGGGTGTGGCGACTAGGGGAATTTCACAGTAACTTCATTGCAGTGTTAATGTAAGCCTTACTTGTGACTAATAAATAGACTTTAAATGGGGTACCCCTTATTTTGAAACTGTGTCCCCCTAGTTCTAGTCTCTCTCACAAGGGGAAACATCCTTACATGTTCACAGCATCTGTCCTGTCGAGCTGCCTCAGAATCTTACATTTTTCAAAAAATCGCCTCTCATTCTTCCAAACCTCAGCAAGTAAGACAAACCCTTCATCCCAGGGATGGGCCTAGTGTACCTTCTCTGCTCAGCTTCCTAAACAGGTATACCCCTCCATAACAAAAACGGCACACAGTACTCCAGATGTGGCCTCATAGAATCAACAGTGCAGAAGGAGGCCATTTGGTCCAATGAGCTTCCACCGACAACAATCCCACCCAGGTCTTATCCCCATAACCCCATATATTTGCCCTCCTAGTCCCCCTGACAGTAAGGGGCAATTTATCTTGGCCAATCAACCTAACCCGCACATCTTTGGAGTGTGGGAGGAAACCGGAGCACCCGGAGGAAACCCACGCAGACACGGGGAGAACATGTAAACTCCACACAGACAGTGACCCGAGACGGGAACCGAACCCGGGTCCCTGGCGCTGTGAGGCAGCAGTGCTAACCACTGCGCCACCGTGCCACTCTCACTAAGACTCTCACAAAGCTTCCTTACTTTTATATTCCACCTCCCTTTCCATAAAGGCCAATGTTCCATTTGCTTCTTAATTACATGTTGTGGCTGCATGATTCATGTACAAGGATACCCAGATCCCTCTGTACCGCAACATTCTGCAATCTCTCTCCATTCGTTGTTGGAGGCACATTACATCACCTCCAGTGATTACACATCCCATAATTTCAGTGACTTTGATAGATTGGAGAACTTGGAACTGTTTTCCTTGGAGAAGGGAATGTTGAGAGGAGAGTTGATCAAGGTGTTCAAAATAATGAGGAGTCCGGACCAAGTAGCTTGGGAAAACTTGTTTCCACTTGTGAAAGGATCAAGAACGACACATGCATTTTGGTCGGAAAAATGGGAAGGCGACTTATTATCTAAATGGGGACAGATTTCGGAGTGCTCCGGTGCAGAGGGATCTGGGTGTCCTTGTTCATGAGTCACAGAAAGCTAGCATGCAGGTACAGCAGATAATAAAGAAAGTGAATGGAATGTTGGCATTTATAGCTAAAGGAATAGAATATAAAGGTAAGGAAGTATTGTTGCAACTATACAAGGCATTGGTGAGGACGCACCTGGAGTGTTGTGCACAGTTTTGATCCCCTTATTTGGGGAAAGATGTAGTGGCATTGGAGGCAGTTCAGAGGAGGTTCACTAGATTGATTCCAGAGATGAGGGGTTTGTCGTATGAAAAGAGATTGAACAGTTTAGGCCGGAATTTAGAAGAATGAGGGGAGATAAAATTGAGGTATACAAGATGATAAAAGGTGTGGATAAAGTAGACGTGGAGCGGATGCTTCCTCTTGTGGGGCATTCTAGGACGAGAGGTCATAGTCTTAGGATAAGGGGCAGCAAATTTAAAACAGAGTTGAGGAGAAACTACTTCTCCCAAAGGCTGGTGAGTCTGCGGAATTCTCTATTCCAAAGTGCGGTGGATGCTGGGACAGTGAGTAAATTTAAGGAGGAGTTAGATAGATTTTTCATTGGTAATGGGTTGAAGGGTTATGGGGAGAAGGCAGGAAAATGGGGATGAGGAACATATCAGCCATGATCGAATGGCGGAGTGGACTCGATGGGCTGAATGGCCTAATCCTACTCCTATATCTTATGAACTTATGAAAAACACAGTTTTAAGGTAATTGGTAAAAAAAGCAATGGCAACAAGAGGAAAATCTTTCACATCTAACGGGCGGTAAGGATCTGGAAAGTACTGTCTGAGAGTGTGGTGGAGGCAGCTTCATTCAGGCATTCAAGAAAGATTTAAATTATTATCTGAAAAGGGAGAATGTGCAGGGAGAAGGTGGAAATGTGCACTAGGGGCAGCACAGTGACACACTGGTTAGCACTGCTGTAGCTATACTCATCGGAATTCAGAAGAATGAGGGGAGATCTTATAGAAACATATAAGATTATGAAGGGAATCGATAAGATAGAAGCAGGGAAGTTGTATCCACTGGCGGGTGAAACTAGAACTAGGGGGCATAGCCTCAAAATAAAGGGAAGCAGATTTAGGACTGAGTTGAGGAGGAACTTCTTCACACAAAGGGTTGTGAATCTGTGGAATTCCCTGCCCAGTGAAGCAGTTGTGGCTACCTCATTGAATGTTTTTAAGGCAAGGATAGATACATTTTTGAACAGTAAAGGAATTAAGGGTTATGGTGAGCGGGCGGGTAAGTGGAGCTGAGTCCACGAGAAGATCAGCCATGATCTTATTGGATGGCGGAGCAGGCCCGAGGGGCCACATGGCGTACTCCTGCTCCTAGTTCTTATGTTCTTATGTTCTTATGCTCTCACAGTTCCAGGGACCTGGGTTCAATTCCGGCCTTGGGTGACTCTCTATGTGGAGTTTGCACATTAAAGTTTATTTATCAGTGTCAAAAGTAGACTTACATTAACACTACAATGAAGTTACTGTGAAAATCCCCTAGTCACCACACTCCGACGTCTGTTCAGGTACACTGAGGGAGAATTTAGCACGGCCAATGCACCCTAACCAGCACGTCTTTCAGGCTGTGGGAGGAAACTGGAGTACCCGCAGGAAACCCATGCAAGCACGGGGAGAACGTGCAACCTTCACACAGACAGTGACCCAAGCTGGGAATCGTTCTCTCCGTGTATGCGTGGGTTTCCTCTGGGTGCTCCGGTTTCCTCCCACGCTCCAAAGGTGTGCAGGTTAGGTGGATTGGCCGTGATAAATTGCCCTTTAGCAGTTTAGCAGGGGTTTAGCAGTTAGGGTAAATATGTGGGGTTACAGGGATAGGGCCTGGGTAGAATTGTTGTCGGTGCAGCCTCGATGGACCAAATGGCCTCCTTCTGTTCTGTAAGGATTCTATGATTATATGGTTCTAGATTAATCGTATTTTCAAAGAGCTGGCATGGACCCAGCGGGCTGAATGGCCTCCTTTTGTGATGTAACCATTTTGTAATTTTGTGATTAATACTGCAGGATTTATAACATTTTGGTGCGTAATTTAACCATCCACTTTACAATTCTACGTGACAATAAGTCACATCAAATACCTACACTGAAAGCAGACTGGGTCTGAGGTTTATGAGTTTGACCTGGGCAGCTATGGAGGGAGTTGCCAAGAACATTATTTTCCATTAATATTAACCAGAATATGATGGTAAATGAGCAAGATTTCCCTTAAAAATCATTTACGTATTGATCTTATTTTAATGATGTTTCACGATATTTAATGGTATTTAAGCAAGTATTGGTGTCATGAATATTCGGGTTAATACTAACCATTGAAAGAAGATTAAGGCTCCTGCTCTGCCCAAGACTGCAAGGAACTACAAAACGTCGTGAATGAAGCCCAGTCCATCACACAAACCAGCCTCCCATCCATTGACTCTGTCTACATTTCCCGCTGCCTCGGGAAAGCAGCCAGCATAATTAAGGACCCCACGCACCCCGGACATTCTCTCTTCCGCCTTCTTCCGTCAGGAAAAAAATACAAAAGTCCGAGGTCACGCACCAACCGACTCAAGAACAGCTTCTTCCCTGCTGCTGTCAGACTTTTGAATGTACTTACCTTGCATTAAGTTGATCTTTCTCTACACCCTAGCTATGACTGTAACACTACATTCTGCACTCTCTCCTTTCCTTCCCTATGAACGGTATGCTTTGTGTGTATAGCGCGCAAGAAACAATACTTTTCACTGTAGTTACAGGGAGAAGACAGTGGAATGACACTAGGTGAATTGTTTATTCAGAGGGTTGGTGGTGACACAATGGGCTGAATGGCCTCCTTCTGTGCTGCAACAATCCTTGCAAGTCAGAAACCATCCTGACATGGAAATATGTCACCGTTCCTTCACTGTCACTGGGTCAAAATCCCGGAGCTCCCTCCCTAACAGCACTGTGGGTGTATCTACACTTCAGGAGCTGCGGTGATTCAAGAAGGCAGCTCACCCCCACCTTCTCAAGGGCAACTAGGAATGGGCAATAAATGCTGGCCTAGTCAGTGATGCCCATGTGCCTGAAGAAATGAAAATAGAGATTCCTCCGGTAAGTGGGCTGATATGCAGAGGTCACAGAATGAAAATAAATGAACTGGAGATGAACAAAGAACAGTACAGCACAGGAAACAGTCCCTTCGGCCCTCCAAGCCTGTGCCGCTCCTTGGTCCAACTAGACCAATCGTTTGTATCCCTCCATTCCCAGGCTGCTCATGTGACTATCCAGGTAAGTCTTAAACAATGTCAGCGTGCCTGCCTCCACCATCCTACTTGGCAGCGCATTCCAGGCCCCCACCACCCTCTGTGTAAAAAACGTCCCTCTGATGTCTGAGTTATACTTCGCCCCTCTCACCTTGAGCCCGTGACCCCTCGTGATCGTCACCTCCGACCTGGGAAAAAGCTTCCCACTGTTCACCCTATCTATACCCTTCATAATCTTGTATACCTCTATTAGATCTCCCCTCATTCTCCGTCTTTCCAAGGAGAACAACCCCAGTCTACCCAAGCTCTCCTCATAGCTAAGACCCTCCATACCAGGCAACATCCTGGTAAACCTTCTCTGCACTCTCTCCAATGCCTCCACGTCCTTCTGGTAGTGCGGCGATCAGAACTGGACGCAGTACTCCAAATGTGGCCTAACCAGCGTTCTATACAGCTGCATCATCAGACTCCAGCTTTTATACTCTATACCCCGTCCTATAAAGGCAAGCATACCATATGCC
The DNA here is from genome assembly GCF_964213995.1 of Mustelus asterias. Taxonomy (NCBI): domain Eukaryota; kingdom Metazoa; phylum Chordata; class Chondrichthyes; order Carcharhiniformes; family Triakidae; genus Mustelus; species Mustelus asterias. The sequence continues at coordinate 7,043,111 of NC_135807.1, forward strand.
TTCTTCACCACCTTCTCCACCTGTGTTGCCACCTTCAAGGATTTGTGGACTTGCACATCTAGGTCCCTCTGTGTTTCTATACTCCTGATGACTCTGCCATTTATTGTATGACTCCTCCCTACATTATTCCTTCCAAAATGCATCACTTCGCATTTATCCGGATTAAACTCCATGAAATGAGGGGAACTTTTTTCACTCCCAAAGCTTCACTCGCTTTATGATCTGGAGCACTGTACCTGATGGAGTGATGGAAACAGGTTCCATTAGAACATTCTAGAGGCAATTGGTCTTGGAGTGATGAGGAGAAGTACACTCACTGAAAAGTCGAGTACTTAAGGATGCATTAGCATGCACCCACCAAAAGCTAATCTTCATTGTTATTTATTAATGGCAATAATGGCTTTTTGAAAAAAGGTAACAGGGAGAACTACTCCAGCTAAATTATTGATGTAAATAAATGCATACAGCGGAAAAATAATGGGTGGTCCGTGTATTGTTCAAAGCTGGTAATTAATTTAAGCTGTGAGAGATCTCACAGTTAATTATAACCTTCTTTACAATACTGCATCACTTGGATTGAAAATCTTAAATGTTGATTAGGATGAAGTTTTGATTTTAATAATGGGTGCCAGCCCTGCTTGTGTGGGTAACATTCGCCCGCGGGGTCAGGACGTTGTAGGGATTTGTGCCACTTCAGAGACTTGTGGGGCAGCACGATGGTTGGAACTGCTGCCTCGCAGTGCCAGGGACGCGGGTTCATCATAGAATCCCTACAGTGCAGAAGGAGACCATTCGGCCCATCGAACCTGCACCAACCACAATCCCACCCAAGCCCTACTTCCGTAACCCCACACATTCACCCTGCTAGTCCCCTGACACTACGGAGCAATTTAGCATGGCCAATCCACTTAACCCGCACATCTTTGGACTGTGGGAGGAAACTAGAGCACCCAGAGGAAACCCACGCAGACATGGGGAGAACGTGCAAACTCCACGCAGACAGTGACCCAAGCCGGGAATTGAACCCGGGTCCCTGGCGCTGTGAGGCAGAAATGCTGACCACCATGCCACCGTTCTGCCCTTCAATTCCAGCCTTGGGTCACTGTCTGTGTGGAGTTTGCACATTCTCCCCGTGTCTGCGTGGGTTTCCTCCAGGTGCTCCGGTTTCCTCCCACATTCCAAGAATGCGGGTTAGGTGGATTGGCCTTGCTAAAATTGCCTGTTAGTGTCAGGGGGACTAGATAGGGTAAATGTATGGGTTTACAGGGATAGGGCCTGGGTGGGATTATGGTCGGTGCAGGTTCAATGGGTCGAATGGCCTCCTTCCGCACTGTAGGGATTCGATGACTCCATGACATTCCAACATTGCGCTGATGGATAGGTTGTCTTTGGTGGTGACATGTTCAAACCGCAGTCATATCCACCCTCTCTGGTACAGGTTAAAGGCCCCACAGCCTTATTCTAAAGAAGGGCAGTGACATTCTCTCCAGTGTCCTGGACAATATTTACCTCTTGAGCAACAGATCATCTGGCCATTGTCCCACTGCTGTTTGTGGGATCTTGCTGTGTGATTTTTTTACGTTACACAATTTACCATAGAATCAGCACAGTGCAGAATGAGGCAATTCGGCCCATCAGGTTTACAATGATTCTACAAAAGAGCATTCCACTCAAGCCCCTCCCCTGCCCTATCACCATAACCCACACAATGTTGGCCAACCAGCGACGCCAAATGTTCCACGAAAGAATAAAAAAATAATCGCCCTGGCTAATCCACCCTAACCTACACATCATTGGACACTAAGGAGTAATTTATCACGGCCAATCCATCTGACCTGCACATCTTTGGATTGTGGGAGGAAACCAGTGCACCTGGAGGAAACCCATGCAGACACGGGGAGAATATGCAAACTCCACACAGACATTTCCTGGAAGCTGCTACCATACTGCATCTTGTAGCTTAGCAGGACAATGCAGGGGGGGAGCTTAAAATGGAAATCAGGAAAGCTGAGAGCGTGCATGAAAACGTTTTGGCGGAAGGAATAAGGGAAATAAAGCCCAATGGGTGTTTTGTAAAAATGTTAAGAACATAGGCAGCACGGTGGCACAGTGGTTAGCACTGCTGCCTTACAGCGCCAGGGACCCAGGTTCAATTCCTGGCTTGGGTCACTGTCTGTGTGGAGTTTGCACATTCTCCCCGTGTCTGCGTGGGTTTCCTCCCACAGTCCAAAGATGTGCAGGTTAGGTGGATTGGTCATGCTAAATTGCTCCTTAGTGTCAGGGTGACTAGCTAGGATAAACGTATGGGAATAGGGCCTGGGTGGGATTGTGGTTGGTGCAGACTCAATGGGCCGAATGGCCTCCTTCTGTACTGTAGGGATTCTATGATTCTCTATGAAGAGAAGACTCAGAGGAGATTTGATCAAAATCGTGAGGGGTCTGGACAGAGTAGGGAGGGAGAAATTGTATTCCCATTGGTGGAAGGATCGAGAACCCGAGGATGCAGAATGATGGTAATTGGCAAAAGAAGCAATGGTGTCACGAGGAAAAACGTCTTGATGCAGCGAGTGGTTAGGGTCTGGAATGCGCCCACCCAGAGTGTGCTGCAGGCAGATTCAACCGAGGCTTTCAAGAGGGAATCGGATAAGCTCCAGAAGAGTGGAAATGTGCATGGCTCGGGGCAAATGGTGGTTGGGGACGGGGGGACGAGGTTGAGTAGCTCTGCCAAAGAACAGGGCGGACGTGATGGGCTGAATGGCATCCGTCTGTGCCGTAACCTTTCTACATTCCCATCATTGTCCTCTGATTTCCCCTGTTCATTCTATCATGGGTCATTAACTGCTTTCATTTGTTTGGCCATTTAAAATATAATGCGGAATTAGCAGCATAACAACAGTTCATTTAGGAGTTTTCAATCATTCTGGCGCACCTCTGATTCCATTCTCTGCTGAAAATGCACACAGTCTATAAAGGTTAATCGTACAGTAGCAATTGGATAGCAATGAAATGTCCCAAAGCACTTCACAAAGGGCGGGACCAAGCCATAATCGGAAGATGATTAAAAACCTTGGCCCAAAGAGATTTTGAGGACAGCATTAAAAGGGGTGGAGAGGTAAAGGGACAATAAAGAGGGAATGTCAGGACTTAGAGCCGCCAATGATGGAGCGATTAAATTTGAGAATGCCAGAATTTCAGGAACGCAGACACCTCGGAGGTTAGTGGGGCTGGAGGAGATTTCTTTCCTTCTTATTCATTTATGGTGCGTGGCTGTTGCTGTGTAGGCCGACATTTATTGCCCATCGTTGATTACCCTTGAGAAACATAGAAAATAGAAGCAAGAGGAGGCCATTCGGCCCTTCGAGCCTGTTCCACCATTCATTATAACCATGGGTGAAGAAATTTCTCCTCACCTCAGTCCTAAAAGGTTCATCCCTTATCCTCAAACTATGACCCCTAGTTCTGGACTCCCCCCACCAAAAGAAGGTGGGGATGAGCTGCCTTCACGATCTGCTGCAGTCCTGAGGTGTAGGTACACCTACGCTGCTGTTAGGGAGGGAGTCCAGGATTTTTACCCAGCCACAATGAACGAACGGCCGATATATTTCTAAGTTAGGATGGTGAGTGACTTGGAGGGAGCTTGCAAGTGGTGACATTCCCAGGTTACAGAGATAGGAAGGCACAGAGCTTTGAAGGGATTAGAAAGTAAGGATGACAATTTTAAGACCAAAGACGGTAATTGTACAGGAGCCGGTGTAGGTCAGGGAAGGTGGTGAGTGATCATGGATCAGAACTTGCTGCAGGTTGTGACGATACTGTGCCTTTAACATATGTATTTGTGTCACGTTTCTGGTGCAGGATTTTTTTTAGCAGTCACTTATATTTACTGGTGCCACTTTGTCTATAACTGGTAGCTTACACATTGCTGGTGCAGAAGCATAATTGGTCATAATTGCTGGAATGTTTGTTTTAATCTGGACTCATGCAGTGTGTTGGTTTAGTGCTTTCTGCTGGGGTTTTTCAGAGTGATGCTTGATTAGGATGATTGACAAGTAATGTTATATGACTGGGTGAGACTAGGCTCATAGAGAGAAACCCAGTTCAGTTGCTGCTTGGGAGCTGTAGAAAGAAGTAGCTCTTTTTCTCTCTGAAGATTGGAGACTGGGATCTGCCAGAAAATAGGTCTCTTTCTCTGAGGTTCTGCCGTTAGAAGTTAGAACTTTCTCTGGAGGCTGCTGTATATTGATGTCTTTCTGTATCTCTGTCCAAATGTGTTAAAAGGCTGTAAAGGCAGCACCCACTTACGCTATGCGTTTTTGGCATAACTGATTTTGAAGAAGGATGATTGCCTGCGGGGATATTGCTTACATTGGAACTATAGAGATAGATTGCTGTTACGAATTATACCTTGTCATGTTTAAGTATTTCAGTGGGTAAAAGTTATGCTAATTCTTTTTGTTATATTCGAACTGTGCCCTTAAATTAAGTTTGTTTTAATAAAAGCTTCCGAGTGGGTCACTTGAATCACACCTGGAGCAAAACACCTTACGCTCACACTGATGAATCATAGAATCATAGAGATATACAGCACGGAAACAGGCCCTTCGGCCCAACTCGTTCATGTCCTAAACTGAATTGGTCCCATTTGCCTGCATTTGGCCCACATCCCTCCAAACCTTTCCCATCCATGTACCTGTCCAAATGTCTTTTAAAAGTTGTAATTGTACCCGCCCTCTACCACCTCCTCTGGCATACACGTACCACCCTCTGTGTGAAAAAGTTGCCCCTCAGGTCCCCTTTAAATCTTTCCCCTCTCACCTTTAACCTATGCCCTCTAGTTTTGGAAGCCCCTACCCTGGGATAAAAGACATTGCCAAATTCAAATAAAGTTGGGGTCTAGGCTAACTTCATAATATACCTTGGAGTTTCCGATCTGGTCCCTCACAGTTAAGAGATGGGCAGAGGGGTGACCAAAGGGTTGAGTGTAGGAGAGCAGTGAGGGGTGTGTTGGAATTGTTATTCTAGAGTTATGGTGTGAAGATGCCGGCGTTGAACTGGGGTGGGCACAGAGAGAAGTCTCACAACGCCAGGTTAAAGTTCAACAGGTTTATTTGGAATCACGAGCTTTCGGAGCGCTGCTCCTTCCTCTGGTGAGGTAGGTTTCACAAACACGGTATATATAGACAGAGACACATGCCCTTCAGCCCAACTTGTCCATGCTGCCCTTTTTTTTAAACCCCTAAGCTAGTTCCAATTCCTCGATACCCATCTTACCCATCTGTCTAAACACTTTTTAAAAGACAAAATTGTACCCGCCTCTACAACTACCTCTGGCAGCTGGTTCCAGACACTCTGCATGAAAAAATTGCCCCTCTGGACCCTTTGTATCTCTCCCCTCTCACCTTAAACCGATGCCCTCTAGTTTTAGACTCCCCTACCTTTGGGAAAAGATATTGACTATCTAGCTGATCTGTGCCCCTCATTATTTTATAGACCTCTATAAGATCACCCCTCAGCCTTCTACGCTCCAGAGAAAAAAGTTCCAGTCTATCCAGCCTCTCCTTATAACTCAAACCATCAAGTCCCGGTAGCATCCTAGTAAATCTCTTCTGCATTCTTTCTAGTTTAATAATATCCTTTCTATAATAGGGTGACCAGAATTGCACACAGTATTCCAAGTGTGGCCTTACCAATGTCTTGTACAACTTCAACAAGACGTCCCAACGCCTGTATTCAGTGTTCTGACCAATGAAACCAAGCATGCCGAATGCCTTCTTCACCACTCTGTCCACCTGTGATTCCACTTTCAAGGAGCTATGAACCTGTACCCCAATCAAGTCTTTACAGGTACAGACAGTGCGAGTGGAGAGAGGGATAATCACAGGTTAAAGAGGTGTGAGTTGTCTCAAGCCAGGACAGTTAGTGAGATTTTGCAAGCCCAGGCTAAATGGTGGGGGTTACAGATAGTGAGACATGAACCCAAGATCCCGGTTGAGGCTGTCCTCATGCATGTGGAGCTACTATTCTAGAGATAGCGTAGCCACGCTGAGAGCATGGATTATAAGAACATAAGAACTAGGAGCAGGAGTAGGCCATCTGGCCCCTCGAGCCTGCTCCGCCATTCAATAAGATCATGGCTGATCTTTTCGTGGACTCAGCTCCACTTACCCACCCGCTCACCATAACCCTTAATTCAAAAATCTATCTAGCCTTGCCTTAAAAACATTCAATGAGGTAGCCTCAACTGCTTCACTGGGCAGGGAATTCCACAGATTCACAACCCTTTGTGTGAAGAAGTTCCTCCTCAACTCAGTCCTAAATCTGCTTCCCCTTATTTTGAGGCCATGCCCCTTAGTTCTAGTTTCACCCGCCAGTGGAAACAACTTCCCTGCTTCTATCTTATCTATTCCCTTCATAATCTTATATGTTTCTATAAGATCCCCCCCTCATTCTTCTGAATTCCAATGAGTATCATCTCAAACATTTCACTGCAGCACCAAGGCAGCTTAGACCCAGGCTGCACTCAGACCATGAAACAGAATCATGTCATTGTTAATTCAGCAGCAGAATCACGCAGCAAACCAATCCTAGCAGTTGGGAAAGTTCTGAGTTAGAATACCCACGTTTCTTGCCTGTTCATCTTTTTTTAAAAATCCTACAGTAATGAAAAGAATGACAGCTATTGCAAGCTTAGATAACATTGTGCGCATTAGTGACAGTCCATGGAGTTTCTAGTAGATAAAACTGCTATTAAGTCTTCAATAGGCAGTTAAGCGGGACATCTAATGCATCTCTGCGGGTTCATCCGAATGCTTTCATTATTATCGCTGCCTTCCAGTGACAGCTGTCAGTCACGGTGCAGTGAGTTTATGTGCATCCAAACAGCTCACGTATTTTGTCATTATTTACCCCGTGACAGGGGCTCGCAGTGGAATGTTCCCACGAGTGACACCTGAAATACCAGGGAAGGGATCGCGTGGTGTAGTGAGGACTCCCAGGGGCGAATAGTTCAGTGAACCGCCAGTTACTGGAGCAAAAGGACTGAAGCTAGTGTCAGGGAGCCTGGATTAATCCACAGGTTCAGCAGAAAGGTAGGCAGCCAGTATGGGAAGCTGAAATGATAAAAACATTTCAGGCGTTCTATTCCACTCAGTGCTTCCCTTGCATCGAATCAATTCTCGGAGCACATGTAGCCTTTTCTGCAGTTCAGAAGTACTTAACCATCTAATTAGAGCTTTGGAGTGTCGGAAGGGCAATATATAAATCCAAGTTCTTCCTCTGTTGTGTTCTTTCTTTCTTTCAACACACGGAGACCATTCAGCCCATTGTTCCCATGCAATCCAATTAGTCCCACTCCCTCCCTGCAAATGTTGCCATTTCAAGGGTGATTAAAAATTTAAAGATTATTTATCAGTGTCACAAGTAGGCTTACATTAACACTGCAATGAAGTTACTGTGAAAATCCCTTAGTCGCCACATTCCGGCACCCGTTCGGGTCAATATACCCTAACCAGTACGTCTTTCGGACTGTGGGAGGAAACCAGAGCACCTGGAGGAAACCCACGCAGACACGGGGAGAACGTGTAGACTCCACACAGACAGTGACCCAAGCCGGGAATGAACCCGGGTCCCTGGCGCTGTGAGGCAGCAGCGCTAACCACTGTGCCACCGTGCCACTGTGCAGCGCCCATTGGGGATTAGGGATGGACAATAAACGCTGACCTCGCCACATCCCTTGAAAGTATAAACAACAATCTAGCTGAGGTCCGAGCTATTCAGTGGGCGAGATTTTACCTCCTCGCTTGAGCGAGACAGGAAATTCCTGCCCGAGGTCAACAGGGATTTTCGTTGTCAGATCCTCGCCCGCTCCAATTCCATGGCGGTCAACATGATAGAGTTCCGGCCACTGTCTTCCAACTTGAAAAAGCCTCAGTTATGCCCATTCTCTGCTTTCTATCCATTGGCCAATCCGCTACCCATGCTAATATGTTGCCTGCAGCACAAAGAACCCTTTTCTTATCTATTAAGATTTTGTGTGACACCTTATCAAATGCCTTTTGAAAATCCAGGTATACCACATCTACTGGTTCCCCTTTATCGATCCTACATTCTCAAAAACTCTAATAAATTTGCCAAACAGGATTTCCCTTTAGTAACACCATGTTGACTTGTTCTAATCATACAATGCTTTACTGAGTGCATTGTTAAAGCTTCTTCAGATATAGATTCCAGCATTTTCCCCGCAGCTGATCTTAGGTTAACTGGTCTGTACTTTTCTGTTTTCTCTCTCTTCTCTTTGTTGAAAAGCAGTATAATATTTGCCAGCAGTGATGGCATGGTGGCACTGTGGGGTGGTACAGTGACACAGCCTCATAGCAACAAGGGCCAGGATTCAATTCCCGGCTTGGGTTACTGTCTGTGTGGAGTTTGCACATTCTCCCCGTGTCTGCGTGGGTTTCCTTCGGGTGCTCTGGTTTCCTCTCGAGTGCTAGCAAGTGCTAACCACTGTGACACCGTGTTGCTTAAGTTAGAGATGGTATCACAAAATGATGCAGCAGAGTGGGAGGCCATTCGGCCCATTGTGCCTGTGCTGGATGTTTGAATCTCCCCCGCTCCACTGTCCTGTGAAAGTTTCCCTTTTCTGTTTTTTAACCATTCTTGCTTTCTAAGGTACGATTCAGATCTACTTCTGTTACTCATTCAGGCAGCACTTGGCAGCCCATAGCAACAAGCTACATTCAATACATTCCCCTTGATTCCTCGCTGCTTCTTTTGGCAAACAGGTTCGAATAGATATGGTCGCAACTACGAAATATCGAGAGCATCAATTCTAGATGTCAGCTCTGCCTCTGTGGGTCGTACTTTTGCCTCTGAGGCGGGTTCAAGACAAGAAGGAGAAAACTAAGAGGGGAATTGAGGAGACAACTTTCACCCAGAGGTTGGTAGGAGTCTGGAACTCGTTGTCTGAAAGGGTGGTGGAGTCAGAAACTCTTGTAACATTTAAGAAGTAGTCAGAGATTCACTTGTACTGCCATAATCCCGAGGGTTATGGGCCAAGCACTGGAAAATGGGATGAGTGTAGTCCGGTATGGACTTGATGGTCCGAATGGCCTCCTTCTGTAAACATCTGAGAATCCATGACTGCTGCACTGTCAGAGGACGTTTTTTGACTTGATTTGATTTATTGTCACATGTATTAACATACGGTTGAAAGTATTGTTTCTTGCGTGCTATACAGACAAAGCATACCGTTCATAGAGAAGGAAAGGAGAGAGTGCAGAATATAGTGTTACAGTCATAGCTAGGGTGTCGAGAAAGATCAACTTAATGCGAGGTGAGTCCATTCAAATGTCTGACAGCAGCAGGGAAGAAGCTGTTCTTGAGTCGGTTGGTACGTGACCTCAGACTTTTGTATCTTTTTCCCGAAGGAAGAAGGTGGAAGAGAGAATGTCCGGGGTGTGTGGGGTCCTTGATTATGCTGGTTGCTTTGCCGAGGCAGCAGGAAGTGTAGACAGAGTCAATGGATGGGAGGCTGGTTTGCGTGATGGATTGGGCTACATTCATGACCTTTTGTAGTTTCTTGCGGTCTTGGGCAGAGCAGGAGCCATACCAAGCTGTGATACAACCAGAAAGAATGCTTTCTATGATGCATCTGTAAAAGTTGGTGAGAGTCGTAGCTGAGATGCCAAATTTCCTTAGTCTTGGGTGAGATGTTAAACCGAGGGAGGCCCTGTCTAACCTTTTCAGGTGGATGTTAAAAATCCCAGGGCACTATTTCGAAGAAGAATTATCACTGATGTCCTGGCCAATGTTTAATCCTCAACCAACATCACAAAGAACAGAATATCTCATCACCGCCACAGCGCTGCCTGTGGGATCTTGCTGTGCAGCTTTAAAGGCAATGGAACAGAGGTGGACAAGTGGAGTCAAAGCACGGTCGCAGAGTGGTTAGCACTGCTGCCTCACAGCGCCAGGAACCTGGGCTCGATTCCAGGCTCGGGTCACTGTCTGTGCGGAGTCTGCACATTCTCCCCGTGTCTGTGTGGGTTTCCTCCGGGTGCTCCGGTTTATTCCCACAGTCCAAAAGACATGATGGGTAGGTGCACTGGCCATGTTAAATTCCCCCTCCATCTACCCAAACAGGAGTGTGACGACTAGGGGATTTTCACAGTCACTTCATTGCAGTGTTAATGTAAGCCTACTTGTGACACTAATAAATAAAACTTTAAAACTTTAAACTTCAATCAATCTTCCCCCCAGATGATTTGCAGAATTGGTATCTCACTCCAGATTCACGGACGGACAATGGCAGCGAGAGAAAACATGCTGCCTGCTTAGGACAAACAATTGACAGAATAGAACTGACTGATAACCTTGACAAAATCCCAACACAACGGGCGGAATTCTACCGGCACGCTGCCCAAGGTTAGTGCGATCCCACCCGAGGCCACTGGAGAATGCCGTTCTCCGAGCCTCGCCCGACCCCGGAATCGGGACGGGTGTGCCGGTAAAATTCTGGCCAACATTTATATAGCGCCTGTAATGTAGTAAAACAGCCCAGAGCACTTCACAGGAGCAGTAGCAAACACTATTTGACACCATGCCACATGAGGAGGTATATACTGAATAGAATGGTCAGTGACAGTGTCGAAGTTGCTGTGTTGTTTGGACTGATGACAAGGAACTAACAAGCAGAAGGACTTATTCAACAATCTTAGCAGTTCTTACATGAGCAGCACGGTGCCACAGTGGTTAGCACTGCTGCCTCACAACTCCAGGGACCCGGGTTGAATCCCCGGAGTGGGTGACTGTCTGTGTGGAGTCTGCATGTTGTCTGCGTGGGTTTCCTCCGGGTGCTCCGGTTTCCTCCCACACTCCAAAGATGAGTGGGTTAGGTGGATTTGCCATGCTAAATTGCCCCTTAGTGTCCAGGGATGTGTAGATTAGGGGGATTAGCGGGGTAAATGTGTGGGGTTGTGGGGATAGAGTCTGGGGTGGGAGTGTGGTCGGTACAGACTCAATGGGCTGAATGGCCCCCTTCTTCACAGTGGGGAATCAATGAAACACACTGTGTCTGTCTGAACTGGAGGTGAACTCCCGCATTACTGACACGCACTCCCTGTATCCACGGGACCACCCAGTCTACAGAGAGCATGGAGACAAACTTGGTGAAGTAACAGGAGACAGAATCAAAGTCATAGTTTAAAGTTTATATATTAGTGTCACAAGTAGGCTTACATTAACACTGCAATGAAGTTACTGTGAAAATCCCTATTCGCCACACTCCGGCGCCTGTTCGGGTACACTGAGGGAGAATTTAGCATGGCCAATCCACATAACCAGCACGTCTTTCAGACTGTGGGAGGAAACCGGAGCACCCGGAGGAAACCCACGCAGAGAACATGCAGACTCCACACAGACAGTCACCCACTCCGGGGATTCAACCCGGGTCCCTGGAGTTGTGAGGCAGCAGTGCTAACCACTGTGGCACTGTGCTGTCCTGTCGTGCCAAACAGATTACAAAAATGTAAGCAGGAGCTGCATTTGTATAGCGCCCTTCGCAGCTCAGAACCTCCCAAAGTGCTTTGCAAGTAATTTGGAAATGGAGTCACTGTTGTCATGTAGGAAACAGGGCAGATATTTGCACACAGCAAGATCCCACACACTGGCAATGAGATAATGGTCAGGCAATCTGTACTGGATAAGTGCTGGAATCAGAACGACCCTGCCCTCCTTCACACGATTCAAAACCTAAAATAAATCAGTGAAATCTCGGTGCCTTCCAGTCACGCAGAATAATCACTATTCGCTCTGCCCCAGAGAACATTTAAGAGTCCTTTCTATCTGCCCCATACTGACTAATCTGATGTTTCTGATACACCAATGTCCCTTTGATTCTGCTTCTCTGAGGAACAGGAAGATCGATATATGATCAGACACAACTTTTAAAACACCTCTTCATGATGTTAGCTCAGAGCCTGCATCAGATAGAGAAATCCTATTTGCTGCATTAATTATGGCTTTGAGTATGGCTCTTAAAGATCCCTTACTGTACCCCTAACTAAAACCATTTACCGAGTCCCGTGAAGAATCTTCCTCCCTATTCCTTCCCTCCTTCCTTCCTTCCTATGTTCCCGATGGTGGGGGGAGTCCGGAACCAGGGGTCACAGTCTGAGGATTCAGGGTAGACCATTTAGGACGGAGATGAGGAGATGACGAAAGAGTGGTGAAGTAGTTGATGCCAAAACATTGAATGTATTCAAGAGGAGGCCAGATAAAGCATTTGGAGCGAGCGGGATCAAAGGTTATGGGGAGAAAGCATAACCTTTAAGCTAATGAGTTGGATGATCAGCCATGATTGTGATGAATGCTGGAGGAGGCTTAAAGAGCCCAATGGCCTCCTCCTGTTCCTATCTTCTATGTTTCACATTACCATATGTCAGGCCGGGATCTGTTTCTCTCGGTAACGGAAGGCTGAGGGGATCAGACCATCCGGGACAAAGCAGCTCGTTTGATCAGCACCCCATCAACCATCACCATAAGCTCTCACTCACTCCGCTGTTATGGAATCTTACAGTGCAGAAGGAGGCCATTCGGCCCATCGAGTCTGCACCGACCACAATCCCACCCAGGCCCTATCCCCATAACCCCATGCATTCACGCTAACCAGTCCTCCTGACACTAAGCATGGCCAATCCACCTAACTGCGCATCTTTGGACTGTGGGAGGAAACCGGAGCACCCGGAGGAAACCCACGCAGACACGGGGAGAACGTGCAAACTCCACACAGACAGTCACCCGAGGCCGGAATCGAACCCGGGTCGCTGGAGCTGTGAGGCAGCAGTGCTAACAACTGTGCTACCGTGCTGCCCAGTATGAGCAGTGTGTGCCAGCTATAAGATGCACTGCAGCAGCTCACTTCACCTGAGCATCTGCTGCCCTTTTCCTTCTAGATGGCGGAGGTGATGGGTTTGGAGGGTCGAAGGAGACTGAATGAGCTGCAGTAGTTTATGGGAGCAATGTTCCCCCCTCATCGTGCCTGGCGCGGATCTTGCTGGAAAATAGCGTGCAGACATAAAGATCCACATCACGGCTGGCGCCAAATAGTTTGCAATTGTCCTGGTCTCTTTCTAACGGGGCGAACTGGGTCGCGCGCAGAAAGGGCTCAAGTCCAATCAGCATATTTAAAATAGCATTTTAATATGCACCACTCGTTCAAACCACAGTGCACGGAAATTTGGACGGGCTGCAAGAATGGCGAGAATCAGTATGGCCTCCACCACCAGAGATCTGGCACGATGGCCATGCCGGGGGTTGGGGGCTCGGAAATCATTGAAGCCCCCCCCGGGTCAGGGGCAAGGCCGGGCAGTTCTCACCGGACACCCCAGCAATGGCTACCGAACACCCTCTCGGTGCCCATCGGGCACCCCGGCATTGCCAGTTGGGCACTGCCAGTATGCCTGGTATGCCACCAGCAAGGGGGTGGGCCCGGGGGCAATGTGAGGGGGGGAGGTGTTTAGGGGTGGAGCATGGCATTGGTTGTAATGCCCCCCCCATTCCCTCCAGTACAGGTGCGAAACTCTCCACACTCCCAAAAGAGTGAGTGAGTGTGGGAAGATTGTGCTGCGGAATACGGCTGTGACACCAGCGTGGATCACTCCATTGTTCTTGCTGTTACGACACTTTTCTTGGGGGGAAAATTCCATCCTAAGTTGTCCCTGGAGTCCCATTTGCCATAATTATTCACAGGAACCTGAAGTCAGCAGGTGAATAGAGTAGTTGATTTGATTTATTATTGTCACATGTATTAGCATACAGTGAAAAGTATTGTTTCTTGCGCGCTGTACAGACAAAGCATACCGTTCATAAAGAAGGAAAGGAGAGAGTGCAGAATGTAGTGTTACAGTCATAGCTAGGGTGTAGAGAAAGATCAACTTAGTGCAAGGTAGGTCCATTCAAAAGTCTGATGGCAGTAGGGAAGAAGCTGTTCTTGAGTCGGTTGGCACGTGACCTCAGACTTTTGTATCTTTTTCCTGATGGAAGGAGGTGGAAGAGAGAATGTCCAGGGTGCGTGGGGTCCTTAATTATGCTGCTGGCTGCTTTGCCGAGGCAGCGGGAAGTGTAGACAGAATCAATGGATGGGAGGCTGGTTTGAGTGATGGATTGGGCTACATTCACGACCTTTTGTATTTCCTTGCGGTCTTGGGCAGAGCAGGAGCCATACCAAGCTGTGATACAACCTGAAAGAATGCTTTCTATGGTGTATCTGTTGGAGCTGGTTAGGCCACAGCTGGAGTACTGTGTGCAGTTCTGGTCACCTCACTGTAGGAAGGATCTGACAGAGGGGTGCAGAGGAAGTTCACCAGGATGTTTCCTGGGACAGAGTATTTGAGCTATAAGGAGAGACTGGATAGGCTTGGATTGTTTTCTCTAGAGCAGAGAAGGCTGAGGAGGGACATGATTGAGGTGTATAAGATTGAGGGGTATGGACAGGATGAGGAGGAAGAAGCTGTTCCCCTTGGTTGAGGGGTCAATCACGAGGGGGCAGAGTTTTAGGGTGAGGGGCAGGAGATTCAGAGGGGATTTGAGAAAACAGTGTTTCACTCAGAGGGTGGTGGGAATCTGGAATGCGCTGCTTGGGAAGGTAGTGGTGACTGGAAACCTTACAACCTTTAAAAAATATTTGGGTGAGCACCTGAAATATCATAACATTCAAGGATATGGGACAAGTGCAGAAAAATGGGATTCGTGCCCCTTTAGTGATAGTTATCGTCAGTGCAGACTCGATGGGCCGAAGGGCCTTTTCTGCGCTGTACGATTCGATTACTCGGTGAGTGGTACAGTGGCACAGTGGTTAGCTGGACAAACACATGAGGGAGAAAGAGGAGAAGGATACGGTAACGGGTTTGGATAAAGAGGAGTGTGAGGGATTGGAACATAAACACCAGCATGGACCATTGGGGCCAAAGGGCCTGGAGACAACCCGCCTCCACCACCCTCCCAGGCAGCACATTCCAGACTGTCACCACCCTCTGAGTAAAAGGATTTTTTTCCTCAAATCCCCCATAAACCTCCTGTCCCTCACCTTGAACCTATGTCCCCTCGTGACTGACCCTTCAACTAAGGGGAACAGCTGCTCCCTATCCACTCTGTCCATGCCTCTCATAATCTTGAACACCTCAATCAGGTCACCCCTCAGTCTTCTCTGCTCCAATGAAAACAACCCAAGCCTACCCAACCTCTCTTCATAACTTAAATGTTCCATCCCAGGCAGCATCCTGGTGAATCTCCTCTGCACCCCCTCCAGTGCAATCACATCCTTCCGATAATGTGGCGATCAGAACTGCACACAGTGCTCCAGCTGTGGTCTCACCAAAGTTCTATACAACTCCAACATGACTTCCCTGCTTCTGTAATCTATGACTTCCTTGTTCTATTTGTATCACCATCAGTCAAACACCTGCCGCATAATGATTTTTCAATAATCCACTGATCTATCTTAACCTATAAAAATTAAGTAAGAAGTCTCACAACACCAGGTTAAAGTCCAACAAGTTTATTTGAAATCACGAGCTTTCGGAGCACTGCCCCTTCATCAGGTGAGTGGAGATTTGGGTTCACAAACACGGCATATATGGACAGAGACACAATTACAAGATAATGCAATTGTAATTGTGCCTCTGTCTATATATGCCGTGTTTGTGAAACCTACCTCTCCACTCACCTGATGAAGGGGCAACGCTCCGAAAGCTCGTGTTTCCAAATAAACCTGTTGGACTTTAACCTGGTGTTGTGAGACTTCTTACTGTGCCCACCCCAGTCCAACGCCAGCAACTCCACATTATAAAAATTAAGGATTAGGGAAGAAACAGGGAAATGACAGAGGGAAATCAGGTGAATTTGAGTCTAATCAGAAAGAGGTTAAGAGAGAAAAAGGGACAGAATGGAAAAGTAAGATGAAAGGATCGTGACTACAAGCGCAGGTCAGAGGCTGAGAGTTCTGAGGTGAGAATTCAACATCTGACTTCCCATTGGACAACCCTCAGATCCCAGGGATCAACTTAGTGAGCCTTCACTATACAGATCCAATTGGACTTCTTCATAGAATCATAGAATCCCTACAGTACAGGCCCAGTCTGCACCAACTCTCCGACAGAGTATCATACCCAGGCCCCCTCCCTCGACCTATCCCCGTAACCCCGCACATGGCTATTCCATCCAACCTACACACCTGGGGACACTAAGCGTCAATTTAGCATGGCCAATCCACCTAACCCGCACATCTTTGGACTGTGGGAGGAAACCGGAGCACCCGGAGGAAACCCACGCAGACACGGGGAGAATGTGCAAACTCCACACAGACAGTGACCCAAGCCAGGAATTGAACCCGGGTCCCTGGCGCTGTGAGGCAGCAGTGCTAACCACTGTGCCACCGTGCCACCCCCATATACTGTCCCATCAAGGCTCCTTCGACAGCACCTTTCATACACATGATCTCTGCCATCTAGAGGGACAAGGGCAGCGGATACCTGGGAACACCACCACCTGCAATTTCACTTCCAAACCACTCACCATCTTGGAAATCTATTGGCCGTTCCTTTAGTGTCGCTGGGTCAAAATCCTGGAATTCCCTCCCTAACAGCACTGTGGGTGCACCTACACCACATGGCCTGTAATGGTCCAGGAAAGCG
This sequence comes from Mustelus asterias, assembly GCF_964213995.1. Taxonomy (NCBI): domain Eukaryota; kingdom Metazoa; phylum Chordata; class Chondrichthyes; order Carcharhiniformes; family Triakidae; genus Mustelus; species Mustelus asterias. Next base: position 7,059,799 of record NC_135807.1, read on the forward strand.
GCTTACCACCACCTTCTGAAGGGCTATGAGGGGTGGGAAATGAATGCTGGTCTTGCCAGCGACAACACCAGCCTCTCATGAAAGAATAAACAATAATAAAAAGGGAAGAATGTAAGAATTGCAATTTTAAAAATAATAACTAACTGTAGGGATGAGGAAACAAGGTTCAGATGGCTCGACTGAGGGTTACAAGTTAGCAAGGAACGAGCTGAAAAAGGGGCTGAGGAGAGCTAGGAGGGGACATGAGAAGTCCTTGGCGGGTCGGATCAAGGAAAACCCCAAGGCTTTTTACTCTTATGTGAGGAATAAAAGAATGACCAGGGTGAGGTTAGGGCCGGTCAAGGACAGTGGTGGGAACTTGTGTATGGAATCAGTAGAGATAGGCGAGGTGATGAATGAATACTTTTCTTCAGTGTTCACCAAGGAGAGGGGCCATGTTTTTCAGGAAGAGAAGGTGTTACAGGCTAATAGGCTGGAGGAAATAGATGTTCGGAGGGAGGATGTATTGGCAGTTTTGAATAAACTGAAGGTCGATAAGTCCCCTGGGCCTGATGAAATGTATCCTAGGATTCTTTGGGAGGCGAGGGATGAGATTGCAGAGCCTTTGGCTTTGATCTTTGGGTCCTCGCTGTCCACGGGGATGGTGCCAGAGGACTGGAGAGTGGCAAATGTTGTTCCTCTGTTTAAGAAAGGGAATAGAAATGACCCTGGTAATTATAGACCGGTTAGTCTGACTTCGGTGGTTGGTAAATTGATGGAAAAGGTCCTTAGGGATGGGATTTACGACCATTTAGAAAGATGCGGATTAATCCGGGATAGTCAGCACGGATTTGTGAAGGGCAAATCGTGCCTCACAAATTTGATAGAATTTTTTGAGGAGGTAACTAGGTGTGTTGATGAAGGTAGGGCAGTTGATATCATATACATGGATTTTAGTAAGGCGTTTGATAAGGTCCCCCATGGTCGGCTTATGATGAAAGTAAGGAGGTGTGGGATAGAGGGAAAGTTGGCCGATTGGATAGGTAACTGGCTGTCTGATCGAAGACAGAGGGTGGTGGTGGATGGAAAATTTTCGGACTGGAGGCAGGTTGCTAGCGGAGTGCCGCAGGGATCGGTGCTTGGTCCTCTGCTCTTTGTGATTTTTATTAATGACTTAGAGGAGGGGGCTGAAGGGTGGATCAGTAAATTTGCTGATGACACCAAGATTGGTGGAGTAGTGGACGAGGTGGAGGGCTGTTGTAGGCTGCAAAGAGACATAGATAGGATGCAAAGCTGGGCTGAAAAATGGCAAATGGAGTTTAACCCTGATAAATGTGAGGTGATTCATTTTGGTAGGACTAATTTAAATGTGGATTACAGGGTCAAAGGTAGGGTTCTGAAGACTGTGGAGGAACAGAGAGATCTTGGGGTCCATATCCACAGATCTCTAAAGGTTGCCACTCAAGTGGATAGAGCTGTGAAGAAGGCATATAGTGTGTTAGCTTTTATTAACAGGGGGTTGGAGTTTAAGAGCCGTGGGGTTACGCTGCAACTGTACAGGACCTTGGTGAGACCGCATTTGGAATATTGCGTGCAGTTCTGGTCACCTCACTATAAGAAGGATGTGGAAGCGCTGGAAAGAGTGCAGAGGAGATTTACCAGGATGCTGCCTGGTTTGGAGTGTCGGTCTTATGAGGAAAGGTTGAGGGAGCTGGGGCTGTTCTCTCTGGAGCGGAGGAGATTGAGGGGAGACTTAATAGAGGTTTATAAAATGATGAAGGGGATAGATCGAGTGAACGTTCAAAGACTATTTCCTCGGGTGGATGGAACTATTACAAGGGGGCATAACTATAGGGTTCATGGTGGGAGATATAGGAAGGATATCAGAGGTAGGTTCTTCACGCAGAGAGTGGTTGGGGTGTGGAATGTACTGCCTGCAGTGATAGTGGAGTCAGACACTTTAGGAACATTTAAGCGGTTATTGGATAGGCACATGGAGCACACCAGGATGGTAGGGAGTGGGATAGCTTGATCTTGGTTTCAGATGAAGGTCGGCACAACATCGTGGGCCGAAGGGCCTGTTCTGTGCTGTACTGTTCTATGTTCTATGTTCTATGTTCTAACTGCTGCAGGAATGTAATTGAGCAGTTTGAATAGTTTCCATCCTGGGTCCGAGAGGCTGATTAGTATTGCATTACCAAATACCTCATTGTTACAAAGCTCCTTACGCTGTTAAATTCCAGCCCTAACTTTCAGTTGTGAGTTTAATGGGCAAATCCAGTTAGTTCTTATGTATAATGGAGAGGGTGAGATGTTGCTTAAATGAGGCTAATAGCAAAGTGTTATAAGCAAAATAAGCCTGGGACGTTTTTTCCCTAGCGCGTAGGAGGATGTGGGGTGACCTTACAGAGACTTATAAAATCATGAGGGGCACAGATAAGGTGAATAGCCAAAGTCTTTTATATAAATGATCTGGAAGAAGGAGTAACTGGGGTGATCAGTAAGTTTGCGGACGACACAAAACTGGCAGGACTTGCAGGTAGTGAGGAACATTGTCAGTGGCTACAGAAGGATATAGATAGGCTGGAAATTTGGGCAAGGAAATGGCAGATGGAGTTCAATCCTGATAAATGCGAAGTGATGCATTTTGGTGGGAATAATGTAGGGAGGAGCTACACGATAAATGGAAGAACCATAAAGGGTGTAGAGACGCAGAGGGACCTGGGTGTGCAAGTCCATAGATCTTTGAAGGTGACGTCACAGGTGGAGAAGGTGGTGAAGAAGGCATATGGCATGCTTGCCTTTATAGGACGGGGCATAGAGTATAAGAGTTGGGGTCTGATGTTGCAGATGTATAGAACGTTGGTTCGACCGCATTTGGAATACTGCGTCCAGTTCTGGTCGCCACACTACCAGAAGGACGTGGAGGCTTTGGAGAGAGTACAGAGGAGATTTACCAGGATGTTGCCTGGTATGGAGGGGCTTGGTTATGAGGAGAGATTGGGGAAACTGGGGTTGTTCTCCTTGGAAAGACGGAGGATGAGGGGAGACTTAATAGAGGTGTATAAAATTATGAAAGGCATAGATAGGGTGAACGGTGGGAAGCTTTTCCCCGGGTCGGTGGTGACGTTCACGAGGGGTCATAGGTTCAAGGTGAAGGGGGGGAGGTTTAACACAGATATCAGAAGGACATATTTTACACAGAGGGTCGTGGGGGCCTGGAATGTGTTGCCGGGCAAGGTGGTGGAGGCGGACACACTGGGAACATTTAAAACTTATCTAGACAGCTATATGAACGGAGTGGGAATGGAGGGATACAAAAGAGTGGTCTAGTTTGGACCAGGGAGCGGCGCGGGCTAATTGTTCTTTGTTTCTCGTTTCAAGGCTTCATTCTATGATCATCTTGCTGGTGCCAGTACAGAGCGAGACTGCGGATAGTTGGGAACCTGTCTCGGGGGCAGGGAATTCATATGGTGTTCGTGGAAGTGGAAATGACTAGGGTTGGGAAGCATTTTCCGATCAGGGCCAGTGTGATCTCCTGGACTCGTTTCGATCGCCTCAGGGGGTCGGAGAGGAATTTCCCAGATTTTTTTTCCCCATATTGGCCCTGGGGTTTTCACTCTGGGTTTTCGCCTCTCCCTGGAGATCACATGGTCTGAAATGGGGGAGTGGGGGTGAGTTAATAGGTTGTGATGAACAAAGCATCGTAGCTGTGAGGGACAGCTCGATGGGTAGGATATTAGTATGTAGATAGGCTGGAAAATTGGGCGGGGATCCTGGATTCAGGATTCAATCCTGGACCGGGGAGCGGCGCGGGCTTGGAGGGCCGAAGGGCCTGTTCCTGTGCTGTATTGTTCTTTGTTCTTTGTTGTTCTTTGTCTTTTCCCCCAGGGTAGGAGAGTCCAAAGCGAGAGGGCATAGGTTGAAGGTGAGAGGGGAAAGATTTAAAAGGGATTTGAGGGGCAACTTTTTCACCCAGAGGGTGGTGCATGTATGGAATGAGCTGCCGGAGGAGGTGGGAGAGGTGGGTACAATGACAACATTTATAAGACATTTGGACAGGTACAAGGATGGGAAAGGTTTAGAGGGATACGGGCCAAACACAGGCAATTGAGACTAGTTCAGTTTAGGAAACCTGGTCGGCATGGACAGGTTGGGCTGAAGGGCCTGTTGTTTTTTCATTTATTCGTGGGACATGGGCGTCGCTGGTTGGCCAGCATTTATTGCCCATCCCTAGTTGCCTTGAGAAGGTGGTGGTGAGCTGCCTTCTTGAATCGCTGCAGTCCATGTGCTGTGGGTTGACCCACAATGCCGTTAGGGAGGGAATCCCAGGATCTTGACCCAGCGACTGCGAAGGAGCGGCGATATATTTCCAAGTCAGGATGGTGAGTGGCCTGGAGGGGAACTTGCAGGTGGCGGTGTTCCCATGTATCTGCATGTTTCCGTGCCGTATCCCCCTATGTTCTGGAGATAGACTGAAGTTTCTGGCCAACTGGTGCATTGATAATGGTGTTGTGTCTTCAACGCACCTTTCAATTGTCCAATAAGACTCATTTTTTGTTTTGCTAAAATCAATTTTGAGCACTCCGCTATTTCTGAATCACACCAGCTTCAGCCCTTATTAACCGAGCTGGAGTCAAGCCGAGTTCACTGTTCATTTTCCTCAACGCGGTGCCAGGCCTGTTGCCTAGGCAACCCTAGGCCCAAGGCACAGCGAGAGTCAGAATGGGTTCATTAATCTGTCTGGCACTCCAGAAGGAAGTGTTAGCAGCGGATTAGGTTAAGCATTTAAATTTACCCAAGACTCAATCTTCCATTTCTTCCACCACCCCCCCCCCACTGATGTTTTTCTTCTACATATAGACAGGGGCAGGTCAGAAGCTTGATTTCCAAAGCTGTTGAGAAGGTCTTTACTCTCTTTCCAACGTTGCATTAATCTCTCACAGCAACGGATACGGGCAGTTCATTCATAACAATAAAGGGACTTGCGTCCACCGCTCGCCAGATGGTGCTGAGTTGAAGGAGAACTTCAGTTAAACAAGAACGCAGAATTACACTGAAGGCTCAGCACTGGAATATGTCTTTCGGATCAGCCGGCCTGTTCAGGTTCCCCCCGGCAGCCTCCTCCCACTTTACTCCGCAGGGTTTGCACTTCTGCCTCACAGCGCCAGGGACCCGGGTTCGATTCCAGGCTTGAGTGGAGTTTGTCTGTGTGGAGTTGGCACATTCTCCCCGTGTCTGCGTGGGTTTCTTCTGGGTGCTCCGGTTTCCTCCCACAAACATGTGCGGTTTAGGTGGATTGGCCGTGCTAAATTGCCCCTTAGTGTCAGGGGGACTAGCTAGCGTAAATGCATGGGGTTATGGGGATAGGGCCTGGGTGCAATTGTGGTCGGTGCAGACTCGATGGGCTGAATGGCCTCCTTCTGTACTGTAGGACTCTATGATTCTAGAAGCATTGGGCCAAGGGGCAGGAGGGGAGGCCGTTCGGCCCTTTGAGTCGGTTCTGCCATTCGATAAGATCGGTCTCCTGGCCAAGCTCCCACCTTCCTATCCGCATCATCTGGGAATCTGCAGCCCCTTCACCCTGACTTGTCCCTCCCTCCTCTCAGTGATCCCTGGCCTACAGCTACTGCGAGTCTGTGATAGGTATGTCCCTGTCAGGCAAGGAGGAATTGGTAGGGCTAGGGAACCGTGGTGCACCAAAAAAGTTTCTTTGTTGGTTAAAAAGAAAAAGGAGGCTTATGTTCGGATGAGACGTGAGCACTCGGGTAGTGCACTAGAAAGCTTTAGATTGGCTAAGAGGGAGTTGAAGAGCGAGCTTAGAAGGGCTAAAAGGGGACATGAGAAGACTTTGGCGGATAGGGTTAAAGAGAATCCTAAGGCGTTCTATAGGTATGTCAAGAACAGAAGGTTGGTTAGGGCAAGTTTAGGGCCAGTTATAGATGGCAGAGGGAAGTTATGTGTGGAACCGGAGGAGATTGGTGAAGCATTGAACCAATATTTCTCTTCGGTGTTCACGCAAGGGGACATGAATATAGCTGAGGAGGACACTGGGTTGCAAGGGAGTAGAATAGACAGTATTACAGTTGATAAGGAGGATGTGCAGGATATTCTGGAGGGTCTGAAAATAGATAAATCCCCTGGTCCGGATGGGATTTATCCAAGGATTCTCTGGGAGGCAAGAGAAGTGATTGCAGAGCCTCTGGCTCTGATCTTCAGGTCGTCGTTGGCCTCTGGTATAGTACCAGAAGATTGGAGGTTAGCGAATGTTGTCCCATTGTTTAAGAAGGGGAACAGAGACTTCCCCGGGAATTATAGACCGGTGAGTCTCACTTCTGTTGTCGGCAAGATGTTGGAAAAAATTATAAGGGATAGGATTTATAGTTATTTGGAGAGTAATGAATTGATAGGTGATAGTCAGCATGGTTTTGTGGCAGGTAGGTCGTGCCTTACTAACCTTATTGAGTTTTTTGAGAAAGTGACCAAGGAGGTGGATGGGGGCAAGGCAGTGGATGTGGTATATATGGATTTTAGTAAGGCGTTTGATAAGGTTCACCATGGTAGGCTTCTGCAGAAAATGCAGATGTATGGGATTGGGGGTGATCTAGGAAATTGGATCAGGAATTGGCTAGCGGATAGGAAACAGAGGGTGGTGGTTGATAGTAAATATTCATCATGGAGTGCGGTTACAAGTGGTGTACCTCAGGGATCTGTTTTGGGGCCACTGCTGTTTGTAATATTTATTAATGATCTGGATGAGGGTATAGTTGGGTGGATTAGCAAATTTGCTGATGACACCAAAGTCGGTGGTGTGGTAGACAGTGAGGAAGGGTGTCGTAGTTTGCAGGAAGACTTAGACAGGTTGCAAAGTTGGGCCGAGAGGTGGCGGATGGAGTTTAATGCGGAGAAGTGTGAGGTAATTCACTTTGGTAGGAATAACAGATGTGTTGAGTATAGGGCTAACGGGAGGACTTTGAATAGTGTGGAGGAGCAGAGGGATCTAGGTGTATGTGTGCATAGATCCCTGAAAGTTGGGAATCAAGTAGATAAGGTTGTTAAGAAGGCATATGGTGTCTTGGCGTTTATTGGTAGGGGGATTGAATTTAGGAGTCGTAGCGTTATGTTGCAACTGTACACAACTCTGGTGCGGCCGCACTTGGAGTACTGTGTGCAGTTCTGGTCCCCACATTACAGGAAGGATGTGGAGGCTTTGGAGAGGGTGCAGAGGAGGTTTACCAGGATGTTGCCTGGTATGGAGGGGAGATCCTATGAGGAGAGGCTGAGGGATTTGGGATTGTTTTCGCTGGAAAGGCGGCGGCTAAGAGGGGATCTTATTGAAACATATAAGATGATTAGAGGTTTAGATAGGGTGGATAGTGATAGCCTTTTTCCTCTGATGGAGAAATCCAGCACGAGGGGGCATGGCTTTAAATTGAGGGGGGGTAGTTATAGAACCGATGTCAGGGGTAGGTTCTTTACCCAGAGGGTGGTGAGGGATTGGAATGCCCTGCCAGCATCAGTAGTAAATGCGCCTAGTTTGGGGGCGTTTAAGAGATCCGTAGATAGGTTCATGGACGAAAAGAAATTGGTTTAGGTTGGAGGGTCACAGTTTTTTTTTTTAACTGGTCGGTGCAACATCGTGGGCCGAAGGGCCTGTTCTGCGCTGTAATGTTCTATGTTCTATGTTCTATGTACACTGGCTCCCAGTCTGGCAGCGTGCTGATCCACTTTCCGTCAGCAAACACAAAGGGGTTTATTACGTCACCAAAACAGAAAACGCTGGAAAATCTTCAGCAGGTCTGACAGCACCTGTGGAGAGAGAATAGAGCCAACGTTTCGGGTGGGATTCTCCCCAAAAAAAATTCTAAGTGTCGAATTCGCTCCAGTAACAACTGGAGCAAATCCAGCTGGTTTTTTTCGTGGGCGTTTCAAAATGAATCTCCCACACATTCTGTGCCCTTCAGAGAGCCCAGGCGTGAATCACTCTGTTCTCACTCCACAGATGCTGTCAGACCTGCTGAAATTTTCCAACATTTTCTGTTTTTGCTTCAGATTCCATCATCCGCAGTATTTTGCCTTTAACTCTAATATCTCCCTTGGTGACCCGATGCCCAATTTCATCTGATCATGCTCCTTCAAAGCACCTTTAAGATGGTTTGACGGCACGATGGCACAATGGTTAGCACTGCTGCCTCACAGCTCCAGGAACCCGGGTTCAATTCCCGGCTTGGGTCACTGTCTGTGTGGAGTCTGCACGTTCTCCCCGTGTCTGCGTGGGTTTCCTCCGGGTGCTCCAGTTTCCTCCCACAGTCCAAAGATGTGCCAGTTAGGTTGATTGGCCATGCAATATTTGCCCCTTAGTGTCAGGGGGATTAGCAGGGTGAATGTGTGGGATCATGAGGATAGGACCTGGGTGGGATTGTGGTCAGTGCAGACTCGATGGGCCAAATAGCCTCCTTCTGCACTGTAGGGATTCTATGTTCAATGTTTTAATAGTTAGGTAAGAAGTTTAACAACACCAGGTTAATGTCCAACAGGTTTATTTGGTAGCAAAAGCCACACAAGCTTTCGGAGCCCCAAGCCCCTTCTTCAGGTGAGTGGGAATTCTGTTCACAAACAGGGCATATAAAGACACAAACTCAATTTACATGAATAATGGTTGGAATGCGGATACTTACAGCTAATCAAGTCTCACCTGAAGAAGGGGCTTGGAGCTCCGAAAGCTTGTGTGGCTTTTGCTACCAAATAAACCTGTTGGACTTTAACCTGGTGTTGTTAAACTTCTTACTGTGTTTACACCAGTCCAACGCCGGCATCTCCACATAATAGTTAGGGGCATGATTTAAATGCAAATTGTTGTTTCTGGCATTGGGGAAAGTGTGAATAATATTGTAATTTATTTTTTTAAAGTTCCCTTTTATTTATTTTATTCCTGAATACTTAAATTAGTCGTTTTATCTAAATGAAAGGAGCAGCCACGGTTACAATAGTCCCTTGGTTAGTAATGTTGGAACAAATCTCGGTGTTTCCAGATTATCAGACACAAAGCAAACTGTTGAAGTGGAGCTCCCTCATGTGGTTTCACTCAAAATCAACAGACAAACAAATTAATGATCACAGAAAATGCTGGAAGTACTCAGCCGGTTTCTGGCAGCGAGCTCGAGTTTCAGATGGTTACAATTTAAAGTCCACGCATTGGCCAAATGGACAAAGGCACAGCTAAGATTTAAACTCAGGATCTCCTGTTAACCAGACAGGCGCTTTAACCAACGATGCCGACGCTATAGTTAAGAAAGCTCACCAACGCCTCTACTTTCTCAGAAGACTAAGGAAATTTGGCATGTCAGCTACGATTCTCGCCAACTTTTACAGATGCACCATAGAAAGCATTCTTTCTGGTTGTATCACAGCTTGGTATGGGCTCCTGCTCTGCCCAAGACCACAAGGAACTACAAAACGTCGTGAATGAAGCCCAGTCCATCACGCAAACCAGCCTCCCACCCATTCACTCTGTCTACACTTCCTGCTGCCTCGGAAAAGCAGCCAGCATAATTAAGGACCCCACGCACCCCGGACATTCTCTCTTCCACCTTCTTCCGTCGGGAAAAAGATACAAAAGTCTGAGGTCACGTACCAACCGACACAAGAACAGCTTCTTCCCTGCTGCTGTCAGTCTTTTGAATGGACCTACCTCGCACTAAGTTGATCTTTCTCTACACCCGAGCTATGACTGTAACACTACATTCTGCACTCTCTCCTTTCCTTCTCTATGAACGGTATGCTCTGTCTGTATCGTGCACAAGAAACAATACTTTTCACTGTATGCTAATACATGTGACAATAATAAATTGAATCAAATCAAACCAACTAAGCCACACACATGTGGGGAAAGAGAAATGCAGTGAAAATTGCACAGTGGATTTTGTTCATTTGAGGCTTCCATACACGCATATGTACCAGCAGAGGGAGTATGCTCAGAAGAGGATCCATGTTCAACAGCGTGTGCAGTGTTAATTCTAATAGCCTCTGGCTGGATGCAAAACTGTTTCTGTTCCAAGAACTTAATAAAACAGAGATAATGGACGGAATTTAGTGGAATCCACGGGAGCAGGCACGTTGGAAGACCAGCTCAGAGAATCAGGGAAGACAGTGGCCTAGTGGTATTGTCCCTGGACTAGTAATCCAGAGACCCAGGGTAATACTCTGGGGACCTGGGTTTGAATCCCACCACGGCAGATAGTGAAATTTGAATTTTTTTAAAAATCTGGAATTAAGAATCTAATGATGACCATGAAAATGGCACAGTGGTTAGCGCTGCTGCCTCACAGCGTCAGGGACCCGGGTTCAATTCAGGCCTCGGGTCACTGTCTGTGTGGAGTCTGCACATTCTCCCAGTGTCTGCGTGGGTTTCCTCCGGGTGCTCCGGTTTGCTCCCACAGTCTAAAGGTGTGCAAGTTAGGTGGATTGGCCATGCTAAATTGCCCCTGGGTGTTAGAGGAATTAGTGGGGTGAATAAGTGGAGTTACGGGGATGGGGATTGGATGGGATTGTTGTCGGTACAGGCTCGATGGGCTGAGTGGCCTCCTTCTGCCCTGTAGGGATTCTATGAAACCATTGTCGATTGTCGGAAAAACCCATCTGGTTCACTAATGTCCTTTAGGGAAGGAAATCTGCCGTCCTTACCCGGTCCGGCCGACATGTGACTCCAGACCCATAGCAATGTGGTTGACTCTTAACAGCCCTCAGGGATGGGCAATAAATGCTGCCCAGCCAGCGATGCCCACATCCCATGAATGAATATTAAAACAAAATCACACGGGAGTTTGCACTAACGCCAGCGGGATTGGGCACTCAGTAAGGGGCAGGAAGGTCCTGTCACCCACCTACTGGCAGTGGGGAGGCAAGTAGGCTGGTTAAGAAGTCAATTATCTCTGAGGCTGCCCGGATTCAATGCTGGCTCAGGGATTTTACTGGATTCTCCAGTGCCCACAGAGGACCACCTGAGGGGTTTACCAGTGACCTACCGAGGGTGAGGAGGGGGGGGACCTTGTTCACAGCTGTTTAGTCCCAAAACCGTAAAATCCTGCCCGAGGTCAAAGGACCTTCCCATGCTCCACCCCTCGCCCGCTCCAATTCCCGTGGCAGCCGGGCCCATAAAATTCCGACCTAAATGTCTGATCGAGGGACCCAACATTGGGATGTAGGGGCTACCAGCTTGGATCCATGCCCACTGCCCTCTCTTCCAGACCCCTCAATCTCCCTCCCGCCCCTACCCCTGCCCGCTTCTCCCAGCCCACTCCACTTACCCTTCTCCCCGGGGATCCAGCGATCCAGCAATCTCCAGTGAAGCTCCAGCAGGATGGTGAGGGGTGGGCGGGGGGAGGGGATGGAATGGATCCGTCTGAGGTTCACCCAATTTTGGTCTCGGGCTTCACTTTTACCAGCTGGCCCGGTGACCAGGTGGTTCTGTCTCCACGGGTAGTGGGCCTCAGGTAGGCCCCAGGAGCGAAGGGAGTGAATGGTTGGGTGGGGGGGGGAGGGGGGGGGGATTTGGGGTCTGTGAAAGGATTAAGTGGCAGGTGACTGGCGGGGGGGGGGGCGGGGGGCGGGGGGTGCACGGTGGGTTGTTGTGGAGATCGAGAGGGGGCAATCTGGCTTCAGATTAGATTCCCTATTTTCAGACATAAGTAACTTATTTCAGTCACAGCTCCTGGATTCCTCTGTATCTGGCTTTAACAAAGAGGGTGGGGGCAACTTATTCATAATCACAGAATCACAGAATCCTCCAGTACAGAAGAGGCCCTTCAGCCCATCGAGTCTGCACTGATGCATGAAATGCCCTGACCTGCCCACCTAATCCCACTTGCCAGCACTTGGCCCATAGCCTTAAATGTTATGATGTGCCAAGTACTCATCCAGGTACTTTTTAAAGGATGTGAGACATCCCGCCTCCACCACCCTCCCAGGCAGCGCATTCCAGACCGTCACCACCCTCTGGGTAAAAAAGTATTTCCTCAAATCCCCCCTAAACCTCCCACCCCTCACTTTCAACTTGTGCCCCATCGTAACCGACCCTTCAACTTAGGGGAACAGCTGCTCCCTATCCACCCTGTCCATGTCCCTCAAATCCCCTCAACATCTCCAAAGCGTTGGCGAATGTTTTTGCACCTTGAAGAATGGCCACCGTCCCAGCAACTTTCAATATTTCCATTGCTCTCACCACGGTGCTCACTGGCCTGCATCGCTACTGGACCTACGATAGCTCAAACCTATCATCCTTATCGCTTTTTACTTCAAATTCCTCCTCAGCATCGCCCCCCCCCCCTAACCGTCCCCAATTCTTCAACTCTCTGAGATCTGAACACTCCCCCAACTCTGGCCTCTTGTGCCTCACCTATTCGAATCACTCCGTCATTGGCAGCCGTGTCTGCCACTGCCTGGCACCTTGGCTCTCGAATTTCCTCCTGTAATGACTCCAATCAGGCCATTGAAGTTGGCCGATTGGAGCATGAACTCCCTGATTAAGGATCCACTTGATGGGCCAATCAGGGAGTCTTTGCTTTGTATTTAACGGTGAGTGTCAGTTTCTCTGGCACTCCCGAAGGAAGGCTGCTGACTGATAGCACTCTGTGTACTGCTTTTGGAATTGTAAATAAAGCGATTTTGGTGAAGGAATTTCTGCCTCCAAAGACCTACTACACCTCCCTAAACATCTCAGCCTCTCTCTCCTCCTTCAAGATCCTCCTCGGAGTCCACCTCCGTGATCAAGACTTTGACCACCAGTCCGTAATCCCCATTAGGTGGGTGGCTGACAAATCTTGTTTGAAGAATACTGGCGTGAAGCGGTTGGCAACATGTCACTGTGTTGGAATTTTTCTGTAAATATTGTTCTTCTCTCTGTCCACACTGATAACCGTGTAGCTCTCAGCAAGGTCTCTCTCCAGTCTGTTTGAACGTTATTAAACTGTAAAATTCATTTGAAAAAATCTTCCGCATGAATGCATCCCGCACTTAAAACGTTCATCTGTTCATCTCCGCTACCCGTGGGACAGAGCTGTCAACCGCAAGGTAGAGAGGCAGAAAATAGGTGTAAATGAGTGAGGTTGAATAAATGCCGTGACATGTTTCACATCGGATTCAGGCAGTTTATAAAGCTGGCAAAACAGACATAACAGCATGCTGGGTTTTATTCCTTTTATTCATTCCTGGGACGTAGGCCTCTCTGGCTGGCCAGGGTTTATTGCCCTTATTTCTCAATAGTGGCCACGGAGTAAAAATGCAAGCGAGTTGAGCTAAACCGTTATAAATCATTGGTCACACCCCGGCTGGGGCCTCAGCTAGGGGCGGCACGGTGGCACAGTGGGTTAGCACCGCTGTCTCACAGCGCCAGGGACCCGGGTTCAATTCCCGGCTCGGGTCACTGTCTGTGTGGAGTTTGCACGTTCTCCCCGTGCCTGCGTGGGTTTCCTCCGGGTGCTCCGGTTTCCTCCCACAGTCCAAAGATGTGCGGGTTAGGTTGATTGGCCATGCTAAATTGACCTTAGTGTCAGGGGGATCAGCAGGGTAAATATGTGGGGTTACAGGAATAGGGCCAGGGTGGGAGTGTTGTCGGTGCAGAGCTGATGGGCCGAGTGGCCTTCTTCTGCATTGTAGGGATTCTATGATCTATGAAGATACTACCTGCCCCACGTCTGCAGATTGGACTGATCAGGCATCTCAGAACCCATTGGACTGGAGTGAAAGCAAATCATCCTCAATCCCAAGGAGCTGCCTCAGAAGAGGGAGCTATTTGTGGGATCTTGCTGTGCACATATTGGCTGCACGTTAAAAGTGGCTACATTTTTTTTTATCGTTCGCGGGACGCGGTTGTCACTGGTTGGCCAGCATTTATTGACCATCTCCAGTCGCCCTTGGAGGGCAGTCGAGAGTTAACCACATTGCTGTGGCTGTGGACTCACATGTAGGACGGACCAGGCACAGATGTGGAGATACCATGGGATATAGTGGGATTAATGTCTGGGTTGTGGGATAGGGCCTGGGTGGGATTGTTGTCAGTGCAGACTCAATGGACTGAGTGGCCTCTTTCTGCACTGTAGATATTCTATTGCAGTCAGTTTTGGACAGAAAGGGAGGCACGGTCACAGAGAGAGAACAGAAGGAGATTTTACATACTGACACGAATGGCTTCAGTTAATGCAGAGAAACTGGAGAAGCTTGGATCATTCTCCTTGGAGGAGAGAAAGTTAAGAGGACATTTAAGGGGAGGTGGCGGCCTCCTGGTATTATCATAGAATCCCTACAGCGCAGAAGGAGGCCATTTGGCCCATCGAGTCTGAACTGACATCTCCCACCCAGGCCCTATTCTCGTAACCCCACATATTTTACCCTAGCTAATCTCCCTGACACTAAGGGTCAATTTATCATGGCCTATCAACCTAACCCACACAACATCTTTGGAGTGTGGGAGGAAACCGGAGCACCCGGAGGAAACCCACGTAGACACGGGGAGAATGTGCAAACTCCATGTAGGCAGTCACCCGAGGCCGGAATTGAACCCGGGTCACCGTGAGGCAGCAGTGCTAACCACTGTGTCACCATGCCGCCCATTATCACTGGATTAGTTCTGCAGAGACTCAGGGTAATACTCTGGGGTGGAAGATATTTACTGCGGATGCTTGGAGTCTGAAACAAAAACAGAAAATGCTGGAAAATCTCCAGTCGGTCTGGCAGCATCTGTGGAGAGAGAACAGAGCCCACAGTTCAATTCTGGATGACCCTTCGTCAGAGCTTTGGGAACCTGGGTTCGAATCCCACCACGGCAGATGGTGAAATTTGAATTGAATAAAAATCTGGAATGAAAAATCTACTGATGACCATGAAACCATTGTCGATTGTCAGACAAAACTCATCTGGTTCACGAATATCCTTTAGGGAAGGAAATCTGCCGTCCTTACCTGGTCTAGCCTACATGTGACTCCAGAGCCACAGCAATGGATCAGAACTGCCCTCTCAAGGGCAATTATGGATGGGCGTGAAATGTTGGCCCAGCCAGCGATGCCCACATCCCATGAAATAATTTTTAAAATAGCGATATTTAATATCATGGAGGCTTTTGATTGGGTAATCCAGAGGCCCAGGCTCTGGGGTTCAAATTCCACCACAGTGGCTGGAATTGAAATTTAATTCATAAATCTGGAATTAAAAGCTGGTCTCAGTAATAGTCACCATGACAACTGTCATCGGTTGTTGTAAAAACCCATCTGGTTCACTGATGTCCTTTGGGGAAGGAAATCTGCTGTCCTTACCTGGTCTGGCTATAGTAGAATGCACAGTAAGAAGTCTCACAACACCAGGTTAAAGTCCAACAGGTTTATTTGGTAGCAAATACCATAAGCTTTCGGAGCGCTGCCCCTTCGTCAGATGGAGTGGATACCTGTTCTCCAACAGTGCACAGAGACACAGAAATCAAGTTACAGAATACTAATTAGAATGCAAATCTCTACAGCCAGCCAGGTCTTAAAGGTACAGATAATGTGGGTGGAGGGAACATTAAACACAGGTTAAAGAGATGTGTATTGTCTCCAGACAGAACAGCTAGTGAGATTCTGCAAGATCAGGGGGAAAGCTGTGGGGATTACTGATAATGTGACATAAATCCAACATCCCGGTTTAGGCAGTCCTCATGTGTGCGGAACTTGGCTATCAGTTTCTGCTCAGCGACTCTGCGCTGTCATGTGTCGTGAAGGCCGTCTTGGAGAACGCTTACCTGAAGATCCAAGGCTGAATGCCCGTGACTGCTGAAGTGCTCCCCCACAGGATTCTCCAAGGCGGCTTTCACGACACATGACAGCGCAGAGTCGCTGAGCAGAAACTGATAGCCAAGTTCCGCACACATGAGGACGGCCTAAACCGGGATGTTGGATTTATGTCACATTATCAGTAACCCCCACAGCTTGCCTCCTGGGCTTGTAGAATCTCACTAGCTGTTCTGTCTGGAGACAATACACATCTCTTTAACCTGTGTTTAATGTTCCCCATGATGTGGAGATGCCGGCGTTGGACTGGGGTAAGCACAGTAAGAAGTCTCACAACACCAGGTTAAAGTCCAACAGGTTTATTTGGTAGCAAATACCATAAGCTTTTGGAGCGTGCTGCTCCTTCGTCAGATGGAGTGGTCTCTGTTCTCCAACAGTGCACAGACACAGAAATCAAGTTACAGAATACTAATTAGAATGCAAATCTCTACAGCCAGCCAGGTCTTAAAGGTACAGATAATGTGGGTGGAGGGAACATTAAACACAGGTTAAAGAGATGTGTATTGTCTCCAGACAGAACAGCTAGTGATATTATGCAAGATCAGAGGGAAAGCTGTGGCGAGCTGTGGGGGTTACTGATAATGTGACATAAATCCAACATCCCGGTTTAGGCCATCCTCATGTGTGCGGAACTTGGCTATCAGTTTCTGCTCAGCGACTCTGCGCTGTCGTGTGTTGTGAAGGCCGCCTTGGAGAACGGTTACCTGAAGATCCAAGGCTGAATGCCCGTGACTGCTGAAGTGCTCCCCCACAGGAAGAGAACAGTCTTGCCTGGTGATTGTCGAGCGGTGTTCATTCATCCGTTGTCGTAGCGTCTGCATGGTTTCCCCAATGTACCATGCCTCGGGACATCCTTTCCTGCAGCGTATCAGGTAGACCTCAGGCAGAAACTAATAGCCAAGTTCCGCACACATGAAGATGGCCTAAACCGGGATGTTGGATTTATGTCACATTATCAGTAACCCCCACAGCTCGCCACAGCTTTCCCCCTGATCTTGCAGAATCTCACCAGCTGTTCTGTCTGGAGACAATACACATCTCTTTAACCTGTGTTTAATGCTCCCTCCACCCACATTATCTGTACCTTTAAGACCTGGCTGGCTGTAGAGATTTGCATTCTAATTAGTATTCTGTAACTTGATTTCTGTGTCTCTGTGCACTGTTGGAGAACAGATATCCACTCCATCTGACGAAGGGGCAGCGCTCTGAAAGCTTATGGTATTTGCTACCAAATAAACCTGTTGGATTTTAACCTGGTGTTGTGAGACTTCTTACTGTGCTTACCCCAGTCCAACACCGGCATCTCCACATCATATAGTAGAATGGCCCTTGAAGCGTTCCAAGGGCCACGTGGCTGACGAGGACCCTATGGATCGATTGGGCGAGACGCACCAATGACTGTGCAGTCAAATTCCCCTCCAATTCGATTTTCAGGTTTGCTGACGACACCACCGTAGTGGGTCGGATCTGAAACAATGACGAGACAGAGTACAGGAATGAGATAGAGAATCTGGTGAACTGGTGCGATGACAATAATCTCTCCCTCAATGTCAACAAAACGAAGGAGATTGTCATCAACTTCAGGAACATGCTCCTGTCTACATCAACGGGGATGAAGTAGAAAGGGTCGAGAGCTTCAAGTTTTTAAGTGTCCAGATCACCAACAACCTGTCCTGGTCCCCCCATGCCGACACTATAGTTAAGAAAGCCCACCAACGCCTCTACTTTCTCAGAAGACTAAGGAAATTTAGCATGTCAGCTGCGACTCTCACCAACTTTTACAGATGCACCATATAAAGCATTCTTTCTGGTTGTATCACAGCTTGGTATGGGCTCCTGCTTTGACCAAGACTGCAAGGAACTACAAAAGGTCATGAATGTAGCCCAATCCATCACACCTCCCATCCATTGACTCTGTCTACACTTCCCGCTGCCTCGGCAAAGCAGCCAGCATAATTAAGGACCCCACGCACCCCGGACATTCTCTCTTCCACCTTCTTCCGTTGGGAAAAAGATACAAAAATCTGAGGTCATGTACCAACCGATTCAAGAGCAGCTTCTTCCCTGCTGCTGTCAGACCTTTGAATGGACGTGCCTTGCATTAAGTTGATCTTTCTCTACACCCTAGCTATGACTGTAACACTACATTCTGCACTCTCTCCTTTCCTTCTCTATGAAAGGTTGGAGCCAGGGATTCAAGAGGAGCCGTCGTACTTGTACAATCTTACCTTGTTGTACATGTATATAATTAGTTAAGAAAGCCCACCAACGCCTCTACTTTCTCAGAAGAAAGGAAATTTGGCATGTCAGCTACGACTCTCACCAACTTTTACAGATGCACCATAGAAAGCATTCTTTCTGGTTGTATCACAGCTTGGTATAGCTCCTGCTCTGCCCAAGACCGCAAGAAACTACTAATACATGTGACAATAATAAATCAAATGAAATGAAATCAAATAATTACCCTGTTGACAATGAAGCCTTTATAGTTGAAACTTCATCGAGTCGTCTCAGTCTATTACATTGGAAATGAGACAAAACAGAAAGTCTTTGAGGATCGCAGTGTCCAGCTCGACGGGGAGGAGACTTGAGCGTTGAGTGTAAGAAAACGTAAGGGACGCCCAGTTAGCAATGTTTATGGTCGGAAAAGCCGAGCCATTGCACCCAGAGTTCGATGATTAGGAACAATATATAGAAGGTCTGCAATGTTATTTTGTTGCAAAGGAAAACAAGAGGAGTGTTATTTTGTTCATAGTCAATGGCTCACAAACTTAGCGCTTGATGAGCAACTTAACAACGCCAGAGAAATATTAACATCACCTGAGGAAAGGCAGGTTAATAGGGTGGTGAAAAATGCATACGGCACACTCGCCTTTATCAATCGGGGGATAGATTACAAAAGCAGAGAGGTCATGATGGAGTTGTGTAGAACTTTGGGGAGGCCACAGCTGGAGCACTGTGTGCAGTTCCGGTCGCCACATTATAGGAAGGATGTGGTTGCACGCAAGAAACAATACGTTTCACTGAATGTTAATATGTGTGGGTATATGTGATGGGTATAGATAGAGTGAATGCAAGCAGGCTTTTTCCGCTGAGGCTAGGGGAGAAAAAAACCAGAGGGCATGGGTTAAGGGTGAAAGGAGAAAAGTTTAAAGGGAATATTAGGAGAGGCTTCTTCACGCAGAGAGTGGTGGGAGTGTGGAATGAGCTGCCGGATAAAGTGGTAAATGCGGGGTCACTTTTAACATTTAAGAAAAACGTGGACGGGTTCATGGATGAGAGGGGTGTGGAGGGATATGGTCCAAGTGCAGGTCAGTGGAACTAGGCAAAAAATGGTTCGGCACAGACAAGAAGGGCCAAAAGGCCTGTTTCTGAGCTGTAATTTTCTATGGTTCTATGGTGTGACAATAATAAATCAAATCAAATCAAATCAAAATCAACCTCTGATCACATCCTGTCTGTGTACATTTCATGTAACATTTAATTCTGATTTTTGAATATACTCTGCATCTGTAGCTGATTTAATATTGTAATGTTCTCATTAGTCCCCTCGCAGGAAGTATTGCAGAGTTTGAAATCTGGGAGTGTGACTTAAGGTGCAATGATTTTGAGATCAGAATGGACTCACTCTGTTCAGCTTGTAATTTCAGATTGGAATGCGTGGTGGCGCTGTTCAGTTGGGAAATCAATTAAAAGTTTGATCCAACTATTGTAGATTTGCGTCTTGTTGAAAAACATTAGCATAAAGTTCCTGTTTGGAAAAAGAGAGTCGGTTTATGCTGTTGTGAGATGGCTAGTACACAGTTCAGAACAGGTAAACGTGGTAGCTACGTTGGGCGGCACGGTAGCACAGTGGTTAGCTCTGCTGCTTCACAGCTCCAGGGACCTGGGTTCGAATCCCGGCTTGGGTCACTGTCTGTGTGGAGTTCGCACATTCTCCCTGTGTCTGCGTGGGTTTCCTCCGGGTGCTCCGGTTTCCTCCCACAGTCCAAAGATGTGCAGGCTAGGTTGATTGGCCATTCTAAATTGCCCCTTAGTGACCCGGGATGCGTAGGTTAGAGCGGTTAGTGGGTAAATATGTAGGGATATGTGGATAGGGCTTGGGTGGGATTGTGGTTGGTGCAGACTCGATGGGCCGAATGGCCTCTTCTGCACTGTAGGATTCTATGATTCTAAAACCGCCACAGTCCCAGATGACTATAGGCTGCTCTTCCCTTTGAGGGAGAGAGCTGACTGGTGGTGATTTGACCTGAGGATCTGCACACCTCAGGCAACGGGCAAGGTTGAGGCAAGGTGGGGCCTTCATGAATAACTTCAGCCGGCACAAGAATTGGGCGATAGCACAGTGGTTAGCACTGCTGCCTCACAGCGCCAGGGACCCGGGCTCAATTCTAGCCTCAGGTCACTGTCTGTGTGGAGTTTGCACGTTCTCCTCGTGTCTGCGTGGGTTTCCTTTGGGTGCTCCGGTTCCCTCGCACATTCCAAAAATGTGCAGGTTAGATGGTTTGGCCATGTTAAATTGCAATTGTGTCCCAAGATGTGTAGATTAGGGGGATTTGTGGGGTTAGTACTTGGGGTTACGGGGAATAGGTCTGGGTGCGATTGCCCTTGGTGTCAGGGGGATTACATGGAGTTAGAAGGATAGGGCCTGGGTGGGATTGTTGTCAGTAACTCCCACAAATTGCCTGGACTTGCAAAGTCTCACTGGCTGTCCTGTCTGGAGACAATACACATCTCTTTAATCTGTGCTGATGCTCTCTCCACTCACATTTTCTGTACCTTTAAGACTTGATTAGCTGTAAAGACTCACATTCCAATCATTATTCATTATTCTGTAAATTGAGTTTGTGTCTTTATATGCCCTGTTTGTGAACAGAACTCCCACTCACCTGATGAAGGAGCAGCGCTCCGAAAGCTAGTGGCATTTGCTACCAAATAAACCTGTTGGACTTTAACCTGGTGTTGTTAGACTCCTTACTGTGTTTACCCCAGTCCAACGCCGGCATCTCCACATCATGATATATTTCCAAGTCAGGATGGTGAGTGGCTGGGAAGGAAACTTGCACGGGGTGGTGTTCCCATGTATCTGCTGCCCTCGTCCTTCTAGATGGTAGAGGTCGTGGGTTTGGAAGCTGTTGCCTAAGGAGTCTTGATGGGTTCCTGCAGTGAACATGGCTGCTACTGAGCATCGGTAATGGAAGGATTGAATGTTTGTAGATGTGGTGCCAATCAAGCTTTGTCCTGGATGGTGCCGAGCTTCTTGTGTTGTTGGAGCTGCACCCATCCAGGCAAGTGGGGAGTATTCCATCACACTCCTGATCTGTGCCTTGTAGATGGTGGATAGGCTTTGGGGAGTCAAGAGTGGTGAGTTACTTGCCGCAATATTCCCAGCCTTTGACCTGCTCTTGTAGCCACAGTGTTTATCTGGCTGGGTCCAGTTCAGTTTCTGGTCAATGGTAACTCTCAGGCTGTTGATAGAGTGAATGATACGAGTCCAATATGAACTGAAGGGAGATAGAAATGTGATAGGTTTTTTACTGTTAAAAAAAATGGGGAAGGGTCAGGTGGAGCAAGTGGGGAGTGTCAGGGAAGGGTTAGAGGGTGAGCAAGGTTAAGTGAAGGAAAGGCGGAGTGGGAATGGTAGCAGTGAAGGTCCAGAGTAGATGGTAACAAGGCCAGAAGAATCTTGTTTACAAGATGGTTTCACTAACTTAGGGATCGAGCTGAGACCATATTTTCTGAGAGGCCGGGGACTGAGCAGGTGTTGGTGGAACTTATTCTCAAGCCACCAGTCGGTTGCATTTGATATTATTTGGTAGTTTGATAGGCCACTTCAGAGGGGAGTTAAGAGCCAACCACTTTGGAATGGGATTGGAGTCACACAGACTGTGTGTTTGCTCCTCTAAAGGACATGGCAGCACAAAGACACAGTGGTTAGCACTGCTGCCTCACAGCTCCAGGGACCTGGGTTCAATTCCCGGCTTGGGTCACCGTCTGTGTGGAGTCTGCACATTCTCCCCATGTCTGCGTGGGTTTCCTCTGGGTGCTCCGGTTTCATCCCACAGTCCAAAGATGTGTGGGTTAGGTGGATTGGCCATGCTAAATTGTCCCATGGTGTCAGGGGAACTAGCTAAGGCAAATGCATAGGGTTATGGGATTAGGGCTTGGGTGGGATTGTGGTCAGTACAGACTCGATGGGCCAAATGGCCTCCTTCTGCACTGTAGGATTCTATGACATTTTCACTTTTGAATGGACCTATCTTGCATTAAGTTGATCTTTTGCTACACCCTAGCTATGACTGTAACACTACATTCTGCACTCTCTCATTTCCTTCTCTATGAACAGTATGCTTTGTCTGTATAGTGCGCAAGAAACAATACTTTTCACTGTATGCTAACACATGTGACAATAATAAATCAAATCAAAATCAAACATTAGTCAACCAGTGGCGGTTCTTACAATCAGGCGGACCAGCTGTGGGATTTTCTTTAGGATAATTTTAAAAACTTATTTATTCATTTATAGGACGTGGGCATCGCTGGCTGGGCCAAGCATTTATTGCCCATCCCTAACTGCCCTCCATTTCAGAGGGTCTTTGAGAGACATTGCTGTGGCTCTGGAGTCACATGTAGGCCAGACCGGGTAAGGACGGCAGATTTCATTCCCTAAAGGGCATTAGTGAGCCTGATGGGTTTTTCCGACAATGGTTTCATGGCCATCAGTAGATTCTTAATTCCAGATATTTTTTATTGAATTCAATTTCCACCATCTGTCGTGGTGGGATTTGAACCCGGGTCCCCAGAACATTATCCTGGGTCTCTGGATTACTAGCCCAGCAACAATATCACTACACCGCTGCCTCTATTGGCCAGGGCGGGATTTGAACTGATGCTCTACTTTGACTATCAGTCCAGGTATCTTGATGACATTTCCAGTTGCATAACTCAAAGGCTGCAAAGCCCCGTGTCTTTAGGTGACTCACAGTTTCAGTCTCCGTGTCTTAATCTTTTCTTCATCTGTGTGAAAAGATAGCAGACTCTCGCAGTATCCGGTTCGAGTTTCTATAATGAGCTAAGGAAGAGCATGTTCTAGCCTCAGGATATTACAAAGCATTTCACAGTCAATTACTCTGCAAAGCATTGCTGGGTAAACAATTGCGGTATCAACATGTGAACCAGTAATCTGTGATCTAAAGCGGTGATGGGTAGTGTATTGGGAAGCACTCACACCTCTCCACCAGCAAGGTTCAGCTCAATCTCCAGAGATTTCCACATTGAATCCAGACTGACACTTCACACAATCACAGAATCCTACAGTGCAGAAGAGGCCCTTCAGCCCATCGAGTCTGCACCGATGCATGAAAGGTCCTGACCTGCCCACCTAATCCCACTTGCCAGCACTTGGCCCATTGCCCTGAATGTTATGATGTGCCAGGTACTTTTTAAAGGATGTGAGGCATCCCACCTCCACCACCCTCCCAGGCAGCGCATTCCAGACCATCACCACCCTCTGGCTAAAAACGTTTTTCCACAAATCCCCCCTAAACCTCCCACCCCTCACTTTTAAATTGTGTCCCCTCGTAACTGACCCTTCAACTAAGAGGAAGAGCTGCTCCTTCTCCAGTCCATGGACTCCACTCTGTCCATGTCCCTCATAATCTTGAACACCTCAATCACATGTCGCTCCTCAGTCTTCTCTGCTCCAGAGAAAACAACCGAAGTCTATCCAACTTCTCTTCATAACTTAAATGTTCCATCCCAGGCAGCATCCTGGGGAATCTCCTCTGCACCCCCTCCAGTGCAATCACATCCTTCCTATATTATGGCGACCAGAACTGCACACAGTGCTCCAGCTGTGGCCTCACCAAAGTTCCAGCGCAGGACTGAGGGGCTGTGGCACTCCTGAACTGAAATGAAAACAAAACATCTGGAAATACTCAGCAGGACAAACAGCGCCTGGGGGCAGAAACATTGCACTGAACTTTCTTCAGTTCAACACAACCAACTCTATGCACCTGATTTCCAGCATCCACAGTATTTTGCTTTTATTTTAGTGTTTAATTCATCGCCATTTTGGCCGAAGTTCTCATGACATTTTGTGATGTGGAGATGCCGGTGTTGAGACTCACCTGATGAAGGGGCAACGCTCCGAAAGCTCGTGCTACCAAATAAATCTGTTGGACTTTAACCTGGTGTTGTGAGACTTCTTACGATAACATTCTGTGACAGTGGTGTGATACAGTTTTCTCAAGAGGTTCAGGTTGCTGTGGCAACGTACACTTTTTGCAAGAATGTTATGATCTGGCACTCCGGATAGTGATGGCGGAGGCTCCAACTTCCTTCCCATCACGTGGCTGACCAGGAATCTCTTCCACGCTTACCGCCAGCCATTGATGTGTTTGGAAGAATTTTGCAAGTTTACACACTCAACCTTTTTTTCCTCATTCATTTGTGGGACACGGGCATCGCTGGCTGGGCCAGCATTTATTACCCATCCCTAGTTACCCTTGGAGGGCATGTTGAGAGTCAACCACATTGCTGTGGCTCTGGAGTCACATGTAGGCCAGACCGGGTAAGGACGGCAGATTTCCTTCCCTAAAGGACATTAGTGAACCAGATGGGTTTTTCCGACAATCGACAATGGTTTCATGGTCATCAGTAGATTCTTAATTCCGGATTTGTTTTTAATTGAATTCAAATTTCACCATCTGCCTTGGTGGGATTCGAACCCGGGATCCCAGGACAATAGCTGAGTTTCTGGATTAATAGTCTAGCGATAATACCACCAGGCCATCATCTCCCTGTTTGACCATGTTATGAACGCACTTTCCTTGGACTCAAACCCAGAGTTTCTGACTCAGACGCAGGGGCGTTACCCACTGCACCACAAGTCTTCAATTTAGAATCATAGAATGACTACAGCGCAGTAGGAGGACATTCGGCCCTTCAAGTCGGCACCAACAACAGTCCCACCAGGCCCCGTTACCCCATGTATTTGCCCTGCAGTCCCCCTGACACTAAGGATTAATTTAGCCATAGCCAATCAACACCAACCTGCACATCTTTGGACTGTGGGAGGAGGAGGAAACCCGCGCAGACACGGGGAGAATGTGCAGACTCCACACAGACAGTGACCCGAAGCCAGGAATTGAACCTGGGTCACTGGCATTGTGAGGCAGCAGCGCCAACCACTGTGCCACCGTACCGCCCAAATTTAGTTAAATATTTTTATTTATTTGATATTTAAGACTTGATAACAGAACTGGGGGACATGAAGGCAACATTAACTTCCAGACCGTACACACATTTCAGGGGAAGTTAGAAGGGTCTATGGCATGGAGAAGAAGGGCCGAATAGCCTCCTTCTATGTTCGGTGAGGAAGAAAGGTTTGGAGGGATACGTTGATGGGGTGAGATGATGAGGACTGGGCAGTGGCACGGGTGGAGCATAAACATCTGGGACGGCACGGTGACACAATGGTTAGCACTGCTGCCTCACAGCGCCGGGGACCCGGCTTGGGTCACTGTCTGTGTGGAGTCTGCACGTTCTCCCCGTGTCTGCGTGGGTTTCCTCTCGGATCTCCGGTTTCCTCCCACAGTCCAAAAATGTGTGGGTTAGGGCCATGCTAACACCATTAGTGTTAGAGGGATGTCAGGGGGATTAGCAGGGTAAATATGTGGGGTTACGGGGATAGGGCCTGGGTGGGATCGTTGTCGGAGCAGACTTGATGGGCTGAATGGCCTCCTTCTGCACTGTAGGGATTCTATCATCAGGATTTGATTTGATTTATTATTGTCACATGTATTAACATACAGTGAAAAGTATTGTTTCTTGCGCGCTATACAGACAAAGCATACCGTTCATAGAGAAGGAAATGAGAGAGTGCAGAATGTAGTGTTTCAGGGCCGAATGGCCTGTTTCTGAGCAGTGGATTCAAATGTAACTCAGTGTCGTTGGGCCTGTGTTTGCAACGCTACAGTTTTCCAGCAGCATTAGGCATGTGTCATTGGATACAGGCACAGTTGCCAGCTGCCTTTGCTGGTTCATCCTCACTCAGGTTAGTGATAGGATCCTGCCTCAGTAAACACAGGTGCAGGAGAAGCCCGGATCTCACACGGGTTTGGCTTCAACACAGCTGAGAGAGACATAAGGAAACCACCACCACTGTCACATCCATGAAAACTTTGTTTCAGTTTGCAGGATGGACCCTGAACTGAATTGTTTCAAACGAAAGTGCCGGCGGCTCTGTGAGGGTGAAGCCCGGAGTGAGGCCCAGGATCGAGGCTTATGTACTTACCTAGAAGGCGGAGGGGCAGACCAGTCAGCTACGCATAACTGGCCCAGGTTATACACTGTCCATCCCAATGGTACAGATCCCACCTTTCCCAGAACTGGTGCCACTGTCCCACGAACCAGAATACACTCCTTCCACACCAGTGAGGGATGACCTAAGTTCAGGAAACCCGGATGTAGAAGCGGATTGGGTTGAGATGAGAAATGATAAAGGCAAGGAGTTAGCTGTGGGAATGGTGTACTGGCCTCCTAATTGTAACTTCACGATAGTGCAGAGTATAAGGAAAGAGATAATGGGACCTTGTCAGAAAGGTATGGCGATAGTCATGAGGAATTTTATCATAGAATCATAGAATCACTACAGTGCAGAGTGAGGCCATTCGGCCCATTGAGTTTGCATTGATCACAATCCCACCCAGGCCCTATCCCCGTAACCTCTCATATTTACCCTGCTGAGGAATGCGCTGCCAAGTGAGGTGGTTGAGACAAACACGTTAGCAACATTTAAGATTTATCTGGATGGACACATGAACAGATGGGGAATAAAGGGATACAGACGGTTGGTCTGGATAGGACAACGTGATCGGCGCAGGCTTGAAGGGCCGAAGGGGCTGTTCCTGTGCTGTACTGTTCTTTGTTCTTTGTTCTTGTTAATTTAGCATGGCCAATCAACCTAACCCGCACATCTTTGGACTGTGGGAGGAAACCGGAGCACCCGGAGGAAAACCCACGCAGACACGGGGAGAATCTGCAGACTCCACACAGACAGTGACCCAAGCCAGGAGTCAAACCCAAGTCCCTGGAGCTGTGAGGCAGCAGTGCTAACCACTGTACCACCCCTAAAACAGTATCTGAACATAGACTGGAAAGGTCGGATGGGCAAAGGTAGCATAGGTGAGTTCATAGAATGTTTTTGGGAAGGTTTCTTAGAACCAATTAGAGACAATTAGAGGGTAGGCTATACTAGATCTGGTATTGTGCAGTGGGAGGGGATTAATTATTAACCTCAGAGTGAAGACAGCCCCAGGAAGCAGTGATCATAATATGATGGAATTTTACATCCAGTTTGAGGGAGAGAAGAATGGGTCTAAGACTAGTATTTTAAATGTAAATAAGGGCATGAAAGCAGAGTTAGCTAAAGTGAACTGGAAAATATGCTTAAGGGATGGATCAATAGAGGTTTAGTGGTAGACATTTAAAGGGATCATTCAGACTACACAGAATAGACACATTCTGATGAGAAACAACTATTCCCAGGGGAAGGTCCATCATCTCTGGTGAACTGAAAAAGTTAAAGACATGGACAGAGTGGATAGTCAGATGCTCTTTCCTGGGGTAGAAAAGTCAAGTACTAGGGGAAATAGGTTTAAGGTGCGTGGGGAAAAGTTTAGAGCAGATGTGCGAGGCAAGTGTTTTACACAGAGGGTGGTGACTGTCTGGAACGCGCTGCCCGGGGAGGTGGTGGGAGCAGGTAGGATAGCGGCATTTAAGGGGTATGTGGGCGAATACATGAATAGGATGGGAATGGAAGGATACGGACTCCGTAAGTGCATATGGTTTTAGTTTAGGCAGGCATCATGATTTTCCAGCATTTTCTCTTTTGTCATCTAACCTTAACATCTTGGGACTCTAAGGTGCAATTTAGCATGGCCCATTCCACCTAACCCGCACATCTTTGGACTGTGGGAGGAAACCGGAGCACCCGGAGGAAACCCACACAGACACAGGGAGAACGTGCAAACTCCACACAGACAGTGACCCGAGCCGGGAATTGAACCCAGGTCCCTGGCGCTGTGAGGCAGCAGTGCTAACCCACTGTGCCAACGTTCCACCCAAACTAGATTGCTAAGCTTTTATTGGATAAGTGCCCAATGTTTGCAGATAAGACCGGATAAATAAATCTGAGATACAGATCAATTGTCATCTAATTGAAAAGCTGAGGGACTGATTCCTAATTATCTTTCCATCTGTGCACTTTATTCAATGCAAATGTTTGCAAGTGCTTTGATAAATGTCGTTATTTTTTGGAATGTTGAACACAAAGTAAATAATATCATTCCAGTTGATAGTCACACACACAGGGCATGTATTCAATAACAGACTCTTTCATGTACGGTACCAGGTTGTAGGATCAGATTATCATTGACAGTATAAAGCACAGGGAGCCACACCCTGGTGAGTGCAGTGTTTGTGGTCCTGGAGAATGTATCAGTGTGTCCTCAGTGAAACAACAAGCAGCAGTGACTCATATCCTGTGACTGCGCCCAATGGCTGTGTGCCTCTCAGTAAGAAGTCTCACAACACCAGGTTAAAGTCCAACAGGTGAGACTTCTTACTGTGCTTACCCCAGTCCAACGCCGGCATCTCCACATCATGTGTGCCTCTCAGACAGAGGGTAAAATCTTCCCCGCCTCAGGGCACCAGCTTCAATCGGGGAGTCAGAGGAAGGAAGTTTAAAGGGAAAGTCCACTGGCCTGGCTCCCGGATGCATTCCCCCTATCCTCGTGGTTTTCCCGTAAGTGGCTTCAGGGAGATGGTGGATTCTCTTCCCCCAACCCACAACCCGAGGCAATCTGAGGGCAATTCTGCCACCACCACCCACCCCTCCCCCCAAACCACCACCCTGCTTTATCTGCAACTCCTCCATTCACAGGAGACAAGAGGGCAGCAGGAGATCAGAGCAACATGAAATGCTGCACTCTTCACATTGACGGACCAGCTTCACGGTGGCACAGTGGTTATGTCACTGCTGCCTCACAGCGCCAGGAACCTGGGCTCAATTCCCGGCTTGGGTCACTGTCTGTGCACATTCTCCCCATGTCTGTTTGGGTTTCCTCCGGGTACTCCAGTTTCTTATAGAG
Organism: Mustelus asterias; assembly: GCF_964213995.1. Lineage (NCBI taxonomy): Eukaryota > Metazoa > Chordata > Chondrichthyes > Carcharhiniformes > Triakidae > Mustelus > Mustelus asterias. The sequence continues at coordinate 7,088,747 of NC_135807.1, forward strand.
GTCTATAAAATAATGAGGGGCATAGATCAGCTAGATAGTCAACATCTTTTCCCAAAGGTAGGGGAGTCCAAAACTAGAGGGCACAGGTTTAAGGTGAGAGGGGAGAGATACAAAAGGGTCCAGAGGGGCAATTTTTTCACGCAGAGGGTGGTGAGTGTCTGGAACGAGCTGCCAGAGGTAGTAGTAGAGGTGGGTACAATTTTGTCTTTTAAAAAGCATTTAGACAGTTACATGGGTAAGATGGGTATAGAGGGATATGGGCCAAATGGGCCAAACACGGGCAATTGGGACTAGCTTCGTGATTTTAAAAAAAGGGCAGCATGGACAAGTTGGGCTGAAGAGCCTGTTTCCATGCTGTAAACCTCTATGACTCCCACAATCCGAAGGACGTGTTGATTAAGTGCATTGGCCATGCTAAATTCTCCCTCAGTGAACCCAAACAGGTGCCGGAGTGTGGCGACCAGGGGATTTTCACAGTAACTTCATTGCAGTGTTAATGTAAGTCTACTTGTGACACTAATAAAATTTTAACTTTAAATAATCTGCAGCCTGCATATCTCTGCGATCGTGCAGATAGGTCCAGTGGATAGCACTGGGCTTGAGGGTTAGCTTCCAATCCCACCTTCAGTATCACAGCTCCAGCTCGCGCTGCCCAGAGTACGGTGATCCATTTTCCTCACCTTACTTGTGGAGACGCACTGGTGAGACTGCACTAAGACAACCGTGTAGAGTTCTGGTCTCTCCTGGAGGGATACACTTGCACTGAAGGCAGCTCAGAGAAGGTCCACGAGGCTGATTCCTTGGATGAAGGGGTTGGTCTATGAGGAGAGGTTGAGCGGACTGGACCTATCCTTATTGGAGTTTAGAAGAATGAGAGATGATCTTATTGAAACAAGTTTCTGAGGGGGTTTTTTATGGTGAGTACTCAGAAGACTTTTCCCCTTGTCAGAGAATCTAGAACTTGGGGTCATAGTTTCAAAATAAGGGTCATAGATTCCTCATAGTGCAGAAGGAGACCATTTGGCCCATCGAGTCTGCACCAACAGACTCTCTGACAGAGCATCTCATCCAGGTCTAGCCCCTGATCTATCCCCGTAACTCCATACATTCATCCCACTAATCACCCTAACCTACACATCTTTGGACTGTGGGAAGAAACCAGAGCACCCGGAGGAAACCCATGCAGACATGGGGGGGAAGGTATGGACTCCGCACCAACAGTGACCCAACCGGGAATTGAAACCAGGTCCTTGACACTACCAAGGGGCAGTGCGATGGGTAGGCATTAATGAACCAGATGGGTTTTAATATAAATTGATGATAGGTTCATTACTGAGACTAGCTTTGTCGTCCAGATTTATTAACTGTGGGCGACACGGCAGCACAGTGGTTAGCACTGCTGCCTCACAGCGCCAGGGACCCGGGTTCAATTTCAGCCTTGGGTCACCGTCTGTGTGGAGTCTGCGTGTTCTCCCCGTGTCTGCGTGGGTTTCCTCCGGGTGCTCCAGTTTCCTCCCACAGTCCAAAGATGTGCAGGTTAGGTGGATTGGCTATGCTAAATTGCCCCTTAGTGTCCCATGATGCGTAGGTTAGATGGATTAGCCTTTATAAATGTGTGGGGTTACAGAGATAGAGCGGGGGAGAGGGCCCAGGTAAGATGCTCTGTCAGAGAGTCAGTGCAGACTCGATGAGCCGAATGGCCTATTCTGCACTGTAGGGATTCTATGATTTTATGATCTAACTGGATTTTAAATTTCACCTGTTGTGTTGCTGTGGGGGGATTCGAACACACATTAGCCCGGTGCCTCTGGATTACTAGTCCAGCGACAATACTACTGTGCCACCACCTCCCCTAAAGTAGAGCAGCAGAGGGTTTTTGGAGGGAAATGCAGGAGATGGTGGTGTAGACACCTGAAGGCCCAGCCAGAACTGGCAAGATGATTATATTTAGGGATGAACAGGACCGGAGGAGTGCAGGGATTCTGAAGGATTGGAGAACAGTAGGAGAATACAATGAGGGAGGGGAGAGCCCTGGGGGAGGGGAGAGGCCTGGGAGGGGAGAGGCCTGAGGGAGGGGAGTGGCCTGAGGGAGGGAGAGGCCTGAGGGAGGGGAGAGGCCTGAGGGAGGGAGAGGCCTGAGGGAGGGGAGAGGCCTGAGGGAGGGGAGTGGCCTGAGGGAGGGGAGAGGCCTGAGGGAGGGGAGAGGCCTGAGGGAGGGGAGAGGCCTGAGGGAGGGAGAGGCCTGAGGGAGAGAAGAGGCCTGAGGGAGAGGAGAGGCCTGAGGGAGGGGAGAGGCCTGAGGGAGGGGAGAGGCCTGAGGGAGAGGAGAGGCCTGAGGGAGGGGAGAGGCCTGGGAGGGGAGAGGCCTGAGGGAGGGGAGAGGCCTGAGGGAGAGAAGAGGCCTGAGGGAGAGAAGAGGCCTGAGGGAGAGAAGAGGCCTGAGGGAGAGGAGAGGCCTGAGGGAGAGAAGAGGCCTGAGGGAGGGGAGAGGCCTGAGGGAGAGAAGAGGCCTGAGGGAGAGGAGAGGCCTGAGGGAGGGGAGAGGCCTGGGAGGGGAGAGGCCTGAGGGAGGGGAGAGGCCTGAGGGAGAGGAGAGGCCTGAGGGAGGGGAGAGGCCTGAGGGAGGGGAGAGGCCTGAGGGAGGGAGAGGCCTGAGGGAGGGGAGAGGCCTGAGGGAGGGGAGAGGCCTGAGGGAGGGAGAGGCCTGAGGGAGAGAAGAGGCCTGAGGGAGGGGAGAGGCCTGAGGGAGGGGAGAGGCCTGAGGGAGGGGAGAGGCCTGAGGGAGGGGAGAGGCCTGAGGGAGGGAGAGGCCTGAGGGAGGGGAGAGGCCTGAGGGAGGGAGAGGCCTGAGGGAGAGAAGAGGCCTGAGGGAGGGAGAGGCCTGAGGGAGAGAAGAGGCCTGAGGGAGGGAGAGGCCTGAGGGAGAGAAGAGGCCTGAGGGAGAGAAGAGGCCTGAGGGAGGGAGAGGCCTGAGGGAGGGGAGAGGCCTGAGGGAGGGAGAGGCCTGAGGGAGAGAGAGGCCTGAGGGAGGGGAGAGGCCTGAGGGAGGGGAGAGGCCTGAGGGAGAGAAGAGGCCTGAGGGAGGGGAGAGGCCTGGAGGAGGGAGAGGCCTGAGGGAGAGAAGAGGCCTGAGGGAGGGAGAGGCCTGAGGGAGAGAAGAGGCCTGAGGGAGAGAAGAGGCCTGAGGGAGGGAGAGGCCTGAGGGAGGGGAGAGGCCTGAGGGAGGGAGAGGCCTGAGGGAGAGAGAGGCCTGAGGGAGGGAGAGGCCTGAGGGAGGGGAGAGGCCTGAGGGAGGGAGAGGCCTGAGGGAGAGAAGAGGCCTGGAGGAGGGGAGAGGCCTGAGGGAGAGAAGAGGCCTGGGGGAGAGAAGAGGCCTGAGGGAGGGAGAGGCCTGAGGGAGAGAAGAGGCCTGAGGGAGAGAAGAGGCCTGAGGGAGGGAGAGGCCTGAGGGAGAGAAGAGGCCTGGGGGAGGGGAGAGGCCTGAGGGAGGGGAGAGGCCTGAGGGAGGGAGAGGCCTGGGGGAGGGAGAGGCCTGAGGGAGGGAGAGGCCTGAGGGAGGGGAGAGGCCTGAGGGAGGGGAGAGGCCTGAGGGAGGGAGAGGCCTGAGGGAGGGGAGAGGCCTGAGGGAGGGGAGAGGCCTGAGGGAGGGGAGAGGCCTGAGGGAGGGAGAGGCCTGAGGGAGGGGAGAGGCCTGAGGGAGGGGAGAGGCCTGAGGGAGGGGAGAGGCCTGGGGGAGGGGAGAGCCCAGGGTAGGGATTTGAAAACAAGGAAGGGAATTTTCAAAACTGAAACACTATTGGACCAGGAGCTAACATACAAGGAGCGGTTGAGTAGCTTGGGCTTGTACTCGTTGGAGTTCAGAAGAATGAGGGGGGATCTGATCAAAGTATATAAAATGCTAAAGGGAATTGATAAGGTGGATGTTGAACAGATGTTCTTCCTTGTGGGACCAGTCTAGAACAAGTGGTCATTGGTATAGAGTGAGAGGAGGTAGGTTCAAAACTGAGATGAGGAGAAAGTACTTCTCTCAGAGGGTTGTGAGTCTGTGGAACTGTCTGCCCCAGAGTGCAGTGGATGCAGAATCAATCAACAGATTGAAGAAAGAGATAAATATATTTCTGTTGTTGAGATCAGGATAGGATCAGCCGTGATCACGTTCAATGGTGGAGCAGGCTCGAAGGGCAGAATTGCCTACACGCTCCTGATTCCAATGTTCCTGTAAGTCAGCAAGCATTGTGGGTGATGGGTGAAGCAGACTCAGGTGAGAGTTTTGGAAGAACACAGAAGAGTTTTAGAATGAGTTTGAGAGGCGATGGCCTAGTGGTATTATCGCTAGACTATTAATCCAGAAACTCAGCTAACGTTCTGGGGACCCGAGTTCGAATCCTGCCATGGCAGATGGTGGAACTTGAATCCAATAAAAAATATTTGGAATTAAGAATCTATTGATGACCATGAATGTGGGCGGCACGGTAGCACAGTGGATAACACTGCTGCCTCACAGTGCCAGGGACCCGGGTTCGATTCCCGGCTTGGGTCACTGTCTGTGTGGAGTTTGCATGTTCTCCCAGTGTCTGTGTGGGTTTCCTCCGGTTTCCCCCCACAGTCTGAAAGACGTGCTGGTTAGGTGTATTGACCCAAACAGGCACTGGAGTGTGGCGACGAGGGGAATTTCACAGTAACTTCATTGCAGTGTTAATATAAGCCTTACTTGTGACTAATAAGTAAACTTTAACCATTGTCGGAAAAACCCATCTGGTTCACTAATGTCCTTTAGGGAAGGAAATCTGCCGTCCTTACCCGGTCTGACCTACATGTGACTCCAGAGCCACAGCAATGCGATTGACTCCAAATGCTCTCGGCAATTGGGGATAGGCAATAAATGTTGGCCAGCCAGTGACACCTACGTCCCACGAATGAATAAGAAAATTGAAGTTTACAGAATGCAAAACATGGGAGTGACTGAGTTATTTTGCCACCGCAACATTGCGTTCCAAGTGTTGATGTTCTAGATTTGGCAGAGAGAGATCCTCTGCATAACTCCCTCTTTAGATTTATGGTTAAGATTTGTTCCTGATAAGGTTAGCATTAAGGAGTTGATAGCTGACATTTCTGTTCTGCTGCAGAGAGTTTACTATATTCATAATTATATTCTGCATGCCAATAAAATACTTCCACATTGCCAAATGTATCCTGATGGGATTTGGCTTTGTGACACAGTGGTTTTAGCACTGCCGCCTCACAGCACCAAGGACCTGGTTAGAATCCCAGCTTGGGTCAGTGTGTGTGTGTGTGGAGTTTGCACGTTCTCCCCGTGTCTGCGTTGGTTCCCTCCAGGTGTGGATTGGGAATTATAGCAGTAAAGGTCCAGAGTAGGTGGTAACAAGGCCAGAAGAATCTTGTTTACAAGATAACTTCATTAACTTAGGGATCGAGCTGAGACCATATTTTATGAGAGGCCGGGGACTGAGCAGGTGTTGGTGGAACTTATTCTTGAGCCACCGGTCAGTCGCATTTAATATTATTTGGTAATTTGACAGGCCACTTCAGAGGGGAGTTAAGAGCCAACCACATTGGAATGGGATTGGAGTCACACAGGCTGTATGCTTGATCCTCTAAAGGACATGGCAGCACAGAGACATAGTGGTTAGCACTGCTGCCTCACAGCTCCAGGGACCCGGATTCAATTCCTGCCTTGGGTCACCGTCTGTGTGGAGCTCTCCCCGTGTCTGCGTGGATTTCCTCCGGGTGTTTCGGTTTCCTCCCACAGTCCAAAGATGTGAGGGTTAGGTGGATTGGCTATGCTAAATTTCCCCTTAGTGTCAGGGGGACTAGCAGGGTAAATGCATGGGGTTTTGGGGATAAGTCCTGGGTGGGATTGTGGTTGGTGTAGACTCGATGGGCCAAATGGCCTCCTTCTGCACTGTAGGGATTCTATGATTCTACATAGTTAAAATTTAATTGAATTGTTGCAAACGCAGCAAAATGTCCTGAAAATTAAAAAAAACTAATCACAAATATGCAACCAGGTACACCCACAGTGCCGATAGGGAGGGAGTTTCAGGATTTTGACCTGGCAACAGTGAAGGAACAGCGATATATTTCCAAGCCAACATGGTGAGTGACTTAAAGGGAAATTCCAGGTGGTGGTGTCCCCATGTACCGGCTAGCCTTGCCTTTCCAGATGGCAGTGGAGTGTGCTGCCTAAAGAAGCTTGGTGAGTTCCTGCTGCTACAGGGCATCAGTGGTGGAGGGTGTGAATGTTTGTGGAAGAGTTTTAAAATTTATTTATTAGTGTCACAAGTAGACTCGTATTAACACTGCAATGAAATCACTGCGATAATCCCCGAGTCGCCACACTCCGGCACCTGTTCGGGTACACTGAGGGGGAATTTAGCACGGCCAATGCACCTTAACCAGCACGTCTTTCAGACTGTGGGAGAAAACTGGAGCACCCAGAGGAAACCCACGCAGACACGGGGAGAACATGCAGTGTTCCTAAGTGACCCAAGCCAGGAATCGAACCCGGGTCCCTGACGTTGTGAGGCAGCAGTGGTAGCCACTGTGCTACCATGGTGCTAATCATGCTGGCTGCTTTGTCCTGGATGGTGTTGAGCTTCTGTTCGACCTTCACTCATCGAGGGAAAGGGAGAGTATCCCGTAACACTCCTGACTTGTGCTCTGTAGATGGTGGACAGGCTTTGGAGGGTCAGGAAGTGAGTTACTCACCACAGGATTCCCAGCCTCTGGCCTACTCTTGTAACGATGTGGAGATGCCGGCGTTGGACTGGGGTGAACACGGTAAGAAGTCTCACAACACCAGGTTAAAGTCCAACAGGTTTATTTGGTAGCACAAGCCACTAGCTTTCGGAGCGCTGCTCCTTTGTCAGGTAAGTGGGAATTCTGTTCACAAACAGGACATATAAAGACACAAACTCAATTTACAAAATAATGGTTGGAATGCGAGTCTTTACAGGTAATCAAGTCTACTCTTGTAACCACAGTATTTCAATCGCTGGTCCAGTTCAGTTTCTGGTCACCGGTAACCCCCAGGGTGTTGATAATGGAGGATTCAGTGATAGTGATGCCATTGAATATCAAGGGATGGTGGTTTGATTAGTTGTGTTTTTTTTGTGTATAGGACATACCTGGGCAATTTTCCATATTGCCAGGTTGATGCCAGTGTTGTAGCTGCACTGGAACAGTTTGGCTAAGGGCACGCAAGTTCTGGAGCACAGGTCTTCAACACTATTACCAGAATATTGCAAGGGCCCATAGCTAAAAGACTGACATCTGAGATGCTGGGGTTCTCTGGAGGAGGCCAAGACGAATCCTCCGTTCGGCCCGACTGGCAAAAGATTTTGTGAATGCTTCAATCTTGTATTTCGCACTGATGTGCTGGGCTCCTCCATCATCGAGGATGGGGATATTTGTGGAGCCTCCTCCTCCAGTGAGTTGTTCAATTGTCCACCACCATTCATGGCTGGATGTGATCTGATCTGTTGGTTGCGGGATCGTTCAGCTCTATTGCGTGCCAAACAGCACAAGCAGCAAGTAAGTAGTCCTGTCTTGTAGCTTCAGCAGGTTGATACCCCATTTTTGGATATGTCTGGTGCTGCTCCTGCCCTTTCCATTGAACCAAGGTTGATCCCCTGGGCTGATAGTAATGGTTGAGTGGGGGATATGCCTGGCCATGGGGTTGCAGATTGTGCTGGAGTACAGTTCTGCTGTTGTTGATGGCCCGCAGCACCTCATGGATGCCCAGTCTCGAGGTGCTAGATCTAATAATCATAGAATCATAGAAACCCTACAGTACAGAAAGAGGCCATTCGGCCCAATGTTCGAAGTCTGTCGCATTTAGCCCGGTGTTAGTGTCACACAACACAATGGAGGTTATTCTCAATGTGAAGACGAGATTTTGTCTCCAGAAGGACTGGGCGGTGGTCACTCCTGATGCTGTCATGGTGGGGACCATACATGATAATTAGCAGAAGGTTTCTTACCCGTGGTCAACCTAATCCATGGGACTTCATGAAGTTCAGAGCCAGTGTTGAGGACTCCCAGGGCAACCCCCTCCTGACTGTATACCACTGTGCTGGGTCTGTCCTGCCGGTGGGATAGAACATACCCCAGGAATGGTAACAGTGGTGTCTGGGACATAGTGACACGATGTGGAGATGCCGGCGTTGGACTGGGGTAAGCACAGTAAGAAGTCTCACAACACCAGGTTAAAGTCCAACAGGTTTATTTGGTAGCAAATACCATAAGCTTTCGGAGCTTGCTGCTCCTTCGTCAGATGGAGTGGTCTCTGTTCTCCAACAGTGCACAGACACAGAAATCAAGTTACAGAATACTAATTAGAATGCAAATCTCTACGGCCAGCCAGGTCTTAAAAGGTACAGATAATGTGGTTGGAGGGAACATTAAACACAGGTTAAAGAGATGTGTATTGTCTCCAGACAGAACAGCTGGTGAGATTATGCAAGACCAGGGGCGAGCTGTGGGGGTTACTGATAATGTGACATAAATCCAACATCCCGGTTTAGGCCGTCCTCATGTGTGCGGAACTTGGCTATCAGTTTCTGCTCAGTGACTCTGCGCTGTCGTGTGTCATGAAGGCCGCCTTGGAGAACGCTTACCTGAAGATCCAAGGCTGAATGCCCGTGACTGCTGAAGTGCTCCCCCACAGGAAGAGAACAGTCTTGCCTGGTGATTGTCGAGCGGTGTTCATTCATCCGTTGTCGCAGCGTCTGCATGGTTTCCCCAATGTACCATGCCTCGGGACATCCTTTCCTGCAGCGTATCAGGTAGACGGAGCCACTCCTGACAGACAATGTTGCGCTGTTGCTTGACTAGTCTGAGGGACAGCTGTGTCAATTCTGGCACGAACCCCAGACGTCAGTAAGGAGGATCGAAGGGTGGCTTTTGCCATCGTCATTTTTAATGCCTAGGTTGATGCCAGGTGGCCAGTCCAGATTCATTCTATTTTTGTTGACTTTGAAGCAGTGGGTGGTTTGCTAGGACATTTCAGAAAACAGAGGGCACTTATTCAAACTTTGAATAGTGAAATTATGCATGATCGGATAGAAGGATATAAAACCCCACTGATTTCTTGAGTGAGACACTGAGCACAGGTGGCTGAAGTAATAAGGAACCAATGAAATTAGAATCAGCAAGGGCCAATTATTAAATTGAAGAAAGCCTGGTTGTCACTGAGGGGTTAAAAGCAGAGTTTCTATGAGGCTTCTTTGCTTGCTGAGGACCCCAAGACTTAGTCTCAAAGAGGGCCACATGTCAACAGACTGAGCACTCAGATAAAATTCCAAAACACCATTACCTGAAAAGTATATCCTTTCACTTGAGTAAACTTCTTTTAAATTTACTATCCAAAAGAGTCTGGCTTTTGTGTTAACTTTTTAAAAAGTCTTCATAGAATCCCTACAGTGCAGAAGGAGGCCATTTGGGCCATCAAGCCTGCAACAACTCTCTGACAGAGTATCTTTCCCAGCCACCACCCCTCACCCCCCAGATCCCTATAACCCCACACATTTACATTGATTAATCCATCTAACCTACACATCTTTGGATACGAAAGGGCAATTTTGTTTGGTCAATCCACCTAACATGCACGGGACGGCATGGTGGCATAGTGGTTAGCACTGCTGCCTCAAAGCGCCAGGGACCCGGGTTCGATTCCCAGCTTGGGTCAGGGTGTGGAGTTTGCACATTCTCCCCGTGTCTGCGTGGGTTTCCTCTGGATGCTCCGGTTTCCACCCACAGTCCAAAGATGTGCGGGTTAGGTGGATTGGCCATGCTAAATTGCCCCTTTAGTGTCAGGGGGACCAGCTAGGATAAATGCATGCAGTTATGGGGGATAGGGCCTGGGTGGGATTGTGGTGGGTGCAGATTCGAAGGGCTGAATGGCCTCCTTCTGCACCGTAGGATTCTATCTTGGGACACTAAGGGGCAATTTAGCACAGCCAATCCATCTAAGCTTGGTTGAATTAAACTAACTTCATTAAATGGGAAGTTGGGATGCTGAGATCAATTAAGTTGCAGACAGCAAGACCAGGGAACAGAAAAGAAATTAGCCATGTATATGGTCGATCCTGAAAACAGCATACAGCACTGAATTCATTTTCTTTGGTGTATTCATAAAGAAATCAATGTTTGTAAAAAGAATTATGAGGCGTCAAATTCATCGTACTCTCCCAGACAGTCACAATGTACAATATCAACTTTATTTTAAATACATCGACAGATGTACAAAAGTCAGACATCTCTCGGTACATCACAATAAACTCCATTGTGAACAAACATAGCATCGAGATGACTCATTGTTAAATTCAGAGCTTCCTTAGCTTGTAAGATACCTCACAATCTTATACAACTTTGGTTCACTATCTGTGAAAGTCATTGCATTACAATAGGTAATATCACATTCTATCAGATGGCATTAGCAACAGGTTTACTTTACAGCATTTCAAATTACTTGTGGATATTTACACCAATGTTGTCGTGGAAGGTTTCGTACTCTAATGCCTGTCAAAGTAATTAAGTTGCCATAATCCCAGATGACCATAGGCCGCTCTCCCCTTTTGAGGGGGGAGAGCAGACTGGTGGTGATTTCACCCGAGGATCACCACACCTCAAGTGAGGGGCAAGGAGGTTGAGAAAGCCTCCTTCATGAGTAACCTCAGCCGGTACAGGAATTGAACCCGCGCTGTTGGCTTCACTGTGCATCACAAACCAGCCGTCCAGTCAACTGAGCAAACCAACCGACCTTAGAATCATAGAATCTCTATAGTGCAGGAGGAGGCCATTCAGCCCATTGAGCCTGCACGACAACATTCCCACCCAGGCCCTTTCCCCATAACCCCATGCATTTACTCTGATGGTCCATCTGATACTAAGGGGCAATTTAGCATGGCCAATTCCCCTAACCCGCACATCTTTGGACTGTAGGAGGAAACCGGAGCATCCAGAGGAAAACCACGCAGATACAGGGAGAAGATGCAAACTCTACGCAGGCAGTGACCCGAGGCCGGAATTGAACCCAGGTCCCTGGCGCTGCTGGGCAGCACGTTAACAAGAGTACACATCTGAACAATTCCATTAAATGCAACATTTCTACAAACATAAATGAATACATTTTTATTCTGTACCCCCCACAGATATTATTTATAGCTATATCACAAAGATGTCTATAACTTAACTCAAGGGAACAGAACAGTAACTAAAGTCTCACCTCTGCCTACTCGCCCTTGTTGCAGAGAGTGAGAGCTCAGTAAATTTACTCAAAGCTTATCAATATTGCAACTTGAAGCTAAACCTCAGATTTCTCTTTAAAAAGGAAGACAACATTCAGCACTTTTCCATAGAGAATGAAGCCCACCTACCAATCAAACTGCAGTTCTTTCCAATATAACCCAACCACACGGAGAGTATTACGCTATTCAAAGTATTCCTTTTATTCAGTTGGCAGGTCTTTCCTGTTGGTGGTTGAACTTCAGTAATGACAAGTATTTATATGGCATCTTTAAACATAGCAAAATGCCCCAAGGTGCTTCAGAGGAATGCCAAAAAAACAACAAATTTCAGCTCCATGTGAGGAGATATTAGTGATGTGGAGATGCCGGCGTTGGACTGGGGTAAACACAGTAAGAAGTTTAACAACACCAGGTTAAAGTCCAACAGGTTTATTTGGTAGCAAAAGCCACACAAGCTTTTGGAGCCCCAAGCCCCTTCTTCAGGCGAGTGGAAATTCTGTTCACAATATTAGGCCAGATGAACAAAGGCTTACTTCAAAGAGGTAGGTTTTAAGAGGTGTCTTAAAGAAAGGGAATTGAAACAGAGGCAGACAGAAAGAGGCATTGGTTGCATCACCCCTGAAAAATTAAAGTTCAACTTAACTAAACTTACAAAAAAAACCAACAGAAAAGCAACAAGAACCATAGTACTAACTTGAACAAGAAGTATTTACATTTTACAAAGCATAGGGACAACGTCTACCTAGATGTTGTTAGCAAAGCAGTTCAAGAAGGCATGCCTGAAATAACTCCCACAAGGCCAGTGTCCCTTCAGCAGATCTATTTACAATAATTAGTAACACTCAGACAGGTACATTCCAGTACAGAGTTAACACCCCGAGTGCCGGTAACCCCGACACTCCACCTTATATACCTCTGCTGGGTGCCCGGATTAGACCGCATTAACTACCTCAATCAGGGAGCTCATACTCTTAACAGATCCACCCCATGGACCTCGTTAAAGTCATTACACAGCCTGGAGCCGCTACCTTCTTACAGCGAACAATGATGTGCCTGTGCCCCCTACATCCCAGAAGTAGTAAAGACGGACAGACTGGGTATACCTCGGAGACACAGCTCCCACCGCAAGAACAGGAAGCAGCACTGAACCCCCCCCCCCCCCCCCGCCCCCACTTCCCACCAAAGGGTTTTAACTCGCCCTGGCAGGCTCCCACGGACTACATTACTCAAGCACCTGTTCCAACTTTCAGGCGAGTCCAGGCAGGGATCCACACGAGCTCACTGAATAGAGCTTAACGATACTACAACACTCAGCATGTACACACACAATTTCCAGCAAGGCTTGCTAAATCATTATCAGGAGCAGGAAATCCGGTGCTGATTCGCTTTCTCCCTTGCCTTTCTCCACAACTATACAACATCACTGAAGCTCAGGCCAAGATCAGCTAACTTTGATTAAGTTGTTCCTAACTTTTATTAATTGAACATGCACAAAATAAAATGATAAAAGGGTGACGAATTAAAACTCACTCGGGTGATTTGAAACCAGGATAACATGGAAGACATTCAATCACCAGCGTTAAGGAAACGACAGGACTTATCAGTTTCAGGAGTGTACCTGTTTAAAGTGTAGCCAACACAACTCCAAGGTTAAAGCTCCACCTGCCCAGGGTAGAAAAGCAAGGCTGTGCGTGTTTCACCCTGTATTCACATCCTGACCCTCACCAGCAAACAGCAAGAACATTTTGAAACACTGAACATTTTAGTAGATTAATTCTCATACACATTCAAGCCAAATGCAACCAGCTTCCTAATGCATTATTCAATAGTTGAATCAAGGCAGGTTTGTTGGAAGATTCCTACCATTGGAGTAATCTGATATTTGTTTAACACGACGAAAGTACGGGAAAGAATACAAGTCAATAACTGCCTTCAAAAAGGGCCCAATGAAACACCTTCACAGAATTTCCAAAACATCTCTCGCAAGATACAAAAAAAAGAAGCACTGGTTTCTGAGGTTTGGTGGTGGTTGTTATCTATTTAATGACATACTGGCCAAGGGGCCAAACCTGGGTTCCAAATTGTTCAAGTACTCCACACTTTCTCTCGCATCACTGTAGCAGCCAACGGACCCATCAGCTGACTCGGCTCCCTCAAGTCGGTAGTCGTGTATGTAATCAACGGGGAGAACCTCCTCTCGCAGCTCCTCATCTTCATAAACCTGAAGGAAATCAAACATCAGGTTGAAAATCTGTAAGCCTTTCCAGGAGGAACAGTGAAACCTTCACTTCAACTTCATTGGGGGGCATAGGTTTAAGATGCGAGGGACAAGGTTTAAAGGAGATGTACGAGGCAAGTTTTTTTTTTACAGAGGGTAGTGGGTGCCTGGAACTCTCTGCTGGGGGAGGCAGTGGAAGCAGATACAATAATGATTTTTAAGGGGCGTCTTGACAAATGCATGAATAGGATGGGAATAGAGGGATACATGCCAAAGTGTATCATTTTATTATATTGCAGATTCTTTTGTTTATTCGTTCGTGGGACATGGGCGTCACTGGCTGGCCAGCATTTATTGCCCATCCCTAGTTGCCCGAGGGCAGTTGAGAGTCAACCACATTGCTGTGGCTCTGGAGTCACATGTAGGCCAGACCAGGTAAGGACAGCAGACTTCCTTCCCTAAAGGACATTAGTAAACCGGATGGGTTTTTTCTGACAATCTACAGTGGTTTCATGGTCATCAGTCAATTCTTAATTGCAGATTTTTTTTTATTGAATTCAAATTGCATCATCTGCCGTGGCGGGATTCGAACCAGAGTCCCCCAGAACATTAGCTGAGTTTCTGGATTAACAGTCTAGCGATAATACCACTAGGCCACCGCCTCCCCATTCGAGTCATTTTCAGATGTTTGAAACTAATAATCTTTTGTGAAATGTCTATTATGGAACACAATGTGATGATATAACCCGATTCTCCTGTACAGGCAAACTAATGTAATATCGACGACAGAAATAAAAGCAACCGACTTTTCAATTCAAGAATGAGGCAAAATGGACAAGAAGCAGGGAGGCGATGGCCTGGTGGTGTTCTCGTTAGACGATTAATACAGAAACTCAGCTAATGAACCCGGACCTTACGCTTCCTGAAGTGCTGGCCTTAGAGAGGGTCCAGAGGAGGATAACGAGAATGATCCCAGGAATTAAAGGTTTGACGTATGAGGAGCATTTGAGGATTCTGGGTCTGTACTCGATGGAGTTTAGAAGGATGAGGGGGATCTCATTGAAATTTACTGTAGGCCTGGATAGAGTGGGTGTGGGGGGAGATGTTTCCATTAGTGGGAGAAACTAAGATCCGAGGGCACAGCCTCAGAGTAAAGGGACGACCCTTTAGAACTGAGATGAAGAGTAATTTCTTCAGCCAGAGGGTTGTGTATCGATGAAATTCATTGCCACAGAAGGCTGTGGAGACCAGGTCATTGAGTGCATTTTAAGACAGAGATCGATAGGTTCTTGATTGTAAAGGGATCAAGGGTTATGGGGGAAAAGTGGAAGAATTGGGTTGATCGAATGGCGGGGCATACTGGACGGACTGAATGCCTAATTCTGTTCCTATACCTTATAGCCTTATGGACCAGGGTTTGAATCCCACCATGGCAAATGGTGAAATTTGCATTCAATTCAAATCTGGAATTAAGAATCTACGATGACCATTAAACCATTGTTGATTGTGGCAAAAATCCATCTGGTTCACTAATGTCCTTTAGGGAAAGAAATCTGCCATCTTTACCCGGTCTGGCTTACATGTGAATCCAGAGCTATACAGAGTGTGGTTGACTCTTAACTGCCATCAAGCCACTCAATTCGAGGGCAATTCGAGATGGGCAATAAATGCTGGCCTTGTCAGTGACGCCCACACCTCATGAAAGAATTAAAAAAGCTCACTTCAAACTTTCCTCACCAACTCATATGTCACATTTAGGAAAATTACAGGTATCGGGGCGGCACGGCGGTTAGCACTGCTGCCTCACAGTGCCAGGAACCCGGGTTCAGTTCCCGACTTGGATCACTGTCTGTGCAGAGTCTGCATGTTGTCCGTATGGCCGCGTGGGTTTCCTCCGGGGGCTCCAGTTTCCTCTCGCAGTCCGAACGACGTGTTGATTCGGTGCATTGGCCGTGCTAAATTCTCCCTCAGTGAACCCGAACAGGCGCCGGAGTGTGGCGACTACAGGATTTTCACAGTAACTTATTTGCAGTGTTAATGTAAGCCCCTCCGTGACACTAATAAATAAACTTTAAACTAAACCCTTTACAGCTTAATTTATGGCATGTTTTCCATATTTACCTGATCAACTCGTGATCGCAGCACATCCATCAAGTTGTGACTGTTTCTGCGACTCAGTGTACTTGACTCAAATGTGGTCAAATTTGTATTTGCCACGTTGGTCTGATAGTGCTGAGTCTGTACGTTCGTTTCTGTATAAATCCGCCCGGTGTTGATATTCTCATTATTTGTCACTATCGCACCACTACTCGCTCCCGTCGCTCCACTTGTGTGGCCGAAAGTGTGAAACTGCCCTTGCCCAAAGTTTGTTTCCTGGTTATTGGAATGCTGGTCACTTAGCGAGGTGAAGTTATCTTTCCGAGACAGAGGGATATCCAGGGCGCCAAGGTTCTAAAAAATGGGAGCACGGTAATTAGGGAATTACATCTTTACAAATCCATAAATATTCTTGATTAAGTAAAAACAACCGATCATACCTCACGTTATAAATACAAGTGATACTGAGCTACATGGACACACCAAACTACACATTGTTTGCTCTAAGAGGTAGGATTTAAGGTACGCCTTAAAAGGGAGAGAGCAAGAGTGGCAGAGATGTTCAGGGAAGCAATTATAGAATCCCTACAGTGCAGGAGGCCGCCATTTGGCCCATCGAGCCTACAACAATAATCACCAACCAACAGTTTTGAATAAACTGAAGGTTGATAAGTCCCCTGGGCCTGATGAAATGTATCCTAGGATTCTTTGGGAGGCAAGGGATGAGATTGCAGAGCCTTTGGCTTTGATCTTTGGGTCCTCACTGTCCACGGGGATGGTGCCAGAGGACTGGAGAGTGGCGAATGTTGTTCCTCTATTTAAGAAAGGGAATAGAAACGACCCTGGTAATTATAGGCCGGTTAGTCTTACTTCGGTGGTTGGTAAGTTGATGGAAAAGGTCCTTAGGGATGGGATTTACGACCATTTAGAAAGATGCGGATTAATCCGGGATAGTCAGCATGGATTCGTGAAGGGCAAGTCGTGCCTCACAAATTTGATAGAATTTTTTGAGGAGGTAACTAAGTGTGTTGATGAAGGTAGGGCTGTTGATGTCATATACATGGATTTTAGTAAGGCGTTTGATAAGGTCCCCCATGGTCGGCTTATGATGAAAGTAAGGAGGTGTGGGATAGAGGGAAAGTTGGCCGATTGGATAGGTAACTGGCTATCTGATCGAAGACAGAGGGTGGTGGTGGATGGAAAATTTTCGGACTGGAGGCAGGTTGCTAACGGAGTGCCGCAGGGATCAGTGCTTGGTCCTCTGCTATTTGTGATTTTTATTAATGACCTAGAGGAGGGGGCTGAAGGGTGGATCAGCAAATTTGCTGATGACACCAAGATTGGTGGAGTAGTGGATGAGGTGGAGGGCTGTTGTAGACTGCAAAGAGACATAGATAGGATGCAAAGCTGGGCTGAAAAATGGCAGATGGAGTTTAACCCTGATAAATGTGAGGTGATTCATTTTGGTAAGACAAATTTAAATATGGATTACAGGGTCAAAGGTAGGGTTCTGAAGACTGTGGAGGAACAGAGAGATCTTGGGATCCATATCCACAGATCTCTGAAGGTTGCCACTCAAGTGGATAGAGCTGTGAAGAAGGCCTATAGTGTGTTAGCTTTTATTAACAGGGGGTTGGAGTTTAAGAGCCGTGGGGTTATGCTGCAACTGCACAGGACCTTGGTGAGACCACATTTGGAATCTTGTGTGCAGTTCTGGTCACCTCACTATAAGGAGGATGTGGAAGCACTGGAAAGAGTGCCAAGGAGATTTACCAGGATGCTGCCTGGTTTGGAGGGTAGGTCTTATGAGGGAAGGTTGAGGGAGCTAGGGCTGTTCTCTCTGGAGCGGAGGAGGTTGAGGGGAGACTTAATAGAGGTTTATAAAATGATGAAGGGGATAGATAGAGTGAACGTTCAAAGACTATTTCCTCGGGTGGATGGAGCTATTACAAGGGGGCATAACTATAGGGTTCATGGTGGGAGATATAGGAAGGATGTCCGAGGTAGGTTCTTTACGCAGAGAGTGGTTGGGGTGTGGAATGGACTGCCTGCAGTGATAGTGGAGTCAAACACTTTAGGAACATTTAAGCGGTTATTGGATAGACACATGGAGCACTCTAGGATGATAGGGAGTGGGATAGCTTGATCTTGGTTTCAGATAAAGCTCGGCACAACATCGTGGGCTGAAGGGCCTGTTCTGCGCTGTACTGTTCTATGTTCTATCTTCTATGTTCCATAATCCCACCAAGGCCCGATCTCCGTATCCCCATGTTATTGCACTGCTAATCGTTTGACATTAAAGGAGCAATATATCATGGCCAATCAACCTAACCAGCACATCTTTGGACTGTGGGAGGAAACCCACGTAGACACGGGGAGAACATGCAGACTCCGCACAGACAGTCACCAAGGCCGGATTTGAACCTGGGTCACTGGCACTGTAAGGCAGCAGTGCTAACCACTGTGCCGCCGTACCGCCCTTGGGTCTGAGCAACTGAACTTCATGGTGCTCTAGAGGTCAACATTAGAGCAGCACAAATATCTCAGACGTACAAGACTGGGGGAGATTTACAGAGATCGCGAGGAACTTGAAAACAAAGATGATCATTTTTAAAACAGAGATGCTGCTTAGTTGGGAGGTCAAGCGAGCACCGAGGGATAACAGGAAAAGGGAACTTGGTACAAATTAAAACATGGGCAGGAGTAGTGTGGCGATTGTCCCTTTAAGGACAGCACAGCAGAAGAGGATAACCTGGCTTGAGGGACCAACTGGGACTGAGAGTGGATTATCGTCCCAGGGATTGGAGTCCCATTTTAGGCAGAAGACATCTGGAAGGCATGTGGGGATTGGGGCAGCCAGTGGGCTGTGAGCCTCCGTACAAGCGTTGCCTCGCTGACAAATACTTATTGCGTTCCTGACGAAGTCTGGAGTGTGCATAATTACATTGGCAATGAGGACAAAATAGATTACGAGGACACTGCCTCTCATCCAACTTGTGTAGTGAGATGTTGCCTGGAGGGACAGAACGAGCCTGGATTGACCAGTACAGTCCGATGCCATGCCTGGCTACTGCTGCGGTGTAGGAAATGCAGCAGCCAATTTGTACACAGAAAGCTTCCACGAACACCAATCTGATAAATGACCAGATAATATACTAAAAAACATGATCTGGCCCAGACACTGGGACAGTGCCATGAGGTCTTTGGTTTTCACGCTGTGCCCCAGTTTAACAATCTCCTTCTAAAAGACACTGAAGAGCAAGTGTGAGCCTGGATTTGGTGACAAGTCTGACAAAGAGGTGAAGTTACTAACTACTGAACTAGGCGAGAGGTGCAGAGAATAGCGATACCCCACCTTGTCTTGCTGGCCACCGCCCTCATCATTGGTGACAATGAGGCTTTGGTGATACTGAGTATCGGGATATAATGGAGGTTTTTTCCTTTGGTCACTGCCACAATAAAATGCAAACGCTGCCAGGAGTAAGCCTGTTAAGAATATGAGAGAAGATTATTATGCACTTTTAAGATCAAGATAATACTCTATAGAGATCAGGATCCAAAACCCTCCACGACAGATGGCGAAACTTGAATTCAATAAGGAAAAGAAATGATGAAACCATCACTGATTGTGGCAAAAACCAACTGGGTTCACGGAATGTCCTTTAAGAAAGGAAATTTGCCACCCTTACCTAGTCTGGCCTACATGCAACTCCAGGCCAACGTAACTCTTAGCTGCCCTCTGAAATAGCGTGGCAAGTCACTCAGTTCAAGGGCAATAAATGCTGACCCAGCCAGCGATGCCCACAACCCATAAATGAAATAAAAACTAAAAATAAAATGCTTGTTTGCAACAATCAATCAATGGCAGTTCTGGGGCATTACTGAGCTAAGCTTTCATTCCAGACTTTAATCAATTGAATGTATTAATTGAATTCAATTTCCATCAGCTGCCATGGTGGGATTTGAACATACCTAAGGAAGCGGCCCAGGCATTCATAGAATACCTACAGTGCAGAAAGAGGCCATTCAGCCATCAAGATTACACTAACAGTCCCACCCAGGGCCTATCCCCGTAACCCCACATATTCGCACTAGTTCCCCTTGATGCTAAGGGGCAATTTAGCATGGCCAATCCACCTAACCCACAATCATAGAATCCCTACAGTGCAGAAGGAGGCCATTTGGCCCATCGAGTTTGCAGCGACTCTTACCCAGCTTACCCTGTGACCTGACATATTTACCTCGCAAATTCCCTAACTTGTATATCTTTGGATACCAAGAAGAAATTTAGCATGTCCAATCTACTTAACTCGTGCATCTTTGGACATAAAGGGGCAATTTAGCAGTGGCCCAAACAACCTAACCTGCACATCTTTGGACTGTGGGAGGAAACCCACGCAGACACGGGGAGAATGTGCAGACTCCGCACAGAGAGTGACCCGAGGCCGCAATTGAACCCAGGTCCCTCGTGCCGTGAGGCAGCAGTGCTAACCATTGTGCCACCCACATTACTATGCTAATATCTCCCCATTGTTGACAGGACCATTGAAAACCGTAACAGTTATCCTGTGTTCACTGCCTTAAGTAGTGCCACTGAACAAAATCAGGAAACCCTTGTTTATCTTTTGTTGCCCCCTTAGCTCCGTGGGAATAGAAACTTCTAAAGAAAAGCTAGCCAAACTCTTGAAACTCACAGAGCAGTAACAACGCAGCCAACAACATGACCAGGATTCCCATTCCGCCAAGGACGGCGCTTTTAGATGCAAGCTTTCCAGCACAGTTTTCATTGTTGGGGCAGTTGCAGATCATGATCTTCACGGTTTGCAGTTTGCCCTGGTGCTGCTGATCCTGAACCATGACAGGAACTTCATAGTAACCGGGAGGAAGTCTATCGACTGGTCTTATGTAGGCATAGGATGCTGGAAGACAGGAGATTGTGATGAGCTGGAGGTGGCAAATCAACACTTCATGAAACCATACAATTTCTTCCAAGTTGCAAACGTAAAACGCCACACTGGACTTATCACTCCTTGCAAAAGAGTTATTGAAAATATCTTGTGAAACTCCTGATGTATTATATACTATACTCGGAAACAAAGTGCACAGATCGTTCGGTGCAAAACCATAATTTATAATGAACTCTATGTAACCAGCACTTAACATGAGCAGAAAAACCTGTTCAACTGCCACCCTAGATTTTTTTTTATTAGTGTCACAAGTAGGCTTACTGCAATGAAGTTACTGTGAAAGTCCCCGAGTCGCCACACTCTGGCGCCCATTCAGGTGCACTGAGGGAGAATTTAGCATGGCCAATCCACCTAACCAGCACGTCTTTCAGACAGAGAGGGGAAACCGGAGCAGCCAGAGGAAACTCACACAGACATGGGAGAACGTGCAAACCTTACATAGTGACCCAAGCCAGGAATTGAACCTGGGTCCCTGGAGCTGTGAGGCAGCAGCGCTAACCACTGTGCCACTAGTGCTTCACTTACTACATTTACTTTCTACCTTGCAAATAGTGGTAGACTACCTTGCAACAATGGTTAGCCCTGCTGCCTCACAGCGCCAGGGACCTGGGTTCAATTCCCAGCTCGGGTCACTGTCTGTGCGGAATCTGCACATTCTCCCCGTGTCTGCGTGGGTTTCCCCCGGGTGCTCCGGTTTCCTCCCACAGTCCAAAGATGTGCAGGTTAGGTGGATTGGTTGTGCTAAATTCTCCCTCAGTGTACCCGAACAGGCGCCGGAGTGTGGCGACTAGGGGATTTTCACAGTAACTTCATTGCAGTGTTAATGTAAGCCTACTTGTGACTAATAAACAAACTTTACTTTAAACTAAAGTAAATTTATGTATTATCTGCCACACCTAAGTGCAATGAGCTTTCAGCACAAATGTCAGCTGGGGAAAGGCAAGCTCTAAAGAATATAAGCATGACAAATTCTCCCACATCAAATACACATAAGACCATAAGAGATAGGAACAGGAGTAGGCCATTGAGCCCTTCGAGCTTGCTCTGCCATTTCAAGACATTATGGCTAAAATCACACTCACCGACTGTGCATAACATGCATGCACACGATCAACACTCTCCAGAACTTATCAGTAACTACTGCATCCTTGACTGTGACTCTTCACAGTAAATAAAATATCAAAAGAACACAAGATTCGCAGACTAAAGTAAAGGCAAAATACTGCAGGTGAAATCAAAGCAAATACATTCCAAAGAAGGGTCATACAGACCCAAAATGACTTTCTCAAATGTGTGCTGCCAGATCTGCTGAGCCTATCCCTGTTCACAGGGTAACAGTCAAGAATGCAGTAATTATTGATAAGTTCTGGATAGTGTTGATGGCGTACATGCATGCAATGCACCTTAAAAGATTTACAGATTTTCATAGTATCCCTATAGCACAGAAGGAGGCCATTCAGCCCATTGAACCAACACCGACAACAATCCCATCCAGGCCCCATCTCCATAACCCCACGTATTTACCTTTTGACACCAAGGGGCAATTTAGCATGGACAATACACCTAACCAGCACGTCTTTCAGACTGTGGGAGGAAACCAGAGCAGCCGGAGGAAACTCACGCAGACACGGGGAGAATGCAGAGGTATTGACCCGAGGCGAGGGAATTGAACCCGAGTCCCTGGCGTTGCAAGGCAGCAGTGCTAACCATTGTGCCACCGTACTGTTCTTCGATTTCAATTGTGCAAAGTGGCATTTGATGATGGGCACTGCTCACGTCCACTGAAATATCAGACTCTACACAACTACAGAAATGGAGATTTAGTTTTTTTTTAAAAACCATACCCATTTTCTCGGAGATGGACCACTTTTTTCTAATCTCTGGCGGGCTCTCTGGGAGCAGAAAGGTGAATGGAGCCGAATTGGGCGGCACATCAAGATCCTCAGCTGATACATTCACAAATTGGCGGATTCCATTCTCACATATATACAAATGATCATTGCCAATGATCGGAACATTGTCATTATCATCATTCAGGTTTATGATCACAGTTCCAGTCCCAGTTCTTGCAGGAACTCCTATGTAACAAAACAGAAAAGAAAGCAAATATCAGGGAAGTACAAAACTTTCCTCTAAAAACCTCAAATGTTACAAGCTGCATGAAAAGAGACAAGATCATGTTCGGACAGGTTCATTTGGACGGTCCATCACGGTGGCACGGTGATTAGCACTGCTGCCTCGCAGTGCCAGGGACCCGGGTTCGATTCCCGGCTTGGGTCACTGCCTGTGCGGAGTCTGCACGTTCTTCCGGTGTCTGCATGGGTTTCCTCCGGATGCTCCGGTTTCCTCCCACAGTCCGAAAGACGTGCTGGTTAGGTTGATTGGCCATGCTTTTGAAGTTTATTTATTAGTCACAAGTAGGCTTACATTCACACTGCCAATGACGTTATTGTGAAAATCCCCTAGTCAACACACTCCGACGCCTGTTCGGGTACACTGAGGAAGAATTTAGCACGGCCAACGCACCTAACCAGCATATCTTTGGACTGTGGGAGGAAACTGGAGCACCCAGAGGAAACCCACGCAGGCACGGGGAGAACGTGCAAACTCCACACAGACAGTGACCCAAGCTGGGAATCGAACCTGGGTCTCTGGCGCTGTGAGGCAGCAGAGCTAACCACTGTGCCACCCCTAAATTACCCCTTAGTGTCGGGGGGATTAGCTGGACAAATAAGTGGGGTTATGCGGATAGAGCCTGGGTGGGATTGTGGTTGGTATGGACTTGGTGGGCCGAATGGCCTCCTCCTGCACTGTAAGATTCTATGTTCTATCTTCGAAGAGCTGCAGTGCAGGTATCCAAGCGTGGTTTGTTCCATCGTCCCACACGATGTCATTCTGCCAGGAATTCTACGTTGAAGCAGGTAGGTAAGCGGGAGTCAAGGCACAGCTTGGTCAAGTGCTGGTAAATGAGATTAAGTGGGAGGTCAGGTGCTTCATGCGTGTCAGTGCAGACTTGATGGGCTGATGGGCCTCTTCTGCACTGTATGATTCAATGATTAAATGGCAGAATAGGTTTGTTGCATTGACTAGCATACTCCCGTTCCTAAACATGCTAGGAGCCACGCAATAGTCCCTCCTGTGTGTGTGGATAGACTTAGTATAACAATGTGCAAGGAAAAGAAATGCAAATCATCCAGTGGTTGTTTTTAAAAATATATATATTGTACGGTAGCAATACCAGGCTAACAAGGGGAAACTAACATGTTCTTCGACATGCAGGGTGCCCGAGGGGTGGAGGGATATTTGCCTTTCGCTGAGGGGCTGGGTAGGACTGGTGGGAAGCCAAGTCAAATTAAGCAGCTGTACTAGCTAAAGCTTAAAGAAACATAGAAAATAGGAGCAGGCCATTCGGCCCTTTGAGCCTGCTCTGCCATTCTATGTCACAACTGATCTTCTAAGTCAATGGCATGCTCTCTCACTCTCCTCTTAGTCCTTTTTTTAAAAAAAATTCATTCATGGAACATGGGCATCGCTGGTTAGCGCTGCTGCCTCACAGCCAGGTTCGATTCCCGGCTTGGGTCACTGTCTGTGTGGAGTTTGCACATTCTCTCCGTGTCTGTGTGGGTTTCCTGCGGGTGCTCCGGTTTCCTCCCACAGTCCAAAGATGTGCAGGTTAGGTGGATTGGCCATGCTAAATTGCCCCTAGTGTCAGGGGACTAGCTAGGGTAAATGCATGGGGTTAATGAAAATGGGGCCTGGGTGGGATTGTGGTCGGTGCAGACTCGATGGGCCAAATGGCCTCCTTCTGCACTGTAGAGATTCTAATCTATTCTATTCATTCATCTTGAAGAATAGAAGCCTCACAGTTTTAAATCAGGTAGCTAAAAAGCTACAATCAGGCCTTACATTTGCCACAGCTATTTTCTGTCCATTTCCTGATTAGCAAGAGAATCTTGGGCCATCCTTCGTACAAAATATTGACAATTTATTGAGTCAATTTTCCAGTTGGACACTGCCACTGGGCAAAACACATTTAACTTCCAAAAAAAGGTATATTTCCTTCATTTCAATTAATTAAATTAATTTAACAGAAAATTGGTGTCCCCTGTGCAGGCTGGAAGAAATAAAAATAAAATTGCGGACTCCTAAATTCCACCAGTTGGATAATCGATGTACAACTTAAGAACTAGGAGCAGGAGGAGGCCATCTGGCCCCTCGAGCCTGCTCCGCCATTCAATAAGATCATGGCTGATCTTTTTGTGGACTCAGCTCCACTTACCCACCCGCTCACCATAACCCTTAATTCCTTTACTGTTCAAAAATTTATCTATCCTTGCCTTAAAAACATTCAATGAGGTTTAAAAACATTCCACTTAGGCTGCAGGAGTGAGCCGTGTGAGGGGCACTCCTCCATCTCAGTGGGCCTCAAGGTTGAAATCAGGCTTATTCACCAACCATGGCCCCTTGAATAAGATTAAGTACATTTAAAACACGCAAATAGGTAATAACAAATTATAGAAAATGCTTAATTATTTATATATTAATAGAACTATCAACTGTTCTCCTTGGAGAACTTTTCTCCTTGGAGAGACGTAGGATGAGAGGAGACCTAATAGAGACCTAATAAGATGTTGAGAGGCATAGATCGGGTGGACTCTCAGAGGCTTTTTCCCAGGGTGGAAATGGCTGCTACGAGAGGACACGGGTTTAAGGTGCTGGGGGGTAGGTACAGGGGAAATGTTAGGGGGAAGTTTTTCACACAGAGGGTGGTGGGCGAGTGGAATCGGCTGCCGTCAGTGGTGGTGGAGGCAAACTCCATAGGGTCTTTTAAGAGACTCCTGGATGAGTACATGGGACTTAATAGGATGGAGGGTTATAGGTAGGCCTAAAAGGTAGGGATATGTTCGGCACAACTTGTGGGGCCGAAGGGCCTGTTTTGTGCTGTAGTTTTCTATGTTTCTAAAATAAATATTTACACTTGATTGGACACAGAGGGAGCGCACAGCTCTCACAGTCAATGTTGTGAGCAATCAGCTCCCACCTCACTTCACTCGCCCTCGCTTTACATGCGAATCACTTCAGTCATACCGGCAGGAAAAAAATGCCACATGGAGGGAAACCAGTGGAATGTGGCAACTCTGCACCCGGGCAACGGTCAATAAAATATCTCGTGGGCTGCACTCAGAACTCGGATGGACCAGAACTGCACACAGAACTCTAAGCTGTGGCCCAACAGCGTTTTTTAAACAGCTCCATCAGAGCCCCCCTATGCCTCAGCTAATAAAGGCAAGTTTCACCATATGCCTTCCTATCCACCTTATCTACCTGTGCTGCTGCCTTCAGGGATCTATGGACATGCATCCCAAAGTCACTCTGGGTCCCCTGCACTTCCTAGCATCCTACCGTTCATTGTATATTTCCTTGCCTTGTTAGTGCTCCCTGCACATTGGAGTGTGCAGCACTAGCCTCCTTATTTAAGGAAAGATGCAAATACATTAGAAGCAGTTCAGAGAAGGGTTACTAAACTGACACCTGGAATGGGTGGGTTGGACAGGCTAGGCTTGCAGCTACTAGAGTTTGGAACAGTAAGAAGCAACTTGATTGAAACACACAAGATCTTGCGGGGTCCTGACAGGCCGGATGTAGAGAGGACGTTTCTTTTTGTGGGAGAATCTACAATTTCTGCACACGTGGCTTCAGATCCCATCTCATTGATTTTGTCGTGTCCATTTTAGTGTCCCACATGGTCTAACGGTTAGGATTCCTGGTTTTCACCCAGGCGGCCTGGGTTCGACTCCCGGTATGGGAATTCACATTTTGGGCGGCACAGTGGCAAGCACTGCTGCCTCACAGTGCCAGAGACCTAGGTTCAATTCCGGCCTTGGGTCACTGTCTGTGTGGAGTTTGCATGTTCTTGTTCTTGACACAAAGGTTGGTGGGTTTGCGGATAGCGATGAGGACCATCAGAGGATACAGCAGGATATAGATCAGTTGCAGTCTTGGGTGGAGAGATAGCAGATGGAGTTTAATTCGGACAAATGTGAGGTAATGCATTTTGGGAGGTCTAATACAGGTAGGAAATATACAGTAAATGGCAGAATCCTTAAGATATTGATAGGCAGAGGGATCTGAGTGTACAGGTACACAGGTCACTGAAAGTGGCAATGCAGGTGGAGAAAGTAATCAAGAAGGCATATGGCATGCTTGCCTTCATCGGCCGGGGTATTGAGTTTAAAAATTGGCAAGTCATGTTGCAGTTTTATAGAACCTTAGTTCGGCCACACTTGGAATATAGTGTTCAATTCTGGTCGCCACACTACCAGAAGGATGTGGAGGCTTTGGAGGGAGTACAGAAAAGATTTACCAGGATGTTGCCTGGTATGGAGGGCATTAGCTATGAGGAGAGGTTGGAGAAACTTGGTTTGTTCTCACTGGAACGACGAGGTTGAGAGGTGACCTGATAGAAGTCTACAAGATTATGGAGGGGCATGGACAGAGTGGATAGTCTGACGCTTTTTCCCAGGGTGGAAGAATCAATTACTGGGGGGCACAGGTTTAAGGTGCGAAGGACAAGGTTTAAAGGAGATGTACGAGGCAGATTTTGTTTTATACACAGAGGATGGTGGGTGCCTGGAACTCACTGCGGGGGGAGGTAGTGGAAGCGGATACGATAGTGATACAATCTTGACAAATACATGAATAGGATGGGAATGGAGGGATATGGTCCCTGGAAGGGTAGGGGGTTTCTAGTTCAGTCGGGCAGCGTGGTCGGTGCAGGCTTGGAGGGCCGAAGGGCCTGTTCCTGTGCTGTAATTTTCTTTGTTCTCCGTGTCTGTGTGGGTTTCTTCTGGATGCTCCGGTTACTTCCCACAGTCCAAAGATGTGTGGGTTAGGTTGATTGGCCATGCTAAATTGACCGAAGTGTCATTATTTTATTTCATCTTATTTATTTATTATTTTCATTTCTTCCTTGGTTTCATTTTTCTTTTTTTAAAAACTTGCTTATGATGTTTTCCCCCTTACCACTATCTCCCCTCCCCACCCCATCCCACTAAGGACATGTCTCAGGTAAATATGTGGGGTTACGGGAATAGGGCCTGGGTGGGATTGTGGTCGGTGCAGACTCGATGGGTCAAATGGCCTCATTCCATACTAGGGATTCTATGGATTCCATCTATGGAGGGGCCATGGTTAGAAAGAAGGACTCGCCCATTGGTTTGAGTGTTTTTGGAACTCTCTTCCTCAAAAGATAATGGAAGCAGAATTTCCGTTTAAGGCAGAGGTAGACAGATTCTTGGTGAACAAAGGAGGTGAAAGGTTATCGGGGCTCGGTAGGATGTTACAACCTGATCAGCTATGATCTTAGTGGAATGGGAGAGCAGGCTCAAGGGGCCGAGTGGCCTACTCCTGCTCCTAATTCACATGCTCATAAAGTGAACTGTCTGTATAGCTAAAGGAGCAAACTTAACCTTTTGATCAAGAAATAATCACCTTCTCGACTGCCATTTATTTATTGAGAAAATCTAAGTCAGCTTATTTTTTCCAACAGTCAATGAATTAAAGTACAAGAAACATGCATTAAATTTGTACTTACTGTCTTCGATGGCCAGCACCGTAACATTGTACTTATTATTTTTTACAAAGTCAGATTCGCGATCCAGCACAGCAGTAGTCTTGATCTTGCCAGTTTTTGGATCGATGGAAACCCAATCTGCAGGATCAAGTAACTTCCTGTAGCTAGAGAGTCAAACAAGAAATACAACACTTCATAAGCTTTCATAACATCTTCATAAGGTCCCTCTTGTCCTCACTTTTCACCCCACTAACCTCCTCATTCAAAGGGTCCTCCGCCATTCTGCCAACTCCAGCATGATGCCACCAAATATTCCTTCCCCTAATTCCCCCCATCAGCATTCCACAGAGACTGGGATACCCCGATCCACTTCTCCATCACACCCAACACCTCACCCACAGCTTTGCAGTATACCTTCGGTCCGTCCGCAAGCGGGACCCAGATCTCCTTGTCTCTTGCCACTTCAACACACCACCCTGCTCTCCTGTCCACATGTCCATCCTTGGCCTTTTCCAATGTTCCAGCAAAAAAGATGTGTGGCTTAGGTTGATTGGCCATGCGAAATTGACCCTAATGCTAGGGGGATTAGCAGGGTAAATACGTGGCGTTATGGGAATAGGGCCTGAGTGGGATTGTGGTCAGTGCAGACTCGGTGGGCCGAATGGCCTCCTTTTGCACTGTAGGGATTCTATGATTCTATGTAAACCCAACACAAACTGGAGGAACAGCACCTCACCTTCCGATTGGGCACTTTACAGCCTTCCGGACTGAACATTGGGTTCAACAACTTCAGAGCATGAACTCTCCCCTCCACCTCCACCCCATTTCCAATTATTTTATTTCATCTTATTTATTTATTATTATTTTCATTTCTTCCTTTGTTTCATATTTTTAAAAAATCTTGCTTACAATATTTTCCCCTTACCACCGTCTCCCCTCCGCCCACCCCACTAAGGACATGTCACAGGTTGTCCTTTGACACTCTGCTTATCTTTGTTCTACCATTTACGCATCCTGATCTCTGAATGGGGCTGCTATCAGCACCCTTCTTAGCCATGAACACCACCACTTACATTCCCTTTGTCTTTTTCTCTATGACATCTTTGTCAATCACACCCCCCCTCCCCCTCAACATCCTCACTAACAGTATAAATATCATCCTATATTCAGCTCTGACAAAGGGTCATCCAGACTTGAAACATCAGCTCTTTTCTTTCTCCACAGGTGCTGTCAGACCTGCCTAGGCTTTCCAGCATTTTCTGTTCTTATTTCATAAGTTAGCTCCTTTCATGTGTAAATCCGGTCATGAAGAATGTTTAATGAGAAGCTTGCTGTTCCACTTGAACAGGCCTTTATTAAATAAACTCATACTTATGAACTTAGTTGCCCCAAACTCTGGAATTCCCTTAAACTCTCCACTGCTTCCTGTGAGACACTCCTCAAAACTTCTACTTGGCCAAGCATTTGGTCACCTAGCTTAATATCTGTGTGTCATATGTTTTAGAATGTTGGGCAGCACGGTGGCACAGTGGTTAACACTGCTGCCTCACAGCACCAGAGACCCAGGTTCAATTCCAGCCTCAAATCACTGTGTGTGTGGAATTTGCACGTTCTTCCCGTGTCTGCGTGAGTTTCTGCCGGGTGCTCCAGTTTTCTCCCACCATCCAAAGATGTGCGGGTTAGGTGGATTGGTTTATAACACATTTTTTTTGTATCATTCTGGTGACAGAAACAAGATGCCTTCTGCCCTACTTTTTTTGATTCATTAGTGGACATAGCTGACCAGCATTTATTGCCCATCTCTAGTTGCACGAGGGCAGTTGAGAGTCAACCACATTGCTGTGACTCTGGAGTCACATGTAGGCCAGACCAGGTAAGGATGGCAGACAGACTGGAACTATGCTCATTGGAATTCAGAAGAATGAGAGTGGGGGGGGGGGTGGATCTGAGAGAAATGTTTAAAATTATGAAGGGAATAGGTAAGATAGAAGCAGGAAGGTTGTTTTCACTGGCGGGTGAAACCAGAGCTCGGGGGCATGGCCTCAAAATAAGGGGGAGCAGATTTAGGACTGAGCTGAAGAGGAACTTCTTCACACAAAGGGTTGTGAATCTGTGGAATTCCCTGTCCAGTGAAGCAGTTGAGGCTACCTCATTGAATGTTTTTAAGGCAAGGTTAAATTTTTGAACAGTAAAGGGTTATGGTGAGCAGGTGGGTAAGTGGAGCTGAGTCCACAAAAAGATCAGCCATGATCTTGTTGAATGACGGAGCAGGCTCGAGGGGCCAGATGGCCTACTCCTGCTCCTCGCTCTTATGTTCTTATTTTCTTCCCTAAAGGACATTAGTGAACCAGATGGGATTTTTTGACAATCAACAATTGGTTCATGGTTATCAGTAGATTCTTAATTCCAGATTTTATTTTATTGAATAACCATCTGCAGTGATGGGATTCGAACCCGGGTCCCTAGAACATTAGCTGAGTTTCTGGATGAATAGTCTAGCGATAATACCAATACCGTTAGGCCATCACTTACCCCTACTTTTACAAAGAAAATAATGTTTAAAAAGCACAACAAAAACAGCACCGTATCAATACTTGTGAAAAAGTAAAATAACACTTCCTGCACTATTGTCTTGGCCAACATTCACCCCTCAACCAACATCAGACTGTTCATTCATTCCCATACTGTTGCTGCTTGTGGAAACTTGCTGTGTGAAAGTTGGCTGTTACGTTTCCTATTACATTACAACACTCACGCACTTTGTAAAGAATGATTGCGTTGGCTGCAAAGTGCTTTGCCACACCCTGAGTTCTCGCAAGAAGCTATGGACTAAATGCACAAGTGCTTTTGCTTTAATGATGGAAGGAATGGTCCTACCTGATGCCACTGCTGCTCTTAGTTTCAGGATCCCTTGCCGTATAAGATCCAAGAACCGTTCCCGTGGGCACATTTTCCTTTATCCAGAGCTGCTTGACGCGTGGTTCAAATTCTGGACCTTCATCCACGTCCTGCACTTTAATTACCACTGAAGCAGTTTTCCTCGAGGCAGAACTCCCAATGAGAGGGATTTCATTCTCCGCGACAATTTCTAACGGGATAGTTGACTCTGCCTCAGCATTCAGTGGCTACAGAACAAGACAGAGCACATTAAGCACCTCAGTAGCCAAGCAATCCTGCAAGACAGATCTTAAAATAGCTCATTAAATATTCCTTGGGTCACGGCTAGCACTGTTAGCCATGGCACTGAGCACCTTGGGGTGGGCACATTACCTTAAAGGCACTACGTAAATTCAAGTGCAGTTTCCCCAGCCTCCATCGCATCCCATCTCACCCACCTCCACCCCGCCAACCTCCAATGTCCACCCCCTCCGCACCTAATCTCACCCCACCCAACCCCTATCACACCCCACCCAACCTCCATCCCACCTAATGCCCCATCTCCACCCCGCCCAAATCTCCCTCCCCTCTTTTATTTGGGTCAATGCCAATAATTTAAATCTGATACCAAGCATTTTAACGTTTAATTTGAGGTTTGCAACATTGTGGGGATCAGTTTTAGAAGAAGATAACAAAAATAGAAAATGCTGGAAAAACTCAGCAGATCTGGCAGCATCTGTGGAGAGAATAAAGCCAAGGCTGAGTCTACAGCAATTGTATACAGCATTGGTGAGGCCAACCTGCAGTAGTGTGCGCAGTTTTGGTGTCCTTATCTGAGGAAGGATAGCCTTGCTAGAGAGAGTACAGCAAAGATTTACCACGCTGATTCCTGGGATGGCAGGTCTGTCATGAGGAGAGGCCAAGTTGATTAGGATTATATTCACTGGAGTTTAGAAGAGTGAGACGGGATCTCATAAAAACTTATAAAATTCTAACAGGGTTAGACAGAAAGATTCTGCAACGCCCATAGAATCTACGATTCTATCATTCGGAAAGAATGGTGGGAGTCCAGAACTAGGGGTTATAGTTTGAGGATAAGGGATAAACCTTTTAGAACTGAGGTGAGGAGAAATTTCTTCACCCAGAGAGTGGTGAGTGTGTGGAATTCACTTCCACAAAATATTCATAGAAAGAAAGAAAGAAAGAAACCCTACAGTACAGAAAGAGGCCATTCGGCCCATCGAGTCTGCACCGACCACAATCCCACCCAGGCCCTACCCCTATATCCCTACATATTTTACCCGCTAATCCCTCTAACCTACGCATCTCAGGACACTAAGGGCAATTTTTAGTGTGGCCAATCAACCTAACCCGCATATCTTTGGACTGTGGGAGGAAACCGGAGCACCCGGAGGAAACCCACGCAGACACGAGGAGAATGTGCAAACTCCACACAGACATTTGTGGGACATGGGCGTTGCTGGCTGGCCAACATTCATTGCCAGTCTACTGCAATTGTAGTTGAGTTTTCACAAATTTGGTTGAGTTTTTTGAGGAGGTGACAAAAATGATTGACGAGGGAAGGGCCATGGATGCCGTCTACATGGATTTTAGTAAAGCATTTGACAAGGTCCCTCATGGCAGGCTGGCGCAAAAAGGTTAAATCTCCCGGGATCAAAGGTGAACTAGCTAGATGGGTACAGAACTGGCTTAGCCATAGAAGACAGAGGGTAGCAGTGGAGGGGTTTTTTTCTGATTGGAGGTCTGTGACTAGTGGTGTTCCGCAGCGCTCTGTACTGGGACCTCTGCTGTTTGTGATATATATTACACACATATATATATATAAATAAAAATAAATATAAATGATTTGGAAGATGATGTAGCTGGTCTGATTAGAAAGTTTGCGGACGACACAAAGATTGCTGGAGTTGCGGATAGTGATGAACATTGTCAGAGAATACAGCAGGATATAGAAATGCTGGAAAATTGGGCGGAGAAATGGCAGATGGAATTTAATCCAGATAAATGCGAAGTGATGCATTTTGGTAGATCTAATGCAGGGGGGAGCTATACAATAAATGGCAGAACCATCAGGAGTATAGACACACACAGGGATCTGGGTGTGCAAGTCCACAGATCCTTAAAGGTGGCAGCACAGGTGGAAAAGGTGGTGAAGGCAGCATATGGCATGCTTGCCTTTATTGGACGGGGCATAGGGTATAAAAGTTGGCATATGATGTTGCAGTTATATAGAATGTTGGTGAGGCCACATTTGGAATACTACATCCAGTTCTGGTCGCCACACTACCAGAAGGACGTGGAGGCTTTGGAGAGAGTGCAGAAAAGGTTTACCAGGATGTTGCCTGGTATGGGGGGTATTAGCTATGAGGTGAGATTGAATAAACTAGGGTTATTCTCCCTGGAAAGACGGAGGTTGAGGGGCGACCTAATAGAAGTTTATAAAATTATGAAGGGCATAGATAGGGTGAACAGTTGGAAGCTTTTTCCCAGGTCAGAAATGACAAACACAAGGGGGGGCAAGGTTCAATACAGATATGCGGGGGACGTATTTTACACAGCGGGTGGTGGGGGCCTGGAATGCACTACCAAGCAAGGTGGTTGAGGCAGACACGCTAGGATCATTTAAGACTTATCTAGATAGCCACATGAATAGATTGGGAATAGAGGGATACAAACGGATGATCTAGTTAGGAACACATGATCAGTGCAGGCATGGAGGGCCGAAGGGCCTGCTCATGTGCTGTATTGTTCTTTTTGCCCATCCCTAGTTGCCCTTGAACTGAGTGGCTTCCTAGGCCACTTCAGAGGGCAGTTGAGAGTCAACCACATTGAATTTGATGATCAACCATGATCACAGTGAATGGTGGAGCAGACCTGAAGGGCCAAATGGCCTACTCCTGCTTCTAGTTTCTATGTTTCTATGAGTCAGGATGACCCTGCTTCATACCTGCTGGGTTTTTCCAGCATTTTATGTTTTTGTTTCAGATTCCAGCATCCACAGTATTTTGTCTATATATCTTCGAATAAAATAAATTGTGCATGCGCTTATGCGGAGAGCACACTAAAACCAAGTGGAGGTAAACCATGATAGCGATACAATCAACTGTGTCAAAGGCCCAGAAGATATACAGCACCAGGACCTGTCAAAGTTGGTTAGCAACTTGGATTGGGGCTGGTTTGAGGGGTGTAAAATTGACTGGATTGATTCAAACAGGGGAGTACCTGCAACTCCCAAGCAATCCACAAGTTGGATAAAATAACTTTGGCCTCCAAGGCAGCACGGTAGCACAGTGGTTAGCATTGCTGCCTCACAGCACCAGGGACCCAGGTTCCATTCCCGGCTTGGGTCACTGTCTGAGTTTGCACGTTCTCCGTGTCTGCGTGGGTTTTCTCCGGGTGCTCCGGTTTCCTCCCACAGTCTGAAAGATGTGCTGGTTAGATGTATTGACCAGAACAGGCACCGGAGTGTGATGACTGGGGGAATTTCACAGTAACTTCACTGCAGTGTTAATATAAGCCTACTTGTGACTAATAAATAAACTTTAAGACCAAAACATGACCTTGTTTGCATGAAATGGATTGTTAAAATTGTCATGCGATTGTTTCATCAAAAACCTCAATGCTGTTTGATGCAAAAATCCTCCGAACCAAACACTACCATTGGCTTACCTTTACCACGTACAGGAGGCCATCATTGGTTTTGGGATCGGTTGTAATTTTGAAATTTCCACGATCATTCCCTTTGGTGATAGTGAAGACAGCTCTGCTAGCTTCTGTGTTTGCCAAATCCTTATCCTCTACAGGTAGTCGGAGGATCATTATGTCGCTTACCGTCTCATTAACAGTAATGGTAAACTGAAACAAGACAAACATTTATGTTATTCTATTGCAATTCTTTAAGGATGCATTCAGGCTTTTGAATGGACCTACCTCGCATTAAGTTGATCTTTCTCTATACCCTAGCTATGACTGTAACACTACATTCTGCACCCTCTCGTTTCCTTCTCTATGAACGGTATGCTTTGTCTATATAGCGCGCAAGAAACAATACTTTTCACTGTATCCCAATACGTGTGACAATAATAAATCAAATCAATTCAACAAGA
This sequence comes from Mustelus asterias, assembly GCF_964213995.1. Lineage (NCBI taxonomy): Eukaryota > Metazoa > Chordata > Chondrichthyes > Carcharhiniformes > Triakidae > Mustelus > Mustelus asterias. Next base: position 7,123,876 of record NC_135807.1, read on the forward strand.
AATTTCTTCACCCAGAGGGTGGTGAATGTGTGGAATTCACTACCACAGAAAGTATGAGGTGCCAAAACGTTGTCTGATTTCAAGAAGAAACTAGATATACTTCTCGGGGCTAAAGGATCAAGGGATATGGGGGGGAGAAGGGGGGATCAGAATATTGAATTCAATGATCAGCCATGATCAAGATGAATGGCGGAGCAGGCTCGAAGGGCCGAATGGCCTCCTCCTGCTTCTAGTTTGTGTCACAAACTTTAGCTCCGATTTAAGTCAATACAGTTGTTCAAGCTTAATAATGGTGAGAATATGATCAATGATACAGTACAGTTAATATAGGCTTGAGAGGGGTAAATAAAGGAAAATTCTGAATTTTTGATTGGATAGTCATTGCTTAGGTCTTGGAAATAAATGTTATCGCAACCACAATGTCCTTGAGGGAAGGAAATCTGCCATCCTTACCCAGTCTGGTCTACATGCGACTCCAGACCCACAGCAACATAGTTGACTCTTGCATGCTACCTGAAATGGCCTAACAAGCCATTCAGTTCAAGGGCAATTAGGAATGGGCACTTAATGCTGGCCCAGCCAGACATGGCCACATCCCATAAATGAATAAAAAACAAAGGAAAACAAATCCTTTTTTGAGGTGTATAAAATCATGCAGGGCATAGATAGGATGAACGCACACGGTCTTTTTTCCAGGGAAGGGGAATTGAAAACTAGAGGGCATGGGTTTTAAGGCGAGAGGTGAAAGATCTTAAAAGGGACCTGAGGGGTAACTTCTTCATGCAGAGTAGGATGCGTGTGTGGAATGAGCTGCCAGAGAAAGTGGTTGAGGCGGTTCAATAGCAACATTTAAAAAGCATTTGGATAAGTACATGGATGGGGAAGGATTAGAGTGATATGGGCCAAAGGCGGGCAATTGGGACTAGCTGAGAGGGCACCATGACTGGCATGGACCAGTTGGGCCGAAGGGCCTGTTTCCATGCTGTATTGCTCTATGACTCTATTAGGGTGGCACAGTGGTGCTGCCTCACAGCGCCAGAGACCCGGGTCCAATTCCAACCTCGGGTCACCGAGCTGTGAGGAACAAAGAACAAAAAACAAAGAACAGTACAGCACAGGAAACAGGCCCGTTGGCTCTCCAAGCCTGTGCCACTCATTGGTCCAACTAGACCATTCTTTTGTATCCCTCCATTCCCAGAATGCTCATGTGACTATCCAGGTAAGTCTTAAACGATGCCAGCGTGTCTGCCTCCACCACTCTATTTGGCAGCGCATTCCAGGCCCCCACCACTCTCTGTGTAAAAAACGTCCCTCTGATATCCGAGTTATACCTCGCCCCTCTCACCTTGAGCCCGTGACCCCTCGTGATCGTCACCTCCGACCTGGAAAAAAGCTTCCCACTGTTCACCCTATCTATACCCTTCATAATTTTGTACACCTCTATTAGGTCTCCCCTCATTCTCCGTCTTTCCAGGGAGAACAACCCCAGTTTACCCAATCTCCCCTCATAGCTAAGACCCTCCATACCAGGCAACATCCTGGTAAACCTTCTCTGCACTCTCTCTAAAGCCTCCACGTCCTTCTGGTAGTGCGGCGACCAGAACTGGACGCAGTACTCCAAATGTGGCCTAACCAGCATCCTATACAGCTGCATCATCAGACTCCAGCTTTTATACTCTATACCCCGTCCTATAAAGGCAAGCATACCATATGCCTTCTTCACCACCTGTGTTGCCACCTTCAAGGATTTGTGGATTTGCACACCTAGGTCCCTCTGTGTTTCTATACTCTTGATGGCTCTGCCATTTATTGTATAACTCCCCCCTACGTTAGTTCTTCCAAAATGCATCACTTCGCATTTATCTGGATTAAATTCCATCTGCCATTTCTCTGCCCAATTTTCCAGCCTATCTATATCCTGCTGTATTGTCCGACAATGTTCATCGCTATCCGCAAGTCCAGCCAACTTCATGTCATCCGCAAACTTGCTGATAACACCAGTTACACCTTCTTCCAAATCATTTATATATATCACAAATAGCAGTTTGCACATTCTCCCTGGGTCTGCGTGGGTTTCCTCCGGGTGCTCCAGTTTCCTCCCACAATCCAACGATGTGCGGGTCAAGTGGATTGGCCACTTAATTAACCCTAGTATCGGGGGATTAGCAGGGTAAATACATGGGGTTACGGGAATAGGGCCTGGGTGTGTTGTGGTCGGTGCCGACTCGATGGGCTGAATGGCCTCCTGCACTGGAGGGATTCTATGACTCTAAGTACTATTTGGCTGAAACTAAACAGGTTTAAGTGGTTTAATGCATTGATTAAAGTAATGGGCATTTCTGAAATATTAAGCACCAACTACCAACTCCAGTCTCCAAAAGTTTATACTGCGTATGTAAATTTAATAAAATGAAAGGCTTCAACATCTCAAGGTTTGTAATAACATATTAAATGAGAAGGTAATTCACGATAAAGTGTAGAAACGACCACATTTATCATCTTCAGGCAGTGAAAATCATAAACCATTCCGAGGACACCTCTCCTTAGAGCCGAGATTAAGATTTAATCGCAGCTTCTGAAACCAACAAGGGATTTTGATGGGAGTAAATCAAATGAAATTTGTCCTTAGCAGCAGGGGGGTCAGTAATCAGAGGGCACAAACTGTGCGAGATGCAGTGGGAAAGGAGGAGGTGAATTTATTTTAATGTTATAATGCGGAATCATGGAATCCCTACAGTGCAGAAGGAGACCATTTGGCCCACCGAGTCTGCACCAACTCTTACCCAGTGACCTCACATATTTACCCTGCTAATTCTCCTAATTTATATATCTTTGGACACTAAGGGGCAATTTAGCATGGCCAATCCACCTAACTCATACATCTTTGGACATAAAGGGATAATGTAGCAAGGCCCAAACAACCTAACCTGCATAGGAAGGAAACCGGAGCACCCAGAGGAAACCCACGCAGACACGGGGAGAACGTGCAAACTCCACACAGACAGTCACCCGAGGCCAAAATTGAACTCGGGTCTCTGGTACTGTGAGGCAGCAGTGTTAACCACTGTGACACCCTGTAGCTTGAAAAGGTAGAGGCAGATTTAATAACAACTTTCATTTGGGGAATCGGATAAATTACTCAGGAGGATAGAAAACTACAGGGTTGTGGAGGTAGGACAGAGCGACTGGGACCAGTTGAATAGCTCTCCCCAAAGGGATAGCCCAAGAATGATGAGCTGACTGCGCTCCACCTACACTATAAGTTTCTACGATTCCCACATCAAGCACAGAAGAATGACCACACTTTTTCCAAACAAAAAAAGAACAGAGTGGATTATTTTACACAGATGTCAGCAACTTACTTGGGAGGTCCTGAAGGTTGGAGGATTATCATTTGCATCAGTAACACGCACAAGAACAGTTGCTGTCGAAAATAAGCCGTTAACTGCGTCACCCATGTCTCGAACCTCGACGGTGAGGGTGTAAGTGTCCTGTTCCTAAGAACATCGAACATGCAAAGATGAAACGGTGCATGCAATTTCCAAATGGCAAACTTCAAAATCACACGTGCATTTTGGTGTTTGTACAAGGCAGAACAAACCATTTGGTCCCACTGAGCCTGATCCACCTCCCAACAAGATTACAGCTGATCTTCAACATTAAGAACAAAGAAAAGTACAGCACAGGAACAGGCCCTTCGGCCCTCCAAGCCCGTGCCAATCCTGATGCCCTAACTAATCTAAAAAAAACCTTCTACCCTAACTCAATCCCTTTCCCTCTATTCATGTACCCATCCAGCTGCCTCTTCAATGTTGATGTGTCTGCTTCCACCAGCTCCTCTGGCAGCGCGTTCCAGGCACCCACCACTCTCTGTGTGAAAACATTTCCCCGCACATCTCCCTTAAACTTTCCCCCTCTCACCTTGAACCTGTGCCCCCTTGTTATTGACACTTCCACCCTGGGAAAAAGCCTCTGACTATCCATTCCATCTTCTTGCCTTGTTCCCTTAACACCCAAAAATCTCTTGATCTCTATTACTCAATGACCGAGTTGCATGGTCCTGGAGACAGATAGTCCTCTAAATGAAGAAATTTTTCATCTCAGATCTAAATGGTTGTCCCCTTATTCTGGGACAGTGACCCGGTGTTCTAGATTCTTCAGCCAGGCTGACTAATTCCTCAATGATGTGTGTTTGTGTTTTAAGCTGAATTTAGACATCCTAATCCCTACTTATGCACTGCTGGATACCTAGAATGAATATATTGGTGGGAAGTGAAATGATTCAAGTATATATGGATAACCATGGAAACTTCAAGAGGACCTGGGACAGGCCAAGTGAATGGGCAAGAACATAGCAGATGGACAATAACGTGAATCAGTGTGAAGGTATCCACTTTGGTAGAAAAAACACAGAAAGGAAGAGTATTTCTTAAATGGTGAGGAGTTGGGAAGTGCAGGTGTTCAAAGGGGCCCGAGTGTCCTTGTTCATGCGCCACGAAAAGCTAGCACATAGGTGCAGCAAGCAATTAGGAAGGCAAATGGAGTGTTGGCCTCCAGCATGAGGTGATCTGACCACAAGAGTAAGGAAGTCTTGCTGTAGTTATATAGAACCTTGGTGGGACCTCACCTGGAGTACTGTGTACAGTTTTAGTCTCCTTACATAAGGAAAGGTATATTTGCCATAGGGGGAGTGCAACAGAGGTTCACCAGACTAATCCCTGGGATAGCGGGATTGTCTTAAAAGGGGAGTTTGAGACAACTGGGCCCGCAGGCTCCAGAGTTTCGATGAATGTGGGGTTGACCTCGTTGAAAATTAAAAATTTTGTTTTTACAGGACATGCCAATGATTTGTGTAGGTAGAATGTTTCCCCTGGCTAGTGAGTCTAAAACTAGGAGACACATCTCAGGATAAGATTGAGATGTGGAGGAATTTCTTCACTCAGAGTGGTGAATCTAGAATTCTCTACCCCAGAGGACTGTGGAAGCTCAGTCGTTGAGCATGTTCGAGAGAGAAATCTGAATACTAATGACACCCTGGGATATGGGGATAGTGTGGGAAATGGAGTCATGATCAAACTGAATGGTGGGGCAAGCTCAAAGGGCCAAATGGCCTGCTCCTATACTTCTAATCTGATACAAAATGTGTGCTTGGGAGAAGCAGTTTGTTCATAGTCATATGGTTTTGAAAGTTCTCCATCATTGGGGATTTTCCTGGTCTCAGATCAAGGTCTACTGAAGACCAATAGGTTGTAATTCAGGATTCCAAGTATGAGGTAGATACCCAGAATGGATCCAATAACCTAAGTAGATATTCCATCTACGTCAATTAAAACACAAAACCAAAACGTTGATTAACTATCAACGCAAACTCAGAAGCCATTTTATTGCATAGAAATGACAGCTCTCTCGAATATAAATGGATAGGGGCAATCTGAGGTCGACAGGTTACATGTCACCCAGCTTTGTCTTTCACGTGTCACTTCACTCAACTACGCTTTAAACTTAGAACCCGCAGAAATGGGATTCCAATTTAGGAATATGAAAAGGAAGTTTACCTCTCGGTCCAGTTTATCATTCCTCGTTTTGATTTCACCCGTGATCTCATCAACAGAGAAAAGCAAGCCAAATTTCGAGGCTGGTTGCTGCGAGAGGATTCTGTAACGTAGAGAAGTATGAGGGGTGTTGGGTTCATCGCGGTCAGTAGCATTAAGCTTCAGGAAGATCGTACCTAAAAGTGTAAAATTAATTGTTACTTTCAGGAAAAGTTACATCAAGACCATGCAAGATGAACCCGGCTAATTACAGGCAGTTTCCTTTCCCATCTGCGCGGAAGAGCAGGTAAAAAAAAAAATGGATGACAGGCACCAAACAGGGCGCCAGTAGCTTACGTTCATGTCAACTACCTATTCACCCCATTTCTGCTAGGTTGTTAGAGTTAGAATTAAGTCCAAGACGTCTAGTGATATATGCTGGGGCATTTTTTGCCTCAATTTTTAGATTGAGGCCAGAATTTTCCAGCCGTTCATGCCAGCGGGGTTCTCCAGTCCCGCAACCCTGGTTTCCTGCTGGCATGGGGTGGCGTCACTGGAATCCTCATTGACAGCGGCAAAACCAGAGGATCCCACCACTAGCAAACAACGCCAGGAAACACGCCACTGGGAGGCTGGAGAATCTCACCCCATATTTCTGCTCCCCAAATAGGAGTTCAATATCCTGAATAGATTCAATAACCTAGCGCGATATTCCACCTACGTCAATTAAACACAAAACTGTAACATTGATTAACTATCAACGCAAACTCGGAAGCCATCGTATTGCACAGAAATGATGGCACGTTAACAGGCCAATTGGCCAAAGGACATATTTCTGCTCCATACGAGCCTCCTCCCATTCTTGGTTTATCCTTCATTCTTTTCTCCCTCGTGCACTTAGCCAGTTGGTTACCAAAAAGTGTACCAGTCGGGGCGGCACAGGCTAGTAGTCTCCAGTATTTACAATTATATTAACGATAATTGCAATCAAGACTTTTACAATTGAAAAGCATTAAGTCGGTGCACTCTTATCAGCTCTGGAGAAAGAACGCTCAAGTTTCAGGCAGACCAGTCATCAACCTGAAAAGTTAACTCAGTCCCTCCCCTCAGATGCTCGCAGCGTCTGCGTATTTCGCAGTCCTTACCAACTGATGAACATTCAGCTACGCTTGCCGTGATCTCCGTTTCAGTAAATTGGGGGGCATTATCGTTGGCATCATTGACTTTAACAGAGAGGGGAAGAGGGTCTTCAAGATGGTAGCCCTCTTGGGTTACTGTCGATCCAATCAGCTGAGGAATGGAAAACGAGGAGTGGTTACAATTTGTCGGCAATAAACGCTATTCCTTTTTCACAAACGCATCCAAAATAGCTGCATAGTAGAGGCAGATTTACAAAAAGGGTCCCCCTGACACTAGGATTTACAAAAAGTCTAAACATTTAGGTTCCAGGGTTCTGCACCCCAGCACTTAAGCTGCAGAAGAACCAATCAGGCCGTAGAATGTTACAGCACAGGAGAAAGCCATTCAGCCCAAGCTGTTTAGGGACTGCGGGGGTTTTCACAGTAACTTCATTGCAGTGTTAATGTAAGCCTATTTGTGACACTAATCAACAAACTTATACTTGCCCATGCGAGCTCTTTGCTATAGCAATCTAATGCCCAACACCCCTCACAGCCTAGTAACATGCAATTCATCCTCCATTTTACCTTATTTTCACAGTAACAATAACAGTTTCACAGGGAAGTTTCACAGTAACTTCATTGTAGTGTCAATGCAAGCCTACTTGTGACTAATAAATAAGCTTTAACTTTATTTTTAAAACATGCCTTTACATGTAGAAAAGCATTCCATATACCAGCAATTCTATTAAGGGTTATTATCCAAGTTCTACCCTTTATCATGCCCTCTTATCCCTCAACATACCTGCAATTTCTCACACTGATGCATCACTGTAGAAAAACACTTTCCAGGACCAAAACTGTACCCAATGAGGCCAAAACAATGTTGTGTTCCTTTGTAAAAATTAAACATTACTCCTGGAACAGATACTCCAATATAAAGTATCCTAAATTCCCAGAGTCATTTTTATGCTTGTTTCTACACTTAAGGAATTAAACATTTAAACCATCCACATTTTTTCAGCACATGGGTGGCACAGTGGTTAGCACTGCTGCCTCACAGCTCGAGACCTGGGTTCGATTCCCGGCTCGGGTGACTGTCTGTGTGGAGTCTGCACGTTCTCCCCGTATCTGCGTGGGTTTCCTCCGGGTGCTCCGGTTTCCTCCCACAATCCAAAGATTGGTTAGGTTGATTGGCCATGCTAAAAGGTTAGGTTGATTGGCCATGCTAAATTGATCCTAGTGTCAGGGGGACCAGCTAGGGTAAATGAGGGTTATGGGAAGGGGGCCTGGGTGGGATTGTGGTTGGTACAGACTCGATGGGACAAATCACCTCCTTCTGTACTGTAGGGATTCTACGATTCTATGATATGTTCTCATGTGCCTAATTTTAATAAATGAATCCACAAGGTTTTTACCCTTTAAATCATTTAAAAACCACCACGCCAACACTATAGTTAAGAAAGCCCACCAATGCCTCTACTTTCTCAGAAGACTAAGGAAATTTGGCATGTCAGCTATGACTCTCACCAACTTTTACAGATGCACCATAGAAAGCATTCTTTCTGGTTGTATCACAGCTTGGTATGGCTCCTGCTCTGCCCAAGACCACAAGAAACTACAAAGGGTCGTGAATGAAGCCCAGTCCAGTCTATTACGCAAACCAGCCTCCCATCCATCTGTCTACACTTCCTGCTGCCTCGGCAAAGCAGCCAGCATAATTAAGGACCCCACGCACCCCGGAATCGAGAATCTACAGTGCAGGAGGCTGCCATTTGGCCCATCGAGGCTACACCAACAACAATCCCACCCAGGTCCTATCCCTGTAACCCTACATATTTACCCTAAGGGGTGACACTAACACGAAGGGGCAATTTATCATGGCCAATCAACCTAACCAGCACATATTTGAAGTGTGGGAGGAAACCGGAGCACCTGGAGGAAACCCATACTGACACAGGGAGAACATGCAAACTCCACACAGACAGTGACCCCAAAGCCAGAATCGAACCCGGGTCCCTGGCGCTGTGAGACAGCAGTGCTAACTAACTACTGTGCCACCTTCTTCCGTCGGGAAAAAGATACAAAAGTCTGAGATCACGTACCAATCGACTCAAGAACAGCTTCTTTCCTGCTGCATCAGACTTTTGAATGGACCTACCATATACTAAGCTGCTCTTTCTCTACACCCTCTGACTGTAACACCATATTCTGCAATCTCTCCTTTCCTTCTCCCCTATGTACTCTATGAATGGTATGCTTTGTCTGTATAGCACACAAGAAACAATGCTTTTCACTGTATCCCAATGCATGTGACAATAAATCAAATCAGAATCTCTCTCTCCTGGTAAAAGATAATGGGCCAGATTCTGCATCCATGACAATGAGACAAATCGACCAGCGGTTCCTGGGAGCTAGGCCCAGCTCAACTTGGAAATCTGGGTGCTGCTGGTGACCAGAAGCTGGCACTTTGGCACAGTGGTTAGCACTGCTGCCTCACAGCGCCAGGGACCCGGGTTCAATTCCCGGCTTTGATTTGATTTGTCACATGTTTAGTATACAGTGAAAAGTATTGTTTCTTACGCGCTATGCAGACAAAGCATACCGTTCATAGAGAAGGAGAGAGTGCAGAATGTAGTGTTACAGTCATAGCTAGGGTGTAGAGAAAGATCAACTTAACGCGAGGTAGGTCCATTCAAAAGTCTGACGGTAGCAGGGAAGAAGCTGTTCTCGAGTCGGTTGGTACGTGACCTCAGACTCTTGTATCTTTTTCCCCAGAGGAAGGTGGTGGAAGAGAGAATGTCCGGGGTGCGCGGGGTCCTTAATTATGCTGGCTGCTTTTCCGAGGCAGCAGGAAGTCAATGGATGGGAGGCTGGTTTGCGTGAAGGATTGGGCTACATTCACGGCTTGGGTCAACGTCTCTGTGGAGTCTGCACATTCTCCCCTTGTCTGCATGGGTTTCCTCCTACAGTCCGAAAGACGTGCTGGTTAGGTGCATTGGCTGTGCTAAACTCTCCCTCAGTGTACCTGAACAGGCACTGGAGTGTGGCGACTAGGGGATTTTCACAGTAACTTCATTGCAGCGTTAATGTAAGCCTACTTGTGACTAATAAACTAACTTTACTTTTTCAGCATTTGAGCACTCAAAACAGCATAGCGCACAAGACTATGGATCAAATGCCGGAAAATGGGATGAGAATGGATCGGTGTTTGATGGCCGACACAGACACGATGGGCCGGAGGGCATCTCTTTGTACTGTAAGCTCTTGAGTGCAAAAGCCAGGCCGTCACCTTGACTGATCTCAAGTCACAATGTGAATCTCACCCTTGAGGATCTGCAGCTAAGAAAAAGGAACATATCTTCTGGGCTGAATCACTTTTGCAAGTATGGAATAAAAAAGGTCAGAGATATTTACGCGCAACACAGGGTATTCTTCACGATCCACAGCCTTCTTCTGAAATATTCTCCCACTATTGGATTCGATACTGAAGACACCTGTCGGAGGAAGATCTACTCCTTGTCCACGTAGCTGGTAGATCATGGTATAATTCTGCTGATACTCTGATTGTATCTGAAAATACATAAAGAATCAAAAATCAATTAAACTTAAACACAGGTTACATTTTTTTTTCCCTTTGTTTAACTGAGATTAGTTTAATTTTAACTGATATTGTAGCTTACATACAGTTTGGACAAGCTTGGGGAAAGGTCCTTTGTAAGCTTCATTGATAGAAAACGGAAGAGGTCTCCAGCGTCGTTTCTGCCGCCGCAGTATGACTGCACGTCGAACTCGAGCAGGCCATTGTATCGACTGAAAAATATTAAGCACAACGCAAGCAGTGTGAATTCACCTGGTCTACACAGAGTCTGGATGCCCCGAATGCTTCACAGACAATGATGTATTTTCTGAAAGGACGCCAACATAAGAGAATCCCTCCAGTGCAGAAGGAGGCCATTCAGCCCAGCGAGTCTGTACCTACTCCATAAGAACATTTTACCGAGCCCCCCACCTCCCCCACTCTGGGCTACCCTATTCCACCACCCCTTTCAATGCCCCATCGCCCACAACTCCATGCATTTACCACAGCTAATCCACCTAACCTACACACCCTTGGAAACTAAGGGGCGATTTAGCATGGCCAATAAACCCAATCTTTGGACGGTGGGAGGAACCCGAATCACCAGGACCTGGTGACGCAGTGGACTAGTAATCCATGAAGACTAGAAACATGCGTTCAAATTGTACCAAAGCAGCTGGCTGAACTGATTAATAAAATAATACAAAGCTAGTCTCGGTAATGTATTAACAGTGACCATGAAACTATCAATTCTCGTTAAAAAACTCATCTGGTTTAGTACTGATCTTCAGAGCAGGAATCTATCCAATGTGGTTCCAGATCCACAACAATGGGGTTAACTCTTAAACTGCTCCTCTGAATTGGCCGAACAAGACACTTCAGTTGAAGGCCAATTAGGGATGGGCAACAAATGCTGGCCCAGCCAGCGACACCCACAAGCAAAGAAAGAATAAAGAAAAATGCAGGAAATGTAGTCATCGATTCTCTGAGTGTGGAGTTCCTTTTTCCTTAGAGCAAACTGATGTTAACTGAGGGGAATAGACATTGACGAGGACACCAGTGGATCACCCGAGAGGATAGATGGAATTTTGATTTTTATTTCTATCCCGAGGTGTGGATGTCACAGGCTCAGCCACTATTTATTGCCAATGCTTAATTGCACTTGAGCAGCAAGGAAGGGAGCTGTCATGAATCGCTGCAGTCCCTGTGGTGTAGGTACACCTACAATGCTGTTAGGGTGGGGGTTCTAGAACTTTAATCCAATGACAGTAAAAGGAATGGCCAATATATTTCAAAGTCAGGATGGTAAGTGATTTGGGAGTGGAACCTCCAGGTGGTGGGATTCCCAGCTATCTGCCACCCTTGTCCTTCTAGACAGTAGAGATCGTGGGTTTGGAAGGTGCTGTCTAAGGAGCCTGGGCAAATTGCTACAGTGCATCTTGTAGATAGACGGTACACACTGCTGCCACTGTGCTTCGCTGACAGAGGGAGTGAATGCTTACATGGGGGATGGGGTGCCAACAAAACTTTGCCCTGGATGGTGCCAAAGTTCTTGAGTGTTGTTGGAGCTGCACTTGTCCAGGCAAATGGGGAGTATTACATCACACTGCTGACTTGTGCCTTGTAGCTTTGACAGTCTTTGGACAGTAAGGGGGCAAGTTACTCCCCATAGAACCCCCAGCTTCTGCCCTGCTCTGACAGCCATATTATTTATATGGCTGGTACACTTCAGTTTCTGGTCAATGGTAACTCCCAGGATTTTGATATTGGGGAATTAACTGATGGTAATGCCATTGAATGTCAAGGGAGATGACTAGATTCTCTTTTGTTGGAAGAACCTGATTGAAGCAGAATGGTCCATGGCCTATGTATCTGGACAGCCCTCTACCAGCACACAGTGGTCAGACTAATGCAAACCAGCCTCCCATCCACTGATTCCGTCTACACTTCCCACTACGTTGAGAAAGCAGTCAGCATAATCAAGGACCCCACGCACCCCAGAATGTCCCATCATATATTAAGCTGATCTTCCTTTTTGCTCTACTTGTGACAGCAACACTATATCCTGCACCCTCTCCTTTCCTTCTCCTTTGTGTACTCTATGAATGAAATGTCTATATCACACGCAAGAAACAACACTGTATTCCAATACATGTGACAATAATAAATCAAATCCAGGGTCCAAGCTACATGATGTGAAAGCAGTGCAGGAATTGGGTTGCTTTCCCATGTGGTCAAGTGTGGCCAAGAAAGAAAATAGCATTGCTTACTGTTAAACTTGGCTATGTTAAAACTTTGCTGAACATTTTCAGCTACTTCACCATTTCAGAATTCCGCAGCTGAGGTTACAATTAGATCAGCCATGATCTTATTGAATAGCAGAGCAGGCTCGAGGGGCCGAGTGGCCTACTCCTAAATCAATCGACAATGGTTTCGATGGTATGAGCCTGATTGACTGAAATCATAGTCATAGAGGTTTACAGCATGGAAACAGGCCCTCTGGTCCATCTTGTCCATGCCACCCTTTGTTTTTTTACAACTACTAAGCTAGTCCCAATCGCCCGTGTTTGGCCCATATCCCTCTATACCCATCTTACCCACGTTTAACTGTCTAAATGCTTTTTAAAAGACAAAATTGTACCCGCCTCTACTACTGCCTCTGGCAGCTTGTTCCAAACACTCACCACCCTCGGTGTGAAAAAATTGCCCCTCTGGACCCTTTTGTATCTCTCCCCTCTCACCTTAAACTGATGCCCTCTAGTTTTAGACTCCCTCACCTTTGGGAAAAGATATTGACAAACTAGCTGATCTATGTGCCTCATTATTTTATAGATCTCTATAAGATCACCCCTCAGCCTTCTACGTTCCAGGGAAAAAAATCCCAGTCTATCCAGCCTCTCCTTATAACTCAATCCATCAAGTCCAGGTAGCATCCGAGTAAATCTTTTCTGCACCCTTTCTAGTTTAATAATATCCTTTCTATAATAGGGTGACCAGAACTGTACACAGTATTCCAAGTGTGGCCTTACTAATGTCCTGTACAACTTCAACAAGATGTTCCAACTCCTGTATTAGGTAAATCGTTAGGGAAGGGGTTAAAAGAAGCAAGTTACTTACCTGCACATGCGGTTGAATCAACAATCGGACATGAATTGTGCATTGCATTGATGACGCTGAATCTTGCAGCTCAATGTCAAAGGTCCGTCGTGGTTCAAAGTGGAGAGCATGCGTTGCAAACAAGGAACCATCAGGTTTCACACCAAAATCCGCATCACTGGTCCTGATTTGAAGAGTCTCTGTTTGGCAACACCCTAAATTCACTGTGAAAAAAAAAAACTTTTAGGGCCATCGAAACATCATTTTTAATTCATTGCTCATGATGCATCTTAAGGCTACGCTATTGGGAACACCAATAGAGATGGGAAAGCATGAAGAAAAGATTAATAAAAAGCATTCAGGCGGAGTTCCTAACATGTGCAGAGGAGATTCACTAGGTTGATTCCAGAAAGTAGACTGGGGCTATACTCATTGGAATTCAGAAGAATGAGGAGATTTTAGAGAAACATATAAGATTATGAAGGGAATAGATAAGATAGAAGCAGGAAAATTGTTTCCACTGGCGGGTGAAACTAGAACTAGGGGACCTGGCCTCAAAATAAAGGGGAGCAGATTTAGGACCGAGTTGAGGAGGAATTTCTTCACCCAAAGGGTTGTGAATCTGTGGAATTCCCTGCCCAGTGAAGCAGTCGAGGCTACCTCATTGAATGTTTTTAAGGCAAAGATAAATAAAGTTTTGAACAGTAAAGGAATTAAGGGTTATGGTAAGTGAGTGGATAAGTGGAGCTGAGTCCACAAAAAGATCAGCCATGATCTTATTGAATGGCGGAGCAGGTTTGAGGGGCCAGATGGCCTACTCCTGCTCCTAGTTCTTATGTAAACATGCCTTCAGCTGGTCTGTCAATAACGAGCAATGGTCATGGATGAAGAACATGGAAGGCGACCCCTTAACTTTCCAATCAATAGGTGCACGTGCTACCCACAGCCATGGAAAATTCAAGGTTCATGTGTATTTGGGGAGGCAACGGTCTAGTGGTATTATCGCTGGACTATTAATCCAGAAAGCCAGCTAATGTTTTGGAACCGAGGTTCGAATCCCGCTATGGCAGATGGTGGAATTTGAATTCAATAAAAAATATCTGGAATTAAGAATCTACTGATGACCCCGAAACCATTGTCGATTGTCAGAAAAACCCACCTGGAAGAGGCATTGTGGCCACATCCAAGTAAAATGGAAGAAGCCAATGAGAGATCTGAGGAGTTTCAAATTCCACCAAACAAATTAAGACACTTTTATCTTTTTGCCCTCCTGCTATTTAAGGACAGCACAGAGGCACAGTGGTTCGCACTGCTGCCTCCCAACTCCAGGAACTCGGGCTCAATTCCGACCTTGGATGACTGTGTGAAGTTTGTACGTTCTCCCCATGTCTGTGTGGGTTTCCTCTGGGTGCTCCAGTTTCCTCCCATAATCCAAAGGTGTGCAGGTTAGGTGGATTGACTATTTCCCTTTAGTGTCCCAAAGTGTGTAGGTTAGGGGGATTAGCCATGGTAAATGCGTGGGGTTACGGGGATAGGGCCAAGATGCTCTGTCAGAGAACTGGTGCAGACTCAATGGGCCGAGTGGTCTCCTTCTGCACTCTCGGGATTCTGTGATCACAAGAACTTGCAGTCACATAGCACCGTTTGAACACAACGAACCACCCCAAGGAGCATTATCAAACAAAACTTGACATCAAGCCACATAAGATGATGTTAGGACAGGTTTGGTCAAGGAGGTAGGTTTTTATAAGGAGGACAGCGAGGGGCAGAGGGGGTTAGGGCAGGAATTCTGGACTTTGGGTTGCTGAAAGTACAGCTGTAAGTGGTAGAGCAAAGAAAAATAGAGATATACACAAGACATCAGTTGTGTTACCTTTTGAAATCACTTGATGCTTCTCAATGTCCCCACTACGCACAGTTACATCGACAGATTTGCTGACACAAGCCTCACCAAGCCTTGTGAGCATCTAAACAAAAATTAGATCAAATTTAGTTTCAAAATTAACTTTGCACTCCCAAGTGCTGCACTGGGAAAAGTGGAGCTCAAATGAAAGGATCAGTGCACCATCACTTTTACATTAAAATACGACAACAAATATTTAGCTAAAAAGTGCTGAAAAATCAAACAGAAAATTCTGAAAATATGAAGCACCTGCAACTGCAAAGATAAATCGACATTTCAGAAGTCATCCATCATTAAAAATAACTAGGAAGCAGAAGAGATTCTTACAACAATGATGGGGAACCTAGGCTAGTAAGTGGGCCACTTTCAGCTCCTTCACCTCATTGGGCCACAAGATTAACAAGTCAGGCTTGTTCACTACCCATTATCAAGATTAAATACATTTAACCTGCACCAAAAATTTCATAACGCGTTATAGAAAATGCTTAATCATTTATAGATTAATAGAAATAACAACTTCAAATCATAAAAACAAAATAAATATTGACATCAATTGGGCAACACAGAGGTTAGCACTGCTGCCTCACAGCGCCAGGGACTCAGGTTCGATTCTCGGCTTGGGTCACTGTCTGTGGGGAGTTTGCACGGTCTCCCCGTGTCTGCGTGGGTTTCCTGCGGGTGCTCCGGTTCGGATAGGCTAAGTGAGTGGGCAAGGATCTGGCAGATGGATTATAACGTTGGTAAGTGTGAGGCTATCCACTTTGGAAGGAATAATAGTAAAATGGACTATTGTTTAAACGGTGAAAAATTACAACATGCTACTGTGCAGAGGGACTTGGGGGTCCTTGTGCATGAATCACAAAAACTAGTTTGCAGGTGCAGCAGGTAATCAAGAAGGCAAATGGAATGTTGGCCTTTATCGTGAGAGGGATGGAGTATAAAAGCAGGGAGGTCACGCTGCAACTGTACAGGGTACTGGTGAGGCCGCACCTAGAGTACTGTGTACAGTTTTGGTCCCCTTATTTAAGAAAGGATATATTAGCTTTGGAGGGGGTACAGAGAAGGTTCACCAGGTTGATTCTGGACATGAGGGGGTTAGCTTATGAGGAGAGATTGAGTAGACTGGGCCTGTATTCATTGGAGCTTAGAAGGTTGAGGGGACATCTCATAGAGACATATAAGATAATGAAGGGGCTAGACAGGGTAGAAGCAGCGAGGTTATTTCCACTTACAATGGAAACAAGAACTAGGGGGCATAGCCTCAAAATACGGGGGAGTCAATTTAGAACAGAGTTGAGGAGGAACTTCTTCTCCCAGAGGGTAGTGAATCTTTGGAATTCTCTGCCCAATGAAGCAGTAGAGGCTACCTCGTTAAATGTGTTTAAGTCACAGATAGATAGATTTTTAACCATTAAGGGAATTAAGGGTTATGGGGAGCGGGCGGGTAAGTGGAACTGAACCCACTATCAGATCAGCCATGATCTTGTTGAATGGCGGAGCAGGCTTGAGGGGCTAGATGGCCTACTCCTGCTCCTATTTCTTATGTTCTTATTATCAATTGAAATTGATAGATAATCAATCATTGCTAATGGTATCGAGCAACATGGAACAAAAATAAAATCCGAGTAATTTAACTTGAGGTACAGATTTTTAAAAATGTATTCCTAGATGGGGTTATGACTTTAAATTTCAGATTTTTATTGAATTCAAATTCCACCATCTACCATGGAGGGATTTGAACCCAGATCCACAGGCCCTGGGCCTCTGGATTGCTAACCCAGTGACAATACCACCGCCTCCCCACTGATCAGCCACTGTCAAATTTAAATCATAGAACCCGTTCACGGAATAGAATGGCCTCACCCTGTTCCTATTTAGCTTACCCAAACAACGCCCACATTGTAGTCATCAAGTTGGCATCTTTTCAAGTGCAATTAGGGCATGGCAAACAAATGCTCATCCATGGGAGACAAACCACAGGCAGATTAGATACTGAAATGGTACGTGCTGTCCGTAAGTGCACAGAATTACAATCAGTGCCCTCAACCAAACTAAAGCAAGAGGTAGACGGAACAGGAGCAACACCACGGGAATAGCCCATTGAGCCTCCTTCCATTCCGAATGATTATGGCTGAGGTTGGGCTTCAACTTAGAGTCCTAGAATCATAGAATCCCCCATTCAGTCCATCGAGTTTGCACCGACCACAATCCCACCAAGGCCCTATTCCCGTACCCATTTTTTCCCAACCTAACCCACACATCTTTGGAGCGTGGGAGGAAACCCACGCAGACAGGGGGTGGGGGGGAGAAGCGTGCAGACTCTGCACAGTGACCCAAGGCCAGAATTGAACCCAGGTCCCTGGCACTGTGAGGAAGCAGTGCTAGCCACTGTGCCGCCCCACAACTTCCACCCAATCCCCATATCCCTCAATCCCCTGAAAGACCAAAAGGCCTGAATTCTACCACCTCACCCGCCACGGAATCGGAACGGGCGAGGGTCCGGCAACGGAAATCTCCACTGACGTCGGGTGAGAATTTCTGATCTTGCCTGAGCCGCAAAGATCCCGCCCCAAAAATCCCACCCCGATAGGTAAATAAATGAAACAAACAGAAAACTAAGTGCAAACAGGAAATCTATTTTTTCAGAAATGGGGCGATTTAAAAAGCATTTGGATTTTGCAGTCAATTTGAGGAAATCGCAGCAACATCTCAAATTATCTGTATTTTTCAAAGAAGTGAAATTTACGACTGCTGCCTCGTCAAAACACATTCAGAAAAGTTAAATAAAAAGATGATCAAACAAGAATTTGGAACATTGCAAAACTCAGTAACATACTATAAAGTAAAGCAGCCGTCAACTCTTACAACCCACACTAATGACGGACTGCTGGAGGGATGTACGTACGTATGCATGCAACAAGTAACCAGGCAACAAAACATAAATACATTCCCTCCCTAATGGATGTCAGTGAACCAGATGGGCTTTTAAAGTAAATTTAAAGTTTTAAAGCTTAAATAAATTATTAGTGACTATTAGGCTTACATTCACACTGCAATGAAGTTACTGTGAAAATCCCCTAGTTGCCACACTCCGGGTACACTGAGGGAGAATTTAGCATGGCCAATGCACCTAGCCAGCAGTACAGCAGGTTGTGAATGTAGCCTAATCCATCACGCAAACCAGCCGCCCATCCATTGATTCTGACTATATTTCCTGCTGCCTCAGAAAAGCAGCTAGCATAATCAAGGGCCCCACGCACCCCAGTCATACACTCTTCCACCTTCTTCTGTCAGGAAAAGATACAAAAGTCTGAGGTCAGGTACCAACCGACTCAAAAACAGCTTCTTCCCTGCTGCCATCAGACTTTTGAATGGACCTACCTCGCACTAAGTTGATCTTTCTCTACATGCTAGCTATGACTGTAACACTACATTCTGCACTCTCTCCTTTCCTTCTCTATGAACGGTACGCTTTGTCTGTATAGTGCACAAGAAACAATACTTTTCACTGTACACAAACATATGTGACAATAAATCAAATCAAAAGTCTTTCAGACTGTGGGAGGAAACCGGAGCACCCAGAGGAAACCCATGCAGACACGGGGAGACTCCACACAGACTGTGACCCAAGCCAGGAATCAAGCATGGGTCCCTGGCACTGTGGTATAGCAGTGTTAACCACTGTGCAACCATGCCGCCCCATTCAACAATGATAGTTTCATGGTCTCCAATACTGAGCTTTATATTGCAGATTTACTAATTGAATTTAATTTCCACGATTGCCGTGGTGGGATTTGAACCCATGTCCCCGTTAGCCTAGGCCTCAGGCTTACTCATGCAATGACATGATCACTACCCATCATTTCCCCATCGACCTACATAATAAAACGTCATGAGAATGTTCCGCAGGTAAAGAATGAGATACATTTTCAGGGTGCTGCTTCTTAAATTTCAGGAAATTATTGCTAAAACTTTGCTTAAAAATCTAACAGTTTATAATCCAAGTCAAATGAAACAGTAAAAAGAAATTACACATTTACTGCTAGCAGAAAACACTTAATCCAGATTGTGCAATAATTGTAAATATTTCATTGTCGTAGTTAATGGGGAAAATGGACAGACCCATACATGGGTCATACATGGACAGACCCAGACACAGGGCGGCACAGTGGTTAGCACTGCTGCTTCACAGCTCCAGGGACCTGGGTTCGATTCCCGGTTTGGGTCCATAAGACCATAAGACCATAAGACATAGGAGCGGAAGTAAGGCCATTCGGCCCATCGAGTCCACTCCACCATTCAATCATGGTTGATTTCAACTCCATTTACCCGCTCTCTCCCCATAGCCCTTAATTCCTCGAGAAATCAAGAATTTATCAATTTCTGTCTTGAAGACGCTCAACGTCTCGGCCTCCACAGCCCTCTGTGGCAATGAATTCCACAGACCCACCACTCTCTGGCTGAAGAAATTTCTCCTCATCTCTGTTCTAAAGTGACTCCCTTTTATTCTAAGGCTGTGCCCCCGCGTCCTAGTCTCCCCTGTTAATGGAAACAACTTCCCTACGTCCATCCTATCTAAGCCGTTCATTATCTTGTAAGTTTCTATCAGATCTCCCCTCACTCTCCTAAACTCCAATGAATATAATCCCACGATCCTCAGACGTTCATCGTATGTCAGGCCTACCATTCCTGGGATCAGCCGTGTGAATCTCCGCTGGACCCGCTCCAGTGCCAGTATGTCCTTCCTGAGGTGTGGGGCCCAAAATTGCTCACAGTACTCCAAATGGGGCCTAACCAGTGCTTTATAAAGCCTCAGAAGTACATCCCTGCTTTTGTATTCCAAGCCTCTTGAGATAAATGACAACATTACATTTGCTTTCTTAATTACGGACTCAACCTGCAAGTTTACCTTTAGAGAATCCTGGACTAGGACTCCCAAGTCCCTTTGCACTTTAGCATTATGAATTTTGTCACCGTTTAGAAAATAGTCCATGCCTCTATTCTTTTTTCCAAAGTGTACGACCTCGCACTTGCCCACGTTGAATTTCATCAGCCACTTCTTGGACCACTCTCCTAAACTGTCTAAATCTTTCTGCAGCCTCCCCACCTCCTCAATACTACCTGCCCCTCCACCTATCTTTGTATCATCGGCAAACTTGGCCAGAATGCTCCCAGTCCCGTCATCTAGATCGTTAATATATAAAGAGAACAGCTGTGGCCCCAACACTGAACCCTGCGGGACACCACTTGTCACCGGTTGCCATTCTGAGAAAGAACCTTTTATCCCAACTCTCTGCCTTCTGTCTGACAGCCAATCGTCAATCCATGTTAGTACCTTGCCTCGAATACCATGGGCCCTTATTTTACTCAGCAGTCTCCCGTGAGGCACCTTGTCAAAGGCCTTTTGGAAGTCAAGATAGATAACATCCATTGGCTCTCCTTGGTCTAACCTATTTGTTATCTCTTCAAAGAACTCTAACAGGTTTGTCAGGCACGACCTCCCCTTACTAAATCCATGCTGACTTGTCTTAATCCGACCCTGCACTTCCAAGAATTTAGAAATCTCATCCTTAACGATGGATTCTAGAATTAGGGTTAGGGTCATTGTCTGTGTGGAGTTTGCACATTCTCCTTGTGTCTGTGAGGGTTTCCTCCGGGTGCTCTGGTTTCCTCCCACAGTCCAAAGATGTGCGGGTTAGGTTGATTGGCCATGCTAAAATTGCCCTTAGTTTCCTGGGATGCGTAGGTTAGAGGGATTAGTGGCTGGATATGGGGGTAGGGCCTGGGTGGGATTGTGGTCGGAGAAGACTCGATGGGCCGAATGGCCTCTTTCTGTGCTGTAGGGTTTCTAAGATGTTGGAAAAACCCATCTGTTTAACTAATGCCCTTTAGGGAAGGAAATCCGCCATCCTTACCTGGTCTGGCCTACGTGTGACTCCAGACCCATAGCAATGTGGTTGACTCTTAAAATTGAGGGGCGGCATGGTGGCACAGTGGCTAGCACTGCTGCTTCACAGTGCCAGGGACCAGAGTTCAACTCCAGCCTTGGGTGGCCGTGTGAAGTTTGCATGTTCTGCCAATGTGTGTGGGTTTCGTCTGGGTGCTCGGGCTTCCCCCTACAGTTAGGTGGATTGGCCATGGATTGCCCCTTAATATCAGGGGATTAGCAGGGTAAATATGAAGGGTTATGGGGATAGGGCCTGAGTGGGATTGTTGGCGCTGCAGACTTGACAGTGCAGAAGGAGGCCATTCGGTCTGTCGGGATTCTATGATTCTGCCTTTCTCAGGACTTGTGAAACTAAAAGGTTTAAGCTGCAGTGAAATGCGTTAGAATTACTTCTCGATCAAAACCACTAACTAGAAGTTCATATGAAGAGCTGGATTTTCCTGGCCCCGTGGGGTCCAGGTGTTGCAGTTGGGGAGCGCCACATCAGGATAATGCTGGTGAATTCTCAACACAGGGGAAGTTTCCCCGGTGCAAGGACCAGATCTGTTGACCGCACCATGGAGACAGGGAGCTTGTTAAAGTGTGTAGGGCAGGCATTTGTCTCCCATTCCCCCCACCTCCCCAAACCATGTGGAGGCCATCAGCTCAATGTAGGTAACCCCCATTCACTCTCGATGTCAAAAAATTTAGTTCCATATGGAAAACAAAAAAAAGGGCAAATGTCATAGAATCCCGACAGTGCAGAAGGAGGCCAATCGGCCCATCGAGTCTGCACCGACCACAATCCCACCCAGGCCCTATTCCCCTAATCCCACATATTTACCACTGCTAATCCCCCTGACACTAGAGTCAATTTACCATGGCCAATCAACCTAACCCACCCACCTTTGGACTGTGGGAGGAAACCAGAGCACTCGGAGGAAACCCACGCAGACACGGGGAGAAAATGCAGACTCCACACAGACAGTGACCCGAGGCTGGAATCGAACCCGGGTCCCTGGCGCTGTGAGGCAGCAGTGCTAACCACTGTGCCACCGTGCCGCCCCAAGCAAGAGGAATAGGGGGAAACATAGGAAGGCCATTCAGTCCATTAAGCATGCTCTGCCATTCAATATGATCATGGCTGATCATCCACATTAATGCCTTTTACCCCCACACCATCCCCATTTCCCTTTATGTCATTCACAGATTTCCAAATACCAGTCTCTGCTTTAAACATACTCAATGCTTCAATCCACAGCCTTCTGGAGGTCGAGAATTCCCAAGACTTTCATTCCTCAGAGTAAAAATATTTCTCATCTCGATCCTAATGTATTCCCCCTTATTTTGAAATTGTGTCTTCCCAGTTCTGGATTCCCCAACCAGGGGCATGGCCTCGTCTACATCTACCCTGTCCACGTATATGCAGGCTTCAATCAGATCACCTCTCAAAGAGAATACAGGCCCAGTTTGCCCAATCTCTCTTCATAGGACAGTCCCGCCATCCCACCGTCCTTGAACAAAGAACAGTACAGCACAAGAACAGGCCCTTCGGCCTGCCAAGCCTGCGCCGATTATGATGCCTAGTCCACATCCTTCCATTTCCATCCTTTTCATGTATTCGTCTAGATGCCCCTTAAATGCCACAATCGTACCTGCTCCCACCCCCTCCCCGGGCAGCGCGTTCCACACATTCACCAACCACCCGCTGTGTAAAAAAAACTTGCCTCGCACATCTCCTCTAAACTTTTCCCTATGTACTTGACTTTTCTACCCTAGGAAAGAGCATCTGACTATCCACTCTGTCCATGCTAAAACAATCTTGTAAACTTCTATCAGGTCGCCCCTCAACCTCCGTCGTTCCAGTGAGAAGTCTGGCGAACCTGCCCTGGTGCACTCCCTCTATGGCAATAATGTCTTTGTTAAGGTCAAGGAACCAAATCTGCACACAGCACTCCAGCTATGGTCTAACCGGGGTTCTACACAATTTCCAAGAACAAAAGCAGTATGTCAGATGCACAGATACAAAGACAATTTAGCTATAAATTTAGCCATCCAGTTAATAACCCCAATGCTTATGCAATCAAATAATTCATATGCTTCACAAGAAAACCAAAATTTCTGTATTAATACCTCCTAACGTAGTCAATATTAAAGGAACTAAAGGCCTGGTTTAAACAGCAACCAGGGCAGAAACTAGAATAAATCCCTATAGTACAGTACAGCCATTCGGCCCATCGAGTCTGCACCGACCACAATCCCACCGAGGCCCTACCCCCATATCCCTTCATATTTTACCCACCAGTCCCTCTAACCTACGCATCTCAGGACACTAAGGGGCAATTTTAGCATGTCCAATCAGCCTAA
This sequence comes from Mustelus asterias, assembly GCF_964213995.1. NCBI lineage: Eukaryota > Metazoa > Chordata > Chondrichthyes > Carcharhiniformes > Triakidae > Mustelus > Mustelus asterias. The sequence continues at coordinate 7,147,397 of NC_135807.1, forward strand.
CCCGCACACCTTTGGACAGTGGGAGGAAACCGGACCTCCCGGAGGAAACCCACGCAGACACGAGGAGAATGTGCAAACTCCACACAGACAGTGACCCAAGCTGGGAATCGAACCCAGGTCCCTGGAGCTGTGAAACAGCAGTGCTAACCACTGTGCCACCTGGCCACCCAAGTCATTAAAAAAACTTCCTTGCGATTCAGAGAATAAAAATCACATTTTTTTTTCAAAAATGAAACTCAAATTACTCTCGCCTTCTTTCACAAACCAATGAAAAGAAAAGGCTGATATTGTGGCAACATTGCAGCAGTCGCAAATTTTATTGTCGAAAGACAAAAATTACATCCCCCGTGTTCAATGTTATATCCAAACAGGCATCAAAACTAAAACTCTGTTAGGATAGCAACCTCCAACTAAATCTTGAAACTGGGCACTGTGCTACAGCCTAGTTAATGAATGATTTTTAAAAATATATATATAATTGCTAAAGCAGTCCAGGTGGTCGAGAAGAAAGACTAATTCGCACACATTGAAATGAACTTTGAACAGTGCATTGGCAAAACAACATACATTAATATTGGAAACAACCCCAGAACTGTCAGTTAGTAAGGCACACTGAGCACCACATTTCCTTTCGAAAGGAATTAAACTGTTCTATTACGAAATGCACTTTTACAAATGTTAATGAATAAACCATCTTTTTTTTGGAGAATATAAAACTGGAAAACAAGGCAACAGATAAGACCACAAATCAGCAGTGAGGTGCATGAATGCCCGGTTGAATCTACAAGTGAAGTTTACTTGCTTTAATTTTATTTATGGAGATATAAAGTTTATCAAAAGTTACCTTTGCAAAATAAAATGAACACCGAATCATTCATTCATTCTTACTTTAAAGAAAAAGTACATATCACTTAAAATATTAAATAAAGGCAGCTATTTGTTAAAGAGTAATGTCACCTTTAAATGTTTAAAATATTAAACACAGTAAGAAGTTTAACAACACCAGGTTAAAGTCCAACAGGTTTATTTGGTAGCAAAAGCCACACAAGCTTTCGAGGCTCTGTGTGGCTTTTGCTACCAAATAAACCTGTTGGACTTTAACCTGGTGTTGTTAAACTTCTTACTGTGTTTACCCCAGTCCAACGCCGGCATCTCCACATCATAAAATATTAAAGGCAGCCAATTGTTAAAGTCTTCTTAAAATGTTTAAAATATTACATAAAGGCAGCTTATTGTCAAATTCTTCCTTAAATGTTTAATACATTAAAGAAAGGCAGTTAATTGTTAAAGTCTTTTTAGAGTGTTTAAAATATTACATAAATAGTTAAAGCCTCCCTTAAAATGTTTAAAATATTAAAGGCAGGCAGCTAATTGTTAACGTGCCCCTTCCCTGTATAAAGAACCCCTCTCACCTTCTCCCTGGCTAAGGATTGGTTTGGTTGTAAAACAATTTGTGAACAATTTCTTCAGCGGCGGGAGAGCCCCAGTCCCAATTTTCCCGTCAAAAAAAATCCCAAACAGGGAGCGCGGGTTTGGGGATGAAGGGAGGCTGAGGTGAGCGGAGAGTGAGTGTAGATTCTTACCAGAAGCAGCAGAAAGGGTGCCCGCTGAGTAACCGCCGCCATTAGCCCGGGATCCTCACTGTAATGCAGCCGAAAAGCAATCCCTCCTGGAGTTAACGTGAGAGAGACCCTCCTGTGACAGAGAGAGGGAAACAATGTAATCTCTCTGTCTACCTGGCGAAGTAGGAAGCTTCTGTGTACCTGGTAAAGTATAAAGTTTCGGAGTGTATGTGAAAAAAGTATAAAGTTTGTGTATATGTAAAAAAGTATAAAGTTTGTGTATATGTAAAAAAGTATAAAGTTTCTGTGTAGATTCAGGTGTAAATGTGTTATGTACCTGAGGGGGGAAAAAAGGTGTTAAAAAATGAGTAAAGTTTGGGAGTGTATGTGTGTGAAAAATGTGTTATTTTTAAAAAGTTTTTTCTCTAAGTAAGTTTACCTGTGGTGGCTTTGCTGCTTTCCCTGCAATTGCCTGTCAGTTTTCTGTGGACTTTAGCCTCTGTGTCTCTGCAGCCCCACCCTCCTTCTCTCTCTGTCCCCACCCTCTCTCTGTCCCCACCCTCTCTCTGTCAGTCTCACCTGGGCGAGGCTCCAGGTGAGTAACAGGGGGTGGGGCCTCCACACCCCTTGTGTCAATGGCAGGGCGGGGAGTCAGGTAGTATTCTCTGTGTCTGTGTGCGTGGATAACTGGCCTGTCTCCATTGTGAGCATAGAGCAACCCCGGCAGCTGTGATGAAATGGAGAAGTATAGATTCTATCTTGGTTTCCAGGCTGCGGCGTTTGCTGTAGAGCTGGTGTATGAGGTGGTTGAGGAGTGTGGGAGAGGTGCGACGGCAAAGTCTCAGCGTAATCTGTGATGAAAGACAGCCCTGAGGCACTTACATGAAACTATGTGAGTGGGCAAAAAAAACACAAGGTGTCAACAAGGCAACAGAAAAGAAGTATGCTCCAGGTCACAAGGTAGTTAAGAAATGATTTTACTCAGCATTGATCTTGATAGATAAAGATCAAAAAATCCCCCATTGCTGCATAACTACCTGTGTGACTGAAGGGGAGGGGTTAGTAATGTAGCTCCCTCCCTCCGCATTTGTTTATCTATGAACAGTATCTCTCAAACATTAATGACGATATGTCCTAATGTTGAGTTGGAGTCATTTCAGTAAACACAAAGATTGCTGGCTGGTTTTGTTGTAACATATTTAGTTGTGAGAACATCCTACACCAGCTTCTGTCTATGTTTACGCTCCTCGAATCCCAGACAACATGAGTATATGTCACTTCCTTCCATAACATTACAGACTATTACAGTTGACCCATAATGGCATTTAGTCTAACCTACTCCATTATACCACATCTCCTCCTCCCCACATCTCCTCCTCCCCACATCTCCTCCTCCCCCTCCCGCCTCCAGTTTCTGTTTGGATATCTCCACAAAGTCTCTGTTCGGAGTTCTAAAGCTTTCCCACGTTCCTACCTATCCATAGAATCCCTACTGTGCTGAACTAGGTCATTCGTAGAAACATAGAAAAACTACAGCACAATACAGGTCTTTCAGCCCACAAAGTTGTGCCAAGTATGTCCCTACCTTAGCGATTACTAGGCTTACCTATAACCCTCTATCTTACTAAGTTCCATGTACTTATCTAAAAGTCTCTTAAAAGACCCTATCGAATCTGCCTCCACCACCGTTGCTGGCAGCCCATTCCACGCACCCACCACCCTCTGAGTGAAAAACTTACCCATCGAGTCTGCACCGACTCTCTTAAAGAGCATTCTACCCAGGCCCACGCCCCGCCCTATCAGTGTGACCCACCTAACTTGCACATTTTTGGATATTAAGGGGCAATTTTTAGCATGGCCAATCCACCTAACCCACACATCTTTGGACTGTGGGAGGAAACCGGAGCACCCGGAGGAAACCCATGTGGACACAGGGAGAACGTGCAGACTCCGCAAAGACAGTAACCCAAGGCTGGAATTGAGCCTGGGTCCCTGGAGCTGTGAGGCAGCAGCACTAACTGCTGTGCCACCCAAACTCAATGCTTCAGTCTCCTAGTCTTTCCGAACTTTTCAAACTTTCATAGTCCTATGAGAAATGTGTCCTAACTTTGCTTTATTAGATAAATGCCATTTTTCATTCTCTCTCCGTGTTCTCTTACATCTGTAGGCTTTGTGATGTCTTAGCAAGTCTACCCTACCTAGTTCTCTTATTTCCAGGGAATTAGGCGTTTCCATTCTGATAGAAAAATGAAAAATGCTAGAGAGACAGCAGGTCTGGCAACATCCCGAGAGAGAGAAAGAGAAACAGTAAATGTTTCAAGTCCGTATGACCCTTCTTCAGTCATATGGACTCGGAACATTAACTCTGTTTCTCTCTCCACAGATGCTGCCAGACCCACTGAGCTTTTCCAGCATTTTCTGTTTTTATTTCTCATTCCAGCATTGGCAGTATTTTGCCTTTATTTGCATTCCGATGTTGGTCTTCTGGTCACTGTTGAACAAAAATTCAAAATAGTAGATGACACAGGATCACCTAATTGGGCGTTTTTTTTTTCATACCGACCTCTCTAACTTCTGTTTCTTACACCAATTGCAAGCAAAGCTCTTCTGTTTCTTCTTACTGTTCCCTGCTCTGTCTGGACAATGTAATATCTTAAGTATGGCGGTTTCACCACATCACTCAGCCAAACCTGTTCTCCCTGTTGCAAATCTGACAATGTTCTTGCTCTGTGACGGTTATCACAGTGTTCATCTGTTTATTTCATAACGTTTCCAGTCTTTCTCACCTTTTCTCCATGTCGGTCTCTTTGACATGTGGCAACAATGTGTGTGGAAAGGTGTTGTATATAGGCAGCATGGTGGCACAGTGGTTAGCACTGCTGCCTCACAGCACTGGAGACCCAGGTTCAATTCCTGGCTTGGGTCACTGTCTGTGCGGAGTCTGCACGTTCTCCCTGTATCTGCGTGGGTTTCCTCCTACAGTCCAAGAGACGTGCTAGTTAAGTGCATTGACCGTGCTAAATTCTCCCTCAGTGTACCCAAACAGGTGCCAGAGTGTGGCGACTAGGGGATTTTCACAGTAAAACTTCATTGCAGTGTAAATGTAAGCCTACTTGTGACACTAGAACCATAGAAAATTACAGCTCAGAAACAGGCCTTTTGGCACTTCTTGTCTGTGCCGAACCATTTTTTGCCTAGTCCCACTGACCTGCACTTGGACCATATCCCTCCACACCCCTCTCACAGGGGTTTTTTAAAAATTCATTCATGGGCATCGCTGGTTGGCCACCATTTATTGCCCATCCCTAGTTGCCCGTGTTCAGAGGGCAGTTGAGAGTCAACATCATTGCTGTGGCTCTGGAGTCACATGTAGGCCAGACCAGGTAAGGATGGCAGATTTCCTTCCCTAAAGGACAGTAGTGAACCAGATGGGTTTTTATGACAATCAACAATGGTTTCATGGTCATCAGCAAATTCTTAATTCCAGCTTTTTTAAAAATTGAATTCAAGTTCCACTATCTGCTGTGGCAGGATTCGAACCCGGGTCCCCAGAACATTAACTGAGTTTCTGGATTAATAGTCTAGCGATAATACCACTGGGCCATCGCCTCCCCTAAATAAATAAAAAGTATATTCATGTTTGCTCCTAGTTGCAACAAGATCACGTTAAGAGTCTGATCATTTGACATATTGATGATGTCACCAGCTGTTTGAGTGGACAAACGGATGGTCTATCCTAACAACCTGTAGAGTAAACACTTTTCCAATAAAGCTCCTGGTTGTTTGTACATTGAAAATACAGGCAGGGGTAGACCATTTGGCTCTTCGAGCCTACTCTGCCATTCATTTAGAACATGGCCTACAAACTGAAAGAAAACTGGCGATGAGGAGGTTGGAACCTCGCTGTCAGACTCTCCTGGAGAAATAAAAACAAATAGAAAAATCATTGATCAGTGCTGCAGACGTCTGCAAAGGATTAAGAAGATAAAAACATCGCTAAACCAAAACCAGCCTCCCATCCATTGACTCTGTCTACACTTCCCGCTGCTCGGCAAAGCAGCCAGCATAATTAAGGACCCCACGCACCCCGGACATTCTCTCTTCCATCCTCTTCCTTCGGGAAAAAGATACAAAAATCTGAGGTCACATACCAACCGACTCAAGAACAGCTTCTTCCCTGCTGCCGTCAGACTTTTTATTGGACTTGCCTTGCATTAAGTTGATCTTTCTCTACACCCTAGCTATGACTGTAACACTACATTCTGCACTCTCTCGTTTCCTTCTCTATGAACGGTATGTTTTGTCTGTATAGCGTGCAAGAAACAGTACTTTTCACTGTATGTTAATACATGTGACAATAATAAATCAAATCAAATCAAAGTTGGTTTGCTGGTGCAGCAGGTAATTAAGAAGACAAATGGAAGTTCGTCCTTCATTGCTAGAGGGATGGAGTTTAAAAACAGTGAGGTTATGTTGTAGCTGTATAAGGTGCTGGTGAGGCCACATTGGAGTACTGTGCACAGTTTTGGTCTCCTTACTTGAGAAAGGATATACTGGCACTGGAGGGGGTGCAGAGGAGATTCACTCGGTTGATTCTGGAGTTGAGAGGGTTGGCTTATGAGGAGAGACTGAATAGACTGGGGCTATACACATTGGAGTTCAGAAGAATGAGGGGAGATCTTATAGAAACATATATGAGGTTGTGAACGGAATCGATAAGATAGAAACAAGGAAGTTGTTTCCACTGGCAGGTGAAACTAGAACTAGGGGTCATGGCCTCAAAATACGGGGGAGCAGATTTAGGACTGAGTTGAGGAGGAACTTCTTCACACAAAGGGTTGTGAATCTGTGGAATTCCCTGCCCAGTGAAGCAGTTGAGGCTACCTCATTGAATGTTTTTAAGGCAAGGATAGATAGATTTTTGAACAGTAAAAGAATTAAGGGTTATGGTGAGCGGGCGGGTAAGTGGAGCTGAGTCCACGAAAAGATCAGCCATGATCTTATTGAATGGCGGAGCAGGCTCGAGGGGCCAGATGGCCTCCTCCTGCTCCTAGTTCTTATGTCCTTAAAGCTGGTGATGGAGGGGCGCCAAATATCGATAGCAGCCACCGAAGGAACTGAAATTTAAACAAGATTTCGGAGAAAACCACATCGAAAAGGGACTCACCCAGAAAGATCTGGAACAGTACCAGGCGCATTTTGAGTTTAAAAAAAAAATACCCCATAACCCCGCACTGACCCTGTAACCCCGCATATTTACCATGGCCAAGTCACCGAATCTCCACCCAACCCACACATCCCTGGACACCAAGCCCAATCCATTTATCCTCCACATTTTATGATTCTAAGGGGCAATTTATCATGACCAAACCGTCTAACCTGCACATCTTTGGACTGTGGGAGGAAACCGGAACACCCGGAGGAAACCCACGCAGACACGGGGAGAACGTGCAAACTCCACACAGTCACCTGAGGCCAGAATTGAACCTGGGTCCCTGGTACCGAGGCAGCAGTGCTAACCACCGTGTCACCCAAATTCCTTGACTTCTTCCACAACTACCATATCTCATTTTTCTGGATTCTTTGCTTCAATGAATGATGGCAGATTTGCAGATCTCGATGTCTCCTTTGAACACTTAGTGTCTGAATATCAAACCTTATTTAAACCATTGACCTCTTGATTGCATCGCTACAGGTTCTTTTAAGTTCAACGATGTGATTAAAGGTTTGTGGTCTGTTTCGATTGTAATGTAAAATCCTAAGACATAGTCAGCAAGACTCTTGCACACCCACATAGTTGCTAATGTTTCCTTTTCGAATACAGCGGCACGGTGGCACAGCGCCTAGCACTGCTGCCTCACAGCGCCAGGGATCCGGGTTCAATTCCCGGCCTCGGGTCACTGTCTGTGTGGAGTCTGCACGTTCTCCCCGCATCTGCCTGGGTTTCCTCCGGGTGCTCTGGTTTCCTCCCATAGTCCAAAGATGTGAGGTGTAGGTAAATTAACCATGCTAAATTGCCCCTTAGTGTCAGGGGGATTAGCAGGGTAAATATGTGGGCTTATGGGGATACGGCCGAGGTGGGATTGTTGTTAGTGCAGACTCGATGGGCCGAATGACTTCCTTCTGCACTGTAGGGATGCTCTGATTCATTGCCTGCATATCTTGTCTCTGCATCTATTAATGGCCGTGATGTATAATAGACAAGTCCGCATTTTCCATCTCGTTGCACCTGAAAAAGTATGGTTCCCAATCCCAATCGGGGATAGAGTCAGAGGTTTACAGCATGGAAACAGGCCCTTCAGCCCAACTTGTTCATGCCGCCCTTTTTTTTAAAACCCCTAAGCTAATCCCAATTGCTCGCATTTGGCCCATATCCCTCCATACCCATGTAACTATCTAAATGCTTTTTAAAAAACAAAATTGTACCCGCCTCTACTACTACCTCTGGCAGCTTGTTCCAGACACTCACCACTCTCTGTGTGAAAAAATTGCCTCTCTGGACACTTTTGTATCTCTCCCCTCCTCACCTTAAACCTATGCCCTCTAGTTTTAGACTCCCCTACCTTTGGGAAAAGATATTGACTATCTAGCTGATCTATGCCCCTCATTATTTTATAGACCTCTATAAGATCACCCCTCAGCCTCCCATGCTCCAGAGAAAAAAGTCTCAGTCTCTCCAGCCTCTCCTTATAACTCAATTCATCAAGTCCTGGTAACATCCTAGTAAATCTTTTCTGCACTCTGTCTAGTTTAATAATATCCTTTCTATAATAGGGTGACCAGAATTGCACACAGTATTCCAAGAGTGGCCTTACCAATGTCTTGTACAACTTCAACAAGACGTTCCAACTCCTGTATTCAATGTTCTGACCGATGAAACCAAGCATGTCGAATGCCTTCTTCACCACTCTGTCCACCTGTGACTTCACTTTCAAGGAGCTATGAACACGTACCCCTAGATCTCTTTTTTCTGTAACTCTCCCCAACGCCCTACCATTAACTGAGTAAGTCCTGCTTACTCAAGTAGATAGGATGAAGTGGAAATGGTCACAAGCTTCAAGTTTTTAGTGTCCAGATCACCAACAACCTGTCCTGGTCCCTGACGCTATAGTTAAGAAAGCCCACCAATGCCTCTACTATCTCAGGAGGCTAAGCAAATTCAGCATGTCCTCTACGACTCTCACCAATTTTTACAGATGCACCATAGAAATCATTCTTTCTGGATGTATCACAGCTTGGTATGGCTCCTGCTTAGCCCAAGACTGCAAGAATCTATAAAGAGTTGTGAACAAAGCCCAGTCCATCACGCAAACCAGCCTCCCATCCTTTCAAAATGGCTCTTTGAACTCTGTTAGATTTTATCAGTAATGTTGCCTGTTGATTCACTATTCCCATGAACCTTTGTGAGCCTGTGCTGTTTGTAAGAACTGAAAATTCTCTTATGGCTCTGGTCTCCTGTGGATCAATCTTTATTCCCAATGCAGCCATTAACTCTGTCTACGCTTCCTACTGCCTCAGAAAAGCAGCCAGCATAATCAAAGCCCCACACACACCGGACATATTCTCTTCCACCTTCTTCCATTGGGAAAAAGATACAAAAGTCTGAGACCACATATCAACTGATCTTGATTAATAAGCGGATCAGGGGTTATGGGGAAAAGGCAGGAGAATGGGGATGAGAAAAAATTCAGCTATGATTGAATGGCGGAGCAGACTCGATGGGCCGAGTGGCCTAATTCTGCTCTTCTATCTTATGGTCTTATGGACTCAAGAACAACTTCTTCCCTGCTCCCATCAAACTTTTGAAAGGACCTACCTCATATTAAGTTGATCTTTCTCTACACCCTAGCTGTGACTGTAACAATCTGCACTCTCTCCTTTCCTTCTTCCCTATGTACTCTATGAATTGTATGCTTTGTATAGCGCGCAAGAAACAATATTTTTCACTGTATATTAATACACGTGTCAATAAATCAAATCAAATTAAATATGTGACTAAGGAAGCTGATTGTTGTTTGTGAAAGCTCACACTTATAGTTGAGTATCAATCCTGCCCGCTGTAGTCTTTTCAGCATTGCTCTCACCGTTGCGTCTCACTCGGCTTGAGTGAAACCATGTAGCAACATGTCATCCATGTGACAAACCACTTCGTGCAAGCCCTGTAAAACATTTCACGTTGTCCTTTGGAAGGTATCTGCTGTCAAAGTTATTCCAGAAGACAGCCTGTTAAAATAAGTATTCCAAATGGTCTCATGAATGTGATGAGAGACGTGGGGGCGGGGTTTCCTGGCCACATTCGCCCCAAAACCGGAAAATCCCGCCTGAGGTCAATGGATCTTCACATGGTCCACCTCCACCCCCCACCCACTGCGATTCCCATGGCGGGCAGGATGGGAAGATTACGCACGTGGTCTTCTCTTCCTGTGATATTTGGCAGAATCTGCTGTTCGTGTCCAATTTAGAGAATATTGAGCCCTTCCTTAACTTAGCTCAACTCTCACCTGTTAATATCATTGGATGGATTTCTCTTTCTGAGGCTCTACTGAGATTACTGTCGGATTAGCACATGGATGGAACCATTTGGCTTCAGAACCAGTCCCATCATCAATCCCTTGGCACTTTTACAAGTGAAATAATGCCTTGTCTTATCATTGAGTCTAAAGGGGGCGGAACATTTCCGGGTGAACATAAGGGTATTGGTTTCACTGTTGGTGATACGCTGTTCTCAGCTTTCCCAGGGCTGCAAACATGTTTACGAATTCTGCCCTGAAGTCTCCTGCTTAACATGCACCATTCTTTATTTCTTCTATGTTGCAAATTCCATACATGCCTTGTGAATCACTCTAATCTTGGATTAGTACTGTCATACAATACTTCAGTACTATAGAGCCATAGAATCCTTACAGTGCAGAAGGAGACCATTCGGCCCATCAAGTCTGCACCGACTCTCAGACAGAGTACCTTACCCAGGCCCTCACCCCCACCCCCTTAACCCCGCACATTTACCATGGCTAATCCACCTAACCTGCACACTTTAGGATGACTACACTACTTCAATAATTCTCTTTGTGCTTTCAGGTTACTGTTACTGCTCCCAGAACTGTCCACTCTGTTCCTCTTGGTCCCCATGTACCTTTCCGTAGGACGGGAGTAGAGTTATAGAGTCACTCAGCACAGAAAAGGCCCATCGGGTCTGCACTGACAATAACTGCCACTAAAGTTGCGCTAATCCCATTTTCCTGCAATTGTCCCATATTCTTGAATGTTATGATATTTCAGGTGATCATCCAGATATTTTGTAAAGGTTGTAAGGTTTCCGGCCTCCACTACCTTCCCAGGCAACGCATTCCAGATTCCCACCACCCTCTGAGTGAAACACTGTTTTCTCAAATCCCCTCTGAATCTCCAGCCCCTCACCCTAAAACTCTGCCCCCTCAACCAAGGGGAACAGCTGCTCCCTAGTCACCCTGTCCATACCCCTCATAATCTGATACACCTCATCATGTCCCCCCTCAGCCTTCTCTGCTCTAGGGAAAACAATTCGAGCCTATCCAGTCTCTCCATATAGCTGAAACACTCCATCCCAGGCAACAGTGCCTCTTTTTTGACCACTGCCACCAGGTATTATTGAGGTGTCAAATTGGAGTCGATTCAGTAAACTCTCTGACTGCTGGCAACAAAACACTCTGCAGCTATAAGAAAATGATTTGAGCTTCTGACCATACACACTCTCCTCGAGTCCCAGATCATGTGAGTGTATGTCATTTCTTTCCATGTGTGAGGTTAGTGTACCTTTAAGGGTTTTTTAAAAAATCATGGTCACAGTCTTGTGAGATGTTATTGCTGGAAGGAGAAAAAAAACTGTGGACAGGTCAGGTGACCGAAGTTTTTCAGCTTTCAGTATAGTTTTGGCTGCAGTGTAAGAGGTAGCCTTAGAAGCAAGCTAGAAAAGAAGTCCCTTTCTCTCTCTCTCTGTTTTGCTTTGAGAATTTTACCAGTTGGCTAAAAGAAAGGCTTGTTGTCATGCTGCGGTAAAGAATCTGTGCTTTGGTGTTTGGGGAGCTAATCTGACTGCAAGCTGTTCTGAGTTTTCAAGATCATTTGAAATCCGCCTTCAACCTAGGGAACTGGATTCCAGGACCATGGGAGCTTTAGCCTATGCACTGATAAATCTGTTTAAAGGGTTTTGTTTATTGGATATTGGTTTTGATTGGAACATCTGATAAAGATATTAGTTAAGGGTTATACATTATTGTAGTTGTTTTGTTTTTGCTGGTAATTGATAAAAGTTATTGCTGATTTTCATTCCGTATATGTTAACTATATTCTTAAGTAAACTTTGTTTGATAAAAGCTCCCTAGTGGGTTATTTGAATCATACCTGAGGTGAAATGTCTCAAGCTTATCCTAGCCAAATTCAAAATGCAAAACTTATGATTGAGGCGGGCTCCATAAAATACTTCGGAGTTTCTAACCTGAACCATAACACTTGTCATCACAGACTGTTAACCCTTGGAATCACAGAATCACACAGTGCGGAAGGGGCCCTTTGGCCCATTGTGTCTGCACCGACACGTGAGAAACACTTGACCTCCCACTAACCCCATTTGCCAGCACTTGGCCCATAGCCCTGAATGTTACTTTTTAAAGGGTGTGAGACAACCCGCCTCCACCACCTTCCCAGGCAGCGCATTCCAGACCGTCACCACCCTCTGGGTAAAAAGGCTTTTCCTCATATCCTCCCTAAACCTCTTGCCTCTCACTTTGAACCTATGTCCCCTCCTGGCTGACCCTTCAACTAAGGGGAACAGCTGCTCTTTATCCATTCTGTCCATGCCTCAAAATCTTATACACCTCGATCAGGTCGCCCCTCAGTCATCTTTGCTCCAACGAAAACAACCCAAGATTATCCAATCTCTCCTCATAACTTAAATGTTCCATCCCAGGCAGCATCCTGGTGAATCTCCTTGATTAATAAAGGCAAGTGTCCCACGTGTCACCGCATTATTAGAAAGGATATTATTAAACTAGAAAGGATTTACTAGGATGCTACCAGGACTTGATGGTTTGAGTTATAAGGAGAGGCTGGATAGACTGGAACGTAGGAGGCTTAGGGGTGATCTTATAAATAATGAGGGGCTTAGATGAGGTAGATGGTCAACATATTTTCCCAAAGGTAGGGGAGTCTAAAACTAGAGGGCATAGGTTTAAGGTGAGAGGGGAGAGATTCAAAAGGATCCAGAAGGGCAATTTTTTCAGAGGGTGGTGAGTGTCTGGAACGAATTGCCAGAGGTAGTAGTAGACGTGGGTACAATTTTGTCTTTTACAAAGCATTTAGACAGTTACATGGGTAAGATGGGTATAGAGGGATATGGACCAAACGTAGGCAATTGGGAATAGCTTAGTGGTAAAAACTGGGCGGCATGGGCACGTTGGGCCAAAGGGCCTGTTTCCCTGCTGTAAACCTCGATGACTCTATATGCCTTCTTCTCCACCCTACTAACATGCCCTTCCGCCTTCAGAGAGCTGTGGACGATCACCTCAAGGTCCCTTTGTTCCACAGAACTTCCTAGTGTCCTACCATTCATTGAATACTTCCTTGTCAAATTACTCCTTCCAAAGTGTGATCAAGTCTAACAAACTCTATTACACTACAGGATTTCAGCAAAGCGTGGTACAGTAGGGTGTGATCCATGGAAGAACTGATTAGATTTTAGCGACAGTGCAGATCTGGATCTCTGAACAATGGGAGATTGGGTGAATTGAATTGATTCTTGTTCAGAATGTTTTCGATTTGAACCTTTTAGAAATAAAAATACTGCTTTTGGTCTCAATGACGGAAAAAAAATCAAAGCTGGTAAGACCTCATTTCTGAAATATTCTGGCACCATGATTGGCAGCCATAAACACTGAAATCCTCCATTTCTGCAACTGAATGGACCGTGACCTCTGTGAAGAATTATCACAATGAATAATAGATCACATTTCTGATCAGCACATGGGTTGCTATGTGTTGGATCATTCCCTGATGTAAGATATTAGTAAGGAGCCAACTGACAATGGTCAGAGGACTACAAGTGATTCAGGGAGACCAACTATGTGACGCTATGGAAGAAAGTCAATGTAGGTGCTATGATACAGCAGTCACAGCTCTTACATCAGTGCTTCCTTACAATTGCATCCATCATATGTCCTGACTTGTGGATCACTGACGAGTAATTTTGTCTGTGATTTAAGAAAAACAAGGGTTCAAGTGTCATCCCAGAGACTTGAGGACATAATCCAAAACATAATGACTCCTCCACCTGGCCCATTGATCTGCAGTTGGGTGAGGGCAGTGTTACTGGGGATCTTTCTCTGGTCTTTTAACTTCTAATGTGGAGATGCCGGCGTTGGACTGGGGTAAACACACGACAGCGCAGAGTCGCTGAGCAGAAACTGATAGCCAAGTTCCGCACACATGAGGACGGCCTCAACCGGGATCTTGGGTTCATGTCACACTATCAGTAACCCCCACAGCTTGTCTGGACTTGCAGAATCTCACTAACTGTCCTGTCTGGAGACAATACACATCTCTTTAACCTGTGCTTAATGCTCCCTCCATTCACATTGTCTGTACCTTTAAGACTTGATTATCTGTAAAGACTGCATTCCATTCATTATTCTGTAAATTGAGTTTGTGTCTCTGTATGCCCTGTTTGAGAGCATTTCTCCACTCCACCTGATGAAGGGACAGCCTGTTCCGAAAGCTAGTGGCATTTGCTACCAAATAAACCTGTTGGACTTTAACCTGGTGTTGTTAAACTTCTTACTGCTTTTAACTTCTACCCAGCGTAGGCATGGCTTTGACCCCCAGAAAGAGAGGGTGAGTGTTAGTCAGCGTCCTTTGAAAAGGTGACGTGGGGTTTATATATTTAGTGCAAGTAGCTGTTGAGGGAGGCGATGGCCTAGTGGTGTTATTGCTGGACTATTAATCCAGAAACTCAGCTAATGTTCTGGGGACCCGAGTTCGAATCTCACCATGGCAGATGGTGGAATTTGAATTCAATTTTTAAAAATCTGGAATTAAGAATCTACTAATGACTGCGAAACCTTTGTCGATTGTTGGAAAAACCCATCTGGTTCACTAATGGCCTTTAGGGAAGGAAATCTGCCGTCCTTACCTGGTCTGGCCTACATGTGACTCCAGAGGCACAGCAATGTGGTTGACTCTCAACTGCCCTCCAAGGGAAACTAGGGATGGACAATAAATGCTGGCCAGCCAGCGATGCCCATGTCCCATGAATGAATAGTGAGAGATGGAGGAGAGGCAAGTTAGAGCAGAAGTGAGAAAGAGTGGGCTGAATCTTACCAAAATTCTTCAAAGTGTCATGCTGTGATAGCCTCATAGAGCCAGCAAGACATGCTCCACTGAGATCGAGGTGCCCTTTGAAAACAGTGTCCCGATCAGAACAACCTAACCACCACCACCATGGAGGTATCACGGACTCCCTCCCTGCCTAGAATGGTCTAGTTTGGACCAGGGGGCGGCGCGGGCTTGGAGGGCCGAAGGGCCTGTTACTGTGCTGTATTGTTCTTTGTTTGCCCCCCATTCCCCCCCCCCCCCCCCCCCCCAACAATCATCGCTGGTATTCATCGCTGCAACCATCGCCCAGTTCCTGTTATCCTCCCACCACACACTGATAAACACCACCCCCACATTCTTGTAAATCCAGTTTAATAACATCCTTCCTATACCAGGGTGAGCAGAATTGTACTCCAAATGTGGCCTTGCCAATGTCTTGTAGAGTTGTAACATAACGTCCCAGCTCCTGTACTCAATGCTCTGACTGATGAAGGCCAGTGTGCCAAATGCCTTCTTCACCACCCTGTCTACATGTGACACCACTTTCAAAGAACTGTGTACATGCACCCATAGGTTTCTCCTCTGTTCAATAACACTCCCCAGGGCCCTACCATTAACTGTGGAAGAGGTGGAGGCTTTGGAAGGAGTACAGAAAAGGTTTACCGGGATGTTGCCTGGTATGGAGGGTATCAGCTATAAGGAGAGATTAAATCAACTGGGATTGTTCTCCCTGGAAAGACAGTGCTTGAGTGGGGTGGGCAGGGGGAGGGTGGGGGAGGGTGGGGGTGGGGGGGCGGGGGGGGGACCTGATAGAAGTTTATAAAATTATGGGGGGGGACCTGATAGAAGTTTATAAAATTATGAGGGGCATAGATCATAGAAATCATAGAAACCCTACAGTGCAGAAGGAGGCCATTCGGCCCATCGAGTCTGCACCGACCACAATCCCACCCAGGCCCTACCCCCCACATATTTACCCGCTAATCCCTCTAACCTACGCATCCCAGGACTCTAAGGGGCAATTTTTTTAACCTGGCCAATCAACCTAACCCGCACATCTTTGGACTGTGGGAGGAAACCGGAGCACCCGGAGGAAACCCACGCAGACACGAGGAGAATGTGCAGACTCCACACAGACAGTGACCCGAGCCGGGAATCGAACCCGGGACCCTGGAGCTGTGAAGCAGCAGTGCTAACCACTGTGCTACCGTGCCGCCCCGTGATAAGGTGAACAGTTGGAAGCTTTTTTCCCAGGGCAGAAATGAGGTGGCAGAAGTTCAAGGTAAGGGGGGAAAGGTTCAGTGGAGATACATGGAGGACGTTTTTTACAGAGGGTGGTGGGGCCTGGAATGCACTGCCGAGTGAGGTGTTTGAGGCAGGCACGTTAGCCACATTTAAGACTTATCTGGATAGATACTTTCCATCCCCGGCTTCAGGGGGCAGGAACGACGGTGGGGAAGGAAAAACCTGCGAGAATCTCAAAACAGCTTTTTATTGGTGGGATTTTCCAATCAATTTTTTACACAGGGTGGTGGGTGCCTGGAACTCGTTGCCGGGGGAGGTAGTGGAAGCAGATACAATAGTGACTTTTAAGGGGGATCTTGACAAGTACATGAATAGGATGGGAATAGAGGGATATGGTCCCCGGAAGGGTAGGGAGCTTTAGTTCAGTCGGGCAGCATGGTCGGTGCAGGCTTGGAGGGCCGAAGGGCCTGTTCCTGTACTGTAATTTTCTTTGTTCTTTGATTGTCCCCTCCCCCACACACACACACACCCCATCAATGGCATAACGGGAACCATGACTTTGAAAGTTGGGATCCCCATTTGAATCATTATCAGGCCTTCATGCCTGGTAGTTCCCTTCACCCCCACCAGCTGGTGGGATTTCTATTTTAACTTTTAATAATTGGGGCGTTCTTTAAAAACGGCCCTCCGACCTTTTGAAAACCTAACCTGCCCTGCCCAAACCACCTAACTATTCTGAATCATTGAATCCCTACAATACAGAAGGAGGCCATTCAGTCCATCGAGTCTGTACCGACCACAATCCCACCCAGGCCCTATTCCCGTAACCCTTGTTCACCCTGCTAATTTCCTGAAACTAAGGGTCAATTTAGCATGGCCAATCAACCTAACCTAATCTTTGGACTGTGGGAGGAAACCGGAGCACCCGGAGGAAACCCACGCAGACACGGGGAGAAAGTGCAGACTCCACACAGACAGTGACCCAAGCTGGGGATTGAACCTGGGTCCCTGGAGCTGTGAAGCAGCAGTGCTAATCACTGCGCTACCGTGCCACCCACGGCGTCTCATTTTCCAGCACTTGGCCCATAACCTTGTGTGCCTTGGCATCGCAACTGCACATCTAAATACTTCTTAAATGTCATGAAGGTCTCTGCTTCGACCACCTTTTCAGGCAGAGTTCCAGACTCACACCACCCTCTGGGTGAAAAAAGATTTCCTCACATCCTCTCTCAATCTCCTGCCCCTTACCTTAAATCCATGTTCCCTGGTCATTGATCCCTCCACCAAGGGGTATTCGTGAGGGGTAAGTCGTGCTTGACGAACTTGTTGGATTTTTATGAAGATGTGACTAGTGTGGTTGACGGAGGGGAACCGGTGGATGCGGTGTTTTTGGATTTCCAAAAGGCGTGTGATAAGGTGCCTCACAAAAGGTTGCTGAAGAAGATTGGGTCACATGGAGTTGGGGGTAGGGTGTTAGCGTGGATTGGGGATTGGCTATCCGACAGGAAGCAGAGAGTCGGAATAAATGGGTGCTTTTCTGGTTGACAGATGGAAAGAACAATACAGCACAGGAACAGGCCCTTCGGCCCTCCAAGCCCATGCCGCTCCCTGGTCCAAACTAGACCATTCTTTTGTATCCCTCCATTCCCACTCCATTCATATGGCTATCTAGATAAGTCTTAAACATTCCCAGTGTGTCCGCCTCCACCACCTTGCCTGGCAGCGCATTCCAGGCCCCCACCACCCTCTGTGTAAAATATGTCCTTCTGATATCTGTGTTAAACCTCCCCCCCCCCCCCTTCACCTTGAACGTATGACCCCTCGTGAATGTCACCACCGATCTGGGGAAAAGCTTCCCACCGTTCACCCTATCTATGCCTAGTATTCATGTAACTAGTGGCGTGCCGCAGGGATCGGTACTGGGGCCTCAACTATTTACCATTTATATAGACGATCTGGAGGAGGGGACTGAGTAGAGGGTAACAACGTTTGCAGACAACACAAAGATAAGTGGAAAAGTGAATCGTGTGGAGGGCGTAGAAGGTCTGCAGAGAGATTTGGACAGGCTGAGTGAGTGGGCGAGGATCTGGCAGATGGAGTATAACGTTGACAAATGCGAGGTTATTCACTTTGGAAGAAATAATAGCAAATTGGATTATTATCTAAATGGAAAGAAATTACAACATGCTGCTGTGCAGAGGGACCTGGGGGTCCTTGTGCATGAGACGCAAAAACCCAGTCTGCAGTGCAACAGGTGATCAAGGAGGCAAATGGGATGTTGGCCTATATTGCAAGGGGGATAGAATATAAAAGCAGAGATGTCTTGCTGCATCTGTACAGGGCATTGGTGAGGCCGCAGCTGGAATACTGTGTGCAGTATTGGTCCCCTTATTTGCGGAAGGATATATTGGCCTTGGAGGGAGTGCAGAGAAGGTTCACCAGGTTGATACCAGAGATGGGGGGTGTTGATTATGAGGAGAGACTGAGCAGATTGGGTTTGTATTCATTGGAATTTAGAAGGCTGAGGGGGGATCTTATGGAGACCTATAAGATAATGAAGGGGCTGGACAGAGTAGAGATGGAGAGATTCTTTCCACTGAGAAAGGAAGCTAGAACTAGAGGGCACAGCCTCAAAATAAAGGGGGGTCAGTTTAGGACAGAGTTGAGGAGGAACTTCTTCTCTCAGAGGGTGGTGAATCTCTGGAATTCTCTGCCCACTGAAGTGGTGGAGGCTACCTTGTTGAATATGTTTAAATCACGGATCGATAGATTCCTGATCGGTAAGGGAATTAGGGGTTAGAGGGATCAGGCGGGTAAGTGGAACTGAGCCACTTCAGATCAGCCATGATCTTATTGAATGGCGGGGCAGGCTCGAGGGGCTAGATGGCCTACTCCTGCTCCTATTTCTTATGTTCTTATGTTCTTGGGGCTGAAGGGATATGGGAGTAAGGGGAATCCGGATATTGAATTCGATGATCAACCATGATCAAGATGAATGGCGGAACAGGCTCAAAGGGCCGAATGGCCTACTCCTGCTTTTAGTTTCTATGTTTCTGTGCTCCCCAGAACACTCAATTCCCTGAGAGAGCAAAACTCTGTCTATCCCAGCCTTCAATACCATCAACAATGGAACATCCAGAACCCGCTGGGGTGGTGGTGGCGTTGAGATCTATAAAGATTCACAATCAGTTGTGTGAAGCATCTCAGGCCTAAATGATTGGCCCCTTATCGGTCCCATACACTGAGACTCTGTACAGGGCATTGGTGGGTGGCGGACTATGCAAAGGTCCGTTGACCTCGGGCGGGATTTTCCATTCTCAGGGCAATCCCTCCCTCCGTGTTTTAGGATTATATAGGATACATGGCACTGTCACGAACATAAGACGTGAAAGAAATCATTAACTCTTTAAATCAAATCATATTTCTGCTTATTTGGAAATGGACTTCGCAGGACCAAAAACATGGCTGCTACAGGTCACATGACTTGCAAATTGGCCACAGTCCTGGAAACTTCCAGTGGTAATTCCAGCATAAACCCCAAACACTCATCCTTGTGGAATCTGACATCTACCATTGCATGAACCCGTGACTAACAATGAAATAAGGAAGCAGTTGATGGTTTGACTTCCCAGCCTGGACTTAAAACAAAGAGAGGGAAAGCCATTGAAACTCATTCGCCGGAATCCTCATTCGAGCAAGGCTAGAAAAGCCCACCCAATATACCTGTAGAAGCGCTAACAGCCACCATCTATCTCCGAAGGTGAACAATGGAATTTGATCAGGGACATTGGCCGTGATTGAGTGGCTGCATTAGCCATGGGGGCAAATCCTGTAATGGTCACTGAATCTTGCCCGAGGCCAAAAACAGGATTTGTGTCGGCGAGATTTCCGGTTGGGATCTTCATTCAAAATCGAAAACCAGTCATGATGACCAGTAAATAATTGGCCAATTTTCGTGAGTGAATTAAACTTTTTAGCCAATGGTATGACGTGTAGAGTAGTGAGTCTCGATAAACTGTTTATTCCTTCCATCCTTGTCGTAGGAATGGACAGGCAGAACCAGGGACCATGAATATATTCTCCAAAAAAAATCCCTCCAGGAATTCAGGAGAAACTTCGTTCCCCAGAGAGTGGTGGGAATGTGGAATTTCCTACCACAGAGTTGCCTTTCTGTCTCTCTCAATTTGTGTAGAGTATGGATGAGATTTTCTTTTTTATTCATTCGTGGGACATGGGCATCGCTGGCTGGGCCAGCATTTATTGCCCATCCCTAGTTGCCCTTGTTCACAGGGCAGTTGAGAGTCAACCACACTGCTGCGGCTCTGGAGTCACAGGTAGGCCAGACCAGGTAAGGACGGCAGATTTCCTTCCCTAAAGCACATTAAAGTAAAGTTTATTTATTAGTCACAAGTAAGGCTTACATTAACACTGCAATGAAGTTACTGTGAAATTCCCCTAGTCGCCACACTCCGGTGCCTGTTCAGGTCAATGCACCTAACCAGCATGTCTTTCAGAATGTGGGAGGAAACCGGAGCACCCGGAGGAAACCCATGCAGACACGGGGAGAACGTGCAGACTCCACACAGACAGTGACCCAAGCCGGGAATCAAACCCGGGTCCCTGATACTGTGAAGCAGCAGTGCTAACCACTGTGCCACCGTGCCAGCCATTAGTAACCCTGATGGGTTTATCCAACAATCAACAATGTTCTCGTGGTCATTAGTAGATTCCTAATTCCAGTTTTTTAAAAATTGAATTCGAATTCCACCATCTGCCGTGGGGGATTCGAACCCGGGTCCCCAGAACATTAGCTGAGTTTCCGGATTAATAGTCTAGTGATAATACCACTAGACCCAGATAGAGTGGACATAGAGAGGATGTTTCCACTCGTGGGAGAGACTAAAACACAAGGGCACAACCTCAGAGTGAAGGGACGCTCCTTTAAAACTGCGATGAGGAGGAATCTCTTCAGCCAAAGGGTGGTGAATCTGTGGAATTCGCTACCACAGAAGGTTGTGGAGGCCAGGTCATTGAGTGTCTTTAAGACAGAGATAGATAGGTTCTTGATCAATAAGGGGATCAAGGGTTATGGGGAGAAGGCAGGAGAATGGGGATGGAAATCATATCAGCCATGATTGAATGGCAGAACAGACTTGATGGGCCGAATAGACTAATTCTGCTCTTATATCTTATGATCTTATGGCCTTACGACCATTGCCTCCCCATGTAAGGATTTGATTTGATTTATTAATGTCACGTATATTAACATACAGTGAAAAGTATTGTTTCTTGCGCGAAACAGACCAAGCATACTGTTCATAGAGAAGGAAATGAGAGAGTGCAGAATGTAGTGTTATAGTCATAGTTATATCCAGACCCCTCACTAGTTATAGTGAGGGGTCTGGATAGGGTGGACTCTCAGAGGCTATTTCCAAGGGCTGAAATGGTTGCTACGAGAGGACACAGGTTTAAGGTGCTGGGGGGTAGGTACAGAGGAGATGTCAGGGGTAAGTTTTTCACTCAGAGGGTGGTGGGTGAGTGGAATCGGCTGACGTCGGTGGTGGTGGAGGCAAACTCGTTGGGGTCTTTTAAGAGACTTCTGGATGAGTACATGGGATTTAATGGGATTGAGGGCTATAGATAGGCCTAGAGGTGGGGATGTGATCGGCGCAACTTGTGGGCCGAAGGGCCTGTTTGTGCTGTGGCTTTCTATGTTCTATGTTCTATGTTCTAAGGTTTAGAGAACGATCAACTTAATGCAAGGTGGGCCCATTCTGACAGCAGCAGGGAAGAAGCTGTTCTTGAGTTGGTTGGTATGTGACCTCAGACTTCTGTATCTTTTTCCCAACGGAAGAAGGTGGAAGAGAGAATGTCCGGGGTGCATGGGTCCTTAATTATGCTGGCCGCTTTGCCGAGGCAGCGGGAAGTGTAGACAGAGTCAATGGATGGGAGGCTAGTTTACGTGATAGATTGGGCTACATTCACGACGGGCGGCACGGTAGCACAGTGGTTAGCACTGCTGCTTCACAGCTCCAAGGACCTGGGTTCGATTCCCGGCTCAAGTCACTGTCTGTGTGGAGTTTGCACATTCTCCTCGTGTCTGCGTGGGTTTCCTCCGGGTGCTCCGGTTTCCTCCCACAGTCCAAAGATGTGAGGGTTAGGTTGTTTGGCCATGCTAAAAATTGCCCCTTAGTGTCCTGAGATGCGTAGGTTAGAGGGATTAGCGGGTAAAATACGTAGGGATATGGGGGTAGGGCCTGGGTGGGAGTGAGGTCGGTGCAGACTCGATGGGCCGAATGGCCTCCTTCTGTACTGTACGGTTCTATGATTCTATGATTTTTGTAGTTCCTTGCGGTCTTGGGCAGAGCAGGAGCCATACCAAGCTGTGATGCAACCTGAAAGAATGCTTTCTATGGTGCATCTGTAAAAGTTGGTGAGAGTCGTAGCTGAGATGCCAAATTTCCTTAGTCTTCTGAGAAAGTAGAGGCGTTGGTGGGCTTTCTTAACTATAGTGTCGGCATGGGGGGGACCAGGACAGGTTGTTGGTGATTTGGACACCTAAAAACCTGAAGCTCTCGACCCTTTCTACTTCGTCCCCGTTGATGTAGACAGGGGCATGATATTAAACCCTTTTACCCTCTCGGATGGATTCCATGGTAAGGATTCCTAGGAAGAGTCAGAGGTTCCTCTCTAAATCCTGAACAATATTTATCCCCCAGCCAAGATCACTGAAATAAAATCGATGACCTCCTCATTATCTCATTGCTGTTTGTGGGAGATCATCTTGTTCAAATTGGCAGCTGCATTCTCTACAGTGACATAACATTTGGAAAGTGCCTCGATAGTTGTGAGGTACTTTGGGACATGTATGACTCACAATTTTACCTCTTGCCCTCCCTTTCCCTGGTTCCTTTCGCCCCATCCGACAAATGGTCTCACGTCCCTTTATTTTCCATTTCTGACGAAGGATATTTCTTTGAAATGTGAACCTTTCCCCACACTCTTTCACAAGCTGATGATTCTGTTCTGAATTTGCAGCATGCGCTGTTTTTTTTTCCCCAGTTAGTCAAAACTTGGCCGTGAATCTATATGGGACGGGCAGGGCTCAGATTAAACAATGCTTTCATCTAAAGCTCCGAGTAGTTGGAAAATTGCTGACTGCGGTGAACCTCCCTCCACCCCAATTATAATTAAGGATAATAAGCTAATTTCGTTATACTGAGCCTCCCAACAATCATTTACGTGTGTGCTATATTTTAAACTGCCTAACTTTGCTTGAGTCTTTTTGGCTAACTGCTGGCTGCTTTTCTGAGGCAGCGGGAAGTGTAGACAGAGTCAGTGGATGGGAGACTGGTTTGCGTGATGGATTGGGCTACATTCACGGCCCTTTTGTAGTTCCTTGTGGTCTTGGGCAGAGCAGGAGCCATACCAAGCTGTGATACAACCAGAAAGAATGCTTTCTCTGGTGCATCTGTAAAAGCTGGTGAGAGTCGTAGCGGACATGCCAAATTTCCTTAGTCTCCTGAGAAAGTAGAGGCGTTGGTGGGCTTTCTTAACTATAGTGTCGGCATGGGGGGACCAGGAACCCAGTGACCCAGGCTAATACTTCTGGGACAAAGGGTTCAAACCCTTTGAAGCTTGATGATTGAAACACTCTTTTCCATCTAAACTCGCACATAATTTAGCTACATTCCCTATTTAGTTATTTTGAAGACTGTTGGTGGGATTTTCCCATCCTGACCGTAACGGGAATCGTAGCGGGCAGGACAGAAAATTCGGCAGACCGTGTAAAGGTCCGTTGACCTCGAGCAAGAATTTCCAGTCATGGAGAGCACGCAGCTGGAAAATCCCGCCCGTAATTTTTGATTGCATATTTAACAACAGCTTGCATTTTTATAGTGCCTTTGACAGAGTGAAATGTGTCCCATGATGCTTCACAGGTGAGATTTGATTTGATTTGATTTATTATTGTCACATGTATTCGTATACAGTGAAAAGTATTGTTTCTTGCGCACTACACAGACAAAGCATACCATTCATAGAGAAGGAAAGAAGAGGGTGCAGAATGTAGTGTTACAGTCACAGCTAGGGATGTAGAGAAAGATCAACTTAGTGCGAGGTAGATCCATTCAAAAGTCTGATGGCAGCAGGGAAGAAGCTGTTCTTGAGTCAGTTGGTACGTGACCTCAGACTTTTATATCTTTTTCCCAACAGAAGAAGGTGAAAGAGAGAATGTCCGGGGTGTGTGCGGTCCTTAATTATGCTGCTTTGCTGAGGCAGCGGGAAGTATAGACAGAGTCAATGGATAGGAGGCTGGTTTGCGTGATGGATTGGGCTACATTCATGACCTTTTGTAGTTCCTTGCGGTCTTGGGCAGAGCAGGAGCCATACCAAGCTGTGATACAACCAGAAAGAATGTTTTCTATGATGCATCTGTAAAAATTGGTGAGAGTCGTAGCTGACATGTCAAATTTCCTTACTCTTCTGAGAAAGTAGAGGCGTTGGTGGGCTTTCTTAACTATAGTGTCGGCATGGGGGAGACTCAGAACCCAGCGACCCAGGATAATGCTTTGAGGACAAAGAGTTCAAACCCCACCACGGCCGCTTGTGGAACTGAAACTCAATTCATAAAATCTTGATGACCGTGGATCTATTCTCAAGAACAGAGGACGCTGGAAAAAATTGGCAGGTCCACCAGTATCTATCAGGAGCGAAACACAGTTAACGTTTTGAGCCATGGACTCTTTGTCAGTATTGAAAGGAGGGAGAATGTTGGAGCAAAAGGAACCCGAACAAGATGTAGCAACTATAAGAACAAGCGACAGATGGTCTGGTGTGAAGGGGGAGGGGGAGCCTGGAGACTGAGCCAGGGAGGAACAATCGCTCCTTGTGGCAGCGGGTGGGCAGTAACGTCCCTCAGGGCACCTCTGATGGGGGCAGCTTCCCCTCTGCCCCTTCGCCAGTGGCACAGTCCTCCTCGATTGCCATGACAACAGAAGGTCCTCCTGTCAGTCAGGAGGAGTCATCTAACATGGCAGGGTCCGCAAGGCCTCAGCTGCAAGAGGAAGCCCACCAAAGTCATCCAGCACAAGGGGACGAGGTGGTCAGTTGCCTCTCTCCAGAGCAGTGAGAAGTGAGGAGGGAGCACTGCACCAGAGCACATGGAAAAGTATGAGCGAGACTCCACACTAGTCACAAAGCTGGTCACATGGGTGCGTTATGTTAACGTTCTCATTAGATGGGCCATTATTGAGATATTATAAATGTATTTATCCCTCATGCAAAGCTTGAGTTTATCTGCAAGTGATTCATGAACTGTACGGAGAAGTGATTCATACATTTTCAGTTGTGCGTGTTGGTCAAGATGCAACAATGCCTGAGATACTGAGACAGTGAGTGTGAGAATAGGACTTTCCCAGTGAGCACACAGTCGAGATGGAATGATGTTGTGAGACAGGCAGTACGCACAGTTCAGAGGCCATGAATGTCTGAGCTAGTGGAACATCTGTCTTATTACAACCATCTGTGTCTCACATCCATCCATTTTGATTTGATTTATTATTGTCTCATGTATTAGTATACAGTGAAAAGTATTGTTTCTTGCACGTTTTACAGACAAAACATACCATCCATAGAGAAGGAAAGGAGAGAGTGCAGAATGTAGTGTTACAGTCATAGCTAGGGTGTAGATCAACTTAGTGCGAGGTAGGTCCATTCAAAAGTCTGATGGCAGCAGGGAAGAAGCTGTTCTTGAGTCAGTTGGTACGTGACCTCAGACTTTTGTATCTTTTTCCCGAGGGAAGAAGGTGGAAGAGAGAATGTCCAGGTTGCGTGGAATCCTTGAATATCCTTGAATGTTAAGATGTTTGAAATGCTCATCCAAGTACCTTTGTAAAGGTTGTAAGGTTTCCGGTCTCCACTACTTTCCCAGGCAGTGCATTCCAGATTCCCACCACCCTCTGAGTGAATTTTTTTCAAATCCCCTCTGAATCTCCAGCCCCTCACCCTAAAACTGTGCCATTTCATGATTGACCCCTCACGCAAGGGGAACAGCTGCTTCTTGGTCACCCTGTCCATACTCTCATAATCTTATACACCTCAATCATGTCCCCCCTCAGCCTTCTCTGCTCTAGAGAAAACAATCCAAGCCTATCCAGTCTCTCCTTATAGCTCAAACGCTCCATCCCAGGCAACATCCTGGTGTATCCCCTCTGGTGCTGTCCCATCCTTTCAGGGAAGCACGGTGGCACAGTGGTTAGCACTGCTGCCTCACAGCGCCAGAGACCCGGGTTCGACTCCCGACTTGGGTGACTGTGCGGGATCTGCATGTTCTCCTCGTGTCTGTGTGGGTTTCCTCCGGGTGCTCTGGTTTCCTCCCACAGTCCAAAAGACGTGCTAAATTCGCCCTTGGTGTAACCCGAACAGACGCCGGATTGTAGCATCTCGGGGATTTTCACGGTAACTTCATTGCAGTGTTAATGTAAGCCTACTTGTCATAATAACAATAAATAAACTATAGTGAGTTGACCAGAGCTGCACACAGTACTCCAGCTGTGGCCTAACCAACGCTCTGTACAGCTCCAACATCACCTTCTTGCTCTTATACTCTCTGGCATGAGTGATAGAAGCAAGTGCCCCATATGCCTCCTGAACTACTCTATTCACATGCTCTGCCGCCTTCAGGGATCCATGAATAAGTAGCCCAAGGTCACTCTATTAATCTGAGCTAGCCAGTGTTCTGCCATTCATTAAATACTCCCTTGTCTTGTTACTTCTGCCAAAGTGCATCACCTCACCTCACACTTATCAGGGTTAAGTTCCATCTGCCACTGCTCCGCCCATTTGACCAGTCATCATAACCTGTGTCATTTTAATTTTATTTCAGAGGCAGATGAAAATCAAGATTTGTCAGTTCAGCACAGTACAAAATGTATTAATGTCATAGAGTCATAGCGGTTTACAGCATGGAAACAGGCCCTTCAGCCCAACTTGTCCATGCCGCCCTTTTTTTAACCCCTAAGCTAATCCCAATTGCCCGCATTTGGCCCATATCCCTCTATACCCATCGCATCCATGTAACTGTCTAAATTCTTTTTAAAAGACAAAATTGTACCCGCCTCTACTACTACCTCTGGCAGCTCGTTCCAGACACTCACCACCCTCTGTTGAAAAAATTGCCCCTCTGGACACTTTTGTATCTCTTCCCCTCTCACCTTAAACCTATGCCCTCTAGTTTTAGACTCCCCTACCTTTGGGAAAAGATATTGACTATCTAGCTGATGTCCTTACAACCCATTGAACATTTCATTTTATAGTAAAGAGCCACGTTCAAATTAAAGTACAAGATAAATCTTTCTCACTGACTGATGTTAACACGGCTAACACAGCATGGAATTCTGATTTGGCTTTCATGTAATTATGCAGGATTATTAAGCATGCAGAAACATGTCTTTGCAGGTATCCACTGATAGTTATTAATGTTCTGTTCTCATGGGAAACCCTCAGTGTGATTTACTTGTGTGGTCTCAGAAACAGGACAACTTAAGCTGTGTGTTCCGGACATATCTTGAGATAGAGTTTCCACCAAGGACAGGTAGATAAGGTAGTTAAGAAGGATATTGGATATTTGACTTTTTTAGCCAAGGCACAGAGTTTAAGAGCAGGGAGGATATGATGGAGCTGTGTAAAACACTCATTAGGCCACAGCTAGAGCACTGTATGCAGTTCTGGTCGCCACACCATAGGAAGTTTGTGATTGCTCTAGAGAGGGTGCAGGGGAGATTCACCAGGATGCTGCCTGGACTGGAGTGTTTCAGCTATGAAGAGAGGCTGGTTAGGCTGAGGTTGCTTTCCTTAGAGCAGAGAAAGCTAAGTGGGGACCTGATCGATGTGTACAAAATTATGACGGACATAGGGTAGATAGGAAGGAACTTTTCCCCTTATTATAGGGGTCAGTAATCAGGGGGCATAGATTTATAGTCAGGGTCAGGAGATTTAGAGGAGATGTGAGGAAAGACCTTTCCACCCAGAGGGTGGTGGGACTCTGGAACTCACTGCCTGAAAGGGTGATAGAGGTGGGAACTCCCGCAACATTTAAGAAGCGCTTAGATGAGAACTTGAAACATCATAGTGTACAAAGCTACAGACCAAGTGTTGGAAAAAGGGATTGGAATAGATAGATTGCCAAAAGAGAAAATGCTGGAAAATCTCAGCAGGTCTGGCAGCATCTGTAAGGAGAGAAATGAGCTGACGTTTCGTGTCTAGATGATCGTTAAAGGGTCGACTGGACTTGAAACGTCAACCCTTTTCTCTCCTTACAGATGCTGCCAGACCTGCTGAGATTTTCCAGCATTTTCCCTTTTGGTTTCAGATTCCCGCACCCGCAGTAATTTGCTTTTATCCAGGCGCTAGATGGCCATTGTAGACAAGATGGGCTGAAGGGCCTCTTTCTGTGCTGTAAAACTCTTTGGGCGGGATTTTCCGGCTGTGTTCACCCCAAAACCTGGAAAATCCCACCGAGGTCAACAGACCTTTGCATGCTCCACCCCCCCCCCCCCCCCCCCCCCACCTCCGCCGCCCCCTGCACAGTGCTGCAATATGGGATTAGGATAGATAGGGGCATGATGACCGGCAAGTATAGGCCAAAGGACCTCTTTCTGTGCTGACAAACACCATGGGCTGAATTTTCCCATCCCGCCCGACTCGGGAATCGTAGCGGGTGGGGGCGGACCTGCAGAGGTCCATTGACATCGGTTGGGAATTTCTGGCCTTGGGGCGAGAGCGGCCGCAAAATCCCGCCCTATGACTCCATAATTCCCAATCTGAGTGCAAATGGCCCTCAAAGTTGCTCTGCTGTCTGAAGTGAAGTTTGGGTTCACATTTGCACTCAAACACATTGGCTCATCAGAGAGGTCAAATCTCCCGTGTGCCAGCACAACCATGCAGCTTAATACAATGCAAAGTGGCAAAGCTTAGTGGGAAGCCAGAGGATTGGGAAGCCTTCAAAAGCGAGCAGAGGACAACTAAAAGAGCAATATGGGGGGGAACATAGAACATAGAACAGTACAGCACAGTACAGGCCCTTCGGCCCTCGATGTTGTGCCGAGCTTTGTCCGAAACCAAGTTCCAGCTATTCCACTGCCCATCATCCTGGTGTGCTCCATGTGCCTATCCAATAACCGCTTGAAAGTTCCTAAAGTGTCCGACTCCACTATCACTGCAGGCAGTCCATTCCACACCCCAACCACTCTCTGCGTAAAGAACCTACCTCGGACATCCCTCCTATATCTCCCACCATGAACCTTATAGTTATGCCCCCTAGTAATAGCTACATCCACCTGAGGAAATAGTCTCTGAACGTCCACTCTATCTATCCCCCTCATCATCTTATAAACCTCTATTAAGTCGCCTCTCATCCTCCTCCGCTCTAAAGAGAAAAGCCCTAGCTCCCTCAACCTTTCCTCATAAGACCTACCCTCCAAACCAGGCAGCATCCTGGTAAATCTCCTTTGCACTCTTTCCAATGCTTCCACGTCCTTCTTATAGTGAGGTGACTAGAACTGCACACAATATTCCAAATGTGGTCTCACCAAGGTCCTGTACAGTTGCAGCATAGCCCCATGGCTCTTAAACTCAAACCCCCTGTTAATAAACGCTAACACACTATAGGGCTTCTTCACGGCTCTATCCATTTGAGTGGCAACCTTCAGAGATCTGTGGATATGAACCCCAAGATCTCTCTGTTCCTCCACATTCCTCAGAACCCTGCCGTTGACCCTGTAATCCACATTCAAATTTGTCCTACCAAAATGAAACACCTCACACTTATCAGGGTTAAACTCCATCTGCCATTTTTCGGCCCAACTCTGCATCCTATCTATGTCTCTTTGCAGCCTACAACAGCCCTCCACCTCATCCACTACTCCACCAATCTTGGTGTCACCAGCAAATTTACTGACCCACCCTTCAGCCCCCTCCTCCAAGTCATTGATAAAAATCACAAATAGCAGAGGACCCAGCATTGATCCCTGTGGTAAACCGCTGGTAACTGGTCTCCAGTCTGAAAATTTTCCATCCACCACCACCCTCTGTCTTCTATGAGATTGCCAGTTACTTTTCCAATCGGCCAAATCTCCCTCTATCCCACACCTCCTTACTTTCTTCATGAGCCGACCATGGGGAACCTTATCAAATGCCTTACTAAAATCCATGTATACGACATGAACTGCTCTACCTTCATCGACACACTTAGTTACCTCCTCAAAGAATTCAATCAAATTTGTGAGTCAAGACTTACCCTTCACGAATCCATGTTGACTATCCCGGATTAAGCTGCATCTTTCCAAATGGTCATAAATCCTATCCCTCAGGACCTTTTCCATTAACTTACTGACCACTGAAGTAAGACTAACTGGCCTATAATTACCAGGGTCATTCCTATTTCCTTTCTTAAACAGAGAAACAACATTCACCACTCTCCAGTCCTCTGGCACTATCCCCGTGGACAGTGAGAACCCAAAGATCAAAGCCAAAGGCTCTGCAATCTCATCCCTGGCCTCCCAAAGAATTCTAGGATATATCCCATCTGGCCCAGGGGACTTATCGACCCTCAGATTTTTCAAAATTGCTAATACATCTTCCCTCAGAACATCCACCTCCTCCAGCCTATCAGCCTGTATCACACTCTCATCCTCAAAAACATGGCCCCTCTCCTTGGTGAACATTGAAGAAAAGTATTCATTCATCGCCTCTCCTATCTCTTCTGACTCCATGCACAAGTTCCCACTACTGTCCTTGACCGGCCCTAACCTCACCCTGGTCATTCTTTTATTTCTCACATAAGAGTAAAAAGCCTTGGGGTTTTCCTTGATCCGACCCACCAAGGACTTCTCATGACCCCTCCTAGCTCTCCTAAGCCCTTTTTTTAGCTCATTCCTTGCTACCTTGTAACCCTCAAGCGACCCAATTGAACGTTGTTTTCTTATCCTTACATACGCTTCCTTTTTCCTCTTGACAAGACATTCAACCTCTTTTGCGAACCATGGTTCCCTCACTCGGCCATTTCCTCCCTGCCTGACAGGGACATACCTATCAAGGACACGCAGTATTTGTTCCTTGAACAAGCTCCATTTTTCATTTGTGCCTTTCCCTGACAGTTTCTGTTCCCATCTTATGCTCCCTAATTCCCGCCTAATCGCATCATAATTAGCCCTCCCCCAATTATAAACCTTGCCCTGCCATACAGCCCTATCCCTCTCCATTGCAATAGTGAAAGACACCGAATTGTGGTCACTATCTCCAAAGTGCTCTCCCACAAACAAATCTAATATTTGGCCCGGTTCATTTCCCAGTACCAAATCCAGTGTGACCCCACCTCTTGTCGGCCTATCCACATATTGTGTCAGGAAACCCTCCTGCACACACTGCACAAAAACTGCCCCATCTGAACTATTTGACCTACAAAGGTTCCAATCAATATTTGGAAAGTTAAAGTCACCCATGACAACTACCTGTGACCTCCACACCTATCCATAATCTGCTTTGCAATTTCTTCCTCCACATCTCTATTACTATTTGGGGGCCTATAGTAAACTCCTTACAACGTGACCGCTCCTTTCCTATTTCTAACTTCAGCCCATATTACTTCAATAGGCAGATCCCCCTCGAACTGCCTTTCTGCAGCCGTTAAACTATCCTTGATTAACAATGCTACTCCTCCACCTGTTTTACCACCTTCCCTACTCTTACTGAAACATCTATACCCCAGAACTTCCAACAACCATTCCTGCCCCTGTTCTAACCACGTCTCCGTAATGGCCACAACATCGTAATCCCAAGTACCAATCCACGCTCCAGGTTCACCTCCCTTATTCCGGATGCTCCTTGTATTGAAGTAGACACACTTCAACCCACTTTCCTGTCTGCCGGTACACTCCTGCGACCTTGATGCCCTCCTCAGTACCTCACTACACTCAACACTGGCTTCTGGACTACAGCTCGTTTTCCCATCCCCCTGACAAATTAGTTTAAACCCCCCCGAAGAGCCGTAGCAAATTTCCCTCCCAGGATATTGGTGCCGCTCTGGTTCAGGTGCAAACCGCCCTGTTTGTACAGGTCCCACCTTCCCCAGAATGTGCTCCAATTATCCACGTAACTGAAACCCTCCCTCCTACACCATCCCTGCAGCCACGTGTTTATCTGCA
Organism: Mustelus asterias; assembly: GCF_964213995.1. Lineage (NCBI taxonomy): Eukaryota > Metazoa > Chordata > Chondrichthyes > Carcharhiniformes > Triakidae > Mustelus > Mustelus asterias. Next base: position 7,179,750 of record NC_135807.1, read on the forward strand.
CTCTCTCCCTGTTCCTCAGCTCGTTATCATGTGGCACCCGCAACAAACCAGAGATGACAACATGGTTTGTCCTGGCTCTCAGCTTCCATCCGAGCTCCCTAAATTCCTGTTTTAAATCCCCGTCCCTTCTCTTACCTATGTCATTGGTACCAATGTGTACCACGACTTGTGACTGTTCCCCCTCCCCCTTAAGGATCCTGAAAACACGGTCCGAGACGTCACGGACCTTGGCACCCGGGAGGCAACATACCATCCGTGAGTCTCTTTCGCTGCCACAGAACCTCCTATCTATCCCTCTGACTATCGAGTCCCCAATAACTATTGCTCTCTTGCTCCCCCTCCTTCCCTTCTGAGCCACAGAGATGGACTCAGTGCTGGAGATCCGGTCACTGTGGCCCACCACTGGTAGGTCGTCCCCCTCAGCAGTATCCAAAGCGGTATACTTGTTGCCGAGGGGAACGACCACAGGGGATCCTTGTACTGACTGCTTCTTCCCAGCCCCTCTCACCGTTACCCATCTATCTTCATTCTTCGGAGTAACTACATCCCCAAAGATTCTATCTATGGCCATCTCTGCCTCCCGAATGATCCGAAGTTCATCCAGCTCCCGCTCCAGTTCCCTAACGTGGTTTTTGAGGAGTTGTAGATGGGGGCACTTCCCACAGGTGAAATCAGCAGGGACACTGACGGCGCCCCTCACCTCAAACATTCTGTAGGAGGAACATTGCACTGCCTTCCCTGTCATCCCCTCTCGGTAACTTGCGGAAACAAAAGAGTGAAAAAAAAATGCTCTCACTCCGGGTCTTTTTTTTAGGTTAGAGGAGGGGGGAGGATGGGAGATCCTACAGGTGAAGTGTCTCGGATTTCCTCCCCGTTCAAATTTATTGGGCAAAAACCTTCTTCCTGTTCCTGTTTCCTGTTGTAGTAGAAAAAAAACTCCAACAAAAAGTAATGTAGAAATCAAAGTCTCGTACCTTCAGCTCTTCTCACTCGAATCGCTCCCTCTCCGCTTGCCCTGGTGGAACAATGAGGGGAGAAGATGAAATATGAGTGTAAGCTAGCTAGTAATATAAAAGAAGATGGGAAGAGTTTTTTCAATATATAAAAGGTAAGAGAAAGGCAAAAATAGCCATTGGACCACTGGAAAATGAGGCTGGAGAAGTAATAATAGGAAACAAAGCAATGGCAGAGGAACTGAATAGTTACTTTGCATCAGTCTTCATGGTGGAAGACACCAGTGGGATGCCAGAGCTCCAGGAGAGTCAGGGGGCACAGGTGAGTGTAGTGGCCATCACTAAGGAGAAGGTTCTGGGGAAACTGAAAGATCTGAAGGTGGATAAATCACCAGGACCGGATGGACTACACCCCAGGATTCTTAAAGAGATAGCTGAGGAAATTGTGGAGGCATTGGTGGTGATCTTTCAGGAATCATTGGAGGCAGAGAGGGTACCAGAGGACTAGAAAGTAGCCAATGTAACACCACTGTTTAAGAAGGGAGGACGGCAGCAGATGGGAAATTATAGGCCGGTTGGCCTGACTTTGGTCATTGGCAAGATTTTAGAGTCCATTTTTAAAGATGAGATCGCAGAGAACTTGGAAGTGCATGATAAAGTAGGACTGAGTCAACACGGCTTTGTCAAGGGGAGGTCATGTCTGACAAACCTGTTAGAGTTCTTTGAGGAGGTAACAAGGAAGTTAGATAAAGGAGAACCAATGGACATAATTTATTTAGATTTCCAGAAGGCCTTTGACAAGGTGCTGCATAGGAGACTGTTAAATAAGTTAAGTGCCCATGGTGATAAGGGTAAGATCCTGGCATGGATAGAGGATTGGCTGACTGGCAGAAGGCGGAGAGTGGGGATAAAGAGGTCTTTTTCAGGTTGTCAGCCGGTGACTAGTGGTGTGCCTCAGAGGTCAGTGCTGGGACCACAACTTTTCACAATATACATTAACAATTTGGAGGAAGGAACTGAAGGCACTGTTGCTAGGTTTGGAGATGATAGAAAGATATGTAGAGGGACAGGTAGTATTGAGGAAGCAGGGGGGCTCCAGAAGGACTTGGACAGGTTAGGAGAGTGGGCAAAGAAGTGGCAGATGGAATACAATGTGGAAAAGTGTGAGGTGATGCACTTTGGAAGGAGGAATGGAGGCATAGACTATTTTCTAAATGAGAAAATGCTTAGGAAATCAGAAACACAAAGGAACTTGGGAGTCCTTGTTCAAGATTCTCTTATGGTTAGCATGTAGGTTCAGTCAGCAGTTCGGAAGACAAATGCAATGTTCGCAATTCATGTCGAGAGGGCTAGAATACAAGAGCAGGGATGTACTTCTGAGGCTGTATAAGGCTCTGGTCAGACCTCATTTGGAGTATTGTGAGCAGTTTTGGCCCCATAGCCAAGGAAGGATGTGTTGGCCTTGGAAAGGGTTCAGAAGAAGTTCACAAGAATGATCCCTGGAATGAAGAACTTGACGTATGAGGAACTGTTGAGGACTCTAGGTCAGTACTCGTTGGAGTTTAGAAGAATAAGGGGGGATTTTATTGAAACTTACAAGACACTGCAAGGCCTGGATAGAGTGGACATGGAGAGGATGTTTCCACAAGTAGGAAAAACTAGAACCAGAGGGCACAACCTCAGGCTACAGGGACGATCCTTTAAAACAGAGATGAGGAGGAATTTCTTCAGCCAGAGAGTGGTGAATCTGTGGAACTCTTTGCTGCAGAAGGCTGTGGAGGCCAGGTCATTGAGTGTCTTTAAGACAGAGGTAGATAGTTTCTTGATTGATAAGTGGATCAGGGGTTATGGGGAAAAGGCAGGAGAATGGGGATGAGAGAATTATCAGCCATGATTGAATGGCGGAGCGGACTTGATGGGCTGAGAGGCCTAATTCTGCCCCTATGCCTTATGGTCTTATGCTTCTCTTTCCCTTTCAGCTCATGTTGAGCTTCCTCAGAACAGAGGGAAAGAGTGAGAGGAGGAATGTAGAAGTGAAACAAGGGATAACCGGAAGCTTAACATGTCTTTACTTTTATACTCCTGCCCCCTTGAAATAAAAGGCAGCATTACATTGACTTTCCTTATTGCCTTCTGTACCTGTAGACTCACTTTCTGCGCTCCTGCTTTCTGCAGTCTCTCTCTATTTAAATCGTGCAAAGCATGCAAAAGTCTGTTGACCTCGGTGGGATTTTCTGGATTTGGGGCAAAACCAGAGCAACCGGAGGAAACCCACGCAGACACGGGGAGAGCATGCAAACTCCACATAGACAGTGACCTGCGCCGGGAGTCAAACTCATGTCAAAACTTCAGTTTTTGACTGCAGAACTTTGCTCAAATAAGAATTACTCTGCAAAAACAGTAAGACCAATTTTTTTTTAATACTCAGTGGTGGAAATACTTCACATTTTGGAGAAGATTTTATTGTGTCACACACTAATGAACCATGATTGGTTCTTCTTTGAAGATAAACCACAGCGAACACTGAAGATAAAACACAGCGGCACGGTAGCACAGTGGTTAGCACTGCTGCTTCACAGCTCCAGGGTCCTGGGTTCGATTCCCGGCTCGGGTCACTGTCTGTGTGGAGTTTGCACATTCTCCTCGTGTCTGCGTGGGTTTCCTCCGGGTGCTCCGGTTTCCTCCCACAGTCCAAAGATGTGCGGGTTAGGTTGATTGGCCAGGTTAAAAATTGCCCCTTAGAGTCCTGGGATGCGTAGGTTAGAGGGATTAGTGGGTTAAAATATGTGGGGGTAGGGCCTGGGTGGGATTGTGGTCGGTGCAGACTCGATGGGCCGAATGGCCTCCTTCTGCACTGTAGGGTTTCTATGATTTCTTCTATGATTTCTATGAACACTGCAATCTAAACATTTTCACTTGCAACACAAGAATGAGCTAATTAGCACTCACACCACCCCCAGATCAAATGCAACCAAACCGCAAATGGATTTATTGCACCATTAAATGCATTTTCTGAAAATCTCTTCTAATTATACCCCACTGGCCCACATCTCTTATTTCAAAAGTGAGAATAGAAAATGTTGGAAATACTCAGGCAGCAACACCTGTGGAGAATGGTTACCGGTCATTCACTAGAAATAAAAACAGGTGAACTGGTGCGGCAACAATAAACTCTCCCTCAATGTCAACAAAACGAAGGAGATTGTCATCGACTTCAGGAAGCGTAAAGGAGAACATGCCCCTGTCCACATCAACGGGGATGAAGTAGAAAGGGTCGAGAGCTTCAAGTTTTTAAGTGCCCAGATCACCAACAACCTGTCCTGGTCCCCCCATGCCGACACTATAGTTAAGAAAGCCCACCAACGCCTTTACTTTCTCAGAAGACTAAGGAAATTTGGCATGTCAGCTACAACTCTCACCAACTTTTACAGATGCACCATAGAAAGCATTCTTTCTGGTTGTATCACAGCTTGGTATGGCACCTGGTCTGCCCAAGACCACAAGGAACTACAAAAGGTCGTGAATGTAGCCCAATCCATCACTCAAACCAGCCTCCCATCCATTGACTCTGTCTACACTTCCCGCTGCTTCAGGAAAGCAGCCAGCATAATCAAGGACCCCACGCACCCCGGACATTCTCTCTTCCACCTTCTTCCGTCAGGAAAAAGATACAAAAGTCTGAGATCACGTACCAACCGACTCAAAAACAGCTTCTTCCCCGCTGCTGTCAGACTTTTGAATGGACCTACCTTGCATTAAGTTGATCTTTCTCTACACCCTAGCTATGACTGTAACACTACATTCTGCACTCTCTCCTTTCCTTCTCTATGAACAGTATGCTTTGTCTGTATAGCGCGCAAGAAACAATACTTTTCACTATGTTAATACATGTGACAATAATAAATATCAAAAAAAAGATTCAACAGGTTGTAAGCAATTTCAGAGGATTGAGAGTGGAGAACCAGTCGATGTTGTATATTTGGATTTTCATTGGTATTTGATAAGGTGCCACACAAAAGGCTGCTCCACAAGACGGGAGCTCATGGTGTTGGAGATAATATTCTGTCATGGATAGAGGATTGGCTAACTAATAGGAAGCAGTGAGTACGGTGGCACAGTGGTTAGCACTGCTGCCTCACAGCGCCAGGGACCTGGGTTCAACTCCCGGCTTGGGTCGCTGCTTATGTGGAGTTTGCGCATTCTCCCCATGTCTGGGTTTCCTCCGGTTTCCTCCCACGGTCCAAAGATGTGCTGGTTAGGTGCATTGGCCAGGCTAGATTGTCCATTCGTGTCCCGGGATGCAGAAGTTAGAGGCATTAGCGGGGTAAATATGTACGGTTATAGGGATAGGGCCCGGGTCGGAATGTTGTCGGGGCAGACTCGATGGGCCGAATGGTCTCCTTCTGCACTGTAGGGATTCTATGTTTGAATTGTGTATTCTGGATAATATTTTGTTGCTAGATTTGTTTCCAATCTTTAAAACAACTACAATCGCTAATCTCAATATATTTTATTAATTCCTGGTTGTTCAATCTATCCTGTCCCTTTATCCCCATCATTTCACAAAGTCCCAATCACATAGTGTTTCCAAAACCTCGCGTCAACAATCCTCAAGACCAGTCCATTGAAAACTGACACTATTCTGCAATTACCGAGGTCCCAGTGTTCATGGGGAGGTGCTTGGGAGACTGATCAGTAGGACAGGATTGGGAGTGCAGAGAATTGTGAGGAGTCTAACATCGCCTGACGCTCTCGGCCAATCGTCAAAATGGTTAAAAATATATAATTTTAACCCCCGACCTTCAATCACCATGTGGAGGTATAAGTTTTATCCTGCAGTCCGGGAGCCGGGCAGGGGAAAGTCTCCAGTTTCATGGCCAGATGGAGAGGGCTAGCAGAGCACTGCAAATTCATCCCAGCTTTAGAGGAGATGTTAAGAGACCGTTTGGACTGCGGGATAAACAGCCTCACTGTACAGATAAAGTTGCTGGTTGAGATTAATATCTCTATCGACAAAACTGTGGAGAGGGCCCAGGCGACTGAATGCGCTGAGCGAGGTGTGGGCGAATTACAAGGTGTGCCCAACGAGGTGAACCGTTTGTGGTGAGAAGCGGCTGCTGCAAGGAACAGCCTGAGTGAGGGCCCAGCAGGTCCCGGGAGGTGAGTACAGCACCAGGTTCACAAGAATGAGCCCTGGATTGAAGAGCTTGTCGTATGAGGGACGGTTGAGGACTCTGGGTCTGTACTCATTGGAGTTTAGAAGTATGAGGGGGAATTTTATTGAAACTTACAGGAGACTGCGAGGCCTGGATAGAGTGGACGTGGAGAGGATGTTTCCACCAGGAGGAAAAACAAGAACCAGAGGGCACAGCCTCAGGCTAAAGGGATACTCCTTTAAAACAGAGATGAGGAGGAATTTCTTCAGCCAGAGAGTGGTGAATCTGTGGAACTCTTTGCCACAGAAGGCTGTGGAAGCCAGGTCATTGAGTGTCTTTAAGACAGAGATAGATAGGTTCTTGATTAAAAAAGGGATCAGGGGTTATGGGGGTGAGAAAAATATCAGCCATGATTGAATGGCAGAGCAGACTCGATGGGCCGAGTGGCCTAATTCTGCTCCTATGTCTTATGGTCTTATCGGTGGAAACTCATTTTCCATATGAGAGAGAGCACTACCAAGAAACTAGCCGGTGCATAAATTACGTAGTTTCCATCTTAAAGGAAGCGTCATTCACAAGCATGGTGCAGAATGAAGCAGTCAGGATACAATGCGCAAAAGAAAACAGTGGTTAGTTTAACTCCGTTAAAGGAACTGGATGAGGAGCCCAGCAGGGGATCTGAATCGTATACGTTAAACCAGGTCTAACTCAATAAGGTGCCACCTAAAGAAATTGCCTTGATGGTCAAAATGGAGGTCAACACAGTAGCCGCAGCCACAGTCTAAGGGGGCCAAGCATTCTGGAATCTTCATAAGGGTCTGCAACCCTTGAGATTGAGTAATTCAGTAGCCATTTTGTCTCCTTATACAGGAGAGAAAGGTTGAAGACAGAAGGGTTAGCAACAGTTAGAGTTTCCTACATAAACCAAACAGCACCACTACCTGTTCTAGTGATTGAGAATCATAGAAATCCTACAGAGCAGAAGGAGGCCATTTGGCCCATCGAGCCTGCACCGGCAACAATCCCACCCAGACCCTATCCCCATTACCGCACATATTTACCCCGCTAATCCCTCTAACCTACGCATCTGGGGACACTGATGGGCAATTTAGCATGACCAATGCACCTAACCCACACATAGAATCATAGAGATTTACAGCATGGAAACAGGCCCTTCGGCCCAACTTGTCCATGCCACCACCTTTTTTAAACCCTAAGCTAATCCCAATTGCCCGCATTTGGCCCGTATCCCTCTATACCCATCTTTTGGACTGTGGGAGGAAACTGGAGCACTGAGGCAACAGTGCTAACCATTGTGCCATCTTGCCACACTAAAGAAACACCTGCAATGGCTTGGTGGTATTGTCGCTGGACTTGGAATCCAGAGACTCGGGGTAAGATCCTGGGAACTCGGGTTCAAATCCCACCATGCAAATGGTGAAACGTAAATTCAGTTAAAAAAAAATCTGGAATTAATAGTTTAATGATGAACCATTGTCGATTGTCAAAAAAAACCCATCTGGTTCACTAATGTTCCTTTAGACGTAAGACCCATTGAGGGTTACAGAGCTTGCCTCATGGGTCGTGATTGGTTGAAGCAGATAAAAATTCGACTGGTTGAAGACATTAAACATTCGGAAGGCACGATTTCAAGAGTTGCTGTACAAATACTCCACAGGTTTCCAAAAGGAACTGGGACAAATAAAAAGAGCTAAAGCCAAGATTTATTTGAACCAAAGGCCAAACTTTCTTCGGGCCTGCACAGTGCTTTATGCACCTCATCATAAGGTAAAAGTAGAACTTGGATAAAGGGACAGAACCAATTGGACAGACAAGCCTTAATAAAATGTGTACTTAAGTACCAGCCATTGTAAAGATTGGAAACAATTATAGCAACAAAATGTTGTCCAGGATAGAGGAAGGCTTCCGTGAAGGATGCTATTGGTGTGGGAGGGCTTTCCAGTACTTTCTGAATTCCCCACGGGGAACACTGAATGGCACTTACCTTGTGGAGGCTGCACCTCCTGTCTCTCCTCCTTATGTGGGCCTCCTGAATACACAGTAGGATCCCAAATACAGAGTGACGAGGCTGGATTTTATTTGGAGATGCTTTCCCCGCTCCTGCCCAAGGGAAAGGTCGATCTTGAACCCACCGACTCGGAACCTGATTGTCCCCCGGGTTGTCCCATTGGGAGCTGGGAACAGTCTTGCCTGATTCAGCATGGGATTTCTGCCCCCATCTGATTGGAAGTGTGAGTGTGTATGTGTGTGAGTGTGTCCCTAGAACCGCAGGCCGATCTAATTAACCTGCAGCACTGTAGTCCCAGCTTACCAGGATCGGGTGATGGCCCCTGCTGGGACAACAGGCAAACCCCATGGATGAAGACTGATGTTGCTGGGACTTAACTTCGTTCTGGGATTTTGGATGGGCCCAGGCTGGATGATCTGAGCAAGGGGTAGTGTGAGGGAGCATAGGCGGAGGGGAGGGTTAAAGAGCAGGTCTGATCTTTTGGCAGGGGGAAGATGGGTACCTCCAATGGACACTGCAGAGGTACCTCCTGTGGGTACAGTAGAGGTAGCTCCTGTAACCCCACACATTTGTCCTGCTAATCCCCCTAACACTAGGGTCAATTTAGCACGGCCAATCAACTGCACATCTTTGGACTGTGGGAGGAAACTGGAGCACCCGGAGGAAACCCACGCAGACACGAGGAGAATGTGCAAACTCCACACACTGACCCTAATTCGGAATTGAATCCGGGTCCCTGGCGCTGTGAGGCAGCAGTTCTAACCAGTGTCACTGTGCCACCTCTAAACTGTGCCTTCGTGTCCAAAGATGTCTAGGCTAGATGAATTGGCTATGGTAAATGTGTGGGGTAATGGGGAGAAGGCCTGTGTAAGGTACTCTGTCAGAGAGTCAGTGCAGACTTGGTGGGCTGAATGGCCTCCTTCTGCACTGTAGGGATTCTATGATTCCAAAACAATGACTGAATTGCAGCCCGTAAGAAGACCAGGAGCTTAGGTAAACAGAACAGGTATGGTTGAAAACATTGACAGCGCATGTTGGCTTTGATACATTGCTAAGTTTATGAGAAATCAAGCATTGAAAGCTCATGCCATCTGAGGGTTGTGGAAACTGAGAGAACAATTCAGTGTGGGAAAAATAATTATCAGGTATAAAGTAAACAGAGTTACCAGCCAAAAACTGGAATGATACTTTCAGTCAGGCCAACAAGTGAAACCGAAGGGGTGGAATTCTTTTGGAGTTCTCTTGACTTCCCACATTGGCAAAGCAATTTTCTTCAAAGGGTAGTGTGTGCCACGAACAAATATGCTTTCAGTAGTCAGACAGGATTAGTTCCCTGAAGTCGTGTTTCTGCAATAAGCCATTGTCAGTGGGGGGTGTAGCTGACAGCATCAAGACAACTTCATTTAGCCTTCAGCCATGACTCCATTATTAATGGTTTCATCTCATAGAAGAAATCATAGAAACCCTACAGTAAAGAAAGAGGCCATTCAGCCCATCGAGTCTGCACCGACCACAATCCCACCCAGGCCCTATCCCCATATCCCTACATATTTACCCACTAATCCCTCTAACCTACGCATCTCAGGACACTAAGGGCAATTTTTAGCATGGCCAATCAACCTAACCCGCACATCTTTGGACTGTGGGAGGAAACCGGAGCACCCGGAGGAAATACACGCAGACACGAGGAGAATGTGCAAACTCCACACAGACAGTGACCCAAGCCGGGAATCGAACCCAGGTCCCTGGAGCTGTGAGGCAGCAGTGCTAACCACTGGGCTACCGTGCCGCATTAGGGTGAGGACTCAAATGCCATCCCCGGCAGCACTAAATCCAAGCTGACCCTCTCAGTGTGGGACTGAGTGATTACTGCACCCTCTTTCAGATTAGCCACTGAACCGTACCCTCTCACATGGATCCCTCGCGGAATTAGGAGCAGAAATAGGCAAGCACAGCCTCTGGAGAGAGAGAGACACCGAGGCACTGCTTTCTGTCTCAAGTCCAAACAGCATTTGAGAAAAATGAAACTAAAACCTTGGACTTCCCTGCGGAAAAAAAACTGTCCCTGGGCATCACTTGACCTGTCAACCATGCTCCACCCAGCAATTCCAAAAGGACCATAAAACCCCAGGACACTGCATTAGGCCAGATTAAAAACAACGATGATAAAGTAAAAATAAAATGATAAAGTTTATTTATTAGTGTCACAAGTAAGGCTTACATTAACACTGCAATGAAGTTACTGTGAAATTCCCCCAGTCGCCACACTCCAACGCCTGTTCGGGTCAATGCACCTAATTAGCACGTCGTTCAGAATGTGGGAGGAAACCGGAGCACCCGGAGGAAACCCAGTGAGACATGGGGAGAATGTGCAAACTCCACACAGACAGTGACCCAAGCTGGGAATCGAGCCCGGGTCTCTGGCGCTGTGAGGCAGCGGTGCTAACCACTGTGCCACCATGCCGCCCTCCCTGATGTCCATTATATTGCCTGCTCCGCCATTCAATCAGATTATGTCTCCCTGGTCTCAAATTCACCTCCCCACTATGCTTGTTTTGTAGAAGAGAAGGGGTGGGGGGGGCAAAGAGAGTTTGCACTTGTATGACAACACTCTGCATTTAGAAATGTAATTGAATCATGATTCTCTGCAGGTTTTTTCAAGCAGCTCTTAGCATTTTGTTGGCACTGTTTTGTCTGTAATCGGTGTCCTCTAATTGTTACTGTAGCAGTATAATGGGCATCATGTTTGTTTTTAATCTGGGCTAACAGTGTCCTGGGGTTTTATGATCCTTTTGGAATTGCCGGGTGGAGCATGATTGACAGGTCAGGTAAAGGCAGGGGACAGTTTTATTTCCACAGAAATGTCCATGGTTTTAGTTTCATTTTTTCTCAGATGCTGTTTGGACTTGAGACAGAAAGCCGTGTCTTTGTCTCTCCCTCTCTCTACGGAGGAGTACTGAAAGTTTCCAGGACTGAGAAGCCTCAGAGTTTTAATCCAACATTCAAAGGACGAATTCACAGTAGGTGTGAAAAAGCTGCAAAACCCAGCATCACGTGAGCATACTTGCTTCCTGTGCCAAGTCTAGAATGGGGTGTATGTTTGTGGGATGTTGTTTGACTTGGAACATCATAGATAGCTAGCTGTTAAGGTTTAAACTGTAACATGTTTGAATCTTGTAATTGGTAAAAGTTATCCTAATTCTTTATGTTATATTTTAACCGTGTTCTTAAACTTTGATAAAAGCTTCCTAGTGGGTCACTTGAATCATATCTGGAACGAAAATCTTATGTTCACCCAAATGCCAAATTCAAATGCTGTCCAAACCTTTAGCCTTTTATAGCTAAAAAAGACACAAAGTCGATTTTAAATACTTAAACACAATTTTCTTTATTCTCCAGCTACTTAAACAACAGTAAATACTTAGAATCATAGAATCCCTACTTGCAATGCATAAACCAAATACTCACTATCTGTTACTTAACTTAAGGTTGATTTCCAGGGTTTTGTTGTCACATGGAATCAGTTCTTTGTTCTCTCCTTCCAGATGTTGTCTCTCCTTATGCGCTTGATCCCCAGCTTCTTCACACTGCCTTTCTGAACAAGCTCCTTGTGTTAGCAGGGTTAAAACTCCAAAAGTTCCTTGGCAACCAGCCAATGATCAGAAACCCCAATTGCATCGTTCGATTAGGCCAATCAAGTGCAGCCAGAGTGGGGGTATTGGTCACTCCAGACCTCATCATATCTCGGCCCCTTAAGTACATATTGTTAACATTCCATTGCTCAGGAACACTGGCTCCAAAAGTCTGTAAAGAAATCTTCCCTGCGGAGGATAAACTGTTACATCTGACACCTCGTGTCCTCTGACAAGTTCCAGGCCACTGGCCACAAGAAATCCCAGCACAGTGAAAAAACAACTTTCACCAAAAATCAGGTTTGCTTGATGGAAGATCTTTTAGCGTATTAAAAGTTAAAACTCCATTTAGCCACACTTAGAGTCTAGGCTATCTTCATAAAACACTTTGATTTGATTTATTATTGTCACATGTATTAGTATACAGTGAAAAGTATTGTTTCTTGCGTACTATACAGCCAAAGCATACCGTTCGTAGAGAAGGAAAGGAGAGGGTGCAGAATGTAATGTTACAGTCATAGCTAGGGTGTAGAGAAAGATCAACTTAATGTGAGGTAGGTCCATTCAAAAGCCTGACAGCAGCAGGGAAGAAGCTGTTCTTGAGTCGGTTGGTACGTGACCTCAGACTTTTGTATCTTTTTCCCAACGGAAGAAGGTGGAAGAGAGAATGTCCAGGATGCGTGGGGTCCTTAATTATGCTGGCTGCTTCGCAGAAGTAGTGGGAAGTGTAGACAGAGTCAATGGACTCATTGTTCCAGAGGAGCAGCTAGAGAGGTGATTCAAGTGAGGAAACCTAGTAGGAAAGAGGGATTTATAACTTAATTTTTTTTTCTTTTTTCGGAGTTTTTGTAAGGCAGCCGGAAGTCTAAAACCGAAGTAGGCCCCAGTGAGACCTGGGAAGTTTTTTTTTCTGACGTCAGCCAGTAGCGCGCGGAAGGTTTAAAAAGCAGGCCACTCTATCCAGCGGGCAGCGTTGTGAGCGGGCGGCGAGTGAGAGGGAGCAGAGTGGGATGGCTTTGGCTCAAACAGGCTTCGGCGTGAACAGGCAGAGGCGAGGGTAGGTTCCGGTAAGTTGTTTTTGTTTCTTCAGAGTAGAAAGAATGCCAGGCAGGATGTTGGAATGCTTCTCTTGCAGGATGTGGGAAGTCAGGGAGACCTCCGGTGTCCCTGACAACGACACCTGCAGGAGGTGCATCCAGCTGCAGCTCCTAACAAACCGCGTTAGGGAACTGGAGCAGGAGCTGGATGACCTCCGAATCATTCGGGAGAATGAGGAGTTTATAGATGGTAGCTTCAGGGAGGCAGTTACGTCAAAGGCACAGAGCACAGGTAATTGGGTTACCGTCAAGCGAGGGAAAGGGCAGGCAGAGCAGGGTTCCCCTGTTGCCATTCCCCTCCACAACAGGTATACCGATTTGGATACTGTTGTGGGGGATGCCTTACCTGGGACAAGCTGCGGTAGCCGGATCTCTGGCACTGAGTCTGGTTCTGCAGCGCAGAAGGGAGGGTGGAAGAAGAGGAGAGCGGTAGTGATAGGGGACTCGATAGTCAGAGGTACAGACAGGAGGTTCTGTGGTCATGACAGAGACTCCCGGATGGTTTGTTGCTTCCCGGGTGCCAGGGTCAGGGATGTCTCTGATCGCGTGCACAGCGTTCTGAAGTGGGAGGGTGATCAGCCAGATGTCATGGTACACATTGGTCCCAATGACGTAGGAAGGAAGAGTGAGGAGATCCTGAAGAGTGAGTATAGAGAGCTTGGTAGCAAGTTAAAAAGCAGGACCCCGAGGGTAGTAATCTCAGGATTGCTACCTGTGCCACGTGCCAGTGAGGGTAAGAGTAGGATGCTCGGGCAGATGAACACATGGCTGAGGAACTGGTTTAGGGGGCAGGGTTTCAGATTTCTAGATCATTGGGACCTCTTCTGGGGCAGGTGGGACCTGTACAGGAGAGACGGGTTACACCTGAACTACAAGGGGACCAATATACTTGCAGGGAGGTTTGCTAGTGTTATTGGGGAGGGTTTAAACGAGATTTGCAGGGGGTTGGGAACCAGAGTGCCAGAACAGATAGTGGAGCGGGGGTGAAAATAAATGATGTTAATAGTTCATGCAAAATCACAAATAGAAGGGTTGTGTGTGGTGTTAATAATCGTCTGAGGTGTGTCTATTTCGATGCCAGGAGTATTGTGGGGAAGGCAGACGAGCTGAGGGCGTGGATTGACACATGGAATTATTTCATTATAGCCATTAGTGAAACTTGGCTACAGGAGGGGCAGGACTGGCAGCTCAATGTTCCAGGGTTCTGATGTTTCAGACGTGATAGAGGCAGAGGCTTAAAAGGTGGGGGGGTGGCATTGCTAGTCAGGGAAAATGTTACAGCAGTGCTCAGGCAGGACAGATTAGAGGGCTTGTCTACGGAGGCCATATGGGTGGAGCTGAGAAACAGGAAAGGTATGACCACATTAATGGGGTTGTATTTATAGACCACCCAATAGTCAGCAAGAATTGGAGGAGCAAATCTGCAGAGAGATAGCAGACAACTGCAGGAAACATAAAGTTGTGATAGTAGGGGATTTTAATTTTCCACATATAGATTGGGACTCGCATACTGTTAAAGGTCTAGACGGGTTAGAGTTTGTAAAATGTGTTCAGGAAAATTTTCTAAATCAATATATAGAGGTACCAACTAGACAGGATGCAATATTAGATCTCCTATTAGGAATCGAGTTAGGACAAGTGACGGAAGTGTGTGTAGGGGAACACTTTGGTTCCAGTGATCATAATGCCATTAGTTTCAACTTGATCATGGATAAAGATAGATCTGGTCCTCGGGTTGAAGTTCTAATCTGGGAAAAGGCCAAATTTGAAGAAATGAGAAAGGATCTAAAAAGCGTGGATTGGGACAGGCTGTTCTCTGACAAGGATGTGAATGGTAAGTGGGAGGCCTTCAAAGGAGAAATTTTGAGAGTGCAGAGTTTGTCTGTTCCTGTCAGGATTAAAGGCAAAGTGAATAAAAATAAGGAACCTTGGTTCTCGAGGGATATTGGAACTCTGATAAAGAAGAAGAGAGAGATGTATGACATGTATAGGCAACAGGGAGCAAATAAGATGCTTGAGGAGTATAAAAAGTGCAAGAAACTACTTAAGAAAGAAATCAGGTGGGCCAAAAGAAGACATGAGGTTGCTTTGGCAGACAAGGTGAAGGATAATCCTCAGAGCTTCTACATGTATATTAAGAGCAAAAGGATAGTAAGGGATAAAATTGGTCCTCTTGAAGATCAGAGTGGTCGGCTATGTATGGAACCAAAAGAAATGGGGGAGATATTAAATTGGTTTTTTGCATCCGTATTTACTAAGGAAACTGGCATGGAGTCTATGGAAATAAGGCAAACAAGTAGGGAGGTCATGGAACTTATACAGATTAAAGGGGAGGAGGTGCTTGCTGTCTTGAGGCAAATCAGAGTAGATAAATCCCCAGGACCGGACAGGGTATTTCCTCAGACCTTGAAGGAGACTAGTGTTGAAATTGCAGGGGCCCTGGCAGATATATTTAAAATGTCGGTATCCACGGGTGAGGTGTCGGATGATTGGAGGGTAGCTCATGTTGTTCCGTTGTTTAAAAAAGGCTCAAAAAGTAATGTGGGAAATTATAGGCCGGTAAGTTTGACGTCAGTAGTAGGTAAATTATTGGAAGGGGTACTAAGAGGATCTACAGATATTTGGATAGACAGGGACTTATTAGGGAGAGTCAACATGGCTTTGTGCATGGTAGGTCATGTTTAACCAATCTATTAGAGTTTTACGAGGTGGTTACCAGGAAAGTGGATGAAGGGAAGGCAGTGGATGTTGTCTACATGGACTTCAGTAAGGCCTTTGACAAGGTCCCGCATGGGAGGTTAGTCAGGAAGGTTCAGTCGCTAGGTATACATGGAGAGGTAGTAAATTGGATTAGACATTGGCTCAATGGAAGAAGCCAGAGAGTGGTAGTGGAGGATTGCTTCTCTGAGTGAAGGCCTGTGACTAGTGGTGTGCCACAGGGATCAGTGCTGGGTCCATTGTTGTTTATCATCTATATCAATGATCTGGATGATAATGTGGTAAATTGGATCAGCAAATTTGCTGATGATACAAAGATTGGAGGTGTAGTGGACAGTGAGGAAGGTTTTCAAAGCTTGCAGAGGGATTTGGACCAACTAGAAAAATGGCCTGAAAAATGGCAGATGGAGTTTAATGCAGACAAGTGTGAGGTATTGCACTTTGGAAGGACAAACCAAGGTAGAACATCCAAGGTAAATGGTAGGACACTGAAGAGTGCAGTAGAACAGAGGGATCTGGGAATACAGATACATAATTCCCTAAAAGTGACGTCACAGGTAGATAGGGTCGTAAAGAGTGCTTTTGGTACATTGGCCTTTATAAATCAAAGTATTGAGTATAGGAGTTGGAATGTTATGGTGAGGTTGTATAATGATGTGGAGATGCCGGCGTTGGACTGGGGTAAACACAGTAAGAAGTTTAACAACACCAGGTTAAAGTCCAACAGGTTTATTTGGTAGCAAAAGCCACACAAGCTTTCGAGGCTCTGAGCCCCTTCTTCAGGTGAGTGGGAATTCTGTTCACAAACAGAACTTATAAGACACAGACTCAATTTACATGAATAATGGTTGGAATGCGAATACTTGCAACTAATCCAGTCTTTAAGAAACAAAACAATGGGAGTGGAGAGAGCATCAAGACAGGCTAAAAAGATGTGTATTGTCACATCTTTTTAGCCTGTCTTGATGCTCTCTCCACTCCCATTGTTTTGTTTCTTAAAGACTGGATTAGTTGCAAGTATTCGCATTCCAACCATTATTCATGTAAATTGAGTCTGTGTCTTATAAGTTCTGTTTGTGAACAGAATTCCCACTCACCTGAAGAAGGGGCTCAGAGCCTCGAAAGCTTGTGTGGCTTTTGCTACCAAATAAACCTGTTGGACTTTAACCTGGTGTTGTTAAACTTCTTACTGAGGTTGTATAAGACATTGGTGAGGCCGAATTTAGAGTATTGTGTGCAGTTTTGGTCACCTAATTACAGGAAGGATATTAATAAGGTTGAAAGAGTGCAAAGAAGGTTTACAAGGATGTTGCCAGGACTTGAGAAACTGAGTTACAGAGAAAAGTTGAATAGGTTAGGACTTTATTCCCTGGAGCGTAGAAGAATGAGGGGAGATTTGATAGAGGTGTATAAAATTATGATGGGTATAGATAGAGTGAATGCAAGCAGGCTTTTTCCACTGAGGCTAGGGGAGAAAATAACTAGAGGACATGGGTTAAGGGTGAGGGGAGAAAAGTTTAAAGGGAATATTAGGGGGGGTTTCTTCACACAGAGAGTGGTGGGAGTGTGGAATGAGCTGCCAGATGAGGAGGTGAATGCGGGCTCACTTTTAACATTTAAGAAAAACTTGGACAGGTACATGGATGAGAGGGGTGTGGAGGGATATGGTCCAGGTGCAGGTCAGTGGGACTAGGCAGAAAAATGGTTCGGCACAGCCAAGAAGGGGCAAAAGGCCTGTTTCTGTGCTGTAATGTTCTATGGTTCTATGGATGAGAGGCTGGTTTGCGTGATGGATTGGGCTACATTCACGACCTTTTGTAGTTCCTTGTGGTCTTGCAGTTTCTGGTCTGGGTCTTAATACTAGCATCCTGGGGGCTAATATCTATCCTTCAACCAATCCCTGAAAACAGATGATCTGGCTATCGTATATTCAGGTCTATGGGATCTTGCTGTGAACAAGTTGACTGCCATAATATAAAATAACAGCAAATCACTGCAGATGCTGGAATCTGAAACAAAAGCAGAAAATGCTGGAAAACTTTGGCAGATCTGACAGCATCTGTGAAGAGAGAATAAAGCCAACATTTCGAGCTCTGACAATGAGCCATCCAGACTCGAAACATTAACTCCGTTCTCCCTCTGCAGATGCTATCAGGCAAATTAACTACCACATTTCCTAAATTACAACAATGACGACAAATGTACTAAATTAGCCGTAAAGCGCTTTGGGACATCCTGTGTAATGTAGGAAAGTTAGGAGCCAAATTGTGCACAGCAAGCTCCCACAAACAACAATGTGTTATTAATCAGATAATCGGTTTTCTTTCTGATTATAGTTGTTGGATAAATGCAGGCCCCAGACACCTGGTCTTCTCAAAATGTTGGTGGTAGAATCACCAGCGTCCCCATCCCAGAAGACAGGCTTGGCTTAACATCGCATCCAAACAAATGACACCTCGGACAGTGCAGCACTCCCTCAGTACTGCGCTCGAGTGTCAGGCTTAATCATGTGATCTTCCGACATCTGCCGTAGAGTCAGCAATGCATCAATCTTTCCTGGCACCCATTCATCTCAAGCCAACACCGGTGGTATTTGTCCTTGCTGTCAGGCCTCTGTCACCATCAGCCTGTTTAATAAGGCCAACGTATAAGCCACTCACCCAATGGAATACAGAGAATCATTCAAAAGGGAGACAGAGGAAGAAATGAAGGGATAAAGAGAGAAAAAGATTAGCAAACTTCATCCATATGACAGGGTGCCAACAATGGGGCGGCACAGTGGCATGATGGTTAGCACTGCTGCCTCACAGCGCCAGGGACCCGGGTTCAATTCCAGCCTCAGGTCACTGTCTGTGTGGAGTTTGCACATTCTCCCCGTATCTGCTTGGGTTTCTTCCGGGTGCTCCGGTTTCCTCCCACAGTCCAAAGATACGCAGGTTAGGTTGGTAGGCCATGCTAAATTGACCCTGGTATCAGGAGATTAACAGGGTAAATATGTGGAGTTACGGGGATAGGGAATGGGTAGGATTGTGGTTGGTGCAGATTCGATGGGCCAAATGGCCTCCTTCTGTACTGTAGGGATTCTATGATTTTATGATTCTATAATACCTGCCTCAATGATGGCGATCATATTAGCAACCGATATATCTAACGGTACAGTGACATATGTCAGAGAGAATGTAATTGTGTCAATGACCAAGTCTCCAGCCAGGATAGTAGCCTTGAAATTGCATCTGGTGAGTCACACCAGATTCATGTCAATTTGTTACAAGTAGCAGATATTAATAGCTTAGAAACAGGCCATTCACGATTTGGAGGAAGGAACTGAAGGCACTGTTGCTAAGTTTACAGATGATACAAAGATATGTAGAGGGACAGTTGGCATTGAGGAAGCAGGGGGGCTGGAGAAGGACTTGGACAGGTTAGGAGAGTGGGCAAAGAAGTAGCAGATGGAATACAATGTGGAAAAGTGTGAGCTGATGCACTTTAGAAGGAGGAATGGAGGCATAGACTATTTTCTAAATGGGAAAATGCTTAAGAAATCAGAAACACAAAGGGACTTGGGAGTCATTATTCAAGATTCTCTTAAGGTTAACGTGCAGGTTCAGTCGGCAGTTAGGAAGGCAAATGCAATGTTAGCATTCATGTGGAGAGGGCTAGAATACAAGAGCAGGGATAAACTTCTGAGGCTGTATAAGGCTCTGGTCAAACCCCATTTGGAGTATTGTGAGCAGTTTTGGGCCCCGTATCTAAGGAAGGATGTGCTGGCCTTGGAAAGGGTCCAGAGGAAGTTCACAAGAATGATCCCTGGAATGAAGAGCTTGTCGTATGAGGAACAGTTGAGGAATCTGGGTCTGTACTCGTTGGAGTTTAGAAGGATGAGGGGGGATCTTATTGAAACTTACAGGATACTGTGAGGCCTGGATAGAGTGGACGTGGACAGGATGTTTCCACTATTAGGAAAAGCTACAACCAGAGGGCACATCCTCAGGCTAAAGGGATGATCCTTTAAAACTGAGATGAGGAGGAATTTCTTCAGCCAGAGAGTGGTGAATCCATGGAACTCTTTGCCGCAGAAGGCTGTGGAGGCCCAGGTCATTGAGTGTTGTTAAGACAGAGATAAATAGGTTCTTGATTGCTGAAGGGATCAGGGGTTATGGAGAAAAGGCAGGAGAATGGGGATGAGAAAAAAATCAGGCATGATTGAATGGTGGAGCAGACTCGATGGGCTGAGTGGCCTAATTCTGCTCCTATGTCTTATGGTCATTCAGCCTATTTGTTCCATGCTAGCGCTTGTGCTTTCCACAAGCCTCCTCCCACCCTCTTCACTTATTCGATGTATTTAACGAATGCAAAGTCCCTAAGCCCAGTAGTTTCTTCTGGTCCTGCTGTGCTGAGTGTGGATTGGCCTCTGCTGAGTCTGTGGATTGGACACTCTTCTGTGATGTGGTGCTGAGTTTGCCCTTGCCCACTGGTACATAGCGAGCTGGCACCAATGCCCCATCTGTGGAGGTTGGCCAAGCAGGGACCATGGCTGGTCCTGAATCTGTTGGGGGTGCGCCACTCTTTCCCAGGAACTGTTGGGTTTGAGACCAGGTCCTTGTTTGTTGTGTCCAGTGATTCCCATTCATTGGTCCAGGTGGAATTTGCGTTGAAGTCCTGTGTGGGAGGGATTTTCCAGATTGGCCTTCTTGATGGGAGTGGTACCTTGGGTGGACTGAATAGATCAGCATGAAGTGGCAGGTGGGAGGCCATTGCCAACTTTTTCTATCATTCTGTGGGTTGTTGCAAGTTGGCAATCCATCGAATGGACTGTACAGTCTTCTACACACTTAGTAATGAAGTCAGTTGCTGTATTGGCGTACTCGTTCAGACTGGTCGCAGAGTTTTTAAATACTGACCAATCTACTGATTCCAAGAAGCCCCGTAGGAGATCATCCGATTCCTCAGACCAACATTCCGCAAGTCTTTGATGGCGGCCTCGGGCAAAACTAAGAAAGGTGGGGTCTGCTTCCTAATCAACATCTCATGGTGCCTAGATGTAGCAACACTCGCAACTTTCTGCTCCCCAGACCCAGAATACCTGATGCTAAAATGCCGCCCCCACTACCTTCCGCGGGAGTTTACCTTCGTTATCCTGATGACAGTTTATATCCCACCCCATGCAGACGTGAAGATCGCGCTGGACGAAATATACACCACTACAAATAGCCTTGAGACGAAACACCCCGAGGTCTTGTTCATCGTGGCCGGGGACTTCAATCAGGCCAAGCTCAAGAGCGTCCTACCAAGTTACCACCAACACGCAGCATGGATTCATGAAGGGAAAGTCATGTTTGACTAATTTACTGGAATTGTTTGAGGATATAACGAGTGCGGCTGACAGAGGGGAACCGGTGGATGTGGTGTATTTAGATTTCCAGAAGGCATTCGATAAGGTGCCTCACAAAAGGTTGCTGCATAAGATAAAGGTACACGGAGTTGGGGGTAAAGTGTTAGCGTGGATTGAGGATTGGCTATCTAACAGAAAGCAGAGAGTCGGAATAAATGGGTGCTTTTCTGGTTGGCAATCAGTGACTAGTGGCGTGGCGCAGGGATCGGTGCTGGGGCCTCAACTGTTTACCATATACATAGACGATCTGGAGGAGGGGACCGAGTGTAGGGTAACAAAGTTTGCGGATGACACAAAGATGAGTGGGAAAGCAAATTGCGTGGAGGACACACAGAGTCTGCAGAGAGATTTGGATAGGCTAAGTGAGTGGGCAAGGATCTGGCAGATGGAGTATAACGTTGGTAAGTGTGAGGTTCTCCACTTTGGAAGGAATAATAGTAAAATGGACTATTATTTAAATGGTGAAAAGTTACAACATGCTACTGTACAGAGGGACCTGGGGGTCCTTGTGCATGAATCACAAAAGCTAGTCTGCAGGTGCAGCAGGTGATCAAGAAGGCAAATGGAATGTTGGCCTTTATTGCGAGAGGGATGGAGTATAAAAGCAGGGGGGTCATGCTGCAACTGTACAGGGTACTGGTGAGGCCACACCTAGAGTACTGTGTGCAATTTTGGTCCCCTTATTTAAGAAAGGATATATTAGCTTTGGAGGGGGTACAGAGAAGGTTCACCAGATTGATTCTGGAGATGAGGGGGTTAGCTTATAGAAACATAGAAAAACTACAGCACAAAACAGGCCCTTCGGCCCCACAAGTTGTGCCAAACATATCCCTACTTTTTAGGCATACCTATGACCCTCCATCCTATTAAGTCCCATGTACTCATCCAGGAGTCTCTTAAAAGACCCTATTGAGTTTGCCTCCACCACCACTGACGGCAGCCGAATCCACTCGCCCACCACCCTCTGTGTGAAAAACCTCCCCTAACATTTTCCCTGTACCCACACCCCAGCACCTTAAACCTGTGTCCTCTCGGAGCAGCTATTTCCACCCTGGGAAAAAGCCTCTGAGAGTCCACCCGATCTATGCCTCTCAACATCTTATGTACCTCTATTAGATCTCCTCTCATCCTACGTCTCTCCAAGGAGAAAAGACCGAGCTCCCTCAGCCTATCCTCATAAGGCATGCCACTCAATCCAGGCAACATCCTTGTAAATCTCCTCTGCAGGAGAGATTGAGTAGACTGGGCCTGTACTCATTGGAGTTTAGAAGGTTGAGGGGAGATCTTATAGAGACATATAAGATAATGAAGGGGCTGGACAGGGTAGAAGCAGCGAGGTTATTTCCACTTACAATGGAAACAAGGACTAGGGGGCATAGCCTCAAAATACAGGGGAGTCAATTTAGAACAGAGTTGAGGAGAAACTTCTTCTCCCAGAGGGTAGTGAATCTTTGGAATTCTCTGCCCAATGAAGCAGTAGAGGCTACCTCGTTAAATGTGTTTAAGTCACAGATGGATAGATTTTTAACCATTTAAGGGTTATGGGGAGCGGGGGGGTAAGTGGAACTGAACCCACTATCAGATCAGCCATGATCTTATTGAATGGCGGAGCAGGTTTGAGGGGCCAGATGGCCTACTCCTGCTATTTCTTATGTTCTTATGTCTCCTGTTCCACCAGAGGCCCAAACACCCTAGACCACTGCTACACAAATATCAAACATGCCTACTGCTCTATCACCCGCCCACACTTAGGCAAATCAGACCACAAGGATGTGCTCCTGCTCCCGGCTTACAAGCAAAAGCCGAAGCTGGAGAATCCATCAAAGAAAGTCATGCAATGTTGGTCTGAGGAATTGGATGATCTCCTACGGGGCTGCTTGGAGTCAATGGACTGGTCAGTATTTAAAAACTCTGCGACTAGCCTGAACGAGTACGCCACTACAGTAACTGACTTCATTAGTAAGTGTGTAGAAGACTGTGTGCCAAAGAAGCAAATCCGTGTGTTCCCCAACCGGAAACCATGGATGAACAGGGATATCCACTGCTTGCTGAAGTCCAGGCCTGAGGCGTTCAAGGGGCAGCACGGTAGCACAGTGGTTAGCACTGCTGCTTCACAGCTCCAGGGTCCCGGGTTCGATTCCCGGCTCGGGTCACTGTCTGTGTGGAGTTTGCACATTCTCCTCGTGTCTGCGTGGGTTTCCTCCGGGTGCTCCGGTTTCCTCCCACAGTCCAAAGATGTGCGGGTTAGGTTGATTGGCCAGGTTAAAAATTGCCTCTTAGAGTCCTGGGATGTGTAGGTTAGAGGGATTAGCGGGTAAATATGTGGGGGTAGGGCCTGGGTGGGATTGTGGTCGGTGCAGACTCGATGGGCCGAATGGCCTCCTTCTGCACTGTAGGGTTTCTATGATTCTATGATTCTAAGTCAGGCGACACTGACCCATACAAGAAAGCCAGATATGATCTAAGGAGATCTTTCAAAGATGCCAAAAGACAATACCGGACCAAGCTAGAGTCCCAGGCTAGCCACACCGACCCTTGCCGACTATGGCAAGGTCTGCAAAACATAACAGGCTACAAGATGAAGGCATGTAAAATCGCCGGCTCCAACACACCCCTCCCTGATGAGCTCAATGCATTCTATGCCTGTTTTGAGCAAGAGGTCCGCGAGAGCACCCTCCACCCTGGATGAACCTGTATCTGAGGTCACCATTGCAGATGTCAGAGCAGCTTTCTTGAAAGTCATCCCATGGAAAGCGACTGGCCCGGATGGGGTACCCGGACGAGCACTCAGATCCTGCGCGGATCAGCTGGTGGGGGTATTCGCAGACATCTTCAACCTCTCTTTACAACAATCTGAGGTCCCTATCTGCTTCAAGAAGATGACCATCATCCCGGTACCTAAGAAAGACCAAGCAGCGTACCTTAATGACTATCAGCCGGTGGCTCTGACATCCATCATTATGAAGTGTTTCGAAAGGTTAGTCATGGCACAAATCAATTTCAGCCGCCCGGACTACCTCGATCCACCACAGTTCGCCTACTGCCGCAACAGGTCCACAGCAGACACCATCTCCCTGGCCCTGCACTCAACCTGGAACACCGAGATAATAAGGACACCTATGTCAGACTCCTATTTATTGACTACAGCTCAGCCTTCAACAATACTGTGGAGAAAGGCAGAGCTGTGACTGGTGACAGGATTTTTGGGGTAAGAATTAGTTTTAAGTACTTTTCCGCGGGTGTTATTTATTTATTTAATTTAGTTTTAAATTTTGGCGCGCAACCGGCAGTGGCCGCGGGGTTTACTGGGAAGGGTCTCTTGAGTTTTTTTTTAGTGCACAGGAGGTTTAAAAGGCAGGTCCCACTATCTAGCGGGCAGCGGAGTGAGACGGAGCTGAGTGAGAACTGAGGGGCTTTGGCTCATCGGGCTTAGGCAGAAAGGGCGAGCAGGGGTGAGTTTCTTATTTTTAAAAAATTTTATTTATAAGTTACTTTTCTCCGGGTACCTTGGTAGAAATAATTTGGAACAGAGAGGAATATTCTTCATTCACTTTTTTCCCTGTGTTTAAAAGGGCAATTATGACTGTCAGGCCAGTATGTTGTTCCCAATGTAGGATGTGGGAGGTCCTGGAGGCTCCTAGCCTCCCGGACGACCATATCTGTGCTGGGTGTGTTGAGCTGCGGTTCCTAAGGGACCATGTTAGGGAACTGGAATTGCAGCTCGAGGACCTTCGCCGGGTTAGGGATAGTGAGGAGGTCATTGACAGGAGCTATCGGCAGGTGGTCACACCGGGACCACGGGAGGAGGGTAACTGGGTAACAGTGAGGAAGGAGAAAGCTCGGGTGATGGTGAGCACCCCGGTGGATGTGCCCCTTAATAATAAGTACTCCTGTCTGAGTACTACTGGGGTGGACAGCCCACCTGGGGGAAGCAGCGGTGGCAGTGTCTCTGGAGCTGAGCCTGGCCCAGTAGTGCAAAGGGGTAAGGAAAGGAGGGTAGTGCTAATTGGGGACTCTACGGTGAGAGGGTCAGATAGGCGTTTTTGCGGACACAGACGGGACTCTCGGATGGTGGTTTGCCTCCCTGGTGCAGGGGTCCGGGATGTCTCTGGTCGAGTCCCAGAAATCCTGAAGGGGGAGGGAGAGGAGCCCAAGGTCGTGATGCATATAGGTACTGCTGACATCGGTAGGAAGAGGGAAGGGGTCATGAAAAGAGAATATAGGGAGTTGGGTAGACAGCTGAGAAAGAGGAATGCAAAGGTAGTAATCTCGGGATTGCTGCCTGTGCCGCGGGAGAGTGAGAACAGGAATCGGTGGAGAATTAATGCGTGGCTGAGGGACTGGAGCAAGGGACAAGGATTTGGGTACTTGGATCATTGGGACCTCTTTAGGGGCAGGTGTGACCTGTTTAAAAAAGACGGGTGGCACTTGAATCCCAGGGGGACCAATATCCTGGCGGGAAGGTTGGCTAAGGCTACTGGTGAGACTTTAAACTAGAAAGGTTGGGGGGAGGGAATCGAAATGAGGGGACTGAGAGCGAGGAGGTTAGCTCGCAAATAGATAAGGAATGTAGACAGGGTAAGAGGGAGGTTAGACGAGTGAGGGAGAAGGGAAGTGCTCAGGCTGAAGGTCTGAGATGTGTCTATTTTAATGCCAGGAGTGTAGTGAATAAAGTGGATGAGCTTGGAGCGTGGATTGCTGCTTCGAATTGTGATGTGGTGGCCATTACGGAGACTTGGATGTCTCAGGGACAGGACTGGGTGCTTCAGGTGCCGGGTTTTAGATGTTTCAGGAAGGACAGGGAGGGAGGCAAGAGAGGGGGGGGAGTGGCACTGTTGATCAGGGATAGTGTCACGGCTGTAGAGAAGGTGGACGCCGTGGAGGGACTGACTACGGAATCTCTGTGGGTGGAGGTTAGGAACAGGAAGGGGTCGGTAACTTTGCTGGGTGTTTTCTATAGGCCGCCCAATAGTAACAGAGATGTTGAGGACCAGATGGGGAAACAGATCCTGGAGAGATGTAGGAATAACAGAGTTGTCGTGATGGGAGATTTTAATTTCCCAAACATAGATTGGAATATCCCTAGGGCTAGGGGTTTGGATGGAGAGGAGTTTGTTAGGTGTGTCCAGGAGAGTTTCCTGACACAGTATGTGGATAAGCCTACTAGAGGAGAGGCTGTTCTTGATCTGGTGCTGGCTAATGAACCTGGACAGGTGGAGGATCTCTCGGTGGGTGAGCATCTTGGGGATAGCGATCATAATTCTATCTCCTTCACGATAGCATTGGAAAGAGATAGGGTCAGGCAGGCTAGGAAAGTGTTTCTCTGGAGTAAAGGGAAATACAGTGTCATCAGGGAGGAAATTAGACGGGTAAATTGGAAGGAGGCATTCTTGGGGAAAAGTGCCGAAGGAAAGTGGAGGATTTTCAAGGAATGTTTGTCTGGAGCTCTGCATGACAACGTTCCGATGAGACAGGGGGGTGTTGGTAGGGTACGGGAACCGTGGTGCACGAAGGTTGTGATGAACCTGGTAAATAAGAAAAGAGAGGCGTACAGAAGGTTCAGAGAGCTAGGAGGTGTTAAGGATTTAGAGGAGTATACGCGATGTAGGAAGGAGCTTAAGAAGGAAATTAGGAGAGCGAGAAGGGGTCATGAGAAGACCTTGGCGGGTAAGATTAAGGAGAATCCCAAGGCTTTCTACAAATATGTCAAGAGTAAAAGGATGAGATGTGAAGGCATAGGACCCTTAAAAGGTGAAGGGGGAAAAGTTTGTGCGGAACCGTTAGAAATGGCGGAGGTGCTTAATGAATACTTTACCTCGGTATTCACGGTGGAAAGGGATCTGGGTGGTTGTACTGCTGGATTGCGGAGGACAGAAAGGATCGAGCATGTGGACATAAAGAAAGAGGATGTGTTGGAACTATTGAATGGCATCAAGGTTGGTAAGTCGCCGGGACCGGATGGGATGTACCCCAGGTTACTGTGGGAGGCGAGGGAGGAGATTGCGGAGCCTTTGGCGATGATCTTTGCATCGTCGATGGAGACGGGAGAGGTTCCGGAGGATTGGAGGATTGCGGATGTGGTCCCTATATTCAAGAAAGGGAACAGGGACAGCCCGGGAAATTACCGACCGGTGAGTCTAACCTCAGTGGTTGGTAAGTTGATGGAGAGGATCCTGAGAGACAGGATTTATGATCATCTAGAGAAGTTTAGTATGATCAAAAGTAGTCAGCACGGCTTTGTCAGGGGCAGGTCGTGCCTTACGAGCCTGGTTGAGTTCTTTGAAAATGTGACCAAGCACATTGACGAAGGAAGAGCGGTGGATGTGGTCTATATGGACTTCAGCAAAGCGTTCGATAAGGTCCCCCATGCAAGACTTCTTGAGAAAGTGAGAGGGCATGGGATCCAAGGGGCTGTTGCCTTGTGGATCCAGAACTGGCTTGCCTGCAGAAGGCAGAGAGTGGCTGTGGAGGGGTCTTTCTCTGCATGGAGGTCAGTGACCAGTGGAGTGCCCCAGGGATCTGTTCTGGGACCCTTGCTGTTTGTCATTTTCATAAATGACCTGGATGAGGAAGTGGAGGGATGGGTTGGTAAGTTTGCTGACGACACCAAGGTAGGTGGTGTTGTGGATAGTTTGGAGGGATGTCAGAAGTTGCAGCGAGACATAGATAGAATGCAGGACTGGGCGGAGAAGTGGCAGATGGACTTCAACCCGGATAAGTGTGTGGTGATCCATTTTGGCAGATCCAATGGGATGGAGCAGCAGTATAAAATGAAGGGTACCATTCTTAGCAGTGTAGAGGATCAGAGGGACCTTGGGGTCCGGGTCCATAGGACTCTTAAATCGGCCTCGCAGGTGGAGGATGCGGTCAAGAAGGCGTATGGCGTACTAGCCTTCATTAATCGAGGGATTGAGTTTAGGAGTCGGGAGATAATGCTGCAGCTTTATAGGACCCTGGTTAGACCCCACTTGGAGTACTGCGCGCAGTTCTGGTCACCTCATTACAGGAAAGATGTTGAAGCCATTGAAAGGGTGCAGAGGAGATTTACAAGGATGTTGCCTGGATTGGGGGGCATGCCTTATGAGGATAGGTTGAGGGAGCTTGGTCTCTTCTCCCTGGAGAGACGAAGGATGAGAGGTGACCTGATAGAGGTTTACAAGATGTTGAGGGGTCTGGATAGGGTGGACTCTCAGAGGCTATTTCCAAGGGCTGAAATGGTTGCTACGAGAGGACACAGGTTTAAGGTGCTGGGGGGTAGGTACAGGGGGGATGTCAGGGGTAAGTTTTTCACTCAGAGGGTGGTGGGTGAGTGGAATCGGCTGACGTCGGTGGTGGTGGAGGCAAACTCGTTGGGGTCTTTTAAGAGACTTCTGGATGAGTACATGGGATTTAATGGGATTGAGGGCTATAGATAGGCTTAGAGGTGGGGATGTGATCGGCGCAACTTGTGGGCCGAAGGGCCTGTTTGTGCTGTGGCTTTCTATGTTCTATGTTCTATGTTCTATGTTCTATGTTAATACTATTCCCATGAAACTCATCTCCAAACTCTGTGGCCTGGGCCTCGGCACCTTCATCTGCGACTGGATCCTGAACTTCCTAACTCACAGACCACAATCAGTAAGGATAGGCAACAACACCTCCTCCATGATCATCCACAACACTGGTGCCCCACAAGGCTGTGTTCTCAGCCCCCTACTATATTCCTTATACACCTATGACTGTGCGGCCAAATTCCCCTCCAATTCGATTTTCAACTTTGCTGATGACACCACCGTAGTGGGTCGGATCTCAAACAATGAGGAGACAGAGTACAGGAATGAGATATAGAATCTGGTGAACTGGTGCGGCAACAATAATCTCTCCCTCAATGTCAGCAAAATGAAGGAGATTGTCATCGACTTCAGGAAGCGTGAAGGAGAACTTGCCCCTGTCGACATCAACGGGGACGAAGTAGAAAGGGTCGAGAGCTTCAAGTTTTTAGTGTCCAGATCACCAACAGCCTGTCCTGGTCCCCCCATGCCGACACTATAGTTAAGAAAGCCCACCAATGCCTCTACTTTCTCAGAAGTCTAAGGAAATTTGGCATGTCAGCTACGACTCCCACCAACCTTTACAGATGCACCATAGAAAGCATTCTTTCTGGTTGTATCACAGCTTGGTATGGCTCCTGCTCTGCCCAAGACCGCAAGAAACTACAATAGGTTGTGAATGTAGCCC